>NC_134096.1:114578697-115316197 GCF_000715075.1 Nicotiana tabacum | reverse complement strand
GTATATATATCTTAAGATGTATATATAGTATAGTATATATAGTATATCTTAAGATGTATATATAGTATATCGAATATAGCTTATATATCTTATGAGATGTATATATAGTATAAACTATAGTATAGTATAAATATAGGCTTATAGATATATATATGTATATCGAATATAAGCTTATATATCTTAAGTTGTATATATAGTATATTATATATATACTATACTATACTATATTATACTATATATATAGCTTAAGATATATAAAAAGACAAAAATATTGTAAAGAGATATTCAAATCAATGCGTTATTTGACAGTCCAATGGCTATTTTTTTTGTAAAAAAAAAAAAAAAAAAAAGTTGTCGTTGGGCCCGCTAGGCCCGCTAAGGGGACCGGGCCGGTTCCGGTCCGGTCCCGGGCCCTGGCGGGCCAAACGGTCTCTGGCCTGACGGGCCCAATTATAGGACCGGCCCACGAGACCGGACCAAGCCCGCTAAAACCGGACCAAACGGTCATGGCCCGTTTAGCCGTTTGGCCCGCGGTCCCGGGCCGGTCCCGGGCCTGGACCGGCCCACTTGCCAGCCTTAGGTAGAGGGAAGGCAGAATAGGATACTTTTGTGTAACTATTCATTTTTGGGAAACTACCGGCTATGTTCATTTATATGTAGCTCATTATAAAAATTGGTCAATTCATAAAATATTACTAATATTAGCTAAATATTATTAATATTAGCCAATTAATTATTTATAGTAAAAAAGCTATTTGTAACAAAAAAAGGTCAAATTTTTGCTTTTTTTTGAGTGGGTGTTATTAGAATAGATTGGGTACATCTTAAGAAGCTTGAATCTCAGTTTTGGGATGATTTGGTGAAGTTTTTAGGTGCTTTGAATAAAACCAATCCAAATCACCTTCAATCTTCCTAAATTTTTGTATATTGACTTATCTATATGTTTTCAATGAATTTCAACTATACCCATTGAAAAACTTCCTTTTTGCTTAGATTTTTGGAATATAGTATATATATATATATATATATATATATATATATATATACTATCTTTTTTTTTTTTTTTTTGTATTTCATCACCTTATTTGCTACCTCATCCATGAAATTTCCTTTCCGTCTTGTATCTAATATTGCTAATCACGCTTTAAAATATAGAAGAAGATTTTTGTATGTGATTCTTTGAAAGAAAGAACCTTATTTATTTAATTTTTTAATTTTTATATGTGCTTGACTAGCTTTGGTAAGTCTATGACTAATGGCTAGAGGTTGGTAAGTTGAGACTTATTTGGGACATTTGTGTAAGTTTTCCTTCATTTTTTGCCCTCATTAAGAGTAGTAAGGTAAAATAACATTCATCAAAAATTTGGGAAGCGCTCCTGATAAAGTGATAATCGCCAGAAATTTTTGAAATAGTGATTCTCAGGATTTGTCACAAAAATATAGCAAAAACCAAAAAAATTCATATGCTGATCGCCAGAATTTGCCAAAAAATATGATAATCACCAAAACTGTTTATATGGTAATTATCATGATTTAAAAAATGTGACAATCGACAGAAGATTTCTGTAATGATTCGGCCGGTCGTTTTGAATATTACAACCCCGTTCTTTCACTTACTACTTATTCCGTATTCAATTATAATTATATCACTTGTCGGGGAGGTTTCAGGATGAATGAAATACTTAGTTCTAATATTTAAAGTTTAAGTTGAAATAATTAACCGGATGATGAATTATGTGTAAACGACCCCGAAATAGAATTTTGATGATTTCAATAACTCCGTACGGTGATTTCGGACTTAGCAGTGTATCCGGATATTTATTTTGAGGTCCGTAGTTAAATTAAGCTTGAAATGACAAAAATAGGAAATTTAAGTTTGGAAGTTTGACCGGGGAGTTGACTTTTTGATATCGGAGTCAAAATCTGAATCTGAAAATTGGAATAGTTCTGTTATGTGCATTTATGACTTATCTGCAAAATTTGAGGTCAATCAGACTTGATTTGATAGGTTTCGACATCGAATGCAGAAGTTGGAATTTCTTAGTTTCATTAAGCTTGAATTAGGGTGTGATTCGTAATTTTAGCATTGTTTGATGTAATTTGAAATCTCGAGTAGGTCTGTATTATGTTACGGGACTTGTTGGTATATTCGGGCGGGGTCCTGAGTACCCCAAGCGTGATTCAGATCGAAATTGGATCAATTTTTGGACTTAGGCAAATTCTGAAATTTGCAGCTTCTGTTGTCATCGCACCTACGGAGGGACTGACCGCAGGTGCGGACTCGTACAAGCGAGTTGTGGTTCGCAGAAGCGGAATGGGTAGGGCTAGGCAGTGATCACAAGTGCGAAGAATTTTCCACACCTGTGCGATCGCAAAAGCGGACAACGAAGGCGCAGAAGCGGAGGACTTCGCAGGTGCGCTGCCTGAGTCGCAGAAGCGACATCGCAGGTGCGGGTGTTCTTCTCGCAGGTGCGAAACCTGGTCTGTTGAGTGGTCACCGTAGGTGCGGAATTTTTCTCGCAGGCGCGCCAAACTGTCCGTAGGTGCGAAAGCACTGGGGCAGAAAAAGGGTCTATTCGTGGGTTCAATGTTCATTCTTCAATTTTTCGTTTTTGGGTGCTTGGGTGAAGCAATTTTCAGGAGATTTTCAAGGAAAATATTGGGGTAAGAATTTCTAACTCAATTTTGGTTAAAGTACCCGAATCTTTGGTTGTTTTTAATATTTAATTGGTGTTTTAACTTGAAAAATTATGAAAATCCTATTGGTTAGATTTGAGGATTTGGAGGCCGAGTTGTTATCAAATTTAGTAATTTTGGTATGGTTAGACTCGTCGTTGAATAAGAGTTCATATTCCGTAACTTTTGTCGGGTTCCGAGACATGGGCCCCATTATTAATTTTTGAGTTAAATTTCGAATTTTTATTGGAAATTTTTGTATTTTCATATGGAATTGATTCCTATAATTTGTGTTGACTGTATCGAATTATTTTGACTAGATTCGAGCCATTTGGAGTTAGATAATCGAGGAAAAGACCTACTAGTGGATTGAATTAATGCAAGTTGAGGTAAGTGTTGTCTAACCTTATGTGGGAGAAATTTTCCTAGGATTTGGTACTGTTATGGTTATTGCAATATGTGAAGGCCGTGTACGCGAGGTGACGAGTACATATACGGGATATATGTTGGAAAAATCTAGTTTTCGCTAAATAGTTTTCCTTTGATTGCTTTAATTGAGTTTCTATAGCATGTGCAATCATCATGTTTAGCCTAATTTCACATGTCTACGTGCCTTATCTCTTAATTGCAACTTGTACAGCATGCTTAATTGAATTACCTGTTTACTTGATTTTGTACTCATTATTTAACCGTAGGACTATTTGCTTGAAATTGCTATCCTTGAAGTATCATTGTTCAATCGTCCTATTTTAATTTTCGCGACATATTTACTTTCGGGACTACAAGGCGGTACCTCGGGAGTTCCCCCTGTCTTGCATATTTACTTTTGGAACTACAAGGCGGTACTTCGAGAGTCCCCCCTGTCTTGCATATTTACTTTTGGGACTACGAGGCGGTACCTCAGGAGCTCCCCCTGTCTTGCATATTTACTTTTGGGACTGCGAGGCGGTACCTCGGGAGCTCTCTTGTCTTGCATTTACTTTTGGGACTATGAGGCGGTACCTCGGGAGTGCCCTTGTTGTTTACTCCTATGTGCTGTGTTGTTACCTTCCTGAAATTTCTCATTATTAAATTTTTAGTCTTTTTATTATGTTATTACATCTTCTGTCTTGTTTCTTATTATTCCAGTAGGGCCCTGACCTGACCTCGTCACTACTCTACCAAGGTTAGGCTTGACACTTACTGGGTACCGCTGTGGTGTACTCATGCTATGCTTCTGCACATCTTTTTGTGCAGATCCAGGTACTCCCTACCAACTCAGGTATCAATGAGCTAGATCGTACGTGGAGACTTCAAGGTATATCTGCCAGCGTCCGCAGACCTCGGAGTCCCCCTCTATCTTATCATGTCGTCTTTCCTATTCACATTAGACTCTGATGTATAGAAATATTCGGTATTTCTTCTTTAGACCTTGTGACTTGTAATTTACTGGGTTCTGAAAATTTCTATATGTACTGGGTTGTTGAATTTTAAGAGTATTTATTGTTATCTTAATTATTCCGCATGTTGATAGACTTACCTAGTCTTAGAGATTAGGTGCCGTCACGATATCCTACGGAGGGACATTTAGGTCGTGACAGTTTCGAATGAGTGATCATCGCAATTTGCAAAAATATAATAATCCCCATAAATATTCAAATGGTGATCACCAAGATTTACCACAAAACATGGCAATCGTCACACTTTTTTTCATATGGAAAAATTCTGCCTGCATGCTTTATGATTCTGGCATCAATTCTTGTGGTCAAAATATAAATGGTGATTCTAAAAAAGTAAGTATTTTTCTGCCTTGTATATGCTGGGGGATTTGCATAAACGGTATCATTTATCGCCATTGTTTATATTTCCCATCGTTTTAAGGAAGTTGTGTAAAAATACCATCGATGTTACTTATTTTACCTATTTTGTCGGGTGCGGGTACAACCTTTATTTTACCTATTTTATTAAATTATTCATAAACCTTCCCAAAATGACAATTCTTGCCTTGTTCACAAGTTTTGTTGCGTGAGGTACAACTTTAATACAATTTTCATTTCATCTATTTTGTTAAATTGTTAACAATTTATCGAATTGGCAAATCTTACATCTTGTTCGTCGGTTATGCCAATGAGGCATAAACTTGGTACTACAATCTTTATTAATCCTACTTTATATTATATAGTTAAGCGCGTTGAGGGCAATAATGAAGTCCAAAAAAGTTCTCTTTATTTTTGTTCACACCAAGTAGACGGTAAAAATTTACCCGCACCGAATATTTATACAAAACAAATAAATAAATGACACTTGTCACTATATTTAACTACAATTGTTAGTACTTAACTATGGTTAGCTACCTTTTATTTTTTTACATGATCTTAAATAATAATATAAAATTATACTTGATCACCTTGCTATTCCCTTGTGCTCTTAACGGCAAGTTGAATAAAAATAGTAAATCATTTTTATCAATTCTTGTGGCCAAAATATTTCAATAATTCTTATGAAGTGATAAGAAGTCGAGAATTATTTCTTTATTGCCATTTACAAATTCCCCTTTCCATTATACAATCATTTATTTCTCGTGGCCAAGATTTTTCAATAATTATCTGCTCAAACTAAGTGCCGGCCAACCATTGTAATGGAATACATATTTAAAATAAAAGTTAGAAGAAGCAAAGCTCTATTCCACCAAAAAGACTCTTGATACCAATCTCGAGAAATTAGATCCCTCTCACACTACTTTTCTAGCTTTAGATGTCACGGGTTTCGGAGGTTTAATTACTTTACGAAGAAGGGTGAACAGATTTCTTTTGGTTGTAGATGATTGAGGTAGTAATATGCCTTACATTTGATAAACTAAATCTTTCAATAAGATTGACGGAACTATAACAAAGACATAAACGGAGCCCTAAAACTTTTTTATTATGGCTCTATTATCATTTAAAAAAATTCATTTATTGATAAAGACTCCTAATAAACTTTAGTTTTCCTTCTTTGATTAACTTAACTAAAATTGATGTAAACACCTGATAAATAAGTTTTTACCCAAGTGGACCTCATATCTTTATACAAGCTAGATTACTTGCTATCAAGGACTTAAACCACGTGAGACTCCAAAAGTGAACACCGTGACATTATTGTCCCGCACGACAATATACCATACAGCTAGCAGCAGACAGCAAGAACATTTATATTATTACTAGTTGGGTATAGCCCGTGCATAGCACGGGCCCAACAATTATACATGAGTCCAATAATTTAAGTCTATAATTTTGGCCGACAGTCTAATAATTTGAGTTCTGATATAATATAATTTTAACTGTGTATGAACGCATATTTATATCTGATTGCAACTATGAATAACAATAAGTTATTTAAAATAATCATATCACAAACAAAAAGACAGTTCCGTTCTCAGTAAATAGTGAGACATAGAAAACCATATTTACCTCCCCCAGGGGGCCGGCGTGTGTAGAACCGAGCAGATATTTCATTTTGTTGTGCTTTTCTTTTAAAATCATTTACAAAACCAAATCCAAGCATATGACTAATTGTTCATTTCCTACCTATCATTATATACCACATGATTAACCAAACGTATTATGTTGCTATCAAAGCTATACCACCTATGAACAATAGAAATTAGGTAGTCAAGTTAAGAGCCATATAGAGTATTGCAAGGATTTGCACATTGCAGGAAACATCTGCTACTTTATATTCTTCCTGATCTCCATCATGAGAGCTTGCTCCTATTTTGAGAAAAGAATAAGATATTAAATATTCTTAATAGAAAATATTTACTACTACAAGTCCCACACCAAGAATTTGAAATATATCATCATACAAAAATAAGCTAGAAAGAGAGAACATAGACACAAGCCAAGTATCTATGCAAATCAATTACTCTAGAGTACTATATCCAAGTTCGGAGTCACACTAGCAATGTGTTTAAAGCAAAGACGTCGTTACTACAATCTACTTATGCATCATAAAACTAATGCATTCTCAAAAGTGTATGGGGTCCTCGGATCCTTAAGATTATACTGGTTAACAATTATAAAAAATTGAAGAAATATTAATTCTTTTTTTTATTAATAAGCTAATGCTAACAACTACATAAATATGCTGAAAATTTAATGCAAACGATCTCCAGAAAAGTTTGTCTAGATTTACTTACCCTCAAACAAAAGAAAGAAGTAAGCGCAATCACATGATTAGCAAATGTCTAAAAAGTTCATTAAAATATACAGTTGTGACGTAGGTTCATTGATACAATTTTTATCACCACTAAAAGAATAAAATATGGACTGACATGGCATTTCTTTATATCATCTCAGCATTATTTTAGAGTAGGTACTTGGCAATAAACGTATTTTATTTACTCATCAAGTTGTTGTTGCTCATGACCCAATACATACCTCAGTCATCAGACTTCTTTAAAAGGATGACTTCCTTAAACTTCTCTTTGATGAATAATCAGTCTATAACAAAATCAACAAATAAAAATAATTTAGATTTCACAAAATACTGCGGAAGATGTAATCAAATAAAAAATGTCCTTCAAAATATAGTCAGCTCAAAATAATGCTTAATCTTGACCCTTCTGATTAGAAGTTAATCAACATGGAATCTAAATGCTTGATAACCCAAGTAACATCAATAACTTTTTTGTGTTATTCTGTCTGCAAGAGCACCACATGTTTGAAACGGACTCAGTCCAGGTAATATATTTTTCTTTCTCAAATTTTTGGTTTGTCCTTGGCATCAACATGTTACACATATCCAATTTACAATGATATATGAACAAAGAAAATAACAAAGTTATACCATATAACAGTTACCAAATAACTCCACATTAATCATGCTAAACCATCCTTTCTCTGTTTGTACTCAACCTTAGTGCATAAACTCACATAACAAAAGTATCTCATGGAAATAGTACAATGGGGTATAGAGTAATTGTGTTGTAATTCACAAATAAAATATAATTTCTCTGTCCCAATTTATGTGTTATATTTCTTTTGAGTTTATCCCAAAAAGAATATCATACTTCTTTATTTAGAAAGAGTTTAACTTTAAATCAAAGTACAAAAGCAAGCACACCCAACAAATTACGTGCAGAGATTTAGACCTTACCATCATAAAGATAAACATAATACGTGGAGAACAACATATTGAGGGATTAAAGAAACGGTACCAAGATAGATAATTTATAACCTTTCTGAAAGTGATGGGGAAGGTGCGTCGAGTTTTTCAATACCATGGCAAGTAAATATTTTTCTATCTTTTGAGTACAAACCTGTTTCAATAAGTTAAATTCAAAGTGAGAACAAATCTTGAACATTCTCTGCAAAGTCAGAAATTGAAAAGAAGATAGATACAAGAGAAATGATATTAAACGATTGTCATTAAACTCATTTGTAAAATGAGTTAGATGAATTATGATGGTTAGAGAAGATATGTGTTTTAAGTTTAACATAAAGTTAATGTATTTTTCTAATTCTTGTTCTGCTTCAGTAGTTATTAAATTTGATAAAATATCAAATGAGGACAAAGCAATGTGGTAGAGTGATCTTCCTATAATTATTAATCAATGCAAAGTCTTCCCACAACACGAAAAAAATGCATTGTGTTTTTCGGTTCATCTAAATAAATAGAGAAAAAATGGGATAAATGAGAAGGTGTTATCACCACCATTATAACAAAAAGGAAAGAAAGATAGACTATAGGCTATATTCAATTTTTTTGAGATATGACTGAATTTTGTGGCAGAGATATAAAGTTCTTCTAGATTGTTCTTTCCGATGAAAGAAGACGTGATGTAAATTACAAGTGATTAATTCCTCGAGATGGAGAGACCATAAGGATAGAAAGTTCTTTGTCAAACAGAGTATATTGCTTTTGAACCCACAAACTGTGTAGCCATGATCTATCAAAGCTCAAGCTTCAAAAAGGGAGAATCTAGAAGTTTAATGTAAAGTAATTTCTTTCAATAAATTCATCAAACACTTGTTGCACAAAACGTTTTACCTAAAAATATAACAAAACCCAATTAAAACTAACTCAAGCTTCAGGTAGCAGAACCCACATGCTCCATATTAAACTCAGTTCCATTGGTAGTGTTTTTCTACCAAGAAGAGGCAGAAAGAAAAAGCAAGAAAACCAAATGAAAAGAAACTTAAATCAAATTTAACTAAAAATTTAACCCCGTCAGCTTAGACCACAAATGAAAGCAGAAGTATTATATTGATAGAGTCTGCATATGAAGACAAAAACTAAACATGAGATACAAAGAAGAAACAAAATGCACAAAAGAAAATCCAAAATAAATAACAACAAACAAAGGATAATAACAGACAAAAAATGAAACAAAATAGAAGAAAGACTGAAACAGAAAATAGCTCACACACTAACCCGAACCTTGTAATATCCAAAGTAGAAGACCCATAAATATAGATACTTCAAGCAAGAAGCTGATAAAATAGGAAGAAATCCATTAAAAAAAAGAGTAATGAACAGAAGATTGAAAAAGAGAGGAGGATGAATTGAAAAGATGTGGAAGAAGATTTAAGAAAAAATTGTGGTAAAACCCAAAGCCGAGAAGATGAAGGGAAAGCGAGAGAGTTAAGAAAGAAGATGAAAGTGTGGACGGTTCTAGAATATGGAGGCAGCGTATGAAAAATAAAATGACAGAGTAAAATAATAATTCTACCCTTGGTCGACCAAGCACGGCTTTTCTATATAATATAATAAATATAATGTATCAAAAGCCAACAAAGATGCTAAATATCATTCTGCAAAAAAAGATTGGATTAGACATCACTTAGCAAAGGCAATTATGTACAAAGAGGAATGTGTGGAAGAGAAGAGAAGTGATTATCAAAAGGAAGATCTTACAAGCCACAATACCCATTTTAGGACCACAAATACTTCTCTATAAGTGGTTATAGCTTTTCATTTTCTAAAGAACCCAGACAATTCTTTTCCCTACTGGCTACTGCAGCCTGGGAATTAAATGAATGATGTCTCCTTACGCGACAGAATTATGACAAGATAAAAGTTAATTCATCCTTATCCTAAGGACTAATTAGTATTCCAGTTTAGATTATACATTTCCATAATTAATTTGTGGGTGAAAATGTTTGTTAGCTAGTATCAGTAAGTGATTTGAGAATCGTCCACATTGTTTTGGAACGTAAAAAGATGGAAGTGCTTGACATTTACTTCATAACATGCCCTTCTTCTTTCTTTTACAGTAGGATTATGGAATTTAATATATATGACTCGGTAGACACTTAAACATTATTGAATTGAGACTATAATATTTGAGTTAATTCCTAAATACAAGAATTGATCTGAATCACAACTATCTATTTTAATCCAATAATAAAATTACTTAAGAGCCCACTTTTGATTGGATTAAAACGTCGATTTGAGTTTCACGTAATAAGTCCATGCTCTATTATTTTCAACATTCATCATTCTATAGCAAAGGTATACACCCTATTTATTATAAATCAAAACCATTTAAAAATATTGTGAGTACATAATTTTTACCACACTCGAGTTTTCTATATTTTTGTATTTAATATTTTTTAGGTTTAATTTTGATATTTTAACAATTATGTTATTTTTATTAGTAGGCTTTATTAGAGAATAATAATATTTTTAACAAAGTCTATTACATAGAGGAACGAATGATTTATTTTAATCACGGACCAAATCTAATAAAATTACTTCTTACCTTCCTTACACTATTTCTTTGTCGCATCACTTACCTACTACACTATTCACTTATCACATCACACCCCCTTTCACTATTTCCTTGTCCCATCATCATCTTCCTACACTCTTTCTCTCTTCTTTTTTATTATATATACACCCAAAAACCCCATTAAGAGTCCGTTTATATTGGCTTAAAAAAAGTGACTTTTAAGCACAAGTGCTTAAAAGCACATTTTTAGTGCTGGAGTTTGTTTTCTAAATAATTTGTTATGCATTTGGATAAAAGTGCTGAAGTTGAAAAAAAGTTGTTGAAGTGTTTGGTAAACAAGTGCAAATAAGCACTTTTTCTGTTAAAATGACCGAAATATTCTTAAAGCTGTTAATACTGAAAATAAGCTTATTACTACAACATCCTTAATGTAAAATTAACTCAAATACGGACTAATTTATGTCTTAATTAACTCTAAATTAAATTAATTAGATAAGGTTATTTTTAATAAATATAATCTGAATGCCAATAGAATTGTAACATGCTTTTGCTCTGAATATTCAACTACTAAATAAAATTATTTGTTTCTAGAGTGAAATAAAAAAAATATAATAGAAGTATAAATTAATGCCAATTAAACTAATGCCTCAGTCTTTGCATCGTCTCTTTTCTCCTCTGCTAGTTCTCACATTTGTCTAATGTCAGGTAATTAAGGGTCTTATTAATTACTTATCACAGAAAAATAAAGCTACTTATTTATTATAATAATGTGAAGAAAGATACCTGCAACGTCAAAATGGAAGATGGGAAAAAAATGACGTTATGACTTTACTAAGGGTATTTTGTAATTTATAAAAAAAAAGGAGGGATAATAAGGTTAATTACTTGGTCAAACATAAAAAAGCTTTTAAGCTAACAAACAATAAGTTGGTCGTCCCCAACTTGTGGCTTTTGGCTTAATTCAGCTTAAAAGTACTTAGCTTAAAAGCTCTTTTAAGGTTTGTCAAACACTCAAATAAGGTAAAATGTGCTTTTAAGCTGGTTTGACCAGCTTTTAAGCCAATCCAAACACCCTCTAAAAAGGCCAGCCAGAAAACACCTTCTTCCTCCTCCAAAACACCATTATTTTCAGCCCCAAAAACGCAGCCAAAGCCAGCTGCGAAACAGTTCCAAAATGATCTCCAAGACAGCCTTAAACTACCCTTAAATTCCAGCACCAAACCCAGCTGAAGACGACCCCCAAAATACCACCCAAACACCATGTAGAGCATCATCTTTAGCCACCTCTTTGACGCCAAAAAACTAGTCAAAATCCAGCAATCTTTTAGCTACAAAAATCAACTGAAACTACCCCCAAAATATAGCAAAAAATAGCCACGAATCTCACCCTGAACTCCAGCAAAAAGCAGCCTGAAATTACAGCAAAAGTTGCCCAAAAAATGCAGCAAAACAGTTGCAAAACCTATCTTCATTAACGCCAATTTTCAGCTCTAAAGCTGCTGCAAAAACACAACGATTCTCCCTCCACAAACTAGCTTGCAAACACCACAAAACAACCACCTCTATTCCCTAAAAATCAGCAACGAAAAAACCCAACAAAAATACTTTAAAACAGTCCCTTTTTATACTCCAAACAGTGGAGTCAATAGTCGAGATCGAGGATTCCGTTAGAGCTCCGTTCGCTAGCTTTGTTGTTCTTCTTCGCTTATGCTTGTTCGAGGTTCGTGTGAGTTATTGTATTTGTTCTTGAAGACTCATTTAATTGGAAATTTTGCGTTAAAAGTTTATTCTTTCCTTTGTTCTTTTTATCTTATTTCATGTGAGTCCGTGTGATTATTTATTTGCATTTCATGTTTTAAAATAATATTTTTGTGAATGGTTTGCAAATTCAGTTTTATGTCTGTTTGAGTTAGGTTGAATAAGAAGGCAGTTAAGGTTAATTTTGATTATATTTATTTGCCTTTAAACTTTATAATAATAATATAAATTAGTCCTTAAATGCTATATACTTAATCATGTTTCTTGAAATATGGTATTCAAACTTAATTTAAAGTTATGAAGATTTGGACCCTAATAAGTTTGAGCTTCAATTGTTGGGTTGTAGGGTGTTGGTATATGATGGCTTATTTATTCAAATATCTAAAATCATACACTTTTTCCACAAGTAATTTCATAAAATCACGGCCTCACAACAATCCCAAATGTAGCAAAGAAATTACTCACAAATCGCTAGTGTGCTTTAGGTGCATACTAATCAAACTATCGTGATTATGTATACGTTCGCGTGACATAATTATAATTCTAAAATAAATCAAAGTACGCGTTTATGCGACTTTGGCCAAACAATCTTAATAAATAATAAAGTGTTATTAATCTGTATGTACACGTGATATGATTTTACAACATTAAATAAAACGGATTACACACACGTAGTTCGTTTCAAGATAATTTTCATAAATCTAATCAAGCAATAAAATAGAACATAGGTAAAACATGAGATCCAATAAATAATAATTTGTCCAAAATTAATTCAAGCCAAGTTGTAGTCAATAAAATGATCGTACTAGAATCACGGTACTCGGAAAATTCCTTACACCTTCTCCCTAGTCAACAGAATTCCTTACTCGAACTTTATTTTCACAGACCAATAATAATAGAGTCAAACCTTCCTTTGATTAGGGATTCAAATAAAAGGTAACATGCAACACCCAAAAATCAATTTCAAGTGGCGACTCTGTAAATAAAATAATTATCCCTACTCAAGTTTGTCACTTTAATTGAAAAAACTCTTTAACCCACAATCTACAATCCATGCACCCCCTCTGAGTCACTTTTTACTGCTTTGATATTGTTGAACTGTACATATAAACTATCTTCTCATGCACCCCCTCTGAGTCTTCTGAATATAACCTAGGGAATCGCGGGTACGCGCCCTATTCTTTTTTGAGATAAAGCCAATGGGCCTAGGCTCCCAGTTAAGGATTATTAGTCACTCATGTTTAAGAACGGGCAACATAGTGGGTCGCCACCAGAAGCGACGACCAATCATGTAGACTTTTGATTGCCACAAATACTATTCCTTTTGAGATAAATTACCTTATTTTATTTTAATTCAAGACATATCTATTTGCTTTAGATTTTCATTACATCAAAAATCAAACTCAATGAATATTTATTTTTGAGTTCCTTGAAATCATAGATCGCATATGTATTATCTATAAATCACTTATATATATATATATATATATATATATATATATATATATATTATTTATGACTACCTCCTGGTTGACTGCTTATTAGTTATTATGATGATTATTTTTTATAAAGGTGGAGATGCTGGTGAAATCATAGATTGTCTATGGTGTTACCTACAAATCGCTCATGTATTATTTATGATCGCTTAAGTAATCTCCAGTTGATTGATTATTAGTTATTAGCAAAATTATTTTCTTATAAATATATTGGTGAAATCATAGATCACCTATGTGTTATCTAGAAATTGCCTATGTATTACTTATGGTTGCCTAAATTATCTCCAGTTGATCGTATATTAGTTATTACCAAGATTGATTTTATAAAGTGGGATATCCTGGTGAAATCATAGATCGCCTATAGTGTTGCCTAAAAATCGCCTATATAATATTTATAATCACTTAATTGATCTCCGGTTGATTGATTATTAGTTATTATAAGAATCATATTTTTATAAAGTGAGAGATATTGATGAAATCATTAATCGTCTATGTGTTATCTAAAAATCACGCATGTATTATTTACTATCGCCTCAGTGATCTCCGGTTGATCGCTTGTTACTTTTTTAATGAACGCTTTTATAAAATAGGAGACCTTGGTGAAATTATAGATCGCCTATGTGTTATCTTTAAATTATTCCGTGAACTATTTATGATCGCCTAAGTGTTCTCTAATTGATCACTTATTAGTTATTATATGATTTTTATGAAGTGTGAGATCCTCATGAAATCATAGATCGCCCATGCATCATTTATGATCGCCTAAGCGATCTCCGGTTGATCGCTTATTAGTTATTACCAAGATTTTTTTTTATAAAGCGGGAGATACTGATAAAATCATAGATCGTCTATGTGATATCTAGAAATCATCCATGTATTATTTATGATTGATTAAGTGATTTCCGGTTGAGTTATTACGAGGATTATTGTTTATAAAGTGCGAGATATAATTAGTGAAATCATAGATCGTCTATGTATTATCTAGAAATTGCCCATTTATTATTTAAGTTCGCCTAGGTGATCTCCTTTTGATCGCTTATTTCTAGGATTTTTTTTTTTTATAAAGTATCAGATCTCGGTGAACTAATAGATTACCTATGTGTTATCTAAAAATGACCCATATATTATTTATGATCGCCTATATAATCTTCGGTTGGTCTCTTTTTAGTTATTACCATAATCTTTTTTTATAAATTGGGAGATCCTAATGAAATCATATATCGTTTATGTGCTATTTCGAAATGGCTCATGTATTATTGATGATTGCCTAAGTCATCTCCGGTTGATTACTTATTAGTTATTACTAAAATTTTTTTTTTAATAAAATGGGAGATTCTGGTGAAATCATAGATCACATATATGTTACCAATAAATCGTCCACGTATAGTCACCTAAGTGATATGTGGTTGAATACTTATTAGTTATTATAAGGATTTTTTTTTTAAGTGGATCGCATATATGTTACCTAGAAATTGCCTATATATTATTTATGATCGCCTAAGTGATATTTGGTTAAAAGCTTATTAGTTATTATCATGATTATTTTTTATTAAGTGAGAGATCATAATCAAAATTAAGTGGCGACTAGAGTTGCTAAAAATACAAAAAATTACGCATAAAAAAAAATATTTTTGGTAGATCGCCAAAAAATAATTACATTAATAGCATTTACTTTGGGATGTTCGTTCATCTTATATCATATCTCAGTCTCTGTTGCTATTTATTTATACATCATATCATCATTTTTGGGCCGATTTTCATGATTTCTGAGAGTCCGAGAGACTGGAGAGATTTATGACTGAGTTGCTATTTACTTTTGGGACTGCGAGGCGGTACCTCGGGAGCTCTCTTGTCTTGCATTTACTTTTGGGACTATGAGGCGGTACCTCGGGAGTGCCCTTGTTGTTTACTCCTATGTGCTGTGTTGTTACCTTCCTGAAATTTCTCATTGTTAAATTTTTAGTCTTTTTATTATGTTATTACATCTTCTGTCTTGTTTCTTATTATTCCAGTAGGGCCCTGACCTGACCTCGTCACTACTCTACCAAGGTTAGGCTTGACACTTACTGGGTACCGCTGTGGTGTACTCATGCTATGCTTCTGCACATCTTTTTGTGCAGATCCAGGTACTCCCTACCAACTCAGGTATCAATGAGCTAGATCGTACGTGGAGACTTCAAGGTATATCTGCCAGCGTCCGCAGACCTCGGAGTCCCCCTCTATCTTATCATGTCGTCTTTCCTATTCACATTAGACTCTGATGTATAGAAATATTCGGTATTTCTTCTTTAGACCTTGTGACTTGTAATTTACTGGGTTCTGAAAATTTCTATATGTACTGGGTTGTTGAATTTTAAGAGTATTTATTGTTATCTTAATTATTCCGCATGTTGATAGACTTACCTAGTCTTAGAGATTAGGTGCCGTCACGATATCCTACGGAGGGACATTTAGGTCGTGACAGTTTCGAATGAGTGATCATCGCAATTTGCAAAAATATAATAATCCCCATAAATATTCAAATGGTGATCACCAAGATTTACCACAAAACATGGCAATCGTCACACTTTTTTTCATATGGAAAAATTCTGCCTGCATGCTTTATGATTCTGGCATCAATTCTTGTGGTCAAAATATAAATGGTGATTCTAAAAAAGTAAGTATTTTTCTGCCTTGTATATGCTGGGGGATTTGCATAAACGGTATCATTTATCGCCATTGTTTATATTTCCCATCGTTTTAAGGAAGTTGTGTAAAAATACCATCGATGTTACTTATTTTACCTATTTTGTCGGGTGCGGGTACAACCTTTATTTTACCTATTTTATTAAATTATTCATAAACCTTCCCAAAATGACAATTCTTGCCTTGTTCACAAGTTTTGTTGCGTGAGGTACAACTTTAATACAATTTTCATTTCATCTATTTTGTTAAATTGTTAACAATTTATCGAATTGGCAAATCTTACATCTTGTTCGTCGGTTATGCCAATGAGGCATAAACTTGGTACTACAATCTTTATTAATCCTACTTTATATTATATAGTTAAGCGCGTTGAGGGCAATAATGAAGTCCAAAAAAGTTCTCTTTATTTTTGTTCACACCAAGTAGACGGTAAAAATTTACCCGCACCGAATATTTATACAAAACAAATAAATAAATGACACTTGTCACTATATTTAACTACAATTGTTAGTACTTAACTATGGTTAGCTACCTTTTATTTTTTTACATGATCTTAAATAATAATATAAAATTATACTTGATCACCTTGCTATTCCCTTGTGCTCTTAACGGCAAGTTGAATAAAAATAGTAAATCATTTTTATCAATTCTTGTGGCCAAAATATTTCAATAATTCTTATGAAGTGATAAGAAGTCGAGAATTATTTCTTTATTGCCATTTACAAATTCCCCTTTCCATTATACAATCATTTATTTCTCGTGGCCAAGATTTTTCAATAATTATCTGCTCAAACTAAGTGCCGGCCAACCATTGTAATGGAATACATATTTAAAATAAAAGTTAGAAGAAGCAAAGCTCTATTCCACCAAAAAGACTCTTGATACCAATCTCGAGAAATTAGATCCCTCTCACACTACTTTTCTAGCTTTAGATGTCACGGGTTTCGGAGGTTTAATTACTTTACGAAGAAGGGTGAACAGATTTCTTTTGGTTGTAGATGATTGAGGTAGTAATATGCCTTACATTTGATAAACTAAATCTTTCAATAAGATTGACGGAACTATAACAAAGACATAAACGGAGCCCTAAAACTTTTTTATTATGGCTCTATTATCATTTAAAAAAATTCATTTATTGATAAAGACTCCTAATAAACTTTAGTTTTCCTTCTTTGATTAACTTAACTAAAATTGATGTAAACACCTGATAAATAAGTTTTTACCCAAGTGGACCTCATATCTTTATACAAGCTAGATTACTTGCTATCAAGGACTTAAACCACGTGAGACTCCAAAAGTGAACACCGTGACATTATTGTCCCGCACGACAATATACCATACAGCTAGCAGCAGACAGCAAGAACATTTATATTATTACTAGTTGGGTATAGCCCGTGCATAGCACGGGCCCAACAATTATACATGAGTCCAATAATTTAAGTCTATAATTTTGGCCGACAGTCTAATAATTTGAGTTCTGATATAATATAATTTTAACTGTGTATGAACGCATATTTATATCTGATTGCAACTATGAATAACAATAAGTTATTTAAAATAATCATATCACAAACAAAAAGACAGTTCCGTTCTCAGTAAATAGTGAGACATAGAAAACCATATTTACCTCCCCCAGGGGGCCGGCGTGTGTAGAACCGAGCAGATATTTCATTTTGTTGTGCTTTTCTTTTAAAATCATTTACAAAACCAAATCCAAGCATATGACTAATTGTTCATTTCCTACCTATCATTATATACCACATGATTAACCAAACGTATTATGTTGCTATCAAAGCTATACCACCTATGAACAATAGAAATTAGGTAGTCAAGTTAAGAGCCATATAGAGTATTGCAAGGATTTGCACATTGCAGGAAACATCTGCTACTTTATATTCTTCCTGATCTCCATCATGAGAGCTTGCTCCTATTTTGAGAAAAGAATAAGATATTAAATATTCTTAATAGAAAATATTTACTACTACAAGTCCCACACCAAGAATTTGAAATATATCATCATACAAAAATAAGCTAGAAAGAGAGAACATAGACACAAGCCAAGTATCTATGCAAATCAATTACTCTAGAGTACTATATCCAAGTTCGGAGTCACACTAGCAATGTGTTTAAAGCAAAGACGTCGTTACTACAATCTACTTATGCATCATAAAACTAATGCATTCTCAAAAGTGTATGGGGTCCTCGGATCCTTAAGATTATACTGGTTAACAATTATAAAAAATTGAAGAAATATTAATTCTTTTTTTTATTAATAAGCTAATGCTAACAACTACATAAATATGCTGAAAATTTAATGCAAACGATCTCCAGAAAAGTTTGTCTAGATTTACTTACCCTCAAACAAAAGAAAGAAGTAAGCGCAATCACATGATTAGCAAATGTCTAAAAAGTTCATTAAAATATACAGTTGTGACGTAGGTTCATTGATACAATTTTTATCACCACTAAAAGAATAAAATATGGACTGACATGGCATTTCTTTATATCATCTCAGCATTATTTTAGAGTAGGTACTTGGCAATAAACGTATTTTATTTACTCATCAAGTTGTTGTTGCTCATGACCCAATACATACCTCAGTCATCAGACTTCTTTAAAAGGATGACTTCCTTAAACTTCTCTTTGATGAATAATCAGTCTATAACAAAATCAACAAATAAAAATAATTTAGATTTCACAAAATACTGCGGAAGATGTAATCAAATAAAAAATGTCCTTCAAAATATAGTCAGCTCAAAATAATGCTTAATCTTGACCCTTCTGATTAGAAGTTAATCAACATGGAATCTAAATGCTTGATAACCCAAGTAACATCAATAACTTTTTTGTGTTATTCTGTCTGCAAGAGCACCACATGTTTGAAACGGACTCAGTCCAGGTAATATATTTTTCTTTCTCAAATTTTTGGTTTGTCCTTGGCATCAACATGTTACACATATCCAATTTACAATGATATATGAACAAAGAAAATAACAAAGTTATACCATATAACAGTTACCAAATAACTCCACATTAATCATGCTAAACCATCCTTTCTCTGTTTGTACTCAACCTTAGTGCATAAACTCACATAACAAAAGTATCTCATGGAAATAGTACAATGGGGTATAGAGTAATTGTGTTGTAATTCACAAATAAAATATAATTTCTCTGTCCCAATTTATGTGTTATATTTCTTTTGAGTTTATCCCAAAAAGAATATCATACTTCTTTATTTAGAAAGAGTTTAACTTTAAATCAAAGTACAAAAGCAAGCACACCCAACAAATTACGTGCAGAGATTTAGACCTTACCATCATAAAGATAAACATAATACGTGGAGAACAACATATTGAGGGATTAAAGAAACGGTACCAAGATAGATAATTTATAACCTTTCTGAAAGTGATGGGGAAGGTGCGTCGAGTTTTTCAATACCATGGCAAGTAAATATTTTTCTATCTTTTGAGTACAAACCTGTTTCAATAAGTTAAATTCAAAGTGAGAACAAATCTTGAACATTCTCTGCAAAGTCAGAAATTGAAAAGAAGATAGATACAAGAGAAATGATATTAAACGATTGTCATTAAACTCATTTGTAAAATGAGTTAGATGAATTATGATGGTTAGAGAAGATATGTGTTTTAAGTTTAACATAAAGTTAATGTATTTTTCTAATTCTTGTTCTGCTTCAGTAGTTATTAAATTTGATAAAATATCAAATGAGGACAAAGCAATGTGGTAGAGTGATCTTCCTATAATTATTAATCAATGCAAAGTCTTCCCACAACACGAAAAAAATGCATTGTGTTTTTCGGTTCATCTAAATAAATAGAGAAAAAATGGGATAAATGAGAAGGTGTTATCACCACCATTATAACAAAAAGGAAAGAAAGATAGACTATAGGCTATATTCAATTTTTTTGAGATATGACTGAATTTTGTGGCAGAGATATAAAGTTCTTCTAGATTGTTCTTTCCGATGAAAGAAGACGTGATGTAAATTACAAGTGATTAATTCCTCGAGATGGAGAGACCATAAGGATAGAAAGTTCTTTGTCAAACAGAGTATATTGCTTTTGAACCCACAAACTGTGTAGCCATGATCTATCAAAGCTCAAGCTTCAAAAAGGGAGAATCTAGAAGTTTAATGTAAAGTAATTTCTTTCAATAAATTCATCAAACACTTGTTGCACAAAACGTTTTACCTAAAAATATAACAAAACCCAATTAAAACTAACTCAAGCTTCAGGTAGCAGAACCCACATGCTCCATATTAAACTCAGTTCCATTGGTAGTGTTTTTCTACCAAGAAGAGGCAGAAAGAAAAAGCAAGAAAACCAAATGAAAAGAAACTTAAATCAAATTTAACTAAAAATTTAACCCCGTCAGCTTAGACCACAAATGAAAGCAGAAGTATTATATTGATAGAGTCTGCATATGAAGACAAAAACTAAACATGAGATACAAAGAAGAAACAAAATGCACAAAAGAAAATCCAAAATAAATAACAACAAACAAAGGATAATAACAGACAAAAAATGAAACAAAATAGAAGAAAGACTGAAACAGAAAATAGCTCACACACTAACCCGAACCTTGTAATATCCAAAGTAGAAGACCCATAAATATAGATACTTCAAGCAAGAAGCTGATAAAATAGGAAGAAATCCATTAAAAAAAAGAGTAATGAACAGAAGATTGAAAAAGAGAGGAGGATGAATTGAAAAGATGTGGAAGAAGATTTAAGAAAAAATTGTGGTAAAACCCAAAGCCGAGAAGATGAAGGGAAAGCGAGAGAGTTAAGAAAGAAGATGAAAGTGTGGACGGTTCTAGAATATGGAGGCAGCGTATGAAAAATAAAATGACAGAGTAAAATAATAATTCTACCCTTGGTCGACCAAGCACGGCTTTTCTATATAATATAATAAATATAATGTATCAAAAGCCAACAAAGATGCTAAATATCATTCTGCAAAAAAAGATTGGATTAGACATCACTTAGCAAAGGCAATTATGTACAAAGAGGAATGTGTGGAAGAGAAGAGAAGTGATTATCAAAAGGAAGATCTTACAAGCCACAATACCCATTTTAGGACCACAAATACTTCTCTATAAGTGGTTATAGCTTTTCATTTTCTAAAGAACCCAGACAATTCTTTTCCCTACTGGCTACTGCAGCCTGGGAATTAAATGAATGATGTCTCCTTACGCGACAGAATTATGACAAGATAAAAGTTAATTCATCCTTATCCTAAGGACTAATTAGTATTCCAGTTTAGATTATACATTTCCATAATTAATTTGTGGGTGAAAATGTTTGTTAGCTAGTATCAGTAAGTGATTTGAGAATCGTCCACATTGTTTTGGAACGTAAAAAGATGGAAGTGCTTGACATTTACTTCATAACATGCCCTTCTTCTTTCTTTTACAGTAGGATTATGGAATTTAATATATATGACTCGGTAGACACTTAAACATTATTGAATTGAGACTATAATATTTGAGTTAATTCCTAAATACAAGAATTGATCTGAATCACAACTATCTATTTTAATCCAATAATAAAATTACTTAAGAGCCCACTTTTGATTGGATTAAAACGTCGATTTGAGTTTCACGTAATAAGTCCATGCTCTATTATTTTCAACATTCATCATTCTATAGCAAAGGTATACACCCTATTTATTATAAATCAAAACCATTTAAAAATATTGTGAGTACATAATTTTTACCACACTCGAGTTTTCTATATTTTTGTATTTAATATTTTTTAGGTTTAATTTTGATATTTTAACAATTATGTTATTTTTATTAGTAGGCTTTATTAGAGAATAATAATATTTTTAACAAAGTCTATTACATAGAGGAACGAATGATTTATTTTAATCACGGACCAAATCTAATAAAATTACTTCTTACCTTCCTTACACTATTTCTTTGTCGCATCACTTACCTACTACACTATTCACTTATCACATCACACCCCCTTTCACTATTTCCTTGTCCCATCATCATCTTCCTACACTCTTTCTCTCTTCTTTTTTATTATATATACACCCAAAAACCCCATTAAGAGTCCGTTTATATTGGCTTAAAAAAAGTGACTTTTAAGCACAAGTGCTTAAAAGCACATTTTTAGTGCTGGAGTTTGTTTTCTAAATAATTTGTTATGCATTTGGATAAAAGTGCTGAAGTTGAAAAAAAGTTGTTGAAGTGTTTGGTAAACAAGTGCAAATAAGCACTTTTTCTGTTAAAATGACCGAAATATTCTTAAAGCTGTTAATACTGAAAATAAGCTTATTACTACAACATCCTTAATGTAAAATTAACTCAAATACGGACTAATTTATGTCTTAATTAACTCTAAATTAAATTAATTAGATAAGGTTATTTTTAATAAATATAATCTGAATGCCAATAGAATTGTAACATGCTTTTGCTCTGAATATTCAACTACTAAATAAAATTATTTGTTTCTAGAGTGAAATAAAAAAAATATAATAGAAGTATAAATTAATGCCAATTAAACTAATGCCTCAGTCTTTGCATCGTCTCTTTTCTCCTCTGCTAGTTCTCACATTTGTCTAATGTCAGGTAATTAAGGGTCTTATTAATTACTTATCACAGAAAAATAAAGCTACTTATTTATTATAATAATGTGAAGAAAGATACCTGCAACGTCAAAATGGAAGATGGGAAAAAAATGACGTTATGACTTTACTAAGGGTATTTTGTAATTTATAAAAAAAAAGGAGGGATAATAAGGTTAATTACTTGGTCAAACATAAAAAAGCTTTTAAGCTAACAAACAATAAGTTGGTCGTCCCCAACTTGTGGCTTTTGGCTTAATTCAGCTTAAAAGTACTTAGCTTAAAAGCTCTTTTAAGGTTTGTCAAACACTCAAATAAGGTAAAATGTGCTTTTAAGCTGGTTTGACCAGCTTTTAAGCCAATCCAAACACCCTCTAAAAAGGCCAGCCAGAAAACACCTTCTTCCTCCTCCAAAACACCATTATTTTCAGCCCCAAAAACGCAGCCAAAGCCAGCTGCGAAACAGTTCCAAAATGATCTCCAAGACAGCCTTAAACTACCCTTAAATTCCAGCACCAAACCCAGCTGAAGACGACCCCCAAAATACCACCCAAACACCATGTAGAGCATCATCTTTAGCCACCTCTTTGACGCCAAAAAACTAGTCAAAATCCAGCAATCTTTTAGCTACAAAAATCAACTGAAACTACCCCCAAAATATAGCAAAAAATAGCCACGAATCTCACCCTGAACTCCAGCAAAAAGCAGCCTGAAATTACAGCAAAAGTTGCCCAAAAAATGCAGCAAAACAGTTGCAAAACCTATCTTCATTAACGCCAATTTTCAGCTCTAAAGCTGCTGCAAAAACACAACGATTCTCCCTCCACAAACTAGCTTGCAAACACCACAAAACAACCACCTCTATTCCCTAAAAATCAGCAACGAAAAAACCCAACAAAAATACTTTAAAACAGTCCCTTTTTATACTCCAAACAGTGGAGTCAATAGTCGAGATCGAGGATTCCGTTAGAGCTCCGTTCGCTAGCTTTGTTGTTCTTCTTCGCTTATGCTTGTTCGAGGTTCGTGTGAGTTATTGTATTTGTTCTTGAAGACTCATTTAATTGGAAATTTTGCGTTAAAAGTTTATTCTTTCCTTTGTTCTTTTTATCTTATTTCATGTGAGTCCGTGTGATTATTTATTTGCATTTCATGTTTTAAAATAATATTTTTGTGAATGGTTTGCAAATTCAGTTTTATGTCTGTTTGAGTTAGGTTGAATAAGAAGGCAGTTAAGGTTAATTTTGATTATATTTATTTGCCTTTAAACTTTATAATAATAATATAAATTAGTCCTTAAATGCTATATACTTAATCATGTTTCTTGAAATATGGTATTCAAACTTAATTTAAAGTTATGAAGATTTGGACCCTAATAAGTTTGAGCTTCAATTGTTGGGTTGTAGGGTGTTGGTATATGATGGCTTATTTATTCAAATATCTAAAATCATACACTTTTTCCACAAGTAATTTCATAAAATCACGGCCTCACAACAATCCCAAATGTAGCAAAGAAATTACTCACAAATCGCTAGTGTGCTTTAGGTGCATACTAATCAAACTATCGTGATTATGTATACGTTCGCGTGACATAATTATAATTCTAAAATAAATCAAAGTACGCGTTTATGCGACTTTGGCCAAACAATCTTAATAAATAATAAAGTGTTATTAATCTGTATGTACACGTGATATGATTTTACAACATTAAATAAAACGGATTACACACACGTAGTTCGTTTCAAGATAATTTTCATAAATCTAATCAAGCAATAAAATAGAACATAGGTAAAACATGAGATCCAATAAATAATAATTTGTCCAAAATTAATTCAAGCCAAGTTGTAGTCAATAAAATGATCGTACTAGAATCACGGTACTCGGAAAATTCCTTACACCTTCTCCCTAGTCAACAGAATTCCTTACTCGAACTTTATTTTCACAGACCAATAATAATAGAGTCAAACCTTCCTTTGATTAGGGATTCAAATAAAAGGTAACATGCAACACCCAAAAATCAATTTCAAGTGGCGACTCTGTAAATAAAATAATTATCCCTACTCAAGTTTGTCACTTTAATTGAAAAAACTCTTTAACCCACAATCTACAATCCATGCACCCCCTCTGAGTCACTTTTTACTGCTTTGATATTGTTGAACTGTACATATAAACTATCTTCTCATGCACCCCCTCTGAGTCTTCTGAATATAACCTAGGGAATCGCGGGTACGCGCCCTATTCTTTTTTGAGATAAAGCCAATGGGCCTAGGCTCCCAGTTAAGGATTATTAGTCACTCATGTTTAAGAACGGGCAACATAGTGGGTCGCCACCAGAAGCGACGACCAATCATGTAGACTTTTGATTGCCACAAATACTATTCCTTTTGAGATAAATTACCTTATTTTATTTTAATTCAAGACATATCTATTTGCTTTAGATTTTCATTACATCAAAAATCAAACTCAATGAATATTTATTTTTGAGTTCCTTGAAATCATAGATCGCATATGTATTATCTATAAATCACTTATATATATATATATATATATATATATATATATATATATTATTTATGACTACCTCCTGGTTGACTGCTTATTAGTTATTATGATGATTATTTTTTATAAAGGTGGAGATGCTGGTGAAATCATAGATTGTCTATGGTGTTACCTACAAATCGCTCATGTATTATTTATGATCGCTTAAGTAATCTCCAGTTGATTGATTATTAGTTATTAGCAAAATTATTTTCTTATAAATATATTGGTGAAATCATAGATCACCTATGTGTTATCTAGAAATTGCCTATGTATTACTTATGGTTGCCTAAATTATCTCCAGTTGATCGTATATTAGTTATTACCAAGATTGATTTTATAAAGTGGGATATCCTGGTGAAATCATAGATCGCCTATAGTGTTGCCTAAAAATCGCCTATATAATATTTATAATCACTTAATTGATCTCCGGTTGATTGATTATTAGTTATTATAAGAATCATATTTTTATAAAGTGAGAGATATTGATGAAATCATTAATCGTCTATGTGTTATCTAAAAATCACGCATGTATTATTTACTATCGCCTCAGTGATCTCCGGTTGATCGCTTGTTACTTTTTTAATGAACGCTTTTATAAAATAGGAGACCTTGGTGAAATTATAGATCGCCTATGTGTTATCTTTAAATTATTCCGTGAACTATTTATGATCGCCTAAGTGTTCTCTAATTGATCACTTATTAGTTATTATATGATTTTTATGAAGTGTGAGATCCTCATGAAATCATAGATCGCCCATGCATCATTTATGATCGCCTAAGCGATCTCCGGTTGATCGCTTATTAGTTATTACCAAGATTTTTTTTTATAAAGCGGGAGATACTGATAAAATCATAGATCGTCTATGTGATATCTAGAAATCATCCATGTATTATTTATGATTGATTAAGTGATTTCCGGTTGAGTTATTACGAGGATTATTGTTTATAAAGTGCGAGATATAATTAGTGAAATCATAGATCGTCTATGTATTATCTAGAAATTGCCCATTTATTATTTAAGTTCGCCTAGGTGATCTCCTTTTGATCGCTTATTTCTAGGATTTTTTTTTTTTATAAAGTATCAGATCTCGGTGAACTAATAGATTACCTATGTGTTATCTAAAAATGACCCATATATTATTTATGATCGCCTATATAATCTTCGGTTGGTCTCTTTTTAGTTATTACCATAATCTTTTTTTATAAATTGGGAGATCCTAATGAAATCATATATCGTTTATGTGCTATTTCGAAATGGCTCATGTATTATTGATGATTGCCTAAGTCATCTCCGGTTGATTACTTATTAGTTATTACTAAAATTTTTTTTTTAATAAAATGGGAGATTCTGGTGAAATCATAGATCACATATATGTTACCAATAAATCGTCCACGTATAGTCACCTAAGTGATATGTGGTTGAATACTTATTAGTTATTATAAGGATTTTTTTTTTAAGTGGATCGCATATATGTTACCTAGAAATTGCCTATATATTATTTATGATCGCCTAAGTGATATTTGGTTAAAAGCTTATTAGTTGTTATCATGATTATTTTTTATTAAGTGAGAGATCATAATCAAAATTAAGTGGCGACTAGAGTTGCTAAAAATACAAAAAATTACGCATAAAAAAAAATATTTTTGGTAGATCGCCAAAAAATAATTACATTAATAGCATTTACTTTGGGATGTTCGTTCATCTTATATCATATCTCAGTCTCTGTTGCTATTTATTTATACATCATATCATCATTTTTGGGCCGATTTTCATGATTTCTGAGAGTCCGAGAGACTGGAGAGATTTATGACTGAGTTGCTATTTACTTTTGGGACTGCGAGGCGGTACCTCGGGAGCTCTCTTGTCTTGCATTTACTTTTGGGACTATGAGGCGGTACCTCGGGAGTGCCCTTGTTGTTTACTCCTATGTGCTGTGTTGTTACCTTCCTGAAATTTCTCATTGTTAAATTTTTAGTCTTTTTATTATGTTATTACATCTTCTGTCTTGTTTCTTATTATTCCAGTAGGGCCCTGACCTGACCTCGTCACTACTCTACCAAGGTTAGGCTTGACACTTACTGGGTACCGCTGTGGTGTACTCATGCTATGCTTCTGCACATCTTTTTGTGCAGATCCAGGTACTCCCTACCAACTCAGGTATCAATGAGCTAGATCGTACGTGGAGACTTCAAGGTATATCTGCCAGCGTCCGCAGACCTCGGAGTCCCCCTCTATCTTATCATGTCGTCTTTCCTATTCACATTAGACTCTGATGTATAGAAATATTCGGTATTTCTTCTTTAGACCTTGTGACTTGTAATTTACTGGGTTCTGAAAATTTCTATATGTACTGGGTTGTTGAATTTTAAGAGTATTTATTGTTATCTTAATTATTCCGCATGTTGATAGACTTACCTAGTCTTAGAGATTAGGTGCCGTCACGATATCCTACGGAGGGACATTTAGGTCGTGACAGTTTCGAATGAGTGATCATCGCAATTTGCAAAAATATAATAATCCCCATAAATATTCAAATGGTGATCACCAAGATTTACCACAAAACATGGCAATCGTCACACTTTTTTTCATATGGAAAAATTCTGCCTGCATGCTTTATGATTCTGGCATCAATTCTTGTGGTCAAAATATAAATGGTGATTCTAAAAAAGTAAGTATTTTTCTGCCTTGTATATGCTGGGGGATTTGCATAAACGGTATCATTTATCGCCATTGTTTATATTTCCCATCGTTTTAAGGAAGTTGTGTAAAAATACCATCGATGTTACTTATTTTACCTATTTTGTCGGGTGCGGGTACAACCTTTATTTTACCTATTTTATTAAATTATTCATAAACCTTCCCAAAATGACAATTCTTGCCTTGTTCACAAGTTTTGTTGCGTGAGGTACAACTTTAATACAATTTTCATTTCATCTATTTTGTTAAATTGTTAACAATTTATCGAATTGGCAAATCTTACATCTTGTTCGTCGGTTATGCCAATGAGGCATAAACTTGGTACTACAATCTTTATTAATCCTACTTTATATTATATAGTTAAGCGCGTTGAGGGCAATAATGAAGTCCAAAAAAGTTCTCTTTATTTTTGTTCACACCAAGTAGACGGTAAAAATTTACCCGCACCGAATATTTATACAAAACAAATAAATAAATGACACTTGTCACTATATTTAACTACAATTGTTAGTACTTAACTATGGTTAGCTACCTTTTATTTTTTTACATGATCTTAAATAATAATATAAAATTATACTTGATCACCTTGCTATTCCCTTGTGCTCTTAACGGCAAGTTGAATAAAAATAGTAAATCATTTTTATCAATTCTTGTGGCCAAAATATTTCAATAATTCTTATGAAGTGATAAGAAGTCGAGAATTATTTCTTTATTGCCATTTACAAATTCCCCTTTCCATTATACAATCATTTATTTCTCGTGGCCAAGATTTTTCAATAATTATCTGCTCAAACTAAGTGCCGGCCAACCATTGTAATGGAATACATATTTAAAATAAAAGTTAGAAGAAGCAAAGCTCTATTCCACCAAAAAGACTCTTGATACCAATCTCGAGAAATTAGATCCCTCTCACACTACTTTTCTAGCTTTAGATGTCACGGGTTTCGGAGGTTTAATTACTTTACGAAGAAGGGTGAACAGATTTCTTTTGGTTGTAGATGATTGAGGTAGTAATATGCCTTACATTTGATAAACTAAATCTTTCAATAAGATTGACGGAACTATAACAAAGACATAAACGGAGCCCTAAAACTTTTTTATTATGGCTCTATTATCATTTAAAAAAATTCATTTATTGATAAAGACTCCTAATAAACTTTAGTTTTCCTTCTTTGATTAACTTAACTAAAATTGATGTAAACACCTGATAAATAAGTTTTTACCCAAGTGGACCTCATATCTTTATACAAGCTAGATTACTTGCTATCAAGGACTTAAACCACGTGAGACTCCAAAAGTGAACACCGTGACATTATTGTCCCGCACGACAATATACCATACAGCTAGCAGCAGACAGCAAGAACATTTATATTATTACTAGTTGGGTATAGCCCGTGCATAGCACGGGCCCAACAATTATACATGAGTCCAATAATTTAAGTCTATAATTTTGGCCGACAGTCTAATAATTTGAGTTCTGATATAATATAATTTTAACTGTGTATGAACGCATATTTATATCTGATTGCAACTATGAATAACAATAAGTTATTTAAAATAATCATATCACAAACAAAAAGACAGTTCCGTTCTCAGTAAATAGTGAGACATAGAAAACCATATTTACCTCCCCCAGGGGGCCGGCGTGTGTAGAACCGAGCAGATATTTCATTTTGTTGTGCTTTTCTTTTAAAATCATTTACAAAACCAAATCCAAGCATATGACTAATTGTTCATTTCCTACCTATCATTATATACCACATGATTAACCAAACGTATTATGTTGCTATCAAAGCTATACCACCTATGAACAATAGAAATTAGGTAGTCAAGTTAAGAGCCATATAGAGTATTGCAAGGATTTGCACATTGCAGGAAACATCTGCTACTTTATATTCTTCCTGATCTCCATCATGAGAGCTTGCTCCTATTTTGAGAAAAGAATAAGATATTAAATATTCTTAATAGAAAATATTTACTACTACAAGTCCCACACCAAGAATTTGAAATATATCATCATACAAAAATAAGCTAGAAAGAGAGAACATAGACACAAGCCAAGTATCTATGCAAATCAATTACTCTAGAGTACTATATCCAAGTTCGGAGTCACACTAGCAATGTGTTTAAAGCAAAGACGTCGTTACTACAATCTACTTATGCATCATAAAACTAATGCATTCTCAAAAGTGTATGGGGTCCTCGGATCCTTAAGATTATACTGGTTAACAATTATAAAAAATTGAAGAAATATTAATTCTTTTTTTTATTAATAAGCTAATGCTAACAACTACATAAATATGCTGAAAATTTAATGCAAACGATCTCCAGAAAAGTTTGTCTAGATTTACTTACCCTCAAACAAAAGAAAGAAGTAAGCGCAATCACATGATTAGCAAATGTCTAAAAAGTTCATTAAAATATACAGTTGTGACGTAGGTTCATTGATACAATTTTTATCACCACTAAAAGAATAAAATATGGACTGACATGGCATTTCTTTATATCATCTCAGCATTATTTTAGAGTAGGTACTTGGCAATAAACGTATTTTATTTACTCATCAAGTTGTTGTTGCTCATGACCCAATACATACCTCAGTCATCAGACTTCTTTAAAAGGATGACTTCCTTAAACTTCTCTTTGATGAATAATCAGTCTATAACAAAATCAACAAATAAAAATAATTTAGATTTCACAAAATACTGCGGAAGATGTAATCAAATAAAAAATGTCCTTCAAAATATAGTCAGCTCAAAATAATGCTTAATCTTGACCCTTCTGATTAGAAGTTAATCAACATGGAATCTAAATGCTTGATAACCCAAGTAACATCAATAACTTTTTTGTGTTATTCTGTCTGCAAGAGCACCACATGTTTGAAACGGACTCAGTCCAGGTAATATATTTTTCTTTCTCAAATTTTTGGTTTGTCCTTGGCATCAACATGTTACACATATCCAATTTACAATGATATATGAACAAAGAAAATAACAAAGTTATACCATATAACAGTTACCAAATAACTCCACATTAATCATGCTAAACCATCCTTTCTCTGTTTGTACTCAACCTTAGTGCATAAACTCACATAACAAAAGTATCTCATGGAAATAGTACAATGGGGTATAGAGTAATTGTGTTGTAATTCACAAATAAAATATAATTTCTCTGTCCCAATTTATGTGTTATATTTCTTTTGAGTTTATCCCAAAAAGAATATCATACTTCTTTATTTAGAAAGAGTTTAACTTTAAATCAAAGTACAAAAGCAAGCACACCCAACAAATTACGTGCAGAGATTTAGACCTTACCATCATAAAGATAAACATAATACGTGGAGAACAACATATTGAGGGATTAAAGAAACGGTACCAAGATAGATAATTTATAACCTTTCTGAAAGTGATGGGGAAGGTGCGTCGAGTTTTTCAATACCATGGCAAGTAAATATTTTTCTATCTTTTGAGTACAAACCTGTTTCAATAAGTTAAATTCAAAGTGAGAACAAATCTTGAACATTCTCTGCAAAGTCAGAAATTGAAAAGAAGATAGATACAAGAGAAATGATATTAAACGATTGTCATTAAACTCATTTGTAAAATGAGTTAGATGAATTATGATGGTTAGAGAAGATATGTGTTTTAAGTTTAACATAAAGTTAATGTATTTTTCTAATTCTTGTTCTGCTTCAGTAGTTATTAAATTTGATAAAATATCAAATGAGGACAAAGCAATGTGGTAGAGTGATCTTCCTATAATTATTAATCAATGCAAAGTCTTCCCACAACACGAAAAAAATGCATTGTGTTTTTCGGTTCATCTAAATAAATAGAGAAAAAATGGGATAAATGAGAAGGTGTTATCACCACCATTATAACAAAAAGGAAAGAAAGATAGACTATAGGCTATATTCAATTTTTTTGAGATATGACTGAATTTTGTGGCAGAGATATAAAGTTCTTCTAGATTGTTCTTTCCGATGAAAGAAGACGTGATGTAAATTACAAGTGATTAATTCCTCGAGATGGAGAGACCATAAGGATAGAAAGTTCTTTGTCAAACAGAGTATATTGCTTTTGAACCCACAAACTGTGTAGCCATGATCTATCAAAGCTCAAGCTTCAAAAAGGGAGAATCTAGAAGTTTAATGTAAAGTAATTTCTTTCAATAAATTCATCAAACACTTGTTGCACAAAACGTTTTACCTAAAAATATAACAAAACCCAATTAAAACTAACTCAAGCTTCAGGTAGCAGAACCCACATGCTCCATATTAAACTCAGTTCCATTGGTAGTGTTTTTCTACCAAGAAGAGGCAGAAAGAAAAAGCAAGAAAACCAAATGAAAAGAAACTTAAATCAAATTTAACTAAAAATTTAACCCCGTCAGCTTAGACCACAAATGAAAGCAGAAGTATTATATTGATAGAGTCTGCATATGAAGACAAAAACTAAACATGAGATACAAAGAAGAAACAAAATGCACAAAAGAAAATCCAAAATAAATAACAACAAACAAAGGATAATAACAGACAAAAAATGAAACAAAATAGAAGAAAGACTGAAACAGAAAATAGCTCACACACTAACCCGAACCTTGTAATATCCAAAGTAGAAGACCCATAAATATAGATACTTCAAGCAAGAAGCTGATAAAATAGGAAGAAATCCATTAAAAAAAAGAGTAATGAACAGAAGATTGAAAAAGAGAGGAGGATGAATTGAAAAGATGTGGAAGAAGATTTAAGAAAAAATTGTGGTAAAACCCAAAGCCGAGAAGATGAAGGGAAAGCGAGAGAGTTAAGAAAGAAGATGAAAGTGTGGACGGTTCTAGAATATGGAGGCAGCGTATGAAAAATAAAATGACAGAGTAAAATAATAATTCTACCCTTGGTCGACCAAGCACGGCTTTTCTATATAATATAATAAATATAATGTATCAAAAGCCAACAAAGATGCTAAATATCATTCTGCAAAAAAAGATTGGATTAGACATCACTTAGCAAAGGCAATTATGTACAAAGAGGAATGTGTGGAAGAGAAGAGAAGTGATTATCAAAAGGAAGATCTTACAAGCCACAATACCCATTTTAGGACCACAAATACTTCTCTATAAGTGGTTATAGCTTTTCATTTTCTAAAGAACCCAGACAATTCTTTTCCCTACTGGCTACTGCAGCCTGGGAATTAAATGAATGATGTCTCCTTACGCGACAGAATTATGACAAGATAAAAGTTAATTCATCCTTATCCTAAGGACTAATTAGTATTCCAGTTTAGATTATACATTTCCATAATTAATTTGTGGGTGAAAATGTTTGTTAGCTAGTATCAGTAAGTGATTTGAGAATCGTCCACATTGTTTTGGAACGTAAAAAGATGGAAGTGCTTGACATTTACTTCATAACATGCCCTTCTTCTTTCTTTTACAGTAGGATTATGGAATTTAATATATATGACTCGGTAGACACTTAAACATTATTGAATTGAGACTATAATATTTGAGTTAATTCCTAAATACAAGAATTGATCTGAATCACAACTATCTATTTTAATCCAATAATAAAATTACTTAAGAGCCCACTTTTGATTGGATTAAAACGTCGATTTGAGTTTCACGTAATAAGTCCATGCTCTATTATTTTCAACATTCATCATTCTATAGCAAAGGTATACACCCTATTTATTATAAATCAAAACCATTTAAAAATATTGTGAGTACATAATTTTTACCACACTCGAGTTTTCTATATTTTTGTATTTAATATTTTTTAGGTTTAATTTTGATATTTTAACAATTATGTTATTTTTATTAGTAGGCTTTATTAGAGAATAATAATATTTTTAACAAAGTCTATTACATAGAGGAACGAATGATTTATTTTAATCACGGACCAAATCTAATAAAATTACTTCTTACCTTCCTTACACTATTTCTTTGTCGCATCACTTACCTACTACACTATTCACTTATCACATCACACCCCCTTTCACTATTTCCTTGTCCCATCATCATCTTCCTACACTCTTTCTCTCTTCTTTTTTATTATATATACACCCAAAAACCCCATTAAGAGTCCGTTTATATTGGCTTAAAAAAAGTGACTTTTAAGCACAAGTGCTTAAAAGCACATTTTTAGTGCTGGAGTTTGTTTTCTAAATAATTTGTTATGCATTTGGATAAAAGTGCTGAAGTTGAAAAAAAGTTGTTGAAGTGTTTGGTAAACAAGTGCAAATAAGCACTTTTTCTGTTAAAATGACCGAAATATTCTTAAAGCTGTTAATACTGAAAATAAGCTTATTACTACAACATCCTTAATGTAAAATTAACTCAAATACGGACTAATTTATGTCTTAATTAACTCTAAATTAAATTAATTAGATAAGGTTATTTTTAATAAATATAATCTGAATGCCAATAGAATTGTAACATGCTTTTGCTCTGAATATTCAACTACTAAATAAAATTATTTGTTTCTAGAGTGAAATAAAAAAAATATAATAGAAGTATAAATTAATGCCAATTAAACTAATGCCTCAGTCTTTGCATCGTCTCTTTTCTCCTCTGCTAGTTCTCACATTTGTCTAATGTCAGGTAATTAAGGGTCTTATTAATTACTTATCACAGAAAAATAAAGCTACTTATTTATTATAATAATGTGAAGAAAGATACCTGCAACGTCAAAATGGAAGATGGGAAAAAAATGACGTTATGACTTTACTAAGGGTATTTTGTAATTTATAAAAAAAAAGGAGGGATAATAAGGTTAATTACTTGGTCAAACATAAAAAAGCTTTTAAGCTAACAAACAATAAGTTGGTCGTCCCCAACTTGTGGCTTTTGGCTTAATTCAGCTTAAAAGTACTTAGCTTAAAAGCTCTTTTAAGGTTTGTCAAACACTCAAATAAGGTAAAATGTGCTTTTAAGCTGGTTTGACCAGCTTTTAAGCCAATCCAAACACCCTCTAAAAAGGCCAGCCAGAAAACACCTTCTTCCTCCTCCAAAACACCATTATTTTCAGCCCCAAAAACGCAGCCAAAGCCAGCTGCGAAACAGTTCCAAAATGATCTCCAAGACAGCCTTAAACTACCCTTAAATTCCAGCACCAAACCCAGCTGAAGACGACCCCCAAAATACCACCCAAACACCATGTAGAGCATCATCTTTAGCCACCTCTTTGACGCCAAAAAACTAGTCAAAATCCAGCAATCTTTTAGCTACAAAAATCAACTGAAACTACCCCCAAAATATAGCAAAAAATAGCCACGAATCTCACCCTGAACTCCAGCAAAAAGCAGCCTGAAATTACAGCAAAAGTTGCCCAAAAAATGCAGCAAAACAGTTGCAAAACCTATCTTCATTAACGCCAATTTTCAGCTCTAAAGCTGCTGCAAAAACACAACGATTCTCCCTCCACAAACTAGCTTGCAAACACCACAAAACAACCACCTCTATTCCCTAAAAATCAGCAACGAAAAAACCCAACAAAAATACTTTAAAACAGTCCCTTTTTATACTCCAAACAGTGGAGTCAATAGTCGAGATCGAGGATTCCGTTAGAGCTCCGTTCGCTAGCTTTGTTGTTCTTCTTCGCTTATGCTTGTTCGAGGTTCGTGTGAGTTATTGTATTTGTTCTTGAAGACTCATTTAATTGGAAATTTTGCGTTAAAAGTTTATTCTTTCCTTTGTTCTTTTTATCTTATTTCATGTGAGTCCGTGTGATTATTTATTTGCATTTCATGTTTTAAAATAATATTTTTGTGAATGGTTTGCAAATTCAGTTTTATGTCTGTTTGAGTTAGGTTGAATAAGAAGGCAGTTAAGGTTAATTTTGATTATATTTATTTGCCTTTAAACTTTATAATAATAATATAAATTAGTCCTTAAATGCTATATACTTAATCATGTTTCTTGAAATATGGTATTCAAACTTAATTTAAAGTTATGAAGATTTGGACCCTAATAAGTTTGAGCTTCAATTGTTGGGTTGTAGGGTGTTGGTATATGATGGCTTATTTATTCAAATATCTAAAATCATACACTTTTTCCACAAGTAATTTCATAAAATCACGGCCTCACAACAATCCCAAATGTAGCAAAGAAATTACTCACAAATCGCTAGTGTGCTTTAGGTGCATACTAATCAAACTATCGTGATTATGTATACGTTCGCGTGACATAATTATAATTCTAAAATAAATCAAAGTACGCGTTTATGCGACTTTGGCCAAACAATCTTAATAAATAATAAAGTGTTATTAATCTGTATGTACACGTGATATGATTTTACAACATTAAATAAAACGGATTACACACACGTAGTTCGTTTCAAGATAATTTTCATAAATCTAATCAAGCAATAAAATAGAACATAGGTAAAACATGAGATCCAATAAATAATAATTTGTCCAAAATTAATTCAAGCCAAGTTGTAGTCAATAAAATGATCGTACTAGAATCACGGTACTCGGAAAATTCCTTACACCTTCTCCCTAGTCAACAGAATTCCTTACTCGAACTTTATTTTCACAGACCAATAATAATAGAGTCAAACCTTCCTTTGATTAGGGATTCAAATAAAAGGTAACATGCAACACCCAAAAATCAATTTCAAGTGGCGACTCTGTAAATAAAATAATTATCCCTACTCAAGTTTGTCACTTTAATTGAAAAAACTCTTTAACCCACAATCTACAATCCATGCACCCCCTCTGAGTCACTTTTTACTGCTTTGATATTGTTGAACTGTACATATAAACTATCTTCTCATGCACCCCCTCTGAGTCTTCTGAATATAACCTAGGGAATCGCGGGTACGCGCCCTATTCTTTTTTGAGATAAAGCCAATGGGCCTAGGCTCCCAGTTAAGGATTATTAGTCACTCATGTTTAAGAACGGGCAACATAGTGGGTCGCCACCAGAAGCGACGACCAATCATGTAGACTTTTGATTGCCACAAATACTATTCCTTTTGAGATAAATTACCTTATTTTATTTTAATTCAAGACATATCTATTTGCTTTAGATTTTCATTACATCAAAAATCAAACTCAATGAATATTTATTTTTGAGTTCCTTGAAATCATAGATCGCATATGTATTATCTATAAATCACTTATATATATATATATATATATATATATATATATATTATTTATGACTACCTCCTGGTTGACTGCTTATTAGTTATTATGATGATTATTTTTTATAAAGGTGGAGATGCTGGTGAAATCATAGATTGTCTATGGTGTTACCTACAAATCGCTCATGTATTATTTATGATCGCTTAAGTAATCTCCAGTTGATTGATTATTAGTTATTAGCAAAATTATTTTCTTATAAATATATTGGTGAAATCATAGATCACCTATGTGTTATCTAGAAATTGCCTATGTATTACTTATGGTTGCCTAAATTATCTCCAGTTGATCGTATATTAGTTATTACCAAGATTGATTTTATAAAGTGGGATATCCTGGTGAAATCATAGATCGCCTATAGTGTTGCCTAAAAATCGCCTATATAATATTTATAATCACTTAATTGATCTCCGGTTGATTGATTATTAGTTATTATAAGAATCATATTTTTATAAAGTGAGAGATATTGATGAAATCATTAATCGTCTATGTGTTATCTAAAAATCACGCATGTATTATTTACTATCGCCTCAGTGATCTCCGGTTGATCGCTTGTTACTTTTTTAATGAACGCTTTTATAAAATAGGAGACCTTGGTGAAATTATAGATCGCCTATGTGTTATCTTTAAATTATTCCGTGAACTATTTATGATCGCCTAAGTGTTCTCTAATTGATCACTTATTAGTTATTATATGATTTTTATGAAGTGTGAGATCCTCATGAAATCATAGATCGCCCATGCATCATTTATGATCGCCTAAGCGATCTCCGGTTGATCGCTTATTAGTTATTACCAAGATTTTTTTTTATAAAGCGGGAGATACTGATAAAATCATAGATCGTCTATGTGATATCTAGAAATCATCCATGTATTATTTATGATTGATTAAGTGATTTCCGGTTGAGTTATTACGAGGATTATTGTTTATAAAGTGCGAGATATAATTAGTGAAATCATAGATCGTCTATGTATTATCTAGAAATTGCCCATTTATTATTTAAGTTCGCCTAGGTGATCTCCTTTTGATCGCTTATTTCTAGGATTTTTTTTTTTTATAAAGTATCAGATCTCGGTGAACTAATAGATTACCTATGTGTTATCTAAAAATGACCCATATATTATTTATGATCGCCTATATAATCTTCGGTTGGTCTCTTTTTAGTTATTACCATAATCTTTTTTTATAAATTGGGAGATCCTAATGAAATCATATATCGTTTATGTGCTATTTCGAAATGGCTCATGTATTATTGATGATTGCCTAAGTCATCTCCGGTTGATTACTTATTAGTTATTACTAAAATTTTTTTTTTAATAAAATGGGAGATTCTGGTGAAATCATAGATCACATATATGTTACCAATAAATCGTCCACGTATAGTCACCTAAGTGATATGTGGTTGAATACTTATTAGTTATTATAAGGATTTTTTTTTTAAGTGGATCGCATATATGTTACCTAGAAATTGCCTATATATTATTTATGATCGCCTAAGTGATATTTGGTTAAAAGCTTATTAGTTGTTATCATGATTATTTTTTATTAAGTGAGAGATCATAATCAAAATTAAGTGGCGACTAGAGTTGCTAAAAATACAAAAAATTACGCATAAAAAAAAATATTTTTGGTAGATCGCCAAAAAATAATTACATTAATAGCATTTACTTTGGGATGTTCGTTCATCTTATATCATATCTCAGTCTCTGTTGCTATTTATTTATACATCATATCATCATTTTTGGGCCGATTTTCATGATTTCTGAGAGTCCGAGAGACTGGAGAGATTTATGACTGAGTTGCTATTTACTTTTGGGACTGCGAGGCGGTACCTCGGGAGCTCTCTTGTCTTGCATTTACTTTTGGGACTATGAGGCGGTACCTCGGGAGTGCCCTTGTTGTTTACTCCTATGTGCTGTGTTGTTACCTTCCTGAAATTTCTCATTGTTAAATTTTTAGTCTTTTTATTATGTTATTACATCTTCTGTCTTGTTTCTTATTATTCCAGTAGGGCCCTGACCTGACCTCGTCACTACTCTACCAAGGTTAGGCTTGACACTTACTGGGTACCGCTGTGGTGTACTCATGCTATGCTTCTGCACATCTTTTTGTGCAGATCCAGGTACTCCCTACCAACTCAGGTATCAATGAGCTAGATCGTACGTGGAGACTTCAAGGTATATCTGCCAGCGTCCGCAGACCTCGGAGTCCCCCTCTATCTTATCATGTCGTCTTTCCTATTCACATTAGACTCTGATGTATAGAAATATTCGGTATTTCTTCTTTAGACCTTGTGACTTGTAATTTACTGGGTTCTGAAAATTTCTATATGTACTGGGTTGTTGAATTTTAAGAGTATTTATTGTTATCTTAATTATTCCGCATGTTGATAGACTTACCTAGTCTTAGAGATTAGGTGCCGTCACGATATCCTACGGAGGGACATTTAGGTCGTGACAGTTTCGAATGAGTGATCATCGCAATTTGCAAAAATATAATAATCCCCATAAATATTCAAATGGTGATCACCAAGATTTACCACAAAACATGGCAATCGTCACACTTTTTTTCATATGGAAAAATTCTGCCTGCATGCTTTATGATTCTGGCATCAATTCTTGTGGTCAAAATATAAATGGTGATTCTAAAAAAGTAAGTATTTTTCTGCCTTGTATATGCTGGGGGATTTGCATAAACGGTATCATTTATCGCCATTGTTTATATTTCCCATCGTTTTAAGGAAGTTGTGTAAAAATACCATCGATGTTACTTATTTTACCTATTTTGTCGGGTGCGGGTACAACCTTTATTTTACCTATTTTATTAAATTATTCATAAACCTTCCCAAAATGACAATTCTTGCCTTGTTCACAAGTTTTGTTGCGTGAGGTACAACTTTAATACAATTTTCATTTCATCTATTTTGTTAAATTGTTAACAATTTATCGAATTGGCAAATCTTACATCTTGTTCGTCGGTTATGCCAATGAGGCATAAACTTGGTACTACAATCTTTATTAATCCTACTTTATATTATATAGTTAAGCGCGTTGAGGGCAATAATGAAGTCCAAAAAAGTTCTCTTTATTTTTGTTCACACCAAGTAGACGGTAAAAATTTACCCGCACCGAATATTTATACAAAACAAATAAATAAATGACACTTGTCACTATATTTAACTACAATTGTTAGTACTTAACTATGGTTAGCTACCTTTTATTTTTTTACATGATCTTAAATAATAATATAAAATTATACTTGATCACCTTGCTATTCCCTTGTGCTCTTAACGGCAAGTTGAATAAAAATAGTAAATCATTTTTATCAATTCTTGTGGCCAAAATATTTCAATAATTCTTATGAAGTGATAAGAAGTCGAGAATTATTTCTTTATTGCCATTTACAAATTCCCCTTTCCATTATACAATCATTTATTTCTCGTGGCCAAGATTTTTCAATAATTATCTGCTCAAACTAAGTGCCGGCCAACCATTGTAATGGAATACATATTTAAAATAAAAGTTAGAAGAAGCAAAGCTCTATTCCACCAAAAAGACTCTTGATACCAATCTCGAGAAATTAGATCCCTCTCACACTACTTTTCTAGCTTTAGATGTCACGGGTTTCGGAGGTTTAATTACTTTACGAAGAAGGGTGAACAGATTTCTTTTGGTTGTAGATGATTGAGGTAGTAATATGCCTTACATTTGATAAACTAAATCTTTCAATAAGATTGACGGAACTATAACAAAGACATAAACGGAGCCCTAAAACTTTTTTATTATGGCTCTATTATCATTTAAAAAAATTCATTTATTGATAAAGACTCCTAATAAACTTTAGTTTTCCTTCTTTGATTAACTTAACTAAAATTGATGTAAACACCTGATAAATAAGTTTTTACCCAAGTGGACCTCATATCTTTATACAAGCTAGATTACTTGCTATCAAGGACTTAAACCACGTGAGACTCCAAAAGTGAACACCGTGACATTATTGTCCCGCACGACAATATACCATACAGCTAGCAGCAGACAGCAAGAACATTTATATTATTACTAGTTGGGTATAGCCCGTGCATAGCACGGGCCCAACAATTATACATGAGTCCAATAATTTAAGTCTATAATTTTGGCCGACAGTCTAATAATTTGAGTTCTGATATAATATAATTTTAACTGTGTATGAACGCATATTTATATCTGATTGCAACTATGAATAACAATAAGTTATTTAAAATAATCATATCACAAACAAAAAGACAGTTCCGTTCTCAGTAAATAGTGAGACATAGAAAACCATATTTACCTCCCCCAGGGGGCCGGCGTGTGTAGAACCGAGCAGATATTTCATTTTGTTGTGCTTTTCTTTTAAAATCATTTACAAAACCAAATCCAAGCATATGACTAATTGTTCATTTCCTACCTATCATTATATACCACATGATTAACCAAACGTATTATGTTGCTATCAAAGCTATACCACCTATGAACAATAGAAATTAGGTAGTCAAGTTAAGAGCCATATAGAGTATTGCAAGGATTTGCACATTGCAGGAAACATCTGCTACTTTATATTCTTCCTGATCTCCATCATGAGAGCTTGCTCCTATTTTGAGAAAAGAATAAGATATTAAATATTCTTAATAGAAAATATTTACTACTACAAGTCCCACACCAAGAATTTGAAATATATCATCATACAAAAATAAGCTAGAAAGAGAGAACATAGACACAAGCCAAGTATCTATGCAAATCAATTACTCTAGAGTACTATATCCAAGTTCGGAGTCACACTAGCAATGTGTTTAAAGCAAAGACGTCGTTACTACAATCTACTTATGCATCATAAAACTAATGCATTCTCAAAAGTGTATGGGGTCCTCGGATCCTTAAGATTATACTGGTTAACAATTATAAAAAATTGAAGAAATATTAATTCTTTTTTTTATTAATAAGCTAATGCTAACAACTACATAAATATGCTGAAAATTTAATGCAAACGATCTCCAGAAAAGTTTGTCTAGATTTACTTACCCTCAAACAAAAGAAAGAAGTAAGCGCAATCACATGATTAGCAAATGTCTAAAAAGTTCATTAAAATATACAGTTGTGACGTAGGTTCATTGATACAATTTTTATCACCACTAAAAGAATAAAATATGGACTGACATGGCATTTCTTTATATCATCTCAGCATTATTTTAGAGTAGGTACTTGGCAATAAACGTATTTTATTTACTCATCAAGTTGTTGTTGCTCATGACCCAATACATACCTCAGTCATCAGACTTCTTTAAAAGGATGACTTCCTTAAACTTCTCTTTGATGAATAATCAGTCTATAACAAAATCAACAAATAAAAATAATTTAGATTTCACAAAATACTGCGGAAGATGTAATCAAATAAAAAATGTCCTTCAAAATATAGTCAGCTCAAAATAATGCTTAATCTTGACCCTTCTGATTAGAAGTTAATCAACATGGAATCTAAATGCTTGATAACCCAAGTAACATCAATAACTTTTTTGTGTTATTCTGTCTGCAAGAGCACCACATGTTTGAAACGGACTCAGTCCAGGTAATATATTTTTCTTTCTCAAATTTTTGGTTTGTCCTTGGCATCAACATGTTACACATATCCAATTTACAATGATATATGAACAAAGAAAATAACAAAGTTATACCATATAACAGTTACCAAATAACTCCACATTAATCATGCTAAACCATCCTTTCTCTGTTTGTACTCAACCTTAGTGCATAAACTCACATAACAAAAGTATCTCATGGAAATAGTACAATGGGGTATAGAGTAATTGTGTTGTAATTCACAAATAAAATATAATTTCTCTGTCCCAATTTATGTGTTATATTTCTTTTGAGTTTATCCCAAAAAGAATATCATACTTCTTTATTTAGAAAGAGTTTAACTTTAAATCAAAGTACAAAAGCAAGCACACCCAACAAATTACGTGCAGAGATTTAGACCTTACCATCATAAAGATAAACATAATACGTGGAGAACAACATATTGAGGGATTAAAGAAACGGTACCAAGATAGATAATTTATAACCTTTCTGAAAGTGATGGGGAAGGTGCGTCGAGTTTTTCAATACCATGGCAAGTAAATATTTTTCTATCTTTTGAGTACAAACCTGTTTCAATAAGTTAAATTCAAAGTGAGAACAAATCTTGAACATTCTCTGCAAAGTCAGAAATTGAAAAGAAGATAGATACAAGAGAAATGATATTAAACGATTGTCATTAAACTCATTTGTAAAATGAGTTAGATGAATTATGATGGTTAGAGAAGATATGTGTTTTAAGTTTAACATAAAGTTAATGTATTTTTCTAATTCTTGTTCTGCTTCAGTAGTTATTAAATTTGATAAAATATCAAATGAGGACAAAGCAATGTGGTAGAGTGATCTTCCTATAATTATTAATCAATGCAAAGTCTTCCCACAACACGAAAAAAATGCATTGTGTTTTTCGGTTCATCTAAATAAATAGAGAAAAAATGGGATAAATGAGAAGGTGTTATCACCACCATTATAACAAAAAGGAAAGAAAGATAGACTATAGGCTATATTCAATTTTTTTGAGATATGACTGAATTTTGTGGCAGAGATATAAAGTTCTTCTAGATTGTTCTTTCCGATGAAAGAAGACGTGATGTAAATTACAAGTGATTAATTCCTCGAGATGGAGAGACCATAAGGATAGAAAGTTCTTTGTCAAACAGAGTATATTGCTTTTGAACCCACAAACTGTGTAGCCATGATCTATCAAAGCTCAAGCTTCAAAAAGGGAGAATCTAGAAGTTTAATGTAAAGTAATTTCTTTCAATAAATTCATCAAACACTTGTTGCACAAAACGTTTTACCTAAAAATATAACAAAACCCAATTAAAACTAACTCAAGCTTCAGGTAGCAGAACCCACATGCTCCATATTAAACTCAGTTCCATTGGTAGTGTTTTTCTACCAAGAAGAGGCAGAAAGAAAAAGCAAGAAAACCAAATGAAAAGAAACTTAAATCAAATTTAACTAAAAATTTAACCCCGTCAGCTTAGACCACAAATGAAAGCAGAAGTATTATATTGATAGAGTCTGCATATGAAGACAAAAACTAAACATGAGATACAAAGAAGAAACAAAATGCACAAAAGAAAATCCAAAATAAATAACAACAAACAAAGGATAATAACAGACAAAAAATGAAACAAAATAGAAGAAAGACTGAAACAGAAAATAGCTCACACACTAACCCGAACCTTGTAATATCCAAAGTAGAAGACCCATAAATATAGATACTTCAAGCAAGAAGCTGATAAAATAGGAAGAAATCCATTAAAAAAAAGAGTAATGAACAGAAGATTGAAAAAGAGAGGAGGATGAATTGAAAAGATGTGGAAGAAGATTTAAGAAAAAATTGTGGTAAAACCCAAAGCCGAGAAGATGAAGGGAAAGCGAGAGAGTTAAGAAAGAAGATGAAAGTGTGGACGGTTCTAGAATATGGAGGCAGCGTATGAAAAATAAAATGACAGAGTAAAATAATAATTCTACCCTTGGTCGACCAAGCACGGCTTTTCTATATAATATAATAAATATAATGTATCAAAAGCCAACAAAGATGCTAAATATCATTCTGCAAAAAAAGATTGGATTAGACATCACTTAGCAAAGGCAATTATGTACAAAGAGGAATGTGTGGAAGAGAAGAGAAGTGATTATCAAAAGGAAGATCTTACAAGCCACAATACCCATTTTAGGACCACAAATACTTCTCTATAAGTGGTTATAGCTTTTCATTTTCTAAAGAACCCAGACAATTCTTTTCCCTACTGGCTACTGCAGCCTGGGAATTAAATGAATGATGTCTCCTTACGCGACAGAATTATGACAAGATAAAAGTTAATTCATCCTTATCCTAAGGACTAATTAGTATTCCAGTTTAGATTATACATTTCCATAATTAATTTGTGGGTGAAAATGTTTGTTAGCTAGTATCAGTAAGTGATTTGAGAATCGTCCACATTGTTTTGGAACGTAAAAAGATGGAAGTGCTTGACATTTACTTCATAACATGCCCTTCTTCTTTCTTTTACAGTAGGATTATGGAATTTAATATATATGACTCGGTAGACACTTAAACATTATTGAATTGAGACTATAATATTTGAGTTAATTCCTAAATACAAGAATTGATCTGAATCACAACTATCTATTTTAATCCAATAATAAAATTACTTAAGAGCCCACTTTTGATTGGATTAAAACGTCGATTTGAGTTTCACGTAATAAGTCCATGCTCTATTATTTTCAACATTCATCATTCTATAGCAAAGGTATACACCCTATTTATTATAAATCAAAACCATTTAAAAATATTGTGAGTACATAATTTTTACCACACTCGAGTTTTCTATATTTTTGTATTTAATATTTTTTAGGTTTAATTTTGATATTTTAACAATTATGTTATTTTTATTAGTAGGCTTTATTAGAGAATAATAATATTTTTAACAAAGTCTATTACATAGAGGAACGAATGATTTATTTTAATCACGGACCAAATCTAATAAAATTACTTCTTACCTTCCTTACACTATTTCTTTGTCGCATCACTTACCTACTACACTATTCACTTATCACATCACACCCCCTTTCACTATTTCCTTGTCCCATCATCATCTTCCTACACTCTTTCTCTCTTCTTTTTTATTATATATACACCCAAAAACCCCATTAAGAGTCCGTTTATATTGGCTTAAAAAAAGTGACTTTTAAGCACAAGTGCTTAAAAGCACATTTTTAGTGCTGGAGTTTGTTTTCTAAATAATTTGTTATGCATTTGGATAAAAGTGCTGAAGTTGAAAAAAAGTTGTTGAAGTGTTTGGTAAACAAGTGCAAATAAGCACTTTTTCTGTTAAAATGACCGAAATATTCTTAAAGCTGTTAATACTGAAAATAAGCTTATTACTACAACATCCTTAATGTAAAATTAACTCAAATACGGACTAATTTATGTCTTAATTAACTCTAAATTAAATTAATTAGATAAGGTTATTTTTAATAAATATAATCTGAATGCCAATAGAATTGTAACATGCTTTTGCTCTGAATATTCAACTACTAAATAAAATTATTTGTTTCTAGAGTGAAATAAAAAAAATATAATAGAAGTATAAATTAATGCCAATTAAACTAATGCCTCAGTCTTTGCATCGTCTCTTTTCTCCTCTGCTAGTTCTCACATTTGTCTAATGTCAGGTAATTAAGGGTCTTATTAATTACTTATCACAGAAAAATAAAGCTACTTATTTATTATAATAATGTGAAGAAAGATACCTGCAACGTCAAAATGGAAGATGGGAAAAAAATGACGTTATGACTTTACTAAGGGTATTTTGTAATTTATAAAAAAAAAGGAGGGATAATAAGGTTAATTACTTGGTCAAACATAAAAAAGCTTTTAAGCTAACAAACAATAAGTTGGTCGTCCCCAACTTGTGGCTTTTGGCTTAATTCAGCTTAAAAGTACTTAGCTTAAAAGCTCTTTTAAGGTTTGTCAAACACTCAAATAAGGTAAAATGTGCTTTTAAGCTGGTTTGACCAGCTTTTAAGCCAATCCAAACACCCTCTAAAAAGGCCAGCCAGAAAACACCTTCTTCCTCCTCCAAAACACCATTATTTTCAGCCCCAAAAACGCAGCCAAAGCCAGCTGCGAAACAGTTCCAAAATGATCTCCAAGACAGCCTTAAACTACCCTTAAATTCCAGCACCAAACCCAGCTGAAGACGACCCCCAAAATACCACCCAAACACCATGTAGAGCATCATCTTTAGCCACCTCTTTGACGCCAAAAAACTAGTCAAAATCCAGCAATCTTTTAGCTACAAAAATCAACTGAAACTACCCCCAAAATATAGCAAAAAATAGCCACGAATCTCACCCTGAACTCCAGCAAAAAGCAGCCTGAAATTACAGCAAAAGTTGCCCAAAAAATGCAGCAAAACAGTTGCAAAACCTATCTTCATTAACGCCAATTTTCAGCTCTAAAGCTGCTGCAAAAACACAACGATTCTCCCTCCACAAACTAGCTTGCAAACACCACAAAACAACCACCTCTATTCCCTAAAAATCAGCAACGAAAAAACCCAACAAAAATACTTTAAAACAGTCCCTTTTTATACTCCAAACAGTGGAGTCAATAGTCGAGATCGAGGATTCCGTTAGAGCTCCGTTCGCTAGCTTTGTTGTTCTTCTTCGCTTATGCTTGTTCGAGGTTCGTGTGAGTTATTGTATTTGTTCTTGAAGACTCATTTAATTGGAAATTTTGCGTTAAAAGTTTATTCTTTCCTTTGTTCTTTTTATCTTATTTCATGTGAGTCCGTGTGATTATTTATTTGCATTTCATGTTTTAAAATAATATTTTTGTGAATGGTTTGCAAATTCAGTTTTATGTCTGTTTGAGTTAGGTTGAATAAGAAGGCAGTTAAGGTTAATTTTGATTATATTTATTTGCCTTTAAACTTTATAATAATAATATAAATTAGTCCTTAAATGCTATATACTTAATCATGTTTCTTGAAATATGGTATTCAAACTTAATTTAAAGTTATGAAGATTTGGACCCTAATAAGTTTGAGCTTCAATTGTTGGGTTGTAGGGTGTTGGTATATGATGGCTTATTTATTCAAATATCTAAAATCATACACTTTTTCCACAAGTAATTTCATAAAATCACGGCCTCACAACAATCCCAAATGTAGCAAAGAAATTACTCACAAATCGCTAGTGTGCTTTAGGTGCATACTAATCAAACTATCGTGATTATGTATACGTTCGCGTGACATAATTATAATTCTAAAATAAATCAAAGTACGCGTTTATGCGACTTTGGCCAAACAATCTTAATAAATAATAAAGTGTTATTAATCTGTATGTACACGTGATATGATTTTACAACATTAAATAAAACGGATTACACACACGTAGTTCGTTTCAAGATAATTTTCATAAATCTAATCAAGCAATAAAATAGAACATAGGTAAAACATGAGATCCAATAAATAATAATTTGTCCAAAATTAATTCAAGCCAAGTTGTAGTCAATAAAATGATCGTACTAGAATCACGGTACTCGGAAAATTCCTTACACCTTCTCCCTAGTCAACAGAATTCCTTACTCGAACTTTATTTTCACAGACCAATAATAATAGAGTCAAACCTTCCTTTGATTAGGGATTCAAATAAAAGGTAACATGCAACACCCAAAAATCAATTTCAAGTGGCGACTCTGTAAATAAAATAATTATCCCTACTCAAGTTTGTCACTTTAATTGAAAAAACTCTTTAACCCACAATCTACAATCCATGCACCCCCTCTGAGTCACTTTTTACTGCTTTGATATTGTTGAACTGTACATATAAACTATCTTCTCATGCACCCCCTCTGAGTCTTCTGAATATAACCTAGGGAATCGCGGGTACGCGCCCTATTCTTTTTTGAGATAAAGCCAATGGGCCTAGGCTCCCAGTTAAGGATTATTAGTCACTCATGTTTAAGAACGGGCAACATAGTGGGTCGCCACCAGAAGCGACGACCAATCATGTAGACTTTTGATTGCCACAAATACTATTCCTTTTGAGATAAATTACCTTATTTTATTTTAATTCAAGACATATCTATTTGCTTTAGATTTTCATTACATCAAAAATCAAACTCAATGAATATTTATTTTTGAGTTCCTTGAAATCATAGATCGCATATGTATTATCTATAAATCACTTATATATATATATATATATATATATATATATATATATATATATATATATATATTATTTATGACTACCTCCTGGTTGACTGCTTATTAGTTATTATGATGATTATTTTTTATAAAGGTGGAGATGCTGGTGAAATCATAGATTGTCTATGGTGTTACCTACAAATCGCTCATGTATTATTTATGATCGCTTAAGTAATCTCCAGTTGATTGATTATTAGTTATTAGCAAAATTATTTTCTTATAAATATATTGGTGAAATCATAGATCACCTATGTGTTATCTAGAAATTGCCTATGTATTACTTATGGTTGCCTAAATTATCTCCAGTTGATCGTATATTAGTTATTACCAAGATTGATTTTATAAAGTGGGATATCCTGGTGAAATCATAGATCGCCTATAGTGTTGCCTAAAAATCGCCTATATAATATTTATAATCACTTAATTGATCTCCGGTTGATTGATTATTAGTTATTATAAGAATCATATTTTTATAAAGTGAGAGATATTGATGAAATCATTAATCGTCTATGTGTTATCTAAAAATCACGCATGTATTATTTACTATCGCCTCAGTGATCTCCGGTTGATCGCTTGTTACTTTTTTAATGAACGCTTTTATAAAATAGGAGACCTTGGTGAAATTATAGATCGCCTATGTGTTATCTTTAAATTATTCCGTGAACTATTTATGATCGCCTAAGTGTTCTCTAATTGATCACTTATTAGTTATTATATGATTTTTATGAAGTGTGAGATCCTCATGAAATCATAGATCGCCCATGCATCATTTATGATCGCCTAAGCGATCTCCGGTTGATCGCTTATTAGTTATTACCAAGATTTTTTTTTATAAAGCGGGAGATACTGATAAAATCATAGATCGTCTATGTGATATCTAGAAATCATCCATGTATTATTTATGATTGATTAAGTGATTTCCGGTTGAGTTATTACGAGGATTATTGTTTATAAAGTGCGAGATATAATTAGTGAAATCATAGATCGTCTATGTATTATCTAGAAATTGCCCATTTATTATTTAAGTTCGCCTAGGTGATCTCCTTTTGATCGCTTATTTCTAGGATTTTTTTTTTTTATAAAGTATCAGATCTCGGTGAACTAATAGATTACCTATGTGTTATCTAAAAATGACCCATATATTATTTATGATCGCCTATATAATCTTCGGTTGGTCTCTTTTTAGTTATTACCATAATCTTTTTTTATAAATTGGGAGATCCTAATGAAATCATATATCGTTTATGTGCTATTTCGAAATGGCTCATGTATTATTGATGATTGCCTAAGTCATCTCCGGTTGATTACTTATTAGTTATTACTAAAATTTTTTTTTTAATAAAATGGGAGATTCTGGTGAAATCATAGATCACATATATGTTACCAATAAATCGTCCACGTATAGTCACCTAAGTGATATGTGGTTGAATACTTATTAGTTATTATAAGGATTTTTTTTTTAAGTGGATCGCATATATGTTACCTAGAAATTGCCTATATATTATTTATGATCGCCTAAGTGATATTTGGTTAAAAGCTTATTAGTTATTATCATGATTATTTTTTATTAAGTGAGAGATCATAATCAAAATTAAGTGGCGACTAGAGTTGCTAAAAATACAAAAAATTACGCATAAAAAAAAATATTTTTGGTAGATCGCCAAAAAATAATTACATTAATAGCGACCTATTCGACTTTTGTGGCGACTATAGTTGCTATAAAATGGCAGGACTAATGCGACTAAAGTCGGCATAAAGTTAAGGCTATTATGGCGAAAAGAGTTGCATTTTAAATAAGGACAAATTCTTTTTGTGGCGACGAGTCATAAAAGGTCGCCACTAATATGGGTCGCCAACCAGAATGGGCGACCAACCATGTGGACTTTTGGTGCTCCTGTTTACTTTTAGTGGCGAATACAGTCGCCGCCAAAATACTTTATCCTTTTTAAAATCAAGTCCCTTGGCCGCAATTACCTTAACATTATGCCTACTTTAATTGCCATAAATACTATTCTTTTTAGATAAATTACCTTATTTTATTTTAGTACAAGTTATATTTTATTTGCTTTAGATTTTCATTACATTAAAAATCAAATTCAATGAAAATTTATTTTTGAGTTCCTCGAAAAGATTAATCTTGCGCGCCTATCTATTTAATATAAGATGTTTGTTTAATATTGTTTTGCTCCTAAAAGTGTATAGTAGATTGTCCTTTCCGGATCTGTGAATGAATCATTAATTTGAAGAAAACTAAACTAACGTAGCTTTCGTTTTGTGAGCATGCATGCCATTTTGTGATGAACTTTGATGCATTGTTAGTTGATTTGAAGTATTGGGTGTGATTCAAAAAATTGAAGAACTTGCTCGACGTTTGCTTTCAAGTTAGTGTTAGCTTCCTCTTCAAAATAAACTATTGAGCTAATATCGGTCATTCTAAAAATAATTGATAATGTTAATGGATATAGATGATATAAATGAGTGAGAAATAATGGGCAAAGGTTTGGGTGCGTCGATATTCGGCCGAAATTCAATTGCATCATTATGGGTAGGCCTAAGGCTAAATCCAAATCATAATCGTCAAATTGATCAAGTTAAGAGGTCAGTGACGTAGCTATGCTATCTATTGTGTAGATGAAGTATAATTAGGATGTCATTAGGCACGTGTCAACGACCACACGTTTTAAATATTTTTATTTTTAAGTGCATAAATAACTAAATGATATTTAGTGTGCATAAACACGTGGGAATGAGCTTGTGTAAGAGTGTTAGAACATAATTATGAACTATATGTGTAACGGCCCATTCCGCTAGTGATATTGTCCGTTCTGGACTTATGCTTGTGCGGCTTTAAAACGCATCACTAGGGTCTAAGACTTATTAACTTATATACCCATCATCTCTCTTGTGTTTTGTCGATGCGGGACTCTGTCTAAAGTCTGAGGGTATTACATACACTCCTCTTATGGACTCAGCGTCCTCGTTGAGGTTTTTTTCACCAATGGGATTCGCCTAGACTCAGCACTGAGGTTTGCCCCGCCTAACCGGGATTTGCCTAAACTCAATTGAACTCTGACCCACCATCGACAAGGCTCACACAAGTGTGACTCTGATATCATCACATAACTATTGATTAGATCAAATGATGTTTATATTTATTACATACCATCACGTGAAAGTATATTTTACGTTGGTGGTCAAATGAATAATGACTTTACTGGAGACCTATTCGACTTTTAGTGGCGACATAGTCAATATTGAGTGGCGATTAAAAGTTTCTAAAAAATACTAACAATTACGCGTAAAAAAAAAATTAGATTCTAGGTAGATTGCCAAAGAATAATTATATTAATAGCGATCTATTCAACTTTTGTGGTGACTATAGTTGCTATAAAATATCAGGACGTATGCGACTAAAGTCCTCATAAAGTTAAGGCTATTGTGGCGAAGAGAGTTGCCTTTTAAAAGGATAGATTCTTTTTATAGCGACAAATGTCACTGAACGTCAAATGGTCGCCACTGAAGGTCAGCATAGTGGGCCACCACCATAATGGGCGACAAGAATGCAGACTTTTGGTGGCGACCCTTTTACTTCCAGAAATGCGCAAGCGAGACCCAACAAAAGATGGTCGCCACAAAAGCTATTTATCTTTTGTAAAATCAACTCTCTTGGCCGCAATTACCTTAAATTTATGCTGACTTTAATTGCCATAAATATTATTCTTATGTTTGTTTAATATTTTTTTTGCTCCTAAAAGTATATAGTAGATTGTCCTTTCGGGATCTGCGAATGAATCACTAATCTGAAAACTAAACTAATCGAGGCTTTCGTTTTGTGAGCAAGCATGCCATTTTGTGAGGAATTTTGGCGCATCGTTAGTTGATTTGAAGTATTGGGCGCGATTCAAAAAATTAAAGAACTTGCTCGACGTTTGCTTTCAAGTTAGTGTTAGCTTCCTCTTCAAAATAAACTATTGAGCTAATATCGATCATGCTAAAAATAAGGTTCAATTGATAATGTTAAAGGATATAGATGATATAAATGAGCGAGAAATAATGGGTGGGTGTCTCGATATTTAGTCGAAATTCAATTGCATCATTATTGGAAGACCTAAGGCTAATTCCGAATCATAGTCGTTGAATTGATCAAGTTAAAGAGGTCAGTGACATAGCTATGCTATCTATTGTGTAGATTAAGTATAATTAGGATGTCATTAGGCACGTGCCTATGACCACACGTTTTAAATATTTTTAAGTGCATAAATAACTAAATGATATTTTGTGTGCACAAGCACGTGGGAATGAGCTTGTGTGAGAGTGTTAGAACATAATTATGAACTACATGACTATTGATCGGATGAAATGATGTTTATATTTGTTACTTACCATCACGTGAAAATATATTTTATGTTGTTGGCCAAATAAATAATGACGTCACTGCTTACCTGTAACGAGTCGACTTGTCATTTTGAGAATTAGCGTTCCGTTCGGTGGTTTAGGGTCTCGAACAACTTTGAAATGTGTATTATGACTTGCGAGGGTGGGCAAGTTTGGTTTTCGAATGATTCGGGATTTAATTGAAAGAACAATTCTTGTTTTGGAAGCTTAAGTTAAAATAATTGACCGGATGGTGAATTACGTGTAAACGACCCCGGAATGGAATTCTGATAGTTCCAATAGCTCCGTATGGTGATTTCAGACTTAGGAGTGTGTCCGAATATTTATTTTGAGGTCCGTAGCTAAATTAGACTTGAAATAGCGAAAATAGAAAATTTAAGTTTGGAAGTTTGACCGAGGAGTTGACTTTTTGATATCGGGATCGAAATCCGATTCTGAAAATTGAAATAGCTCCGTTATGTCATTTATGACTTGTGTGCACAATTTGAGATCGATCAGAATTGATTTGATAGGTTTCAACATCGATTGTAGAATTTGGAATTTGTTAGTTTTGAATAGGCTTGAATTGGGGTGTGATTCGTATTTAATTGTTGTTCAATGTAATTTAAGGCATCGACTAAGTTTGTGTCATATTATGGGACTTGTTAGTATACTTGGTTGGGGTCCCATGGGGCTCAAATGAGTTTTGGAGGAGTTTGATTTTTTCAACATAAACATGTAATGATCCAAATGTCCATTTTTAGTTCTAGAGATCGAAATTTGATTTCGAGACTTTCGGGAGTTTGATAATGAATTATAGGAATGATCTGGAAAGTTTGGTCTAATTTCATCAAGTCGCGATTGAGTTTTTAGCGCGAAACATGAGTTAATTGTTTAACGAGCGAAATTGATATCATATTGAGCAAATGAGCTCCGAATTGAGTTTTGATTGAATAACTAGGTTCGTATTATTATTTGTGACTCATAGGAACAAGAATCGTCGAATTCCGAGTTCGTATGAAGGAGTTAGAGCCTTCTTAGTGAAAATAAATATTGCTGGTGCAACAGGTTCTGGTGCGCACCTTTAGCGACCAGATTTGGCACTTTTAGCGACGAGAATTGGGTTTTTAGGACCAGAATAGTGTTTTTATTGAGCATTTTTTTTTTAAGCTCATTTCAACATTTTTGGACGGAAGAACACGACTTGGGGCAATTTTTTCAGAGAAATTTCACAGGAAATCTTGAGGTAAGTCACTTGTGATCATTGTTAGTCAATAATATTAAATTTTTTCATCGAATATTCTGACTAGATTACATGTTTTTGACGTGTAATTCGAGAATTTGGGCCTAGGGATTTGAAAATAAGATTTGAGGATTTGAAGGTCGAGTTGATGTCGGAATTTGGTAAATTTTGTATGGTTGGACTCGTGGTTAAATGAGCATTCATATTTTGTAGCTTTTGTTGAGTTCCGAGATGTGGGCCCTACTATTGACTTTTTGTTGACTTTTTTAGATTTATTGTGAAATTTAGCTTTTTCATATGGAATTGATTCCTACACCTCATGTTGATTGTATCAAATTATTTGTGACTAGATTTGAGGCGTTAGGAGGTCGAATCGCGAGGCAAGAGCATAGTAGAATAAAGAATTACGCGGTTTGAGGTAAGTAACAGTTCTAAATTTGATTTTGAGGGTATGAAACCCCAGATTTTGTGTTATGTGATTGATTTTGAGGTGACGCACATGCTAGGTGACGGACGTATGGGCGTACACCCTAGTAATGGTGACTTGTTCAAATTCCATAGAACTGTCTAGTCAAAAAATCTTGACATTGTCAATGTACTTTTATGTGTTAAAGAAATTGAGCTGAGAATCATGTTAAAAATTATGCTGAGACTATATGCCAGTATTATTGAGACCCACAGAGGTCATATTGCTGTTAAATTAATTGTTTAAATTGTAATTTCACACTCAGTGATGTTCGTTCATTTTATATCATATCTCAGTCTCTGTTGCTATTTATTTATACATCATATCATCATTTTTGGGCCGATTTTCATGATTTCTGAGAGTCCGAGAGACTGGAGAGATTTATGACTGAGTGAGGCCGAGGGCCTGATTGTGAGATATTGATACTATAGCACGTGAATTATCCATGCAATACGTGAGTTGTCCGTGCGGATCCAAATATTGCTACTATAGCACGTGAGTTATCCATGCAACACGTGAGTTGTCCGTGCGGATCTAGATATTGATACTATAGCACGTGAGTTATCCGTGTATCATGTGAGTTGTCCGTGCGGATCCATATATTAATACTATAGCACGTGAGTTTTTCGTATAACACGTGAGTTATCCGTGCAGCACGTGAGTTATCCGTGCAGATCCAAATATTTATATTATAGCACGTGAGTTGTCCGTGCAGATTATAACGCTTTGGCTGAAGGAGCCCCTCCGGAGTCTGTACACCCCCAGTGAGCACATGTACCTACTGAGTGCGAGTGCCGAGAGGGTGGAAGAACTGAGTGACTATTGTTCTGAGAAAATGCATTGATTTCATTATTGTTGCATTTCAGCTGTCATATATCACTATTTTGGAAATTTCTAAAAGATATTATCTTCTGTTCAGTCGAACTTGATATGAAATTATTGTTTGGGCCTTAATTGTTGAATTTGCAAGCATGCCTACTTTCTTATGTTGGAAACTACTGTAATTGGACTTAGATGTGAAGTTCGTTACTATTTTCAGTTCTTTATTTAGTATTGTTACTTGCTGAGTTAGTTGTACTCATACTACATCCTGCACCTCGTGTGCAGATCCCGGTGCTTCCGGATACGGTAATTGTTAGATCTCAGAGTATTATCAGTTGGAGACTATCAAGGTAGCTGCTTGGCGTCCGCTGACCTTGACTCTCTTCCTTTTAGTTATTGTACTATTCTATATTTTCAGACAGTATTTTTATCAGTTAGACTTTTTTATCATTTAGATGCTCATGTACTCAGTGGCACCAGATTTTGGGAGTGTATTTGTATTAGTATTTGTGGAATTTTCTATTAAATTAGAATATTATATTTTTAAACTTAAAAGAAATTGTGGGTTATTGAGGTTGTCAGCTTGCCTAGATTGAGATAGGCACCTTCACGACAGGTTAGAATTTTGGGTCGTGACAAGTTGGTATCAGAGCCCTAGGTTACATAGGTCTCACGAGTCATGAGCAAGTGTCTAGTAGAGTCTTGCGGATCGGTATGATGACGTCCATACTTATCTTTGAGAGGCTACAGGGTATTTAGGATAAACTTCCCATCTTTCTTTCTTTATCGTGCGATATTGATTCAGTTTGAAGCGTACCTCTTTGAATTTGTTTCACTCACTCGTATGTGTATGTGAGCGCTCAGTATCAGCTGCGCATCGACGGCTTGTGATTCTATGAACGAGGTACAAGATGTATTTTCTGTGTTTTGGTGATGGGCCAGTTTGGAGGACTTCAGGCCAGAATTAGACCGCAACTTAGGCTCGGTAGTTTTAGTTGTGTGAACTCGTACAATTTGACTCATATGTCCGGTAGAGTCCCTATGAGTAGAATTTGTGGCTCGATGAACGACTGGATGACTATATGATGATTATATTGTGACTGCGGGATGTGTTCAGATGGTTTGGAAGTGACATAATTTTTTTTTGTGTCTTCTGTCTCGATTTGACGTAGAGTCTCGAGTTATGAACGTGTTGAAGGATCTTTCACGTGGTGTAATTGTGGAATAAATTAAATTTTTATGTCTTGTTGATGAGTTCAAACTTAGGAAGGTTAAGTAATTACGTAGTAGTTGTGGAAGTAAAAAAGGTATAGAAAGATGCCAGTTTGAAACTAAACATGCGGGTTATCACCTGCGGAATAAACTACAGAGGTGTGATCTTTATAATGCTGTGTGGAGAATCTTCTTTTCTATCAGTAGGGTAGATGTATCGAGATTTGAATTTGAATTAGTCAAGAAAGTTGACCTGATCGTCACGGGAATGAAGGCGAGCTTAGTAGACGATTTGAGGTACTATATAGGTTGTGTTGCATGAGCTTTGGAAGAATTTAGTTAAATCTCACTACGGTGTTATGGCAGTAATTGAATATGGGTATTATGAATTATTGAATGTTTTGATCTATGGCTTTGAGCCAAGTTGGGGAGCTTGCTATTGATAATTCGATTTCATGGTTATAGGTTAAATTTAGGTTTTGGTCTGAGACATACTTGTGGAGCAGTTATGACTACATAGGCTGAGATCGAGGATGACTTGAGTAAGGAAATTTCCTGAATACGGCATATAATGCACTTATGAAAATATGAAAAATCATGGAATGATTAAGTTGTTAATTGCGAAGAATGTAGCTTGCATGGAATATGAATTCGACCGGTGGTGTTAAGGCAGAGTTACTTCTTTGAGTGTTGTTGTGCTAATGGGGAATGTATCTTTTGGCCCGTTGGGCGGTGCAATTCAGGTTTGAGCAGAGTGGGTGACTATCGAGAAGGTTCTAATGGATCCGGAGAAGATTGAGGTAGTTCAGAGTTGGCCCAGGCCATCTTCAGCTACTGAGATTCGGAGTTTTCTCGGCCTGGCCAGATATTATCGACGCTTTGTGGAGGGTTTCTTGTCCATTGCAGCGCCTATGACTAAATTGACCCAGAAATGTGTTCCATTCAGGTGGTCAGATAAGTGTGAAGAGAGCTTTCAGAAGCTCAAGACTGCTTTGACCACAACTCCAGTTCTAGTTTTACCTTCAGCTTCAGGCTCTTATACGGTCTATTGTGATGCTTCTCGGATTGGTATTGGTGGTGTCTTAATGCATGAGAATAGAGTAATTGCTTATGCTTCATGCCAGTTGAAGCCACATGAAAAGAATTACATGGTACATGATTTAGAATTGGCAGCCATAATTCATGCATTGAAGATTTGGAGGCACTATCTCTATAGTGTGTCTTGTGAAGTATTTACAGATCATTGGAGTCTTCAGCATTTATTTAAGCAGAAGGATCTAAATTTGAGACAACGCAGATGGTTATAGCTGCTAAAGGATTATGATATTACTATTTTGTATCATCCCGGGAAAGCCAATGTGGTGGCCAACGCTTTGAGTAGAAAGACAGTAAGTATGGGTAGCCTTGCATTCATTCCTGTTGGTGAAAGGCCTCTTGCAGTTGATATTCAGACCCTGGACAATCAGTTCATGAGATTAGATGTTTCGGAGCCCAGTCGGGTTCTAGCTTATGTGGTTTCTCGGTCTTCCTTATATGACCACATCAGAGAACGCCAGTATGATGACCCTCATTTGCTTCTCCTTAAGGACACATTTTAGCACGGTGATGCCAAAGATGTTACTATTGGAGATGATGGGGTGTTGAGGATGCAGGATCGGATTACGGTACTCACATGGTTGATAGACTGCTGATATTCAAATTATTTTTATGTGGCACTGAAGAATCATAGAAGTATTCCTCGTGGGATGATCATGTATGAAAGATGTGTTAGACATTCAGGCGGTGGAGTTGGGATCAAATATGATGATTCGTGTGTTCTATGGATTTGGAGACTGGGAGTTCTCAGAAGCAGGTTATTTCGTGGTTGTAGACTATGAAGATGTGGCCAAAGCTAGTCAGATGATAGTATGTGTTATGGTTAGGTCGTTGTGGACTTTTGGAGGGTTATTTGTCCATTCAGGGATGACCGGAGTTGATTTGGGGGCCCATTGATAGGCCCAATGAGGATGTGTATTCTACATCAGGTCAGATTTGTTGACTCCGAACTGCTATTATTGAGGGATGTGCCATTCGGTTAGAATTGATTTTTATTCATATCGGATATGTATTACTCTTCCATGCTACGAAAGGTTGTGATTCGTTGGTTATATGCACACATGGTGCGGTTCTGTTTGGGCCTTATAGCAAAATTCGAGTGAGATGGTGATTGGGGTGTGGAATGGTTGATTGCGCCTTAGTTATGGTCTTTCCGGATTGTGATATATTGTCTTATTTTCTTCTCCATGGTTATGGTCATGCACTTCGTGTATTTGATGTCAAATTGCGTGTGGTTGTTGATTTTGAGCATTGTGGCTTGAGGTATTTAATATGGACCGGTGCTTGGATGGGGTCAGGCATTGCAGCTAGGTTATGTCGAGAGATGATCCTTTGTGTTATATTCGTGTGTCTTAGTTCTACTAAGTATGATGGGTTCGTAGCATTTCGGTTGTGGTGGTACTTGTTGAACTTGCGGGATGGTTCTCTCGTTTGAGTTATTTTCCATGATTGAGTATATTTGGAATGTTGCGTATTGGTGCACGGATTGCACGGATTGTGGCTTTAGATTGTATTGATGTGGCATGTCACTAGAGTGGTTGTGTTCGATGAGATGAGGTCATTGGACCTAGAATGGATACTATCAGATTTGATTACAGCGTGCTGGAAGAATAATTTAGAATTCAGCTTAAATAATTGGCTATGGTACTTGTTGAACGAGGGAAAGCTGTGTGACTTGTTGATCTGGTAAGTGGTCATGAAATTTCGCGTGTTTCTTTTATTATCGGTAGTGTGCGAAGGTTTTCAAAAGGGGTGTTGTTTGATATGGGGTTTAATACAGGTATCCGATTTGTTTTTTTAAGCAGCTACAGTGATTAGAAACTATTACGAGTATGCATGTTGTGTGGTATATCATGTGATTATATCTGGAGTTATGGCTAAGGCTTAATACAGCTTGTTAAGACTCATACAGAGTGTAGATGTGAGATTCGGGTCTTCAAAAGAAATTTTTTGATGTTGAAAATTGGATTCCAAGGTTTATGGGCTAATGCTAAATTAGTAATTTTCAGTTATGTGGTGTCATCAGGCCTATATGGAATAGGGTGACGTGGGATCACCCCCGGGTATATGCGTGATAAGGTAAAATAGTGATTTGAAGGTTTAGGAACAACTCTTGGCACGTTCGAGGATGAACGTATGTTTAAGTGGGGGAGAATGTAACGAACCGACTTGTCATTTTGAGAATTATCGTTCCGTTCGGTGGCTTAAGGTCTCGAGCAGCTTTAAAATGTGTATTACGACTTGCGAGGGTGGTCAAGTTTGGTTTTCGAATGATTCGGGATTTAATTGAAAGAACAATTCTTGTTTTGGAAGCTTAAGTTGAAATAATTTACCTGATGGCGAATTATGTGTAAACGACCCCGGAATGGAATTCGGATGGTTCCAATAGCTCCGTGTGGTGATTTCGGACTTGGGAGTGTGTCCGGATATTTATTTTGAGGTCCGTAGCTAAATTATGCTTGAAATAGCGAAAATAGGAAATTTAAGTTTGGAAGTTTGACCAGGGAGTTGACATTTTGATATCGGGATCGAAATCCAATTCTGAAAATTGGAACAGCTCCGTTATGTCATTTATGACTTGCGTGCAAAATTTGAGGTCAATCGGAATTGATTTGATAGGTTTCGGCATTGAATGTAAATTTTGGAATTTCTTAGTTTTGAATAGGCTTGAATTGGGGTGCGATTCGTGTTTTAGTGTTGTTCAATGTAATTTGAGGCATCGACTAAGTTCGTGTCATATTATGGGACTTGTTAGTATACTTGGTTGGGGTCCCATGGGGCCCGGATGAGTTTCAGATAAGTTTGATATTTTCAGCATAAGCATGTAATGATCCAAAGATCCATTTTTAGTTCTAGAGATCGAAATTCGATTTCGATACTTCCGAGAGTTTGATAATGAATTATAGGAATGATCTGAAAAGTTTGGTCTAATTTCATCAAGTCGCGATCGGGTTTTTAGCGCGAAACATGAGTTAATTGTTTAACGAGTGAAATTGGTATCACATTGAGCAAATGAGCTCCGAATTGAGATTCGATTGAACAACTAGGTTCGTATTATTATTTGTGACACATAGGAACAAGAATCGTCAAATTCCGAGTTCGTATGAAGGAGTTAGAGCCTTCTTAGTGAAAATAAGTATTGCTAGTGCAACAGATTTTGGTGCGCACATTTAGCGACCAGATTTGGCACATTTAGCGATGAGAATTGGGCTTTTAGTACCAGAATAGTATTTTTATTGAGCAGTTTTGTTTTTTTAGCTCATTTCAACATTTTTGGACGAAAGAACACGGCTTGGGGCGATTTTTCAGAGAAATTTTAAGGGAAATCTTGAGGTAAGTCACTTGTGATCATTGTTAGTCAATAATATTGAATTATCATCGAATGTTCCGACTAGATTACATATTTTTGAGGTGTAATTCGAGAATTTAGGCATAGGGATTTGAAAATAAGATTTGAGGATTTGATGGTCGAGTTGATGTCGGAATTCGGTAAATTTGGTATGGTTGGACTCGTGGTTGAATGGGAATTCATATTTTATAACTTTTGTCGGGTTCCGAGAAATGGGTCCCCTTGTAGACTTTTTCGGATTTATTGTGAAATTTAGCATTTTCATATGGAATTGATTCCTACACCTTGTGTTGATTATATCGAATTATTTGTGACTAAATTTGAGGCGTTAGGAGGCCAAATCGCGAGGCAAGATCATAGCAGAATAAAGAATTACGCGGTTTGAGGTAAGTAACAGTTCTAAATTTAATTTGGAGGGTATGAAACCCTAAATTTTGTGTTATGTGATTGGTTTTGAGGTGACACACATGCTAGGTGATGGGCATATGGGCGTACACCGTAGTAATGGTGACTTGTTCAAATTCCATGAAACTGTATATTCAAAAAATCTTGACATTGTCAATGTACTTTTCTGTGTTAAAGAAATTGAGCTAAGAATCATGTTAAAAATTATGCTGAGGCTATATGCCAGTATTATTGAGACCCACAGAGGTCATATTACTGTTAAATTAATTGTTTAAATTGTAATTTCACACTTTGTGATGTTCATTCATTTCATATCATATCTCAGTCTCTATTGCTATTTATTGATACATCATATCATTATTTTTGGGCCGATTGGCATGCTTTCTGAGAGACCGAGATACTGGAGAGATTTATGACTGAGTGAGGCCGAGGGCCTGATTGTGAGGTATTGATACTATAGCACATGAGTTGTCTGTACGGATCCGGATATTGATACTATAGCACGTGAGTTGTCCGTACAACACGTGAGTTATCCATGGGAATCGAGATATTGATACTATAGCACGTGAGTTGTCCGTGCGGATCCTGATATTGATACTATAGCACGTGAGTTATCCGTGCGGATCCAGATATTTATATTATAGCATGTGAGTTGTCTGTGCAACACGTGAGTTGTCCATGCAGATTATAGCGCTCGGGCTGAAGGAGCCCCTACGTAGTCTGTACACCCCAGTGAACGTATGTACCTACTGAGTGCGAGTGCCGAGTGCTGAGAGAGTGGAAGGACTGAGTGACTGTTGTTCTGAGAGAATGCATTGATTTTTATATTGTTGCATTTCAGCTGTCATATATCACTGTTTTGAAAATTTCTGAAAGATATTATCTTATGTTCAGTCGAACTTGATATGAAATTACTGTTTGGGCCTTAATTGTTGAATTTGCAAGCATGCCTACTTTTTTATGTTGGAAACTATTGTAATTGGACTTAGCTGTGAAGCTCGTCACTACTTATTTAGTATTATTACTTGCTGAGTTGGTTGTACTCATACTACACCCTGTACCTCATGTGCAGATCCAAGTGCTTCCGGATACGACAATTGGTAGATCTCAGAGTATTATCAGTTGGAGACTATCAAGGTAGCTGCTTGGCATCTGACTTGACTCTCTTCCTTTCAGTTATTGTACTGTTCTATATTTTCAAACAGTATTTTTATCAGTCAAACTTTGTTATCATTTAGATGCTCATGTACTCAGTGACACTGGGTTTTGGGAGTGTATTTGTATCAGTATTTGTGGGATTTTCTATTAAATCAAAATATTATGTTTTCAAACTTAAATGAAATTGTGGGTTATTGAGGTTGTCGGCTTGCCTAGTATTGATATAGGCGCCATCCCGACTGATTAGGATTTTGGGTCGTGACACTACCTATTCTACTTTTAGTGGTGACATAGTCAACATTGAGTTGCGACTAAAAGTTGCTACAAAACACAAACAATTACGCGTAAAAGATAGGTTTTAGGTAGATCGCCAAAGAATAATTACATTAATAGCGACCTATTCATCTTTTGTGGTGACTGTAGTTGCTATAAAATGTCAGGACTTATGCGACTAAATTCGGCATAAAGTTAAGGCTATTGTGGCAAAGAGAGTTACATTTTAAGAGGATAAATTCTTTTTGTGGCAACAGTAGTCGCCCTTGAAAGTCAAAAGGTCGCCACTGAAGCTCAGCATAGTGGTTCACCACCAGAATGGGCGGCCAACATGCAGACCTTTGGTGGCGACAATTTTACCTTTAGTAGCGACCTCAGTCGCCGCTAAAAGTGTTAATACTTTTCAAAAGCAACTTTCTTGGCCGCAATTGCCTTAACTTTATGGCGATGTTGATTTCTATAACTACTATTCTTTTTGAGATAAATTACCTTATTTTTTTATTTGGTAAATCCACCAAACAAAGTGCCTAGGGGTAGTTTTTTTTTTTTTTTTTTATATAAATCATAAAATAAAATAAAATATCAAGAGGTTTTGCACGATGAAAGAAATAAACTTTGACGAGTAAATAGTTCCTATTATCAATGTTGGGCATGGTACTCAACAGTGATATTACAATTTGCACACTAATAAAATTGAACTGAGTTATAAGAACTAGCCATGCTACGTCTTCGCAAATGAGTCCCATATGTAATCTTTATTTGTTGTGATTTCGGCCATCTTTCCTTTGGTGAAACAAGACTAAATATAGTGAATCCAGTTGTGTAGTCCCAATTGTCCTTTCCCAGCCTGCATCTGCATCTTCCTTGTATGTGCTGCTCCTATGATCATCCATTAATCGAGTAGCATTTTCTATAGCAAAGTGTACTGTCTTGCCATGCCTTTGATTTTTCTGTTTCATGTCTTGTATATCCTTGTATCTGCCAGTCCAATCCCATGTCATTATTTCTTCCTCATAATATGTAGGATCAAAAAAATCACCTACCGCATAATAAAAAACAGCATTGCCACCTGCATCGTTACTAGATTCTACTATGTACTGAACATAGTTGACCCAGTATAGTTTGATGGGGTATGCGTGTGTTTTCTAGTATTGATCTGCTACAAGATTTGTATGGCTCCCTTCATTTGAATTTGAGGTACTGATCTGCATTTGGTTATCATTCCATAGCACCTCCTTCGATCTCGTTTTGGACTGCCAATAATGCCTGTCTCTCTTGAAAAATCTAGGCAGCCTTGTATAGTGTTTCCATTCTTGTGTGTCCCTTTTGTGTATCTCTAAGTGCAAGCTACTGGTATTGAATATAGGAAACAGGGCACCAGAGCGTATGGTGTTAAAAATAGTCCACACTGTAATGTTAATCCTTGGTTCCCTCACTATCATCCTCGCTTCTATACTTATGCCTATCTTCAATTCCCTTTCAGTTGAATGAGTAAAATGTACTAATACCACCAGCTGCAAGTTCGTCAAAGGATGGTGCATCGATATATTAGCTTCTCCTACAAAAAGGAACACCATGTTAGTATAAAACAATATCCCCATACTCTCCTCCATAAGTATTTGAGGATGTTGATCAAGTATATGTCCTCCAGTGATCTCCTTCTCCTTTGACAGTTTTTCTCCTCCCCCTCCTAATTGTTTTCCACTCTTACTTGTAAATATGGGCATTGCATCTTATCATTATTCACCAACCTTCTACCTTGTGTATCAAGTTCATCAAAATAGTGGCACTCTATAGACCCAACAGCTAAGGCATAGTTTGCAAGATGATCTGCCAAACTGTTGCCTTCTCTAAGAGTGTGTGCCACTGTCACATTACACCTGGTGATCAGCTCCTTGATCTCCTCCACATCGACAAAAATAGACCATGGAATACTCCACTCTCCAGCTATTACCTTCTTAAGCAATATTAAATCAATGTGCGGATCAATGAGCACATATTCATGCTCCACACAGAACCTCAATGCTTCGAGGATTGCCTTTGCTTCAGCTGCTGTATTTGTCCCTTCCTGAATCTCTTTACCACATGCATATACTATATCTCCTTCTTCATTTCTCAATACAAAACCAATAGAACTTCTACCTGGAATGCCCGTAGAAGCCCTATCTGTATTGACATTTATCCAACCTTGGTTTGGATATTTCCATAGTATCTTTGTACACTTCAAAGTAGGTGTATATTTTTCCATCATGTTGAATAAATCTGGCCACTTATGAGGGATGTGTTGAATACCCGATTTCCTGAATTTGATGAGAGACTGAAGAGTAGAGGAAATCTGATAAATGACCTTGCTTACAGTGACTGCATCTCCATACTTGTAGCTGTTCCTTCTCTTCCACAATTCCCACACTATTACTGATAGAAGAGCTTGCATTATAGGTTTTAATCTAGGTAGAACATTAGCAGTCCAGCATTTAACCACAGCCCGGTGAAATATGATCCCATCCATGACAATTCCTGCATGACCAAGAAAATACCTCTGCACTCTATTAGCAGTATCTGATGTGAAAAACAGATGCTGCATTGTCTCTTCCTTTGGCTCAGCACAACACCAGCATTTAGATGCCATTAGGTACCCCAGTCTTCTAAAGAAATCATCCAGTGACAGCTTATTTCTCCAAACTTTCCACATAAAGAAAGCAATCTTGAAAGGCAATCCTCTCACCCAGAATTTTCTATAAGCATTGTATGGTTCCTGTCTCCTTTTTAAGTATTCCCATGCTGATTTTACACTAAAATCATCCCTCGTTTCTAGCATCCAACAATGCTTATCAAGGAAATCACTCAGTACTGATTGCTTCATGTTTTCCAAAATTTGTTAAGCAAGTTCATCTGGAAGTATCTCTCTGATCTTCTCCTCATATAAAAAACTGCAAATTTGGCCTCTTCTTTGGTAGGCTGCTGTACCAGATTCAGATTTTGTGTACTGTCCACCGTTGTAGGAACGTGATCTAGGATTCCAAATGCTGTAGGGACTATATCTTCATGGAATTATGCTTGAAAAGCCTTACTGCTTCCTCAACCATTTCTGTATTATCTTCTAACCAATTGCCAATACTGTTCTGCACTCTTTTTAGTTGTAATCTTTTCCTTCTACCATTTACTTGTGCATGGAAAAATTTCGTATTTCTGTCTCCATCTTGGAACCAAGACATGCCAGATTTTTGCTTTCAAAATTCTTCCTCTAGAGCTAAATACCTGATCAGTTCAGCTTGTACCTTCTGTAGCCTTTCTCTATTTTGACATATAGGATGCATCTCAAATTGAGTTTCATGTACTAGTACCACCTCCTCTAGACTTACTATCTTCTGAAAGATATTACCATAAGTTACCTTGCTCTATGTTGATAAAGCCTTCTTTAAACTGTTTAACTTGTGATTGAACATGATAAAACAATCTCTAACAAAGTCAGCTTTCCAATTCTCCTTTATCAGGTCTTTTAAGGTATGATGTTTGTCTAGAAATTGAGAAATCTGAAGGCCTTCTTAACTGGCGCATCATCAGTATTACATGTCAACAACATAGGGCTATGATCACACCCTATTTTTGATAGGTGAGTGACCTCTATACCAGGTAGCATCTGCTGAAATTCCATGTTCACCAAGCAACGATCCAATCTTTTAAAAATACAGTCCTCTCCAGCTCTTCCATTCCACCAAGTATATATACTTCCTTTGAAACCTAAATCAGAAAGATTACATGTGTTGATGCGATGCCGGAAGTCATCAACTTCATTCAATGATACAAGAAGTTCACCAAACTTCTCCTCCTCATCCCAAATAATATTGAAATCACCTCCTACAAGCCAAGGCAATGACATATCTCTAGGAAGGTTATACAAACTGTTCCATAATTCAATCCATTCGATAGCATCACATTTTACATAAACAAACGTGACAATGAACGAGATTTGAGTATCCATATTTTTCAGCTTTAAAGTCATTTGTTGCTCCATATTAATCAGTACATCTAACCCATGATCCTCATCTACAAACACTCATATCTTATTTGAAACATTGACGAAAGCTTGTAGCAATCCAATCTTCTATATCTTTCTAATTTCCCTGCCTTCTGCATTGGTTACATGACCCCTATGAAATGAAAATGATGTTGTCTCTGCATATTGAGAAGCCTCTCAAAGGCTTTCTTCATATTAACGGACCTCACATTCCAAATGATAACATTCATACTTAGTTGTGAGATTTAGATAGGGTCCTTCTTGTTTGGACCCCAGGAACTAAACTTTGATTTTCTTTTGCTTGCTTCTTTCTTTCCCCTTCCAGCTTATTTCCCTCTGTCCATTTGCCTAGGTGAAAGATCACCTTGTGTTGCCACATTCCTGAAATTTTGTGTAGTAGACTCTTCATCAAGATCTCTCCCTTTGCCTCCAAGATTTTCCTCATCTTCAATATCTTCCATTTGAGCTGTCAGTTAGTTGATCATTTCTAGTAGGATTAGGGATCAAATGTGTACTCCTTTTCTCTTGACTTGGCTGTCCTTTGACTGCATTAGGATTAGTGATTTTGGCTAACCCTACTTCACCATTTGGAGTAGATTGCATAACACCTGCTGATCCTATATTGGCCTTCACAATCCCTTCCTCTTTATGTATGTTTGTTGCTTGAACTTCAACAGATTCGAGGAGGATATCAGTACCTCAAGTAATTTTTACTGCAACTATATTAGGCTTAGATGGGGGCAAAACCTTGTAAGGATTAGGGCTCATTATTTTCTTGACTCCACCATCTTCTGAAGTTTGGGGATTCTTTTCGTCTTGAGCATTTTCCTCCTTATTGATCTTGACAGAATTATCACCTATTATTTCTTGATCTTTGTTCTTTTTGCCATTAAAACTTTGTTCTTCCTCATCATTCTCTTCATCTGTTGAATCTTCCCACCACTAGTACCATCTGGTAGTTCACCTTCCTCTAAATCTTCTTCAATTTGGTCACTCCATAGCTTACCTACAATGAGTTGTAATCTTTCACCATCCTTAGAAATCCCAGCTGCTACCTTCGTCTCAATAGATTGTGAAGGGATCTCCTAGCATGATTGGTTGGTTGCAACATTATCAATAAAAGTTTTACTTACCCATTGGACTGTTGACTCCTTACGTGCACCTTCAACAACTACATTTCCAGTCTCAGCACGAATAACACAATTACCTTTCTTTGAAGATGCAATCCCAGTTGAATTAGGAGTAAAAACTGTAGCCGCTGGATTCAATATCCCAACTTTTTTTAGGATTATGTATAGGACTTTTCAGAACAGCACTTTCCTCCACTAAAGCCAAATGATTGGTTTCATTGATCTCACCATCTTCCACCTCCAAAACAACAAATTTATTAGCTGTCTGAACCTGTTGAGCTGCATCTTTATCAACAATAATAATCTCATTTCCAGTTGTAACATGTTCATTAGATTGCTTGCCTTTGTTCTGGACACGATTGTCCTTTATTTCTTTCCACTACGCACCTATATTCGCAACTACTTTTCCACTTGTAAGCACCATCAAAGGGACAGATTCTTTGCCTGTGTTCACTACATTATCTTTAACAACTTGTTCCCTATTACCCTTCTGTTCCATCAACTCTGGATGCAACCTCCAACACTCGATCATATCATGGCCTTGTAATCTACATTCTTTGCAATATTTAGGCATGAAAGTCATACTGAATCTTAACCCATTTAGTCCTTACCTCGCATGTAGCCTCTTTCTCTATGTCCATTCTAACCTTCTTTGGCAAATCTGCTAATAGATCAATTAGCACCTTCACACGAACACAACTGGGCCTTGTTTTGTTGATTGTTGCCATGTCAAGATGTAATGGTTTTCCCACTGCTGATGCCAACAAAAATAAACACACCTTGAAAAAATATATAGGCTGTAAATTTGGAAACGAAATCCATGCCATTACCATTGGTGTCTCTTCCCCAACTTTGAATTTAGCATCATATATAAGTTGTCTCATCTGATACTCGTAGCCATCCTTCGCTTTAAAATAATATGTACCTTTGGACGTAAGTCTAAGGTAATCTTCCCATAATGTCAATCGTATCAACACATTCATATCCCTCAGAAATCTAATATTGCATTTTCCTTTGATTCCAACCTGCCCAGGGATAATCCGATGTAACTCTTGCAAATCTGGCCAGCCATAAGAGAACTTTCCTACTACTGCATATTTCAGTCCTTCGATCACGGTCATCCTCTCCACTTCTGCTTTAGTGAACCATCACGACCCAAAATCCTAACCTGTCGTGATAGTGCTTATCTCATTACTAGGCAAGCCGACAACCATAATAAACCACAATTTCTTTTAAGTTTGAAAATATAATATTTAAATTTCATAGAAAATCTCACAATTTACTGACATAAAATACATTCCCAAAACCCGGTGTCATTGAGTACATGAGCATCTAAATGATAACCAAGTCTGACGGATAAAAACACTATCTGAAAATATAGAATAGTACGATAACTGAAAGGAAGAGAGTCAAGGCCAGCGGACGCCAAGCAACTACCTTGAATCTTCAACTGATAACACTCTGAGATCTAACAGTCACCGTATCCGGAAGCACCTGGATCTGCACACGAGGTGCAGGGTGTAGTATGAGTACAACCAACTCAGCAAGTAACAATACTAAATAAAGAACTGAAGATAGTGACAAGCTTCACAGCTAAGCCCAATTATAGTAATTTCTGACATAAGAAGGTAGTCATGCTTTCAAGTTCAAAATTTAAAACTCATATAGTAATTTCATATCAAGTTCGACTGAAACAGAAGATAACATCTTTCAGAAGTTTCCAAAACAAGGATATATGACAGCTGTAGTACACAATAATGAAATCAATGCATCCTCTCAGAGCAACAGTCACTCAATCCTTTCACTCACTTAACACTCGATACTCGCACTCAGTAGGTACCTGCGCTCACTGGGGGTGTACAGACTCCGGAGGGGCTCCTTCAGCCCAAACGCTATAATCTGCACGGATAACTCACGTGCTATAATATCAATATTTGGATCCTCACAGACAACTCACGCGCTACACAGACAACTCACGTGCTATAGTATCAATATCTAGATCCGCACGAATAACTCACGTGCTGCACGGACAACTCATATGCTGCACGGACAACTCACGTGCTATAGTATTAATATCTCACAATCAGGCCCTCAGCCTCACTCAGTCATAAATCTCTCCAGTCTCTCGTGCTCTCAGTAATCATGAAAATAAACCCAGAAATGATGATATAATGTATCAATAAATAACAATAGAGACTGATATATGATATGAAATGAATGAACATGACTGAGTATAAAATTACAATTTAAACAATTAATTTAACAATAATATGACCTATGTGGGTCTCAATAATACTGGCATATAGCCTCAGCATAATTTTTAACATGATTCTCAGCTCAATTTCTTTAACACATAAAAGTACATTGACAATGTCAAGATTTTTTGACTATACAGTTCTATGGAATTTGAACAAGTCACCATTACTACGGTGTACGCCCATACGCCCATCACCTAGCATGTGCGTCACCTCAAAACCAATTACATAACACAAAATTTAGGGTTTCATACCCTGAAAATTAAATTTAGAACTGTTACTTACCTCAAACCACGTAATTCTTTATTCTGCTATGCTCTTGCCTCGCGATTTGGCCTCCTAACGCCTCAAATCTAGTCACAAATAATTCGATACAATCAACACGAGGTGTAGGAATCAATTCCATATGAAAATGCTAAATTTCACAATAAATCCGAAAAAGTTTACAAGGGGACCCATTTCTTAGAACCCGACAAAAGTTACAAAATATGAATGCCCATTCAACCACGAGTCCAACTATACAAATTTTACTAAATTGCGACATCAATTCGAACTTCAAATCCTCAAATCTTACTTTCAAATTCCTAGGTTCAAAATCCCGATTTACACCTCAAAAACACGTAATCTAGTCGGATTATTTGATGATAATTCAATATTAAGGAGTAGAAAAGATAACAAGTGACTTACCTTAAGTTTTTCCGTGAATTCTCGCTCAAAAGTTGCCTCAACTTGTGTTGGAAATGTCCAAAACAACATAAATCTCGGACCCTTATGTTTTTGCACTGTACAAGGGTTTCCGCTTCTGCAGAATTTTAACCACTTCTGTGCAACCTCTTCCGCGGAATTTCTTCCGCTTTTATGACTACCTTCGCACCTGCAGTGAGCCAAGCGCAGATGCGACTCTGTATCTGCGAAATTATTTCCGCACCCGCACTGCCCAACCCCTTCTCCATTTTTCGCTTCTGCGCATTCCATTTTGCACCTGCGACCTTGTAGGTGCGGAAAAGTTCTCGCACAGTCCCTGCTCATTTCTGCGCTTGCCAAGCTCGCTTCTGCGGGCTCACACCTGCGAGCCAAACTCCGCAGGTGCGATTTCATCTGTAGGCAGCAACTTCCAGCTTTGTTCTAAGTCCAACTTTGATCCGTTTAACCATCCGAAACTTATCCGAGGCCCCCTGGACCTCAACCAAATATACCAACAAGTCCTAAAACATGATACGAACTTAGTCGCGGCTTCAAATCATATCAAACATCGCTAAAAACGCGAATCACACCCCAATTCAGGCTTAATGAAAACTAACGAATTCCAACTTCTACATTCGATGCCGAAACCTATCAAATCAATTCCGATTGACCTCAACTTTTGCACACAAGTCATAAATAAAATAACAGAGTTATGAAAATTTTTAGAATTGGATTCCGATTCCGATATCAAAAAGTCAACTCCCCAATCAAAATTCCAAACTTAAATTTCTATTTTAGCTATTTCAAGCCTAATTTAACTACGGACTTCCCAAAAGTTTTTCGGACACGCTCCTAAGTCCAACATCACCATACAAAGCTATTGGAATTATCAAAATTCTATTCCGGGGTCGTTTACACATAAGTCAACATCCGGTTAACCTTTTCAATTTAAGTTTTCATCTTGTAGACTAAGTGTTCCAATTTATTTCAAAATCTCACCGGACCCGAACCAATTACCCCGGCAAGTCACATAACAACTGTACAGTATAAATTGAGCAGTAAATTGGGGAAACAAGGTCGTACTATTCAAAACAATTGGCCAGGTCATTACATGAACTTGATGATAGGCTGTCCATGTAAGAAAGTTGCCCTTCGCAGAGTTATAGGTTCGACAGTTGAAGCTCGTTCGTGCATGGCAGCATTAATGGTGCTAGGTTTTAAAATTTTTAAGTAATCCGGTGGTTGAGAAATGTTGTTTGTGTTGGTAGTTGATGGGGCGATGGAGTGAGGAGGCTGACCAGCCGGAAAAGATGGCTGGCCGCCGGCCAGGTTGGCCATTAAAGGTAAAATCGCCAGAGCTGCTTCGTCCGATCTGTTTGGAAAATCCTCTGTTTTGCGCACTGTTCACTACTGTTCAGCACTGTACAGTACCGTTCACGGCAGTCGCCTCTCCAGAGAGAATTTAGGGTGTTTTTAGTTAGTGTGTAGAAATACCGTGTTTTATTTTAGTTCAAGTCATATAGCTTTAGATTTTCATTACATCAAAGATCTAATTCAATGAAAATTTATTTTTTAATCTTGAAAAGATTATTCTTGCGCGCCCATCTATTTAATATATATGATATTTATTTAATATTTCTTTGCTCATAAAAGTGTATAGTATATTGTCCTTTCCAGATCTGGGAATAAATCAGTAATGAGAAAACTAAACTAATCGAGGCATTCGTTTTGTGAGCATGCATGCCATTTTGTGAGGACTCGTTACTTATAGCTGTTGAATTGATCAAGTTAAGAAGTCAGTGACATAGCTAGGCTAGGCTATTATTGTGTAGATTAAGAATAATTAGGATGTCATAGGTACGTGCCTACGACCACACGTTTTAAATATTGTTTTGTGCATAAATAACTAAATGAGATTTTGTGTGCATAAGCACGTGAGAACGAGCTTGTGTGAGAGTGCTAGAACATAATTATGAACTACATGACTATTAATTAGATCAAATGATGTTTATATTTATTACTTATTATCAAGCAAAAATATATTTTATGTTGGCGGCCAAATGAATAATGACTTTACTAGTGACCTTTTGACTTTTAGTGGCGATATAGTCAACATTGAGTGACCACTAAAAATTTCCAAAAAACACAAACTATTACGCGTAAAAAATATTGATTTTAGGTTGGGTGCGTTGATATTTGGCCGAAATTCAATTGCATCTTTATGGGTAGGCCTAAGACTAAATCCAAATCATAGTCGTCTAATTGATAAGTTAAGAGGTCAGTGACATAGCTAGGCTATCTATTGTGTAGATTAAGTATAATTGGGATGTCATTAGGCACGTGTAAGACCCCACGTTTAAATATTTTCAAGTGTATAAATAACTAAATGATATTTTGTGTGCATAAGCACGTGGGAATGAGCTTGTGTGAGAGTGTTAGAATATAATTATGAACTACATGACTATTGATTGGATCAAATGACGTTTGTGATGTTTATATTTTTTACTTACAATCAGGTGAAAATATATTTTATGTAGGTGGCCAGATGAATAATGACTTTACTGGCAAAATATTCGACTTTTAGTGGTGCCATCATCAATATTGAGTGGCGACTAAAAGTTGCTAAAAACACAAACTATTACGTGTAAAAAAAAAATAGATTTTAGGTAGATCACAAAGAATAATTATATTAATAGCTACCTACTCAACCTCTGTGGTGACTATAGTTCTTATAAAATGTCAACTTATGCGATTAAAGTCGGTATGAAGTTAAAGTTATTGTAGCGAAAAGAGTTGATTTTTAAATGGATAAATTCATTGTTCTGGCGACTAACGTCACCACTGAAAGTCAGTAAGTTGCCACATAAAGGTCAGAATAGTGGGTGGCCACCAGAAGGGGCAACCAACCATGCAAACTTTTGGTGGCGACTTGTTTACTTTCAGTGGCGATACTTTTACGTGAAAATATATTTTATATAGGTGGCCAAATGAATAATGACTTTACTGGCGACCGATTCGACTTTTAGTGGCGACATCGTCAACATTTAGAGGCGACTAAAATTTGCAGAAAACACAAACAATTATGCGTAAAAAATTGATTTTAGGTAGATCACCAAAGAATAATTACATTAATAGCAGCCTGTTCAACTTTTGTAGCGACTATAGTTGCTATAAAATGTCAGAATTTATGCGACTAACGTCGGCATGAAGTTAAGGCTATTATGGCGAAAAGAGTTATTTTTTAAAAAATGATAATACGTTTTGTAGCAAAAAGAGTTGCCACTGAAAGTGATTAAATCGCCCCTAAAGGTCAGTACAGTGGGTCGGCACCAAAAGGGGCGACCAACCATGCGGACCTTTGATGGAGACTTTTTAACCTTTGGTAGCGACATTAGTCACCACCAAAGTCTTTATCCTTTTTAAAAGCTACTCTCGTGGCCGCAATTACCTTAACTTTATGGAGACTTTAATTGCTATAAATAAATGCTATTATTTTTTATCAAGTTAAGAGGTCAGTGACATAGCTATGCTATCTATTGTGTAGATTAAGTATAATTAGGATGTCATTAGGCACGTGCCTACGACCACACGTTTTATATAGTTTTAAGTGCATAAATAATTAAATGATGAGAATGAACTTATGTGAGAGTGTTAGAGCATAATTATGAACTACATGACTATTGATTGGATCAAATGACGTTTATGATATTTCTATTTATTATTTACCATCACATGAAAATATATTTTAGGTAGGTTAGTCTTCAAAGATAACACATAGATGATCTATGATAGTTAAATACCTTTCAATTCAGGAAACAGAAAAGAAGGATGAAAATTGCTTTGTAATCCTTTCATGTTCATTCGAAGGCTGGCACTTCTTGCTGTTTCCTGAATTTTTAAGTGCATCATCCAATTGCTTTGTAATCCTCTCATTTTCGTTCGAAAACTGACTTAGGTCAGTCCTTTTCATTTTTCAGGAGGTCAGGTCCATTGTACTTACATAGTGTTTTGTTGGAATAGATATGGTAGGGGTCTCGCCAAACCCCCCAACACCTTAGGAGGTGAAAACCTGGGTGATTGGCTTTATTAAAAAAAAAAAACGTCACTCATATATTTTTTTAATCGCCTACGTGATTTTCGGTTGATCACTTATAAGTTCTTACCAGGATCGTTTTTATAAAGTGAGAGATCCTGATAAAAATATAGATCGCTTCTGTATTATCTAGAAATCGTCTTATGCATTATTTATGATCGCCTAAGTGATCTCCGATTGATTACTTTTTAGTTATTATCAAGATTATTTTTTTATAAAGTGGGAAATTCATATAAAATCATAAATCGCATATGTATTACATAGAAATCGCTTGTGTATTGTTTAAGATCGCTTAAGTGATCTCCGATTGATCGCTTATTAGTTGTTATCATGATTTTTTTGCATAAAGTAGGAGATATTAATGATATCATAGATCGCCTATGTCAATCTAAAAATCGCCTCAATTTATTGTTAGTTAGTTATTACTAGTATAAAGTTATTATAAAGTGTGAGATCCTGGTAAAATCATAGATTGCCTATGTGTTATTTAGAAATAGTCCTTGTATAATTTATGATCGCCTAAGTGATATCTCTAGTTGATCTCTTATTAGTTATTACTAGGATTATTTCTTATAAACTACAGATCCTAATAAAATCATAAATCACCTATGTGTTATCTATAATTGACTCATGTATTATTTGTTATTGCCTAAGTTGTCTCCGGTTGATCACTTATTAGTTATTACCAGGAATAACTTTTTACAAAGTGGGAGATTCTTGTGAAATCATAAATCCATATGTATTACCTAGAAACGGGTCATGTATTATTTGTGATCGCCTAATTGATTATTGATTTATCACTTATTAGTATTATCAGGATCATTTTCTTATAAAGTGAAAAATTCTTGTGAAATTATAGTTTGCCTATGTGTTACCTAAATATCAATCATGTATGATTTATGATCGCCTAAGTAATCTCCTATTGACCGCTTATTAGGTAATATTAGGTTTTTTGTTTTATAAAGTGAGAGATTTTAGTGAAATCATAGAACATCTATGCGTTATCAAGAAATCGCCTATGTATTATTAATGATTGCCTAAGTGATCTTTGGTTGATCAATTATTAGTTATTATCAGGATGTATTTTTTTATAATTAAAGTGGGAGATCCTGGTGAAATCATATATAGCCTATGTATTACCTAGAAATCAGCAATGAATTATTTACAAATAACCACTTTTTCAACTTTTATAATTGAAAAATAACAACTGTTGTAGAGTTTCACATGTGAAATTTAATGTAACGACCCGACCGGTCGTTTTGAGTATTACAACCCCGTTCTTCCATTTACTGCTTATTCTGTGCTCAATTATAATTATATGATTAGTCGGGGAGGTTTCAAAATGAAATGGAATACTTAGTTCTAATATTTAAAGTTTAAGTTGAAATAATTGACAGAATGATAAAATATGCATAAACAACCCCAGAATCAGATTTTGATTGTTCTAATAGCTCCGTATGGTGATTTTAGACTTAGGAGTATGTCCGGATATTTATTTGGAGGTCCGTAGTTAAATTAGGCCTGAAGTGGCGAAAATAAAAAATTTAAGTTTGGAAGTTTGACCGGGGAGTTGATCTTCGGGACCAAAATCCGATTCTGAAAATTGAAACAGCTCTGTTATGTCATTTATGACTTGTGTGTAAAATTTGAGGTCAATCGGACTTGATTTGATAGGTTTCGGCATCGAATGGAGAAGTTAGAATTCGTTAGTTTTATTAAGCTTGAATTGGGGTGTGATTCATATTTTTAGCATTGTTTGATGTGATTTAAGGTTTCGACTAAGTTCGTATGATGTTTAGGACTTGTTGGTATATTTGGTTGAGGTCCCGGGAGCCTCAGGTGAGTTTCGTATGGTTAACAGATCGAATTTTGTACTTGGAGTTTGCTGAAATCTGATGTTCTGGTTTCCTTCTACACAATCACATGAGAAGGTCCGCGATCGTGTAGGCTTAACTGGGCAGCGAAACTTTTATGCTTTGCGACCTCGTAGCTACGTCTGCGATCGCGAAGGTTGGCCAGGCAAAGCATCGCGAACGCGTGGGCTAGGCCGCGTTCGCTAAGAGGAAGTTGGGCCGAAGCTGGCTCACGCGTTTTACTCTATGCGATCGCGTGGGAGGTTCCGCGATCGCCTAAGGGTGAGAAAGTTGTGCTTCGCGATCGCGTGAGGGAGTCTGCAATCGCGTAAGGTAAAAGTCTGTCAGACTCTCTCCGCGATCACATAGAGGAAAAGCCTGGGCAACATATTTAAGTTCTAAAAATTGGACTTCATTTCATTTTTCATTTTTAACGATTTGGAGCTTGGGGAAAGGCGATTTTCGGGAGATTTTCAAGAAAAACATCTGGGTAAGAGTTCTTAACTCAATTTTGGTTGAAATACCTGATTCTATTATTGTTTTTAACATTTAATTGGTGTTTTGAGTTGAAAAGTTTCAAAAACCTTCTTGGTGATTTGAGGATTTGGAGGCCGAGTTGTTATCGAAATTTAGTAATTTTGGTATGATTAGATTCGTCGTTGAATGGGCGTTCATATTTTGTAACTTTTGTCAGGTTCCAAGATGTGATCCCCACTGTTGAATTTTGAGTTAAATTTCAGATTTCTATTGGAAAATTTAGTATTTTCATATGGAATGTATTCCTATAGTTGGTGTTGACTATATCGAATTATATTTGGCTAGATTCAAGCCATTTGAAGTTGGATAATCGAGGAAAAAGGCCTACTAGTGGATTGAATTAATGCAAGTCGAGGTAAGTGACTTGTCTAACCTTGTGTGGGGGAAATCCTCTTAGGATTGGTATTGTTATGATAATTGTAATGCTTTGAAAGTCATGTACGCGAGGTGATGAGTGTGTACACAGGCTAAATGTGAAAAATTCTTGCTTGAAATTATGTATCTCTCTGTCGCATAGTAATTAATTGATTTTATCAAGTTATATTCATCGCCGTTATTCTATTTTTACATGTCTATGTGCCTTTTTGCTTAATTGCAACTTGTACAACATGCTTAATTGAAGTACTTGTTTATTTGATTTTGTACTCATTATTTAACTGTAGGACTCTTTGCTTTGGGACTACGAGGCGGTACCTCGAAAGATCCCCCTGTCTTGCATATTTACTTTGGGACTACGAGGCGGTACCTTGGGAGATCCCCCTGTCTTGCATATTTACTTTTGGGACTACGAGGCGGTACCTCGGGAGATCACCCTGTCTTGCATATTTACTTTAGGGACTACGAGGCGGTACCTCGGGAGATCCCCCTGCCACTGTCTTGCATATTTACTTTAGGGACTACAAGGCGGTACCTCGGGAGATCCCCCTATCTTGCATATTTACTTTTGGGACTACGAGGCGGTACCTCGGGAGATCCCCCTGTCTTGCATTTACTTTTGGGATTACGAGGCGGTACCTCGGGAGTGCCCCTGTTGTTTACTCCTATGTGCTGTGCTGTTACCTTTTTTAAATTTCTCATTGTTAAATTTTCAATCTTTTTATTATGTTATTATATCTTCTGCCTTATTTCGTTTTATCCTAGTATGACCCTGACCTGACCTCGTCACTACTATACCGAGGTTAGGCTTGACACTTACTTGGTATCGCTGTGGTATACTCATGCTACGCCTCTGCACATCATTTTTTGCATTTCCAGGTACTCCCTACCAGCTCTGGTATCAGTGAGCTAGATTATAAGCAGAAACTTCAAGGTATATCTGCCAGCGTCCGCAGACCTCGGAGTCCCCCTCTATCTTATTACATCGTCTTTCCTATTCACATTAGACTCTGATTTATAGAGATATTCGATATTATTTCTTTAGAGATTGTGACTTGTAATTCACCGGGTTTTGGGAATTTTTATATGTGTTGAGTTTTAAGAGTATTTACTATTTTTTTAATTATTCCGCATGTTAATAGGCTTACCTAGTCTTAGAGACTAGGTGCCGTTACGATATCCTACGGAGGAAAATTTGGGTCGTGACAAGTTGGTATCAGAGCCCTTGGTTCATAGGTGCTACGCGTCATAAGCAGGTTTAATAGAGTCTTGCGGATCAGTACGCAAACGTCTATACTTATCTTTGAGAGGTTACGTAAACTATTAGAAAATTTTACTTCTTTCATTCCTTATCGTGCGGCATTGATTCATCTTGAAACATATATCTCATATTCCTTTGCATCCACTCGTGTATTACATTGCGCACTCGGTATCAGCTGTGTGCCGATGATTCTTGATGCTATAGTTGGACTACTAGGGAGCCAGGGGTGCTCAACAATTTCTCAACGTGTGGTCCCCATTGAAGACGCGAAAGTATTGAAAGATCACTCAGTGACTCACGTGGGGGTGCAACGGATCCAGGCATCTGGTTGATTTGTACGAGACGCGAAGGTTAATATTGTGGATCATCGGACGTTGTGACCTATAACTTCGCGCCAAGTGGGGGAGTCCACTATCAATGGATGAATTGCGGGGTCATGTGTTATATCAGATCTGGCCTGAGATGTATATATGTGGTATTGAAAGGTTCTTGAAATTTGTATATGTTCAAGATTTGAGATTTGTATGGGATAATGTTCGGACTTGCGGTATGTCTACGTCTTTAATAATCCTATACTTCATAATCAAATGAGTTAGATAAATAAATCCAAATTTATAGAAGGTCTATTCAGCATGGGCGTCTCGATTGCGACATTATGAGGTGCTTCAGAGGAAGTATGGTGGCTGATGAGCTTCTGGGCTACGTAGTTCGCGACAATATTTGTCTGTATGTAGGTTTACTTTTGGGATAGTTGTGTACAAATACGGGAGAAGTGTTACCCCAAGGAAGAATCAAGGAGTATGTGAAGAAATGGGTCAGCTCGACGGTGTTGGGTCAGTATAGCAAAGGAAGAAATTAGCCTTATGAAAGGTAATATTTCACTGGTATTTGTGGCAAGTTTATAAAAAGGGTATACCAGCCAATTCAACACCACCTATTTGGGCTCATTTTTCAAAAATACTTTTGAAAGAGTTTGTTCCCCAGACTCTCCATAATGCGCGACGCACGGAGTTTGAACGGTTGAGTCAGGACGCTATAACAGTGTCAGAATATGCCATCAGGTTCAGTGAGTTAGCCCATCGTACTCCTACCTTGGTTCCTACAGCCAGAGAGCGAGGCCATAGATTCATTAAAGGACTCAATTATGATCATAAATTTTGTATGACTTGGGAGCTACATACTGATACTTTATTTCGGCTAGTGGTGGAAATTGACAAGATGTTAGAACATATTCGGGGTATGGAAAAGGAAACTAAGGAGACCAAGAAGTCTCGAGGTTCTGTGGAATTCAGTGGATTCTACTCTGCAGCTATAACTCATCATGGTGGAGACTCAAACAGTCGGTCATCTCCGTCTGTAAATCAGATTACTCAGGGTGCACCAGTAAGTTCTTTTAATGCACCACCGATATGGTATTCCTACAATGGTTATTCCAACTATCCAACACAGACTCAGGATAAGCAGTCAAACCTGCAGAGGGGTTGTTATTAGCGTGGTGATACTAGGCACATCATGAAAAATTTTTCCAGACTTGGGAGAAACATATTTCATCATAACACTTAGGCTAGGGGTGGAGTACATGCGGGAAGAGGGCGTCCTAGTGGTGGAGGCCCGGCCTGGCCCGTTAACATAGTTACCATGGTATGGCTGAGGTCGCTACACCAGATAGTGTCATTACAGGTACGATCTTTATTTATTATAAAGGAATAATTTCATTAACTTGATTCGGTCCTGAGAGTCGAGGCAAGTCCTCCTATTATGCTTAACTTATGAGTGAGCTTCGTAATTCTATAATCTACTTATGTGTTTACTCCCATTGGGAGATCATATGGAGATAGCTATGTTTATCATTCTGCATTGGTCACTAATAAGAGCTGTGAGGCTAAATGTGGCTTTCTGTACCCATTTCGATGAGTTTGATGTAATTTTCGGATAATTAATTACAATTTGTGAATTATATACCCCACCGGTATGGGGGTTCATTAAATGTGGTGACCTTGTTTATTGGAAAACTTTTTAAAAGAAGAAAATGAAAGATTTTGATTGGCACGAGGTGCATATTACTTGTGATTCAGAACTGAGGATGAGATCCTCGCATTTTAATATGATTTGATATGTTTAAACCGGGCTACGAGCTGCGGTGGAAGTTATATAAGGTCGAGATCCTTGTGATGAAAAATTTATGTGTTTAAATTCTCCCTTATGAAATTTAAATTTGTACTATAGTACTAATAAGGAGTCATGCATGTTAGGCTTATTTGAAAATTCTTGAACGAATTTCTCTGTGCATAAATTGCCAAATTCGTGTTGTAATTATTGAGTTTTAACCTACGAGGTGGGTGCTAGGTAGTGTTAAATATGACTCATTAATTCGGATAAATAATTATGAGGTCTTCATGCCTCAGGTCTCGTTGTCAGTATTGTGAAGGTTTGAAACGAGATTGTTTTTAACACGAAGTTAATTGACGATGCTGTAATTGTGTATGAACAACTATTTCATACTAGAGATGTGGTTATGGGCATATGTATGATGTGTGCGTAAGCACGAGTTGCTACAGCCAGTTGAGGCTAATACCGTGTGTTGATATGATGATCAGACCTTTTGAAAATGTTTGGAGTTTAAGAAATTTGATTTTAAAGTTTATAAATGTGGATAAAATAAATAATCTCAATTGAGATAGTGTTGCCTACAGGTTCAGGGTCTTATACTGTGTACTGTGATGCGTCGCGTATTGGTCTCGGCGCAGTGCTAATGCAAGACCGTAGGGTGATTGCTTATGCATCTAGACAGTTAAAGGTACATGAGTAGAATTATCCAGTCTACGACCTTGAATTAGTAGCTATTGTTCATGCCTTGAAGATTTGGCAACATTATTTGTACGGTGTTCGTTGCGAGGTCTATACCGACCATCAGAGTCTACAACATCTGTTCAAACAGAAATATCTCACCTTGCGACATCGGAGGTGGTTGGAGTTACTTAAGGATTATGATATCACTATCTTGTATCATCCGGGGTAGGCCAATGCGGTGGCCGATGCTTTGAGTCGAAAGGCGGAGAGTTTAGGCAGTCTAGCATATTTACCGGTAGCAGAGAGGCCATTAGCATTGGAGGTTCAGGCCTTAGCCAACCATTTTGTTAGATTGGATATCTCAGAGCCCAGTCGATTCTTGCCTACGTGCTTTCTAGGTCTTCTCTATATGATGGTATCAGAGAGCGTCAGTATGACGACCCCCAATTGCTTGTCCTCAAGGACACGGTTCAGCACGACGATGCCAAAGAGGTCACTATTAGGGATAATGGTGTGTTGCGAATGCAAGCTCGGTTATGTGTGCCCAATGTAGATGGTTTGCGTGAGTTGATTCTTCAGGAAGCTCACAGTTCACAGTATTCCATTCATTCGGGTGCCGCTAAGATGTATCAGGACTTGAAGCAGCAATACTGGTGGAGGAGAATTAAGAAGGACATAGTGGAGTATGTAGCCCGGTGCCTAAATTGTCAACAGGTGAAATATGAGCACCATCGTCTTGTTGGATTGCTTCAGAAACTAGAGATTCCAGAGTGGAAATGGGAGCGGGTTGCTATGGATTTTGTCATTGGGCTCTCACGGACTCAGAGGAAGTTCGATGCAGTGTGTGTGATTGTGGATAGGTTGACCACGTAGGCTCACTTCATTCCGGTGGTGACTACTTATTCCTCAGAGCAGCTAGCTAAGATTTATATTTTCGAGATTGTCAGGCTTCATGGCGTACCGGTATCCATCATCTCTGACTGGGGTTGAATGTTCATAAATTCATTAAGTTAAATGTTCATAAATTCATTAAGTTCGATTTGAGATGCGATTCATAGTTTTGACGTTGTTTGATGTGATTTGAGGTCTCGAGCAGGTCCGCGTTAGTTTATAGGACTTGTTGGTATGTTAGGACGGGGCCCCGAGGGGCTCTGGTGAGTCTCGGGGTGGTTTTAGACCATTTGTAGGCCATTTTTAGTTGCTAGTGTTTGGCCATAGGGGTATGCATCGTGATCGTGAACATTGACTTGCGTTTGTGAAGAGCAATTTTGCTATTTGGGCATTGTGAATCGTGATCGCGGAAGCCTTTTCGCGATCGCTTAGAGGAAAATTTTGCTGTCACTAACCCGAGTTAGAAAGCTTATATCTTGCAATATATAAGGAATTTGGAGATGATCCAAAAATAAAAGTTGTGGCCCTTTGAGTCTAGTTTTCCGAAAATCAAACCGTTTGTCATGTGGATTTTCGTACAAAAGGTTATATACATTATACTAGAAGCTATCTGGAAGAGTTGGGCAAGCTTTTTGGAATTTGTTCATCGCAATTGTATAGGATAAAATATGCTATGCCAGGTGGCCTCTTAAAAAAATGACATGTGGAACCGAGGGTAATTATCCCTTTTGATACCAAAAAGAATGACATTCATAAAGAAGCAATAAGTGCCCTCCGCCTGGTGGTATTAATGAAGAATATTCCACAGCATTACGTACGCTACCCGTTAACAGGAATTTGGAATTTATGCGCACTGTTACATCTTTATCAATGGGCCTCATAATTGACATTAAAGAAGGGCATGATCCTAGGACCTCGTTCCCTAGGTATAGCTATAAATAGTGAGCTCTACTATCATTGTAAGGGACGGAATTTCTGGCAAACTAGTACTAAAATCTATTCAAAGCTATATATAATTTTATCTTCATATTTTCTGCTCTTATCATTGTTGCACCCGGAATCACCATTTTCGCTTTTTCTTCTTCATTTCAAGGCTAAGTGTTATACATTTCTTTAATTATCTTATTATTTCAGGATCAAATTAATTCACTTGTCTAGAAACCACGTATAAATTCAACTGTACCATTTTACGGGTAAATAGTTTGGCGCCCACCGTGGGGCCTAGACAGCCGTATAATTAAGTTGATCCTTGCTTCTTTCACTAACGTGTTTTGATTTTTTTTTCTTAGAAAAAATCATAAGAAATACAGATAACAGTGTTAACAACGCACACAATCTCGAGGTGTGAGGAGATCATCCTCATTTTGAGGATTTAATCAGTGACACCCTTAATAAGGGGAATGATGTCACGCCAACACACAATAGGTGATACCCTCGACATGTTCGGGAGGCAACTCCCGATGACGCTGAAGAGGAGCACGTTGTTGATGCAGTAAGGGTCCTACAAGAGCAACAAAATATTAGTCTGGGCCACCTCGCTCGGCAGGATGAGGTTATTCTGGAATTGAAGCAGGCGTTATCCGAGGCTTCTAATAACGCAAATAGGTAAAATCCAGTCCTTCCCGGTGCTCCTGCAAATCAAGCAACGCAAAGAGTTGATAACAACACCCCGAGAGGGGAGATTGGTTCCGATGGAGCTGGGGGAAGCAGATCTGGCCCCAATAGCAAAAATGAACCCTTCAAAAATGAACTTTTACGGTTTATGAGAGAGTTAAACGCCCACATGGATCAGATCCCAGGTGAACCACCGGTGCTTAAAAGATCGGACTCAAAGAAATATACTCAGCTGCCATACAAACCAAGCACGACACCTGAATTAATCCCGTAGTGGTTTAAAATGCCCGACGTTCCAAAGTATGATGGAACTTCAGACCCACATGAGCATATTACCACCTATACGACGACAGTAAAGAGGAATGATTTAGCTCCTCACGAGATTGAGTCTATTTTGCTGAAGAAATTTAGAGAAACCCTCACAAGGGGAGCCTTGACGTGGTAATCACTATTGCCCGAGCACTCCATAGATTCCTTCGAGATGCTTGCAGATTCTTTTATTAAGGATTACTTCGGGGCCAGAAAGGTGCAAGCCCGGAAGGATGATATATTCAGAATTGCACAAGGAGAATCCGAGTTGCTGCAAGAATTCGTTACCCGATTTCGAAAGGAGAGGATGTTGCTTCCGACTTCTCCCGATGAATGGGCTGTTAAGTCATTCACCAAGGGACTGAATCCGAGGAGTTCAGGCGCTTTCCGAAAACTGAAGGAAAGTTTTCTTGAGTTCCAAGCAACTACTTGGGCGGACGTACACAACTGGGATGAGTCAAAAATATGGATCGAAGATGATCAGGTTGGTTTCCCGTCATCAGTAAGGGGGCAGGAAAAGAATAAAGAAAAAATAAAACACGACTTCGACATGGATAGACTGTCTTTGAGGGGCCGATTTTTCCCTACGAGCGTACATAAAGCCGCATCAGAGGTTTCCAGTTAGTAGATAGATTCACTTATGACAGAAGGTCTGATCACGGTCGGAACAATAGATCGTTGCAGGACAAGCAAGCTCCAGGTATGCGAGATCCTTCCTACCCAGGCAGTCAGAATACAATTTCAATGTCAGTATAGTAGAATTGGTATCAGCTATGAGAAACATCAAAGAAGCACGATTTCCGAAACCATTGAGATCTGATTCCCTACCAGAGGGATCCCAACTTGGGGTGTGAATACCACAGAACGAACAGACACCGGATTGGGGACTGCTGGCATCCTCGGGAAGAAATGGTGACGCTGTTGAAAAATGGTCATCTTAGAGAATCTTTGAGTGATCGGGCTAAGAACAATTACGGTCGTAACTGGGACAATGCTGAACCCTCAAAAGTAGGGGAAGATCTCCCGCGACAGACGATCAACATGATCTTTGGAGGGGATGAAATCAAAGGGTTCACCTTTTCGACAAGGAAAAAACACAAAAGTGTCAATAACCCATAGCAAGAGGCTCCGGGAAGCCGCTGAATACGATATCACTTTCACGGAGGAGGACGTAGACGGATTGGTGCTACCGCACAACGACACACTATTAATCTCTATAAATATTCTAGACTTTAAAATTAAACATGTTCTAGTGGATCCAGGAAGTTCGACCAATATCATACAATGGAGAGTATTAGAGCAAGTTAAACTCACCGAAAGCATTATTCCGGCCAAAAAACCCCTCGTCAGATTCAACCTCGCGAGCGTGACGACCTGAGAAGAAATTGATTTACCCACGAACACCGAAGGAGTAACGAAAATAACTCTTTTTGAAGTAGTAGATGGTGATATGGGATATAAAAGTATCATGCAAAGACCATGGTTGCACGAGATCAAAGCGGTACCATCAACATATAATCAATTACTGAAGTTTCTAACGCTCGAAAGAGTTAAACAGATAAGGGGTGACCAATCAATGACAAGGGAGATGAATGTAATTTCGGTCTCCAGTAGCAAAGGAAGGGGACACAAAACATAACAATTACAGAAACCGGCGTCCGCTCCCAAATCAGATGAAGTTAACCCGGGGGTAGGAGCGTCGTAGTCCTACCAGGTGGCGAGATATTCCAAGTTCTGGAAGAGACGGACGCAACAAAATCCACAACGGAAGAACTCGAGCAAGTCGCACTGTTCAAAGAGTTCTTAGAAAGGAAATTCCACTTGGGGAAAGGACTACATCCCGAGCTCAGGTCTGGCTTTGTTGAATTTATTAAAACTAATGCTGATTATTTTGCATGGTCGCATACAGATATGACAGGTATCTAGATGGAGGTATCCGTACACAAGTTAAGTATGGACCCCAACATACCCCCGGTAAGACAAAAGAAACGTCCTATTACAGAAGCCAGGAATATATTCGTGAAAGAAGAGGTAACTCACTTACTTAATATCGGGTCATTCCGAGAGGTAATGTATACCGACTTGCTAGCTAATATAGTCGTAGTTCCTAAGAAGAACAACAAATTTTGCATGTGTGTAGATTATAAGGACTTGAATAAGGCATGCCCGAAAGACTCTTTCCCACTACCAAACATCGATCAAATGGGCGATGCAATGGCCGGGCACGAGTTAATGAGTTTCCTCGATGCTTTTTTCGGGTACAAACAAATTAAGATGAACCCGTAAGATCAGGAAAAGACTTCGTTCATAACACATTTTGGCACATATTGCTATAATGTGATTCCCTGCGGGTTAAAGAACGTCGGAGCCACTTATCAGCGGCTCGTAAATAAGATATTTGAAAAACAAATAGGGAAAATAATGGAAGTTTATATATACGATGTGCTCGTTAAGTTTATGAATGCAGGTGACCACCTTAAGCATCTGCAAGAAACCTTTCACATCCTAAGGAACCATAACATGAAGCTTAACCCCGAGAAATGCGTGTTCGGGGTCATTTTCGGCAAGTTTTTTGGACTTTTGGTTTCGCAAAGGGGGATTGAGGTAAACCCTGACAAGATCAAGACCATCGAAGACCCGGACCAGCTGTCAAGCGTGAAAGAGGTCCAAAGGCTCATGGGAAGATTGGCGGCTTTGAGGAGATTCATTTCCCGATCGTCGAAGATATATCACCATTTCTTCGCACTACTCAAAAAGAAAAACAACTTTGAATGGACCCCGGAGTGCCATCAGACTTTGAGAGATTTGAAAAGGTACTTGTCAAGCCCTCCGCTACTTTCTAAACCAAAGGAGAGTGAAACAATGTTAATCTACCTCGCAGTCTCGGAAGTTACGGTAAGTGTAGTTTTAGTTTGGGAGGACGAAGGTACGCAATCTCCCATTTTTTATGTTAGTAAAATTTTAACGGGAGTAGAAACTCACTACCCGCATTTAAAGAAACTAGCCTTAGATTTTGTAGTCGCGGCTCGAAAGCTGAGGCCCTATTTCCAATGTCACCTGATAACCATGGTGACCACTTTTCCTCTACGGAACATCCTCCATAAACTCGAACTCTTGGGTACGTTGGCTAGATGGGCCGTTAAAATGAGTGAATTCGACATAGAATATAAACCAAGAACTGCAATTAAGTCACAAGTCTTGGCTGGCTTCGTGGTCGATTTCAGTTCCAGATTACTGCCTCTGGCAACCAAAGAAGCAGCAACGGTGTCAGAATTGGCATCGAGGGTTTGGACCTTATTTACGGATGGAGCTTCCAACATAAAAGGGTCCGTGCTCAGAATAGTATTAATCACACCTTGGGGGGAAACCCTAAGGTAAGCCCTCAGAACGATCCATTTAACTAACAGTGAAGCAGAGTATGAGGCTTTGGTTGTAGGGCTCGAGTTGGCCCAGGGACTAGACTTTGAGGTCATAGAAACCAAATGCAACTCACAGTTGGTGGTAAATCAAGTCTACGGGATCTTCGAAACTAACGAAGAATGCATGCAACAATACATGATGAAAGTCCAGGCTAACCTTGGTTCATCGACGGAAATAAAGAGATCGGAGTCCGGGATGGTAGTACCACTGATGAGCTCAATCCCATATACGGATAGCTACTATGAGGTAAATACGACAAATTTGGTATGGGATTGGCGGAATGAAATAATCGATTATCTCGAGCACGGGAAGCTTTCCGAAGACCCAACAACGTTCCGGGCACTGCGCACCAAAGCATCATGGTATAACTTTAAAATGGGCCAATTGTACATAAAGTCTTTCCAAGGCTAGTTGACCCGATGCTTGGGGGCAGCCGAAGCCAACTATGCTATGCGAGAAGTCGACGAAGGGAGATGCGACAACCATTCGGGCACATAATATTCCTTAGTGATAAAACTAGGAAGGGCAGGATATTACTTTCCCCGCATGGAACAAGACGCCAAAGAATTCGTACAAAATGCGGTAAGTGCCAACGCTACGCACCGCTGGTACATCAGCTAGTAGAAGCACTGCACTCGGTTCTGTCCCCGTGACTGTTCATGAAATAGGGGGTGAACATTGTTGGACCACTACCGACGGCTCCCGGTAAGGTAAAATTTCTTTTAATTTTTACTGACTATTTTTCTAAGTGGCCAAAAGCAGGTCCTTATTAGAAGATCGGCGAGCGCGAAGTGGTGGATTTTTGAGAAAATATAATGTGCAGGTTCGGAATTTCAAAGGAGATAGCATGCGATAATGTCCCATATTTTATTGGTGCAAAAATCACAAAGTTCTAGAAGATATCAAAATAAAGTGGATCACATCTTCACCGTACTATTCAAGTGCAAATGGTCAAGCAAGTGATAGGACACTTATGTGATCGTTTCTTATGTGCCATTAATTGTCTCTACTCTACTTGTTGACTTGAAATGTGATAGGACACTTACATAAGTATACATGTAATTAATCACTCATATCGATTTAGGAAGATGAATCTTGATGTTATTGGCACGTGAGTTGTCCGTGCTATTGTGATTCTAGATGTGGGCACGGGGTGCCGTGAGTATATGAAAGTAGGTTGCGACCTGTGATTTGTGACTATGAGATGAGGTACCATGGAGAGACTTTGTTGTGAAAACTTGTGTTAGGCAGCTTGATTAATTGGTTGTCCTTTGTGTTTTTTATCTGGTTTTAAATGATATTTTTGATAAGTAGAGATTTTAGCTTATTATTTGCTCTCGTTTAATTAGGTTTTGGGCCAAAAATGCGTGAAGGTATTCCCGGAAACTAACTTAATGTGCTTGCTTGCAGGGTTTTGTTCGAAATGAGCCAAAGAAGCCATAACCAACGCATAAAGGATTCAAACTTGAATAAAAACCAAGTCTAGACCAATACTGTGGAACGCGGACCGTGATAGAAAAGGGCGGCCGCGAAATTATCATCGCTGAGGCGGCCATTATTTTGCGGACCGCGAAATAGAGATTTAGAGAGGCTGTTTTGAGCACTAAAATTGAGCGCTAAGAGCGGCAAAAAAATGCGACCGCGAAGTGACTGGCGCAACCGCGGTTGAAATTTAGCGGACAACGTTTGTCGAGGTTCAGAGACTTTGCAAGATGGGCATAAATGAAGAAGGCGGTCTGCATCCAAATTACGCGGCCGCGAAGGAATATCACGTGGACACGGTGAACATTATGCGGTCCGCGAAACGAAGATCTACCCAGGCCCAGATATGAAGAAACGCGGACCGCGCTCACTATTACCGGCCGCGAAAGCCCAAGCACGGACGCGGTCAGAATTACGCGTCCGCGAAACCTCCGCAAGGGCATTTTTGTCTGGAATTTTCAGCCTAGTATAAATAGATTCTTTTATCAATTTTAGGTTAAGTTTTGTTTAGCAGAGCACGTGAACGACTGGTTTTTCCCTTTTTGGGAAATTTTAGAGTAGATTTACCTTCAAACTTTAGATTTTCATCTTGTACTTTAATATTATGGCTTATATTTCATCTTTATCTTTGATTTCTACTGTTATTATGAGTAGCTAGACCCCATAGCTAGGGTTGTGACCCAACCCTAGTGTGGGTATTTAATGAGTCTTGAATTTTAGGGCTTAATTGTTTATGGGTTAGTGATATTTAGCCTAGTTCATGCTAAAATTGTAGAATTAGTGGTTGTAAACACCGACTCATGCCTTTATGACTTAGGCTCTTATTGAGAAAGAGGGACTAAGTCTAGGAAAATTAGACTAACAAGGAATTGGGGTGAACTCAAGAGATTGATAGCCCCAATTAAAGGGTTAAACCTAGAGATAGTAATACCCGACTTGAGCCAATTTCACTTGTATTATATGAACACCCATTTGGGCTTGAGAAAGCCAAATCGGGCAAAGTCACTCAAACTACTGAGAGGTATAGAGTGAGCACTTATGTGTGATGGTTATATCATGACCCCAATCATAACATGCTTGTCCTAGATTCTTGATACCCATTAGATACTCACCTAGGCGGAAGTCACTTCCCTAGTGCCTTTTAACACTTGAAAACTTTCACAACAAATATTGTACTTAGCTTACACTTAGCATACAATAGTATAAAATTAGAATAGAATCAATCGCAACAATGTTTGGAAGTGCAATTAGGAACAACACGCACATCTAGATTAGTTAGATACCCAACTCCAAGCCAAATTAACTCCCTGTGGAAATCGATCCCGACCTCGTTGGGTAAAACTGCATCGACCATCCTCCCTACTCTATAGTGGTGTAGGTTTGGCCTCGATCACTTTTTGGCACCTTTGCCGGGGAGTTAGACGGTGTTGGCTATCTATCTAACTATTTGTGTGTCTTGTTTTTCTTTCCTTCTGTTTTTCTAACTTTTGTGTATCAATCGCTTTAGGTACCAAATGGCTCATAATGATGCTCTCGGACATGTTCTTCCGGGGAGCAGGTAGATGACAATGGTGAGGATGAGGTTAATCTAGAACCTCAAGTCCAAAGAAGAGGTCGCTAGGCTAATGACAACATTCCAAACCCTCCCCCACCTCCTCCGCGGGCAGCACACCGGGTGCTACCCAGTGAAGGTTACGCAAGTGCAATTGTCCCTCCTCGGATTCGGGCGGGCAATTTTCAAATTACAAATGTCATGCTGACCCTATTGGAGCAAAGGGGCTTCTTCACTGGAGCACTTCATCAGAATGCATACAAGCATCTAAAGGGTTTTGTAGACACATGCTGGGGGAGCAAGCAGACGAACGTGTCGTAGGACGCTCTAAGATTGAGACTTTTCCCATTTTTACTTAGAGGGAAAGCTTTGGGCTGGCTCGAGAGGCTACCCAACCACTCCCTACACACGTGGGATGAGTTGGCAGAAAAGTTTATAGCCAAATGTTTCTCACCGGATCATATGGAAGCATTGAGGGATGAGATCTTAGCCTTTAAACAAGAACCTAATGAACCCCTACATGACATCTGGGAGTGATACCGGACAATGGTCAAGGAATGACCAAACAATGATATGACTGAAGCAATGATTCAGCAGACATTCTATAGGGGCATCAACACGACTAACCAGTGTGGGTGAATTGGCTAGCTGGGGGAAATTTTATGAAAATGCCTTATGCCGATGCTTGTGACATGCTTGATGAGATGGCTGACACATCCTCAGCTTGGCAAAGTCGGGCAAATGTTCCTCTGGGTGACCCTAATGTCATCCATCTTCACAAGGAACTTCATGATCACGGACAAGCCATAGCCGAGTTGACAACTACTATGAATCAGTTAGCAAAGGCCCAGCTTCAGCAAGTTCAAGGGACAAAGCAAGTAAATGCCATGGAAGGGGTAAATGTCATGGTCAACAAGAGGAGATAGTATGGTCAACAAGTGAAAAACAATCAAGATCAATATGAGCAAAGTGGTAGTGGTTACAATCAAGACGATTCTTATGATGATCAAAGTGAGGAAGTGTTATATGCCAATAACTACCAAGGTCAACAGAGCAATGCTCCAAATCAACAATGGAGATCGCAAGGGAATAATCAAAATTAAGGAAACCAAGGCCAAGGGAATTAGAACAATGGCAACAAAAACAACTTGAACAATTGGGAGAACAACAATCAGAATTGGGGGAAAAACAAAAACAATTGGGGCAGCAATGGAAACCAAGGGGGTTGGAATAATAATAATCAAGGCAACCGGGGGTCGGGCTTTCAAAGGCCCCCGATGTATCAACAACCCAACAATCCGCCTCCATATTTGTCTCAAGGGCAAAGTCCTTTAAACAATGAGATGGGCGGATAAAGAGTATGTTCAAACAAATAATGGAAAGGAATGCTAACTCCGATGCCCAAATAGCTTCCCATACTACCTCTATTCGCAACTTGGAAGTACAAATGGGTCAAATTTCTCAAGCATTGAATACTCTCCCTAAGGGGGCACTACCAAGTGATACGGTAGTAAATATTAAGGGTGGGAACAATATAGGCCAAGCTATGGCGGTGACCACAAGAAGCGGTAGAGGTGGAGATGCAAGTACCTCTAATCCAAAGGAGATTGTGAATGAAGATGTTATGTTGCAAGAAGATGATAAGGTTCAAGCCAATGATGATAATGTGAATGATGAAGTGAGGATCGATAATAATGACAACATGGAGGAGACTCAAAATGATGTGAACCCGTCTAGGGAACACGTGATAGACATACCGGAAACGGTAGTGCCTAAAGCCAAGGCCCCTTTGCCAAGGCCTCCTCCACCGTATCATCAAAGGCTTGCAAAGAAAAATAATGAAAACCAATTCAAGAAGTTTATTTAGATGATGAAAAGTTTTTCAATCAATGTGCCCTTGGTGGAAGCTCTCGAACAAATGCCGGGATATGCCAAGTTCATGAAGGACTTGGTAACAAAGAAGAGATCTATGAATTGTGAGACCATCAAAATGACTCATCAAGTGAGTGCCATTGTGCACTCGATGGCTCCAAAGCTTGAAGATCCCGGTGCCTTTACAATTCCATGCACCATTGGTAGCGCCGATTTTGTAAAAACCTTGTGTGATTTGGGAGCAAGTATTAATTTGATGCCATGTTCCGTGTTCAAGACACTAGGTATTGGGAAACCAAGAGCTACTTCCATGAGATTACAAATAGTGGATCGGACAATGAAAAGGCCGCTTGGTATTATTGATGATGTTCTAGTCCGGGTCGACAAGTTTATTTTGCCTGCTGATTTTGTGATTCTCGACTGTGAAGTCGACTATGAGGTGCCTATAATATTGGGGAGACCTTTCCTAGCAACAGGGAAGGCATTGGTTGATGTGGAAGCAGGGGAGATCACCTTCCGAGTGGGCGATGAAAAAGTTGTATTCCACGTGTGCAAATCAATGAGGCAACCAAATAGCAATGAAGTTTGCTCTTTTGTGGATCTTGTGACGGAGGTGATAGTTGATGACACTAGTTCCATGATCAATGTGGAAGACCCTTTGGAAGCTGTGTTGTTAAACCACGAGGATGATAAAAAGGAAGGCTTGGTTGAATATGCAAATGTGTTGCAAGGAATGGGATCCTACTCATATGGGCCCCGTAAACTTTCCTTGGACTTGGAAAACCGGAAGACTCCAGCAACAAAGCCCTCAATCGAGGAGCCACCAACATTGGAGTTGAAGCCTTTTCCTTCACACCTCAGGTATGAATTCTTAGGCCCTTCTTCCACTCTACCTATTATTCTTTCTGCTTGCTTAACTAACGTGCAGGTAGACTCCACCATTGTGGTGCTTCAAAGAAGGAAAAAGGCAATTGGATGGACTTTGGCTGATATTCGGGGTATAAGCCCCGCCTTTTGTATGCATAAAATTATACTAGAGGATGATTCCAAACCCTCCATGGAACATCAAAGGAGGTTGAAGGCTATACAAGAGGTCGTCAAGAAGGAAATTATCAAGTGGCTTGATGCAGGGGTTGTGTACCCTATTTCGGATAGTTCATGGACTTCACCGGTACAATGTGTGCCAAAGAAGGAGGGGGGGGGGAGGGTATGACTGTGGTCACAAATGAGAAAAATGAGTTGATCCCCACTCGTACTGTCACCGGATGGAGGGTATGTATGGACTACAGAAAGCTAAACAAAGTGACACACAAAGACCATTTTCCATTGCCCTTTCTTGATCAAATATTGGACAGACTTGCCGGGCGTGCCTACTATTGTTTTTTGGATGGGTACTCAGGGTACAACCAAATTCTCATTGCACCTAAAGAACAAGAGAAAACCACATTCATATGTCCATATGGCACATTTTCATTCTCACGGATGCAGTTTGGTTTATGTAATGCACCGGCTACCTTTTAGCGGTGTATGATGGAAATATTTACGGATATGGTGGAGGACTTCCTCGAAGTGTTCATGAATGATTTTAGTGTTGTGGGGGACTCATTTGAAGAATGCTTGGATAATATTGACAAAGTGTTGGCCCGATATGAAGAGACTAACCTAGTGCTTAATTGGGAAAAATGCCACTTTATGGTCAAGGAGGGCATTGTCCTCGGCCATAAGATCTCAAAGAATGGCATTGAAGTGGACAAAGCGAAGATTGAAGTTATTTCAAAACTCCCTCCTCCTACTTCCGTCAAGGGAGTTAGGAGCTTTCTAGGGCACGCGGTGTTCTACCGAAGGTTCATCAAGGAATTTTCAAAAGTGGTGAACCCCTTGTGCAAGCTGCTAGAAAAGGATGAAAAGTTTGTGTTCATTGAAGATTGCATGAAAGCTTTTGAGATTCTCAAGTATAAATTGACACCCACTCCCATCATTACCGCACCCAATTGGAGCATACCATTTTAGCTCATGTGCGATGCTAGTGACGTTGCGGTAGGAGTGGTTTTGGGGCAAAGGGTCAACAAGATATTTCATCCGGTCTATTATGCAAGCAAAACGATGAATGATGCCCAAGTCAATTATACGGTGACCGAGAAAGAGTTATTAGCCATTGTCTTGGCCATGGAAAAGTCCAGGCCATACCGCATGGGTGCCAAAGTGATTGTGCACACCGATCACGCGGCACTCCGTTACTTGATGACCAAAAAGGACTCGAAGGCTAGGTTGATGAGATGGGTTCTTCTGCTTCAAGAGTTTGACCTTGAAATCATTGATAGAAAAGAAAGTGATAATCAAGTGGCGGACCACTTGTCCCACTTAGAAGAGGAGGTGAGGCCCCACGATGGCCTCTAAATTAATGATTCATTCTCGGATGAACAACTCCTCTCCGTGTCGTTGAATGGTATGCCTTGGTTTGCCGATGTGGCTAACTTTCTTGTGACCGGCATTGTCCCGAGTGAGCTCTCTTCTAACCAAAGGAAGAAACTCAAACGGTATAGCTTGGATTATTATTGGGACGAGCCCTATCTTTTCAAGATTTGCAATGATGGTGTGATCCGGAGATGTGTCCCGGAAGAGGAGTAAATAAATATTCTTGATGCCCATTCCTCTCCCTACGATGGTCATCATGGTGGGGCGAGAACTGCTTCAAAGGTTCTTAGTTGTGGATTTTATTGGCCTACCCTATATAAAGATGCAAGTGATCTTGTTAAGAGGTGTGATGAATGCCAAAGAGCTGGTGGAATTTCCAAGAAGGATGAATTCCTCTCACCACTATTCTTGAGATCGATATTTTTGACGTGTGGGGCATAGACTTCATGGGGCCATTTGTGAGTTCATGTCATAACACTTACATTTTGGTTGCTGTTGATTATGTTTCCAAGTGGGTTGAAGCTGTAGCTTTGCCCAACAATGAGGCACGGAGTGTGGTGGCGTTCTTAAAGAAAAATATCTTCACAAGGTTTGGCACTCCTAGGGCGATCATCAGTGATGTGGGTTCTCATTTCTGCAACAAGGCCTTCGATACTTTACTTTCCAAGTATGGTGTCAATCATAAGGTGTCAACCCCTTATCATCCCCAGGCTAGTGGACAAGTTGAGGTCTCCAACAGGGAGATAAGGAGCATATTATCAAAAACTGTCAATTCAAACTAGACGGATTGGTCAAGGAAACTTGATGATGCTTTGTGGGCTTATAGAACTGCGTACAAGACTCCAATTGGTATATCTCCGTACCGGTTGGTATTTGGGAAAGCATGCCATCTTCCGGTTGAGTTAAAGCACAAGGCCATGTGGGCGCTCAAGAAGTTAAACCTTGAATGGGATCTAGCAGCCAATCTCCGGGTAGAGCAACTCAATGAACTTGATGAATTCCGGTTTCATGCCTATTCCAGCTCGTCCTTGTATAAGGACAAGATGAAGTACTTACATGACAAATATTCCCGGAACAAAGAATTCAAGGAGGGTAACTTGGTTATTCTATTCAACTCTCGATTACGAATGTTTCCGGGAAAGGTCAAGTCAAAATGGAGTGGCCCTTTTAAAGTGGTGCATGTAACTCCGTTTGGTGCTCTTAATTTGAAAAACAAATGGTGAAATCTTCAGAGTTAATGGGAACCGAGTGAAGCACTACCTCGACAAGTTTGATGATAGCCACGTGGTGGCCTTGATCAATTTCACATGATGATGGTAACATGCGTCGTGCCATGACGTTAAATCAGGCGCTTCTTGGGAGGCAACCCATGTATTTTTTTTGGATTAGATTAGGCATTGTTTTAGACTAACTAGTTGTGAAGTTTGTGTAGGAATTGGTTGTGCAGTGCAGGACTTTGACAGGGAAAAATCTGACTAAGTGTGGGAATTTCACGGACCGCGCTCAAAATTTTGCGGTCCGCGTTAGTATTTTGCGGTGGCACATTTTATCCACGGACGCGTACTTGAAGATCCCAAGTTATCAACTCTCTGAAGTTGAGTTCATGTCCGCGTTCATAATTTGGCAGACCGCGGTGACATTCACGGCCGCGCCCAGTTTTCTGCGGACCGCGCCAAGGATTTTCCAGCAGCTCTTCGAAAGGTAAAAAGCACCGACCGCGCTAAGGTAAGTCGGTGGGTTCCCATCGGTTTGGTATAAATAGAAAGTCCTTATGACTTTTACACTTTTCGAACCTCAAACTTTCACCGCATTAGAGCACTGTTCATCTTTCTCTTCTTTGACTGTCAATCTCATTTCATATCAATCAAGAATCCATTTTCCTGTACAATTTCACAACTGGTATGCTTAAATCTTTGCATTGATTTTATCTCTTTCTTTTCTTTTCTTTTAGTTTTAAATTTTCTTTTTAGTTAGGGTTTAATACAGGCCACAATCTCAAAATCATTCTTAATTGATACTTAAATTCATGTGGGTAATTGTTTTACATGCCTAATGGGGGATAGGGTTATTAACTATGCATGTTAATTGCATTAACTTTTGCACTTAGTGAAAATCCTAGGTTTCAAATGTGCCAGTGCCCGTTTTGTTTGAACTCCGCGGACCGCGGTCCATTTTACGCAGTCTGCATTCTTTAATTTGCGAGAGCTGAGTATGGTTGCATGTTCGTGGACGCAGTGATTTTTCTGCGGTCCACGTTTGAACTTATGCGGCCGCGTAAAAAAATTGCGGTCCACGCTCGTGAGTTTCAGAGAGTTTGGCAATTGCTTCCGCAGCCGCGTCCATTTTTACGCTGTCCGCATTTGATCTTTCGCAGCCGCGTACCAAATTTTGTGGTCCGCGGAAAACCATGATCAGAGAGTTGGTAGTTTGAGTCCAACCTCCTCGCGGCCGCGCCCATTTTTACGCGGCCACGTCCATTTTTTCGTGGTCCGCGGTACACTGTTTTGGGAAGCACTGTTTCATTTCATCTGCATTTCTTTAAGGATTCATTGAACCACAATACTAATGATCTTTCACTAATTGCGTGTGCAGATAATGGTGCGATCTCGTGGTGGTCCCGACAAATCAAAAGGGAGGGGAGAATCCTCCCGAGGCCGAGGCAAAGGGAAGCAGACTGCACCCTTAGCACCTCAGAAGATTATTAGCAAAAAGGCCCCACCTGTGAGACCTTAGGCTGACTCCTCGGACACTAATGAATACCTCCCTTCCCGGGAGATTTCCGAGGGAGAATCTGCACAACAACCCGAGGCTCAATCTCAACCTTTCCATCTCATCAATCAACCCATATCCTCATCTGAGTCGTCTGATGGCTTAGAAGGAGGTAGTGAGACTTCAACACCATCTCCCCCACCTGCTGCAACTCCGGCCTTAACAGTTACTCCTATTGATATTGATGATGAAGAAGAGGTTCCAGATAGCAGGAGAGGAGGTGAAACTCATGAGGGGGGTTGATTAGATCAAGGAATCCTGCGCTCAAATCTCGCATCTGCGCGCAAGCAGGTGCGCTACAAAAATTCGCTTCTGCGGTCTTTCTCATCTAGCTCTCACCTCGCATCTGCGATGACACTGTTGCTTTTGCGGCTCCACACCTGCGCCCATGGCTCTGTAGGTGCGGTTACACCAGAACCATTGCCAAACCAGCCTTAGCCAAAATTTCCAAAATGCTCCGAACCTCGTCCGAAACTTACCTGAGCTCCTCGGGACCCCGTTCAAATATACCAACTAGTCCCATAACATAACACGGACCGACTCGAGGCCTGAAATAACACCTAACAACAACGAAATGACGAATCACTCCTTAATTCAAACTTAATGAACTTTGAACTTTTTAACTTCCATAACTCGTGCCGAAACATAGCAAACCAACCCGGAATGAACCTAAATTTTGTACACAAGTCCCAAATAAGATAACGAAGCTATTCAACTTTCGCCATTTCAAGCAAAATTCAACTACTGACCTCTAAATCACAATTCGGACACGCTCCTAAGTCCAAAATCACCCAACAGAGCTAACAGAACCATCAAAACTCCAATCCAAGGTCAAATACTAAAAAGACAAACTTGGTCAACTCATTCAATTTAAAGCTTCCTAATTGAGAATCATTCTTCCAAATCAATTCCGAATAACTTAAAAACCAAAACCGACAATTCACAGAAGTCATAATACATTATACGGAGCTACTCGTGCCATCAAACTACCGAGCGAAGTGCAAATGCTTAAAACGACCGATCGAGTCTTTACATCCTCACACACTTAAACATACGTTCATCCTCGGGTGATCCCACGTCACCCTATTCCATACACATAACTGCAGGTGATCCCACGTCACCCTATTCCATATAAGCCCGACAACACCACATACTGAAGATCATTTATTCAATCTTAGCCCATAGACCTTAGAATCCAATTTTCCAACATCCGAAATTTCCTATAAGACCCAAATCTCGCATCTATTTACTGTATAAGTTTGAACAAGCTACATCGAGCCATAACTGTATCCTAAGACATAATCACATGATATACCACATAACTCACATACTCATAGCAAAAACCTCTAATCACCGTAGCTGCTTAAAATAACTTGGTACTGGTAATAAACCTCATATCAAACAAAACCTTGTTCAAAAACCTCCGTACACTGCCGATGATGAAAGAAACACGCAGAAACTTATAACCATTCATCAGATCAATAAGTATGGAGCTCTCTCTCCTCCGACAAGAACTATAGCAAATTTCTAAGTCGATCAACGTCATTATCTTTTCAAATATCACAATCACATCTGATAGCACCCGTCCTAGATCCGACGACCTCATCCTATCAAATACCAGCTACTCTACTGACATGCCACACCAATACTACCTAGAGCCACAAACCGTGCAACTCGTGCACCAATTCGCAATAATTCAAATGTACTCAAACATGGAAAATGACTCAAACGAGAGAACCGTCCCTCAAGCTCAACAAGTACCGCCACAACGAAATGTTGAAATCCATCACACACCCTAGAACCATAAAACACGAATCTAACACAAAGTATCATATCTCAACATAACTCCGCTGGCGTGACCCCATCCAAATACTGGTCCATATGAAATACCTCAAGCCACCATTCTCAAAATTAACAACCACGCATAATTCGACATCAAGTACCCAAAGTGCATTACCATAACCACGGAGATGCAAATGGCACAATGCCACACAAACTCGAAAGAACATAACTAATGCGCAATCAATCATGCATCACCTAAATACCCAACTCGCTCAATTTCCGCTATAAAGCCCGTTCACCAAATTGACACAGAAAGGTGTTCCATTCAGATGGCCAGGCGAGTGTTAGTTGAGCTTTCAGAAGCCCAAGACTTCTTTGACTATGACACCAGTGTTAGTATTGCCCACAGATTCAGGATCATACATGGTGTATTATGATGCATCTCGTATTGGACTTGGTGCAGTATTAATGCAAGATAGCAGAGTGATTGCTTATGCATCGCGGCAGTTGAAAGTTCATGAGAAGAATTATCCTGTTAATGACTTAGAATTGACATCCATTGTTCATGCATTGAAGATTTGGAGACACTATCTTTATGACATGTCATGTGAGGTATTCACAGATCATCGTAGTTTACATTATCTATTTAAATAAAAAGATCTCAATCTGAGGCAGAGAAAATGGCTGGAGCTGTTGAAAGACTACGATATCACCATTCTGTATCACCTTGGAAAGACCAATGTGGTGGCCGATATTTTGAGTAGAAAGGTTGTGGGCATGGGCAGCCTTGTGTATATTCCAGTTGGTGAGAGGCCGCTAGCTGTAGATGTTTAGACTTTGGCCAATCAGTTCGTGAGGTTAGATATTTCAGAGCCCAGTCGGGTTCTAGCCTGCATAATCGCTCGCACTTCTTTATATGAGCGTATTAGGGAGCGATAATATGATGATCCTCATTTTCTTATCCTCAAGGACACGGTGTGGCACGGTGGTGCCAAGCAGGTTGCTGTGGGAGATTATGGAGTTCTGCGGATGCATGGTCGTATTTGTGTTCATAATGTGGATAGGCTTCATGAATTAATTCTTGAAGAGGCCCACAGTTCACGATATTCAATTCATCTGGGTATCGCCAAAATGTATCAAGATTTGTGGCAACATTATTGGAGGAGGAGAATGAAAAAGGATATAGTTTCATATGTAGCTCGGTGTTTGAATTATCAGCAAGTTAAATACGAGCATTAGAGACCTGGTGGTTTACTTCAGAAGTTAGGAATTCCTGAGTGGAAGTGGGAACATATCACTATGGAGTTTGTTGTTGGACTCCCACGGACTCATAAGAAGTTCGACATAGTATGGGTCATTGTGGACACGCTGACCAAGTCAGCACATTTCATTCCAGTGGTAGTTACATATTCTTCAGAGCGGTTAGTTGAAATTTACATTCGTGAGACTGTCCACCTTCATGGTGTGCCCGTATCTATTATTTTAGATCGAGGTACATAATTAACCTCACACTTCTAGAGGGTTATACAACGTACGTTAGGCACGCGGGTTGAGCTGAGTACAACATTTCATCCACAGACAGACAGACAGTCCGAGCGCACTATTCAGATATTGGAAGATATACTTCGCGCTTGTGTTATAGACTTTGGAGGTTCTTGGGATCCGTTCTTTCCACTCACGGAGTTTTCCTATAATAACAGCTACCAGTCGAGCATTCAGATGGCTCCGTATGAAGCATTATATGGGAGGCGATGTCGTTCGCTAGTTGGCTGGTTTGAACCGGGAGAGGCTCAGTTGTTGGGTAGATGCCTTGGATAAGGTCAAGATTATTCAGGATCGACTTCACATAGTTCAGTCTAGACAAAAGAGTTATGTTGACCGCAAAATTTGTGGTGTCACATTCATGGCAAAAGAAAGAGTATTGCTCCAGGTTTCACCTATAAAGGGTGTAATGAGGTTCGGAAAGAAGGGCAAGTTGAGCCCCGGGTATATCAGACCCTTTGAAATTCTTGAAAGGGTGGGTGAAGTAGCCTACAAGCTTGCATTACCACGTAGCTTATTAGCAGTTCATCCCGTATTCCATGTATCCATGCTCTTGAAATACCATGGTGATCCGTCCCATGTGTTAGACTTCAGCTCAGTCCAACTGGAGAAAGATTTGACTTATGAGTAGGAACCTCTAGCTATTCTAGATCGGCAGGTCCGACAACTAAGGTCTAAGAGTTATCCTTCTGTTACGGTGCAATGGAGAGGTCAGTCGATTGAGGCAGCTACCTTGAAGTCCGAGTCGGACATGCAGAGTAAATTTCCACATCTTTTCACCAGCTTAGATACTTTTCTAATTTCGTTCAAGGACGAATGTTTGTTTTAGAGGTGAATAATGCGATGACCCAAAATATCATATTTAATTTAAACATTCATTATTGTGTTCTTTGACCTCAAAAAGCACTATTCATCATTCCTCGACTTATGTGCGCAGTCCGTATAATTTTTCGGAAAGTTTTTATATGAATAATTGATTAAAATGTGAAATAGAGCTTTAATACTCACCTAAGTTGACTTCAGTAAACATTTTGAGCAAACGGATCCGGATTAATGTTTTGACAGTTCTGATAGGTCCGTATCATAATTTAGGACTTGGGCGTATGCTCGCAATTTGGGACTTGGGCGTGTTTTGACAGTTCTGATAGCCCGTTCACCAAATTGACATAGAAAGGTGTTCCATTCAGATGGTCAGGCGAGTGTGAGTTGAGCTTTCAGAAGCTCAAGACTTCTTTGACCACGGCACCAGTGTTAGTGTTGCCCACAGGTTCATCGTACATGGTGTATTATGATGCATCTCGTATTGGACTTGGTGCAGTATTAATGCAAGATGGCAGAGTGATTGCTTATGCGTCGCGGTAGTTGAAAGTTCACGAGAAGAATTATCTTGTTAATAAATTAGAATTGATAGCCATTGTTCATGCACTGAAGATTTGGAGACACTATTTTTACGACGTGTCATGCGAGGTATTCACAGATCATCATAGTCTACAGTATCTATTTAAACAAAAATAACTCAATATAAGGCAGAGAAGATGGTTGGAGCTGTTGAAAGACTATGATATCACCATTCTGTATCACCTTGGAAAGACCAATGTGGTGGCCGATGTTTTGAGTAGAAAAGTTGTGGGTATGGGCAGCCTTGTGTATATTCCAGTTGGTGAGAGGCTGCTAGCTGCAGATGTTCAGACTTTGGCTAATCAGTTCGTGAGGTTAGATATTTCAGAGCCCAGTCGGGTTCTAGCCTACACAATCGCTCGGTCTTCTTTATATGAGCACATCAGGGAGCGATAATATGATGATCCTCATTTTCTTATCCTCAACGAAACGGTGCGGCACAGTGGTGCCAAGCAGGTTGCTATGGGAGATGATGGAGTTCTGTGGATGTAGGGTCGTATTTGTTTTCCTAATGTAGATAAGCTCCGTGATTTAATTCTTGAAGAGGCCCACAGTTCACGGTATTCAATTCATCTGGGTACCGCCAAAATGTATCAATATTTGTGGCAACATTATTGGAGGAGGAGAATGAAAAAGGATATAGTTGCATATATAGCTCGGTGTTTGAATTGTCAGCAAGTTAAATACGAGCATCAGAGACCTGGTGGTTTACTTCAGAAGTTAGGAATTCCTGAGTGAAAGTGGGAACGTATCACTATGGAGTTTGTTGTTGGACTCCCACGGACTCAGAAGAAGTTCTACGTAGTATGGGTCATTGCGGACATGTTGACCAAGTCAACACATTTCATTCCAGTGCTAGTTACCTATTCTTCAGAGTGGTTAGCTAAAATTTACATTCGTGAGACTGTCCGCCTTCATGGTGTGCCCGTGTCTATTATTTTAGATCAAGGTACACAATTAACCTCACACTTTCGGAGGGCTGTACAACGTAAGTTAGGCACGCGGGTTGAGTTGAGTACAACATTTCATCCATAGACAGACAGACAGTCCGAGCGCACTATTTAGATATTGGAAGATATGCTTCGCGCTTGTGTTATAGACTTTGGAGGTTCTTGGGATAAGTTCTTGCCACTCACGGAGTTTGCCTATAATAACAGCTACCAGTCAAGCATTCGGATGGCTCAGTATGAAGCATTATACGGGAGGCGATGTCGTTCGCCAATTGGCTAGTTTGAACTGGGAGAGGCTCAGTTGTTGGGTAGATGCCTTGGATAAGATCAATATTATTCAAGATCGACTTCGCATAGCTCAGTCTAGACAAAAGAGTTATGCTGACCGCAAAGTTCATGATGTCACATTCATGGCAGGAGAAAGAGTATTGCTCCGGGTTTCACCTATAAAGGGTGTAATTAGGTTCAGAAAGAAGGGCAAGTTGAGCCCTATGTATATCAGACCCTTATGAAATTCTTGAAAGGGTGGGTGACGTAGCCTACAAGCTTGCATTACCACATAGATTATCAGCAGTTCATCCCGTATTCCATGTATCCATGCTCCGAAAATACCATGGTGATCCGTCCCATGTGTTAGACTTCAGCTCAGTCCAATTGGATAAATATTTGACTTATGAGGAGAAACCGGTAGCTATTCTAGCTCGGCAGGTTCGACAATTGAGGTCTAAGAGTTATCCTTCAGTTCCGGTGCAATGGAGAGGTCATCCGATTGAGGCAGCTACCTGGGAGTCCGAGTCGAACATGTAGAGTAAATATCCACATCTTTTCACCAGCTCAGGTACTTTTCTAATTTCGTTCGAGGACGAATGTTTGTTTTAAAGGTGGAGATTGTGATGACCCAAAATGTCATATTTAATTTAAACATTCATTATTGTATTCTATGACCTCGAAAAGCACTATTCATCATTCCTCAACTTGCGTGCACCGTCCGTATAATTTTTCGGAAAGTTTTTATATGAAAAATTGATTAATATGTGAAATAGAGCTTTAAAACTCATTTAAGTTGACTTCAGTCAACATTTTGAGCAAACGGATCCGGATTAGTGTTTTGACAGTTATGATAGGTCCGTATCATAATTTTGGACTTGGACGTATGCTCGGAATCGAATTCGGAGGTTCCTAGCTCAAATTATCGTCATTTAACAAAACTAGAACTCTAAAGACTAAAGAATTTCAAAGTTTGACCGCGAAGTTGAATTTATTGATATCATAATCGAATTGAGATTTCGAAAATTGGAATAGCTCCGCTTCGTCATTTATAACTTGTGTACCAAATTTGAAGTCATTCCGAATTCATTTAATATGTTTCGGCACGAGTTTTATAAATCAAAAAGTTTGAAACTCATAAATCCAAATCGATGCGTGAATTTTAATTTCGATATTGTTTAATGTAATTTGAAACCCCGATTAAGTCCATATTATGTTACGGAACTTTTTGATATATTTGAACGGGATCCCGAGTGGCTCGGGTGAGTTCTGGGGTGAGTTTTGAGCAAGTCTGGGCATTTCGGCACTCTGACGATGTTGTGGAACATTTGAAGTGCGGAGGGCATATTTTAGAGTGCGGAAGTGTGGCCGAAAACTCCCAAAGTGCGGGGGAAGTAGTAATTGTGCAGACCGCACTTGAAAATGTGCGGACCGCGGTTGAAATTGTGCAAACCGCAGAATTCTTCTCGCGGCCCAGGAATGGGGTTCTGCAGGTTCGATGGTCTGAATTCACAAGCTTATATCTTTTAATATATAAAGAATTTGGAGATGATTCAAAAACGAAAATTGTAGCCCTTTGAATCTAGTTTTTAGAAAGGTTTACCATAAATCATTTGAACTACACAATTTGGAATTACGGCCGTAGAACCTGGGGTGTGCGACCGCACAAGAAAATGTGCGGTCAGCAGAATGAGAGGTCAGATTGTGTACTATATAACCGAAGGTTAGGGTATTATTTCACATTCAGACCTTGGGAGCTCGGTTTGTGACGATATTTCGTAGTGTTTTCAAGAAATTCATCGGGGTAAGTGATTCTAACTTGGATTTGGTTAATATACATGAATATATCATTGTTTTCATCATTAAATTAGTATTGTGAAATGAAAATTTGGGGAAAATGATGAAAACTCCATAAACTATAATTTTAGGATCTGAAGGACAATCCGATGTTGGAATTCGATAATGTTTGTATGGTTGAACTCGTATCGGAATGGGTGTTCGGATTCTGTTATTTGTCGTCGGGTTCCGAAAAGTGGGCCCCACATTTACATTTCGTTGACTTTTTCGAAAATGACTTAAATAAAGTCTCTTTCGAATTATAAATAATTTCTAAAGCTCCAATTGAATTGTTGGCCAATAATTTGATAGGTTTGATTGATTTGGAGACTAATTCGAAAGGAAAAGATGTGATCAAGTAATTATTTGAATTGCGAATCAAGGTAAGTATCGTGGTTAATATTGACTTGAGGTAATAGAACCCTTGAATTATTTGTTATGTGAATTCCATGTGTACAACGTATATCGTCAAATTAACTATTTGCATAATTATCTAAAAATCATAAATTATTTTAAATCATGAATTAATTATTATATTAATTATTTCTCTCATATTCCTTGCTCAATATTATGCCTTGAATCCATGCTATAATTGTTACATGCTTATATGATTTATGTGACTTAATTGCTACTTGACCTTTAGTATATTAAATATTAAATTGCTTATTTCCTCCTTAATTTCCACAATTAATTGCTACTTGTCATTATTTGTTTCCTAAATAAATCATAATTATTGTGTGCCTTGTTGTCTTATAAATTCATATTAATTGTTGAATTTATTGGAGTAATTTATTTTATAAGAATTGGTAAATTATATATATTGGAGGATCGGGTTGCACGCTGCAACGAAATTAAAAATGAATATATTGAGGATCGGGTTACACGCCGCAACGGAATTGAAAATGAATATGTTGAGGATCGGGTTGCACGCCGCAACGAAATTAAATGAAAATGAATATGTTGAGGATCAGGTTGCACGCTGCAACAGAATTAATCAAAGTAATAATTGATCATGACTGTCGAGATGGCTTCGATTGTTGATATGAGTTAACTGTTTTATTTCTATTCCTATCATTCTATTATTGTTATTATTATTATTATTGCGTACGTGTTTATGTAAGTGACCCTCTTTAGCCCCGTCACTATTTCGTCGAGGTTAGGCTCGGCACTTACTCGGTACATGGAGTCGGTTGTACTCATACTACACTCTGCACTTCTTGTGCAGATACTAGAGTTGGTCCTAGCGGCGTACAATAGACTTGCTCGAATTCAACTATTCAGAGGAGACTTGAGGTATAGCTGCATGGCGTTTGCAGTTCTAAAGTCCCCTTCTACTTTATCTTAGTTGTGTATCTCTTTCATAGAGCTTTATTTTCATTCAGATCTTTATTTGTATTATTCTAGTAGCTCGTGCACTTGCGACTCCAGTTCTGGGATGTTTTTTTTTACATCGTTATTATTATGGATTAATCACTTTATTTCAGATTTTATTTTCGCATTTGTTTCTTTGTTATTAAATAATTTAAAATTATTTAAAATGGCTAATATTATTCTAACGTTGGCTTGCCTAGCAAATAAAATGTTAGGCGCCATCACGGTCCCGAAGGTGGGAATTTCGGGTCATGACATCATCCCGCGAGGAATACTTCTCAAATTCTTTCGTTCCACATAGCAATATCTGAAAATCAGCAGTCGATCAACCAGGAGAGTACCGCAATACCACTGAAATATCCATAAATCAAAACATAGTGCGCCTTCTGAAATGTGCACTCCTCGCAAGCAATACCAAATAGTAATAGCATTAATCTAGATGTATGAAGCCGTCCATATTGTTTAAGAATTCATGACCTTCCCTTTAAAACTGACATGTGACCTTGCACATGTAAACCTCGATCCCACTCAACACACCACATCGATTATGCCGTCATATGAAAATTATGATGATCTCATAATCTACCCCAAGTCACAAGCAAACTACATATTCAATTAGCTAGGATCCTTCCATTTGATCTCATCAAGAAGAAAATCACAATACGCAACATGTTGCTCACACTAGTAGGAAATATCCACCTCGAACCTTGATAGAAATCATCGAGAACTCTTTGGAATCCATTTGCACATAACTAAACTATCAGGACTGAATCTCACTAACTCCACCAATCCACACGGGTCACCTAAACCCAACATCATTGCCACGAAACACCTGTAGAGACGTACCACGTACTAAGAACCAAAAGAGCCAACCATATCCATTACCATGCAGATACAACCTATTACCAAGCTGCCTTATTTCTCCGAGTTCCTTCGAATTACCCTCAAGTTGACACTTCTCCTTGTCGAAATACCATGAAACTTACCTAAAGCTCACCACACAAGGGATCCTAGAATAAAACCACAACGCCCTAAGGCCCATAAGCCGCTGAATTCTCTCTTAAGCACCCCAAAAGTACCACAATCAAGATACCAACTCCGAAGAGACCTTCTGTGAATCTAAAGTCGTTTCCTTCACCCTCCTGGTAGCGAAATGTAGAATCCATAAGGATATAGAAATGTCGCGAGTCTCGACACCATCCAATGTAAATCTCAGTTCTAGCCATATACAAATCCTGAAAATTCCAATTTCTACATATAAATCTTGAATCCATTAAAACCATTCTCGAGAGTCTTCCACTCTGCTCAAATATCAATTGAACCGACCAAACGGACCGAACGACATGTGCCCCATTAGCACACCAACACCCTAAAAAGTAATCCACACCTCTAACCAACCGAGTGAATCCTTACTCCATGCACACTACATCCGCCATTAATAATAAACTCAAATCATCCCGTGATTTCCATATACCCATAAAGTATAATACACCCCATATTCAGAAACTCCCTCACTCGAGTCATCCTCGATCTCAACCTCTGCAAGTCATAACGGATTCATAAGTGTACCTCAAACCGAAGTCAATACAACACATAATCGTGCAATCAACTCGTATATAGTAGACTCCCCCACTTGGCCCAAAGCCATAGATCAAAATACACAATAACTCACAATGCCCATACTCTATTACTGCCATAATACCGCAGTGAGATTCAACTAAATCCTTCATGAGCTCCTGTAATGCAAACCATCTAATACTTCAAATTATCTGCAAATCTCTCATTCACCCTTGTGATGGTCAAGTCAACTACTACAACCGATCCAAACCCAAATTGCAACACATATAATTCACTGGTAAGAGAAAACTCTCCACAAAACAACATAATAAAAAACCACACATCCGTAGATTACCTCGCAGGTTGTAACCTACCTGCTTAGCCTCAAACTGACATCTCTTAATACCCTTTTACAGCAACAACTACTACGCAATCACTTAATCTTCCTAAGTCTGAACTCACCAACAAAGCATGAGAACTTAATTCATTCCACAGTTAAACAACATGAATGATCCACCAATACACTCATAACTCGAGACTATATGTTACATCAAGCCAAAAAGCAAGCATCCAGTAGTCCTTTTTACATCACAAACAAAATCTTCTCGTCATATTCGAACAATCTAAATAATTCCTACAGTCACATCATACTCGTTATATAGCCATCCAACCACTCGTCGAGCAACCAATTCCACTAATAAGGACATTACCAGACTTATAAGTCCAAAATCACGTCTCACACAACTGAAATCTCCATGCTCAAGCTACAGTCAAAACCCGGCCTCAAGTCCTCCAGACTGGCATGCCATCACTACACGAAAATCACATCTCGCACATCATCCATGGAATCACAAGCCGTCGATTCACACCTGATACCGAGCGCTTATATGTGCATACAAATGCATGGAAGGAATTCAAAGAGTTACATTTCAAACTGAATCAATGCGCACGATAAGGAAAGAAAGATGGAAAGTTTATCCTAAATGCCCTGTAGCCTCTCGAAGATAGGTATGGACGTCATCATACCGTAAGACTCTACTAGACACTTGCTCATGACTTGTAGAATCTATGAACCTATAGCTCTGATACCAATCTTTCACGACCCAAAATCCAACTTGTCATGATGACACCTAACCCAACCCGCTAGGTAAGCTAATTAATAACTATCCAATTCCAATGAAATTTAATAAAACAAATAAATAATAGAAAATATCTTAATCTTATACATTTTTCGAGGACTAGTAGTACAAATCATGAGCGTCTAAGATTTTAGAATTTTACAAAAGATGATATGAAATAAAGTACATCGTTTGTTTGAAATATGCATGAACAGATCTTTCATAAGTCTAGAGCTACCATGAATAAGAGGCAGCGACAACCGGAACGCAGGTACATCATCAAATCCAGCTCCCATCGAACATAACAACAACATCATCCAATATCTGCATGCAAGGTGCAGAAGTGTAGTATGAGTACAACCGACCTCATGTACTCAATAAGTAACAAACCTAACCTTAGGTTGAAAGTAGTGACGAGCTAGAGCAAAGGTCAGGTCTGACACTAATAACCGACACAATTCATAATAACATAATGCAAGTAATAAAAGTAGTATCTCATAAATAGTATGCTCAACTCGTTCACATTTCCAGAAAATAGGCATGCTTTTCAAGTGTCTCAGTGAAAACCCAAATCTTTTACCGAAATTGCCAAAAATATAAGTAGGTTTGAAAACTGTAATTTATCCCAAGAAAAACCTTTCGACAATAAATAAGATGTTTCATTTTTTTTTCAGGTAGCAATTATAAAATATATCTCTACGCCCATATGTCAATATGTGTGAAAAGTCATAATTGATATGATATTGTACATCATGAGGAAAAATGCGTCTCTATGCATGTATGTCAAGTGTGCATGCCAAATGCGATGCGACTCAGTGATAAAACCATATGTATACTCTCAGAGTATCAATTCACTGAGTCCTCCCAGCCACTCAGTCCTCACAGCCACTCAGTCCTCACAGCCACTTAGGGGTGGCATGTAGGCCGGTCCGGGACCCTAAACGGGCTAAGTGGGCCGGTCCAAACGGTCCCGGTCTAAACGGGCCAAACGATCCCGGGCTAAACGGGTTAGGCTCGCGGGCTAAATGGGCTAAGTGGACCCAACGACTAAAACATTAATTTTTTTAAAAAAAAATTAGAATTGAAATTAGAGACAAAAGATGTAAAAAAAATATCTAAGGCAATTCCTTGTAAATTTTATTATAGAATTGTGACCTAAACTTTTTAATTCAAAATTTAAAGACAAAAATATTGTAAAGAGATATTCAAAGCAATGCCTTGTAATTTTATTATAGCATTAAAATAACATGGCAATATGTTTCTTAGTCTTCCTCCCCTCTATGGAATGAGCACAACAAGGTGCTTATATTTATAAATATCGCTCTTTACAGTTGTGCGAGTAAAACCTTTATAAGTAGGATTAAAATCTTTTCTAATATAATGCACAAACGAAGGGTCAGAACGAAAACTATAGGGTAAGCACATAACAATTACCTTTTTTTGCCAATTCTTCCCGATCTATTTTTGGATCATAATATAAAATACCACCGGTAATAGTGTTAATTTCTGGTTGAAATTGATTTGAACTGGTACTAGGGTCACCCTAACTAGGACTAGGTATACTTCTCCCCTTGGCCAAAGCTTTCAGATATTCATATTTTATTCTATCTCTAGGGTATGTTTTTATGTGTGTAGCCAAAGTTCCCGTCATCCCCTCCCCCCCTTCGCGATCCAGCAACATATTTAAAAGTTAACTCAGTACCACAAGTTTTACACTTAGCCTTATTTTATGGAACTAGTTGTGTAAAAAATGGCCAAACAGGAGATGTTTCCATCCGTTTTGTAGGTTGTCTAGAAACAGTAGGGGCAGTAACAAGAGTATCAAATGGGTCATCATTTGGATTAACAGGGTTATCACTAGTTGGGTTAACATTAGGAGCAAGACTAGTGGGTGTATCATCATCCGGTTGAGTTTCATCAAGATCAATTTTCTCATCATCATTTTCATCAATAGTATTATAATTATTATAATAAAGAGCATTCATTAATTCATGGTTTAATTGTTCATTGGGTGCAATATTTTGGTAAAATTGACTATCGGTAAATTGTAATAAACTATTATCGGTATCAAGAATAGCATGTGTAGGACGGATATGGGGTTTGGTTCGGGGAACCGGGGGCAGGGGAGGAGGAACAACTGTACCACTAGATTCGCCACTCTTGGATTTTCCCTTATTCTTATTTTTGGAAAAATAATTTTTTTAAGGAAGCCATATTAACTAATCAAGTAATAACAAATAAATAAAACAAACAAAAACTATAATATTAAGACTTAAGAGTTGGAACGAGTTTACCGAATTGACGAACAACTTGTTGAAAATTGAATATCGTTGAAAACTTGAATACTTCAATTCACCAACTTCACAATATTTTCACAAATTGTAACAATAGTAAGCAATAGTAGCAAGCATAGAAGAAAATTATAGAAAGATTGTGATAGGTTGATATTGATTTTGTAAGAAATAATGAAAGAATGAAGGGGTATTTATAGTTGAAAATAGAAAAAAAGTGTAATTATAAAAAGTTTGGAGTTAAAACAAAGTTGGGAAGGGTTAAATGGCTATTTTGACAGCCCAACGACTGTTTTTTAAATTTTCCAATCAGCTCTTTTTTTAAAAAAAAAATATTTACCATTAGGACCGTTTGGCCTGCAAAGGGACCGGTCCGGTCCCGGTCCCGGTCCTAAAGGTTCTAAGCCAAGAACCGACCCACGAGACCGGTCCAGGCCCACATCTACCGGTCCTGGCCTATTTGGCCTGTTAGGCCCGTTTGAACCGCAGTCCTGGGCCCGGACCGAGCCACTTGCCACCCTTACAGTCACTCAATCTTCCCAATCACTTGGCACTCGGCACTCGTACTCAGTTGGTACCTGCGCTCACTGGGGATGTGTGCAGACTCCGAAGGGGCTCCTTCAGCCCAAGCGCTATAGCTGCACGGACAACTCACGTACTGCACGGAAAAGTCACGTGATATAGTATCAATATCCTCATAATAAGGTCCTTGGCCTCACTCAATCATCAATATCTCCAGTCTCTCGGGCTCTCAATGTCATGAAACATCAGTCTAAATATAATGATATGATATATCAATAAATGGTAACAAAGACTAAGATATGATATACATATGACTGAGTATATAATGCAATGAAAGCAGATAGCTCAACAACAGAAATGACCTCAGTGGGTCCCAACAGGATAAGCATGTAGCTTAGACATGGTTTCTAACATGGATCACAGCTCAAGTACGTAGAAATTTCATGTTTTTAGTAAGATCAGGTAACTACATAGTACTACAAAAATAATGGAGTCACAATTCACACGGTGCAGACCCAAACGCCCGTCACCTAGCATGAGCGTCACTTCAACACCAAACACATAACACGTAATTCAGGGTTTCATACCCTCAGCACCAAGTTTAGAAGTGTTACTTACCTCGAACAAGCCAATTCCAATACCGAGCAAGCCAAGCGATGATCCAAAAATGCCATCTCGTGCGTACCGACTTCTGAACGGCTCAAAACTATCCAAAAGCAACTCAAATACATCAAATAATGCCAAAGGAAACAAACCCATCGATAAATGTTGAATCTTTAATCAAAAGCCCAAAATCGACCAAAACATCCAACCCGGGCCCACGCCTTGGAACCGACAAAATTCACAAAATTCGATAACCCATTTAATTACGAGTCCAATCATACTATTTTCATTCAAATTCGACTCCGAATCGGTGTTCAAAACTCAAACAATCGCTTTATGAAACTTTAGGCTAAAACCCCCAATTTTCCTCTTTAAAATTCATCAACCAATTGCCAAAATGAAGATAGATTCATGAAATAAGATCGAAAACAAGTATATAATACTTACTCCAATCCTTGTGATGAAATTTGCCTCAACAATCGCCTCAATCCGAGTCCCACATCTCAAAATATGAACAAAACGGCCAAACCCTCGATTTAAAGGCTTCTGCCCAGCTACTTCCATTTTTTTTTTGCGAACACTTGAGCCGCTTCTGTGCCGTTGCTTCTTCAACACGAGCTCTGCTTCTGCAGACTTCACTACCCAGCTGACCTTTCGTACCTGAGGAAAAACATCCGCTCTTGCAACATCGCAGATGCGACACAAGGACTCACATCTGCGCCAACTCCCGCTCCTATGCTCAAATCTCGCATCTGCGTGCATGCAGGTGTGCTACAAAATTCTGCTTTCGCAGTCATTCTCACCCAGCTCTCACCTTGCATCTACGTTGACACTGCCGCTTTTGCGGCTCCGCACCTGCGCCCAGGGCTCTGCAGGTGCGGTTACACCAGAAACTCTGCGGTCTTTATTCGCCATGTTCACTATTACATGCCTTGTTTGAAGTTGTAGTTACATGTACATTCTTTAAATGTGGAGTTTGCACTTATATGCTTATTTGAATTTTTTATCACTTAAAACATTTCGTGGATTCTTTTATTGTTAAGTAGGCATTTCGTGGAGACACTTTCACTATTGATTTTATCTTCGAATAATAAAATGTGAATTTAAGTTATCAAGAGGCATTAATCTATTTTTCTTGAATTTGTGATTAAAGGAGATGTTGTTCCTGGCTGAGTTACTTTTCCATTTATTTTGTTGTTATTGAGACTTTGTGCACATTGTGATTAAGTTGTGGGCTCCTTATTGTGAAGAATACTGTTATTGTTGATTTCTTTGGCAAGTTGTGATATTGGGCATTTGAGGTGCGATTTATAATACGTTGTGATATTGATACGCATGTGATGGTATAAGGTTTAGGGTTGAAATGCATGTGATGAGATAAGGTGAGCTTGATACACGTGTCTAGTAGAGGAGCTACTAGAAGTCATGCGGTGTGATAAGTGCGGGATGCTATTTCAAAAAAAATGATTTTTAAAATTAAATGCAAGGCTCCCGTGGTGATATAAGAAAAAATTATGAATTATTTATAATTTGAGCCTACGAGGTAGTACCTCGGTAGTGACTCTTCTTGATTGCCTTAGTTCGGTGTAGCTATTCTCGGTGTATTTCTTTAATCGACTCATTTCTATTGTTTTCATTATTGTTGTTGTTGTACTCAGTGTTGTTGAGCCGAGGGCTATGTGTAATTGTGGTATTGAAATTATTTTTAAGAAAGTTCTAAAACATGAGATGACCTATGTCACGACCCAAACCGATGGGCTGCGATGGGCACCCGGTACCTTACTCAACCGAGTACCAACGTAACATATCTTTCTTATTACATCATCATATACACGTGACATACGGGCCTAATAGGCCAACATGATCATTAATAAACTCAAAACATATGCCGACAAGGCCGTACAATCTTTCATATACATGACATCTGTCTACAAGCCTCTAAGAATATATAACTGTCATAAAGGTCGGGACAGAGGCCCGTCATACCAAACCATGCACATCTAAATCATACTGACCAAACAAGCAACTTCGGAGCAAATGGAGTGCACCAATATCTTCTGCTGAGCTGATCGCCTACTTGGAGGACTCTCGACCTGTCTATCGAGACCTACGGGCATGAAACGCAACGTCCCCAGGCAAAAGGGGCGTCAATACAAATAATGTACCGAGTATGTAAGGAATGAAAACCAGTAAATAATAGATATGAGAGAAACATGGAGTAAAAGACTCGACATGTACGTCTGCATAGCTCTTTGAATCATTTCATTTTTATAATATCATGCATATGCGTATAAATGTCATACCATGTATGGGTATATGCGTTCATAACATTATCAAGCCTCTGAGAGCATCCCATCATATCATTTCAGCCATTGTGGGCAACATCATCAACGTATACTAGCTGATTAGGTGGTGGTGCGTATATAACGCCTTAACCTTTTCCCATATCCCATATATATATAATATACGCGTATATAACGCCTTCTGGTCATGGGTCAATGTACATGTATAAATGCATGATATGCATAAGAAATACGTTAATAAGATTTCTCGAAATGTCCTAAAAATAATATGCTTGTCGGATAAACTTTATCAAATACGTATTTTTCTGAGACCCATGAATAGAAGATATAATAATAATTCACATGAGGAATCAAGAATATAGACACCCCTAGTATTTCTATGAATGGAATCATTTATGGAAGTTGCGTATTTTGCTCGTATCATTTGTATTATTTGGATCATGCCAAAAAGAAAGAAGGGATAGCCTTAACATACCTGAGTCGATTCTCTTGAGAAAGATTACACCGTATTTCTTTAATATTGTAAAATCTCACGTTAATTAAGGTGCTCTAAAATCTCGGGTTTTTGAAGCGTTGAAGACGCTATGGAATATCATACTTTGAATTCCTGAAGAGCCTTGAAATCTCACATTTTGAAGGAAATATTTAAGCAACCCACGTTGCTAAGATAATAAGGAATTATTTTGGTTGAATTCTTGGAGTCTCATCCGTAAGCTTTAGCATCCAAAAATGAAGCTAAGCACCTTAAAATGAATTCTTCAAAAATGTTAGTTGGTAGTCCCCCCTAATTTTGATGACTTAGCCCCCTTAGTCTTCCAAATGTGCCTTCTTAATTAAAAAGGAGTTCTTCTAATGTTATATTTGTAGCAGTTGCGGAGAAAAGGAAATAGTCTTGCCTTCTTTTCCAAAAGTGTCAAGAAACGTGGGATTTTTAACTTTTTCTTGAAAGTGGATGTGTGACTCACGTTTTAGACTTTGCCACATAATAGTATGACTTTAAGAGTCATCTAAATATTATGGGAGGGGCTGCCACGTTTTGCCCTCTTAAAGTTATCCAAATTATTGATAATTTATTAATATCCCACTAACCAATAATTACCCAATTATCCATATAATTCCTTAATTAATTAGTAATATCCCATTAACCAATAATTAAAAATTATCTCAACTTACTTAAAATACTACTTATTTTTAACATACCTTGTACACCTTACTATCATGGTCATGTGGTACCTTGTATGGTACTAATCCAAAAATATCGGGTATTTTAGCTCGGGCCATATTTTATCCCAAAATTCAAAACTTCGATGAAACTCATTTTCTTCGATCTGCTTATCCTTTCTCCTTCACGAATTTATTCATCACGTGTTTGAAATAGCATAATGTTTATAATTTTAAAATAACCTCATTCCCGAATTCACGTCTATTAACTTACGACGAAAATGTGGGATGTATCATCTCATTTCCGAGCTTTCATCAATTTATTTATGGCGGACTTTCATGTACGAAAATATGGGGTGTAACACAATACTAGCAAGATTAAGCTCATAGGTGCAGTGCTATGCTTGAACGGAGCACTAACTATGATCCTAGGATTGTCGGGGTGTTCGCACGTGAGTTGTCCGTGCTATTGTTATTATTGATATCTGCTCATGCGGCGTGACAAGCCGGGCTATATATGTGGGTTGCGTATGTGGCGATACAAGGTGGGAACATTATTTTTCTCATGCGGCGAGACAAAGTGGGCGTTTACTTTATTATTGCGTACGTGGAGAGACAAGGTGGTTTATATCAGGGAATAGTTTGTAATGACTTGTGATGGCGTGGAGGCATTTTATTGATTATAATTGTGTAGTGGTGCACCTGCTTTGTGTGAGTTATACGTTCTACTTTTTTGTGGTGATTGTTTCTTATGTGCCATTCATTGTCTCCGCTCTACTTGTTGACTTTAATTGTGATAAGATAATTACACAAACATATACGTAATTAATCACCCATATCGGTTTAGGAAGATGAGTCTTGATGTTAGTAGCACGCGAGTTATGTGAGTATATGAAAGTGGTTTGAGACCCGTGATTTGTGACAATGAGATGAGGTACCACAGAGAGTCTTTGTTATGAAAACTTGTGTTAGGCAGCTTGATTAATTGGTTGTCCTTTGTGTTCTTATCTGGTTTTAAATGATGTTTTCCTGGTATTTTCAGTGCTTTACTGCCTATATGCACATGTTGATTTTGTTTCTATTTATTGATTCGTACTTTCTCTTATTAGTTGTATACTATTATACTGCACAAGTTATTTGACTAGTGAGTGTCTTGACTGTACCTCATCACTACTCCATCGTGGTTAGTCTTGATAGTTACTGAGTAGCCGACCGTGGTGTACTCATAATATACTTCTGCACATTTTGTGTAGAGCCATATTTTGGAGATATCGGACTTGGGCAGAATTAGAATATCGGTCGCAGGGATTCAAAGTAGAGCTGTTTGGTCATCGCAGTCCCTTGGAGTTCTTTCTTTTCTTGTACTATCAGCTTGTATTTAGACAATACTATATTTCGATCTATGAGATCTTTTCATGTATTCAGTTAGAGTTCATGACTCTTTATTACCAGTCCTGGTGGATTGTTATGATTATTTTTGCTTTTGTTTTCGATACTTATATTAAACTCTGTTTCAAATAAAAAGGGCCTAAATTATTACTGTAATTATCTTACCTAGTCTTAGAGACTTTGTGCCGTCATGACATCCTACGGAGAAAAATTTGGGATCGTGACAAGTTGGTATCCCAGCTCTAGATTTAGAGGTTTTACGAGTCACAAACAAGTTTAATAGAATCTTGCAGATCGGTACTGAGACATCTGTACTTATGTTCGAGAGGCTATGGAACTGGTAGGAAAATTTCCACTTTTTTCATTCCTTATAGTGCATCATTGATTCAGCTTGAAGCATATATTTTATATTCCTTTGCATCCACTCGTGTATGAAATTGCGCACTCAGTATCAGCTATGCGCCAATAGTTTGTGATATTGCGGAGGGGCTACAAGGGAGCCATGGATGCTCAACCATTATCTCAACATTTCTTCCAGATCAAGGATGCGGAAGTATTGAGAGATCATTTAGTTGAGCATATGGAGGTGCAGTGGGTTCTGACACCTAGTTGATAAGTACGAGCTTGAGAAGGTTTAATTGGTTGCCTAATCATCGTAATCATGGCAGGGTCATGAGGTGGATGTGTATTTGAGGATTGTTGGTGGTATTAAAGACTATATGGTTCGTATGGGATTTCTATTTAGTGGAGAGTACATACTAGAAGTCAAGGCACTGGAGGAAGAGAGTTTTACTGTCACGAGGATGGCATGCCCTTAATAGATAGCTTGATGTGTCTTATGACCGGTGTCGTGCGAGCGGTATAGATTAGTATTGTGGATCATCAGATTATGTCCTATGGCTTCGCACAAAGTTGGGGAGTCCACTACCAACGATCAGATTGCAGGGTCCTGTGTTATATCAGTTTTGGCATGAGATGTATATATGTGATATGGAAAGGTTCCCCAAAATTTATATATGATTAAGAGGTGAGATTTGCATGGTTTGATGATAAGACTTGCGGTATTTCTGCGGCCTTAATAATTCTACATTTCAGTATCAGAGGGGGTTAGAGAAACAACTTCAGATTACTCGTGGTGCCCCAGTTAGTTCCTTTAGTGCACCACCGGCATATGGTTCCTAAAGCGGCTGTTCCAATTATATGGCATCGACTTAGTACGAGCAGTCGCACCCGCATATGGGTTGTTATGAGTGTGGTGATACTAGGCACATAATGAGAGATGGTCCCGGACTTGGGATAGGTAGATTTTATTAGATCACTCAGGCTACGGACCCCATTTAAATTACTACTTCACCTGCACATCCAGTTAGGGGTAGAGGGCAGACAGGTAGAGGGAGCCCTAGAGGAGGAGGCCCGACCCATTAATATATTTTCTATGGTATGGCTGAGGCCGCTACATCAGATGGTGTCATTACAGGTATGATTTTGATTTGTTATAGAGGAACACTATCCTTATTTTGATTCGATTCTGTTTATTGAGGTGAGTCCACCTATCATGTTTTACTTATGGGTGAGCTTCGTGATTTTGTAGTCTACTTATGTGTTTACCCATGTTGGGAGTCTATGATGGTAGCCGTGTCTTTCATTATTTTTGTCTACAATTGAGAGATTTAATGCTAAAGGTGACTTTCTGTTACTCATTACGGTGGGTTTTGATGTGATTTCTTGGCGGTTTGGTTACAAATTGTGATTTATATGCCCTACCGGTATGGGGATTCATTTTGTGTTGTAATTTTGTTTAACATAATTTATTAAAGAAATGGAAGGTTTCAGTTGGGACGATGTGCATACTACTTGTGATTTAGGGCTAAGGATGGGATCCTCGCATTTCATGTGATTTGATATGTTTGAACCGGGCTACGTGCTGCGGTGAAAGTTATATCAGGATGAGATACTTGTGATTAGTTCAGGTGTTTTAATTCTCCCATGTGAAATTGAATTGTAATATAGTACTGATAGGGAGTTATGCTTGTCGGGCTTGTTTAATAGTTCTCTTATGTGTTTCTCTTTGCATATTTAGTCATAGTCGCGTCGTGCTTATTATATCTTAGCTTATGAGGTGTGTGCCCAAGTGGCGTTAAATATGACTTATTGATTCGGGAGAATAGTTATGAGGTCTCCATATCTCTTGCATTGTTTCCAGTGTTGTGAAGGTTTGAAATGAGGTTTTAACTGAGATGAGGCTAATTGACAGTGTTATATTTGATTATGGGTAGTTGTTGTGATCAGTGATGTTGTTATGGGCATATGCGTGATGTGTTATGATGTGTGGTTGTAATGTTTGAGTGTAGGCATGAGTTGTTACAGCTGGTTGACGTTCTTTTGGTAATGATCGTATGCTGAGAAATTTGGTTCTAAGGTTTATTAGTGTGGGTAGAATAAATAATCATCAATTGAGATAGTGTTGTCGGGCTTATGTGAATTAGGATGACGTGGAATCACCCACGCGAATATATATGGTAAGTACACTTAATGATTTGATGACCTCGGAACGGTCCTTAGCAAGTTCGAGGACGAACATTTGTTTAAGAGGGGGAGAATGTAATGACCCGACCGATCATTTTGAGAATTAGTGTTCCGTTCGGTGGTTTAAGGTATCGAGCAGCTTCGTATAATTTGTTATGACTTGCGTGTGTGTTCGAGTTCGGTTTTCGGATGATTCAGGATCAATTTAAAGAAATAATTCTTGTTTTAGAAGTTTAAGCAGTAAGAGTTAACCGGAGTTTATTTTTATGTAGACGACTCCAGAATGGTGTTTTGATGATTCCAATAGCTTCATATGGTAATTTTGGACTTAGGCATATGTCCAGATTTGGATTTGGAGGTTCGTAGGTTGATTTGATGCATTTTGGCAAAATTTACAACGTTGAAGGTTTGGAAGGTTGAGAGGTTTGACCGGGAGTTGACTTTGTTGATATCGGGTTCGGATTGTAATTCTGAGAGTTGAAATAGCTATGTTATGTCATTTGAGACTTGCATGCAAAATTTGACGTTATTCCCGGTTGATTTGATATGATTCGGTGCGAGTCATCAAAGTTGAAAGTTCATAAGTACATTAAGTTTGATTTGAAGTGCGATTCATAATTTTGATGTTGTTTGATGTGATTTGAGGCCTCGAGCAGGTCCGCATTATGGTATGGGACTTGTTGGTATGTTAGGACGGGGTCCTGAGGGTCTCAGATGAGTTTCGGGGTGATTTCAGATCATTTGTAGGCCATATTTAGTTGCAAGTTTTTGGCCATAGGGGTATGTATCGCGATCGCGGACATTGGGTCACGTTCGCTAAGAGCAATTTTGCTGTTTGGGCACTGTGAATCGCGATCGCGAAAGTCTTTTCGCGATCAGGTAGAGGAAAATTCTGTTGTCACTGACTCGATTTTGGAAGCTTATATCCTGCAATCTATAAGGAATTTGGAGATGATCTAAAAATGAAAGTTGTAGCCCTTTGAGTTTAGTTTTCATAAAATTAAACTATTTTTAATTTGGAATTTTAAACAAAAAGTTATAGCTATTAAACTAGAGGCTGTCTAGAAGACTTGGGCAAGCTTGTTGTAATTTGTTCATCACAATCATGGGGGAATGTTCGCAATCGCGAAGTGTAATTTTGAGCTGGGCAAAATTTGTGTTAAAAGTCGCGAAGAGGAATCACTGGGCAGAATGTTAAAAGTCGAGGGCTTATCAGTTTTTGAGTTAGAAGCCTCGGTTTTGGGCGATTTTGGAGGGGCTCTTCATGTGGTTGTTTGGGGTAAGTGTTCTATATCCGAAATTTATTTCATTTCATAATTCCATATTTATTTTCATCATTAAATCAGTGAATTGAATGGAAGAAATTAGGAAAATTATAAAATCTTTCAAAAAATGTGAAATGAGGATTTGAAAGGCGATTCGATATCAGAATTTGATAATTTTTGTATGGTTGGACTCGTATCGGAATGAGTGTTCGAATTTTTGTGAATTTTTGTCGAGTTCCTAGGAGCGGGCCTGGTGTTGACTTTTTAGTTTTAATTAAAAACCCACATTTTATTATCCGTAATTATTACCTATGAGTTTTATTGATGTTATGAAATGATTTTGGCTAGATTTAAGCCGTCCGGAGGTTGTTTTACATGAGAAGACAATTTTGGAGTATTGATTTAGCTTCACCAAGGTAAGTATCTTGCCTAACTTTATGTGGGAGAATTACCCCTTAGGAGTTGAGTCGTTTGTGCTAATTGTGAAATATGAAAGTCGTGTATGCGAGGTGAGTAGTACGTACTCGGCTAATATGTGAAAAATTCTATAGGTTTAAAATCTAAGGAATCTTTTATGTGTTTAATTGGAAATTATTGGCACATTGTTATATCTTTATTCGCCATGTTCACTATTACATGCCTTGTTTGAAGTTGTAGTTACATGTACATTCTTTACTTGTGGAGTTTGCTCTTATATGCTTATTTGAAATTTTTACCACTTAAATCATTTCGTGGATTCTTTTATTTTTAAGTAGGCATTTCATGGAGACACTTTCACTATTGATTTTATCTTCGAATAATAAAATGGGTATTTAAGTAATCAAGAGGCATTAATCTATTTTTCTTGAATTTGTGATTAAAGGAGATGTTGTTCCTTGCTGAGTTACTTTTCCATTCATTTTGTTGTTATTGATATTTTTTGTAGATTGTGGTTGCGTTGTGGGCTCCTTACTGTGAAGAATACTGTTATTGTTGATTTTTTTGGCAAGTTGTGATATTGGGCACTTGAGGTGCGATTTGTGATAGGTTATGATATTGATACGCATGTGATAGTATAAGGTTTAAGATTGAAACGCATGTGATGAGATAAGGTGAGCTTGATACGCATGACTAGTAAGGGAGCTACTAGAAGTCATGCGGTGTAATAAGTACAGGATGCTATTTCGAAAAAAATAATTTTTAAAAGTAAATGCAAGGCTCCCGTGGTGATATAAGAAATAATTGCGAATTACCTCGGTAGTGACTCTTGTTGATACTTTTTAATTATTAGCTTGTGTTTGGTTGTTCTGTTCTGTGTCATAATATCCCTTGTTTTTATCTACTATGCATTAATTGTCTTAGTTCGGTATAGCTATTCTCGGTGTATTTCTTTAATCGTTTCATTTTTATTGTTGTTGTTGTAGTCAATATTGTTGAGCCGAGGGCTATGTGTAGTTGTGGTATTGAAATTATTTTTAAGAAATGCTTTGGCGTATGGGCACATGTGGTGCAAGTCATTATATTGTGTTGTTATATTTTTGACACACATGATAATATTGGGAGGACTGTCGGGGTGTTTGCACGTGAGTTGTCCCTGCTATTGTTATTATTGATATCTGCACATGCGGCGTGACAAGGCGGACTATATATGTGGGTTGCGTGGCGAGACAAGGTGGGAACATTATTTTGCTCATGCGGTGAGACAAGGCGGGCATTTACTTTATTATTGCGCACGTGGTGAAACAATGTGGTTTATGTCGGGGAATAGTTTGTGATGACTTGTGATGGCGTGGGGGCATTTTATTGATTATAATTGTGTAGTGGTGCGCCTACTTTGTGTGAGTTATACATTGTACTGTTTTGTAGTGATCGTTTCTTATGTGCCATTCATTGTTTCCGCTCTACTTGCTGACTTTAATTGTGATAAGACAATTACACAAGCATACACGTAATTAATCACCCATATCAGTTTAGGAAGATGAGTCTTGATGTTAGTAGCATGTGAGTTCTGTGAGTATATGAAAGTGGGTTGAGACCCGTGATTTGTGACAGTGAGATAAGGTACCACAGAGAGTCTTTGTTGTGAAAACTTGTGTTAGGCAGCTTGATTAATTGGTTGTCCTTTGTGTTCTTTATCTAGTTTTAAATGATGTTTTCTTGGTATTCTCAGTGCTTTACTGCCTATATGCACATGTTGATATTTTTTCTATTTATTGATTCCTACTTTCTATTATTAGTTGTATACTATTATGCTGCACAAGTTATTTGACTAGTGAGTATCTTGACTGTACCTCGTCACTACTCCACGGAGGTTAGTCTTGATACTTACTGGGTACCGACCATGGTGTACTCATACTACACTTATGCACATTTTGTGCAGAGCCACGTTTTAGAAAAATCGGACTCAGGCAGAATTAGCATATTGGTCGCGCGGATTCAAGGTGGAGATGCTTGGTCGTCGCAGTCCCTTGGAGTTTTTTCTTTTCTTGTACTGTCACCTTGTATTTAGACAATATTGTATTTCGATCTCTGAGATCTTTCCATGTATTCAGTTAGAGTTCGTGACTCTGTATTACAAGTCTTTGGGGGAGGGGGGGGGGATTGTTATGATTGATTATTTTCGCTTTTATTTTCGATACTTGTATTAAATTCGGGGCGGCTTGAATTGTTACTATAATCAACTTATGTAGTCTTAGAGACTATGTGCTGTCATGACATCCTACGGAGGGAAATTTGGGGTTGTGACACTCCCCGCAATGTTGCTTAGACAAAATAGGTGAAAACAATTATCAACGGAAATGTTAGTTTAGAGTAAAGGTGTACAAAGGAAACCGAAAAACTGCACCAACCGATAATCCGAGTCAAACCGGAAAAAAAACCCGACTATGTTTTGGTTTGATTTGGTTTGGTGTTAGAAAAAAACCCGACCATAATTGATTTGATTTGGTTTTAACTAAAAAAATATCAAATCAAAACCAAACTTACCCGACATTACATATATACAAGTTTTAAAATATTTTATACATAAAAATAATTATTGTAATGTAATTTATAAATATTTTTTAAATTTTTTCATAGTTCTCTCTTTTAATGTATTATTTCAAGCTTTGACTTAGAAATTTTGAATTGTCAAATATGTTTTATAGCTCATAAAATTTAGTGACTCAAAGAAATTCCAAAGCAAAATTAAATCAATAAAAATACTAACAAAAAAATTTCAATTCAATACTAGCAATGAGAATAGTATTGGATATTTATTTTCTTAGTTTTTCATTACTTTAGATAGTAAAAATACATAACTTACTTTTAATATTATTTAGTCATGTAATTAATACTTAGTACATATTAGTCGTTCTTATTTTAACACGATTTAGTACTTTTAGATTATGTTTATTTTTATTATGTAGCAATATTTATTTTATGCGATTTGTTGACTATTTTAGTATAATAATGACTCATCTCACATTGTTTTGTATTATTTTATCGGGTAACATCTTATATAGTTTTATCCTACTAGGACCAAAGAAATAGTAGAGCACAAATTATAATTTTTATGCTATGAAGATTTTATCGGAAAAAACCCGAAAAATCCAAAAACTCGAGATTGAAAAATTCGACTTTTGTTGGTTTGGTTTGGTTTATAGATTTAAAAATTCGAGATAATTGGTTTAGTTTGATAATTGAAAAACCCGAACCAACCCGATCCATGTACCCTATAGTTTAGTGTATCTTTCCATGAAGAACTTAAGGAATTATGATAATTCTTACACGTGTGCCTTTATGCTGAAATACGATTTAAAAACGTGATTAATTAGCAAAGAATAAAGCAAATCGTGTGAAATAAATACATAAAATATGTTCACAATGGGACCAGATCAGCTTGTTTAATTTGGGGGCTCCATTCTAATTCAAAAGGAACTACGTGTCCTTTCTTTGCTATTTATTTCGATAAAATATTAGCTAAAAGAAGATTACACACTAATTAACCTTTTGCTTTTGTGTTTAGCAACAAAATCTTACCTATCAATTATGCTAATATTTTAATACTTGGTCCTTCAACGTGTCAAAAAGCGAAAATAGTACCAACAATTCACTCCATTATAAGTACTACCATCCCTTAGTTTTGTAACATCACAGTTACTAAATTTAATTTACTATTTAAATAGTAGCCATAACAAGGCAAATTTTGCTCTTAAAAAATGGTCACTACCGTCGTCTCTCCTCCATTAGAGTCTTCACAGCTTCCTGCTCCAGGAATTAAACGAGTTGGCACTCACAACGGTACCTTTCACTGTGACGAAGCTCTAGGTTGCTTCATGATTCGTCTCACGTCCAAATTTCACGATGCACAAGTTGTTCGTACCCGTGATCCTCAGGTACGTATATTTTCTTGTTATCAACTACTTATGTGCAAAACAAAGTCAGTTCGAAGTTCAGATAAAAGATGAAGGTTGACACTTGACAATCAACATAAAATAGTCAAAATTGTTGTTGGTCTTCCAATATCTTCCTTTTGCTACTATATACTATAGTAACTTTGAAAATTAATAAAGTTAAGAAAAATGTACACATAAGTTAACAGTTAAGATAATTGCATGTTGAAGGCATTGGAAACGCTTGATGTTGTGCTTTGTTGGCCCAAGTGAAGTTGGTTTTGAAGATTGACAAAGGAACTCAAGTATGAACCAGGTCCATCCACAATGTACACAGACACGGGCAGATTCAAGCATAAGAGATGCACGTGAGGGAGATAACCTTAACTTGTTATATCTGATATCTCCTGATCGAAAATGTTGCATAATTGATAAGGACAAGGACTCCTTACTCAAAGAGAACACTATTCAAGAACTTTAGTTATTTCCTATTCTACTAACTCTATAAATTACAGGATGTTCTCACTTTATAGGTATGCATAAACGATGAAGTTAAAAGTGAGTTGAGAGCAAAATAGCAAGGCATTTTGCAAGCAACTCGTGTGTGATTCATATGTGCAAACCCTGAAGCTACATGAACCAGATAGAAGAACCAGTTCCAAGAGTCTGTCTTTTATTCTAATTTTATTATAGTAGGTATTTTCAAATTGTATCTTTTAGTTTTATCTAGAAGCAATTGTATTAGGTACTCGGAGTATTCAAGTTAGAGTTAACTTGATGTTGTCGCAACAGTTAGAGGCTGGTTGCCACAACGGGATTAGAGGTAATCCTTAGGTTTACAAAGAATTTTGTAAATGCTATTTTGGCTCAGTGATTTAGTGAAGTGTTAGGAAAATCCTACTGAGTAGTAGGTCGTGGTTTTTTTACTTTTTGAGCCAGGTATTTTCCACGTAAAAATACTTGTGTTCTTTACTTTCCGCATTTATTATTTACGCAATAGTAGTTTAAGGAACACATAGAAGAACCAGGTCCTTCTATAATCTGTGCATGTAAAAATCGGACACCTCACAAATCACCCCCATCTTGTGTGATATTGAAGTATAAAACATCAATTGGTATCAGAGCGAGTTATCCTTGAAGAGGTTTACACCTTAAGAGAAGATCAACATGAGTGCACCACCTGAAAATTGGGAAGGGCAATCCACCGCTAGGCCACCACTCTTTAATGACCAATACTACTCTTGGTGGAAAAACAGGATGAGAGATCACATTATAGGAGAGGACTATGAGCTATAGGACATTGTCACTGATGGTCTACTGGCTACCATGAAGAAAAATGTTGAAGGAGTAGATGTACCAAAGACAAGAGTGGATTGCACTGCTGAAGACTTGAGGAAGTGGGAGAAGAATGCTAAAGCCAAAAAATAGCTTGTTTGTGGACTTGGTTCAAATGAGTACAACAGAATCCAAGGCTGTACCACTGCTAAGAAATATGGGACACACTGCAAGTGGCTCATGAAAGAACACCTTAGGTGAAGAGATCCATAGGAATACTACTGTACTCTCAGTATGAGAGTTTTACTATGAAGGAAGGAGAAACCATTCAAGAAATGTACACAAGGTCACTACACTGACAAATGAGCTAAAATCTCTTGGAAGGATTATTCCTGAAGAAGAAAGGGTCGAGAAGATATTGACTATAGTTTTGCCTATCACTTAGGAGAGTAAAATCCCTGTTATCCAAGAATCAAAGAATATTGCAACTCTTCCACTTGATAAACTAATTGAAAATCTTACTGCCTATGAACTTAGGAGACAAACGATGAATATGGACGTACCTAAGAAGGAAAGGAGTTTGGCTCTCAGAATCAGTGAAGGTTCTGATCGGAAAGATGATAAAATGGCCATGATCACCAAAGATTTCAAGAAGTATCTAAGGAGAGGAAAGGGTTCTTCAAGAAGTGGTAGCTATAGCAAATCAAAAGCTCCTGAGAAACAAACCAATGATGGCTGCTACAAGTATGAAAAGACTTATCACCATATCAAGAACTGTCTTCTGTGGGAAATTGAGTGGAAGAATGAAAGAACTGAATGAAGGAACAAGAAGAAGGAATAGGTTCAACTCAAGAAAAGTAACAGCAAAGGATCAACAAAGGCTATGGTCGCTGCTTGGGGAGATAGCTCAGATGAAAGCTCAGATGATGATGATGATGATGATGAACGAGCATTTATGGCTATTGGAGAATCTGATGAAGATGCTGAGGTAAGTGTTTCTCATCTCAAAGACAAGATTAAATTTTTGTCTAAGCAAAGGTTATCTAAGTTGCTCCTAGAGCTAATTGATGAATCTGAGGATGTAAACAATGAAAAGGAATAGTTGTCAAAAGAGTGTGTAGTTTTAAAAGCTAAGTGCAAAAACCTGGAACATAGGGATAGTAAAACTGAAAGTGAAAATGCTATGTTAAGACTCAAGTTCATGACCTTGACACTATTGTCCTAGAGCTTAGATCTGAAAATCTAAAATTGAAATTAGGAATAGGTAAAAAAGACAATTGATCACACACAACTCACTTTAGAAAAAAAATAGGAAAAATGAAAGATGAGTTGTACAAAAGAGATGAGTAAATAAGAATCCTAAAGGAGTATCTGAGCAAGGTCAAACCTAAGCTAGCAGAAACCTATAAATGGAACAGGTCCTCCGATGCACTTTCATGGCTACAAGAACACCATAGTAGCAACAAAAGAGGACTTAGCTTTGAGAACCCTGCACCTAAGTGGGATCCTGAAAGCAAGTACCTCACACTTCCTGAGAACAAAATTTACGCACACTGTGGTAAAACTGGTCACAATAAAAGTGAATGCACTGCAAAAGAAAAGTCAAGTCAAAAGAACAAAGAATTTGTTCAAGGGAAAAATAGGGTGCCAAGTTGGGATAAAAAGAATTTGATTCATCCTTTTGCCTATAGAAAGGGACCCAAACTAGTTTGGGTTCCTAAGACTAACCCCTGATTTCCTTTTGTAGGTCCAAGTGAAGGGGAGCAGCCAAATATGGTACATGGATAGCGGCTGCTCAAAGCATATGACAGGAAGCAAGAACCAGTTATTTTCACTTGAGGACCTTAAAGGAGGTAATGTCTCCTTCGAAAATGGGAAGAAAGGTGATATCATTGGGGTTGGCAAGGTAGGTAAGACTGACTCTCACTCTATTGAGAATGTCTACCTGATTAATGGACTGAAATACAGTCTAATAAGTGTATAACAATTGTGCGATAGAGGTAACATAGTTGCATTCACCTCTACAAAATGCTTTGTGATTAGTCTTATCATTCACAAGATAGTTTTGGAGGGAAAAAGAGTGAACAATATATATATATTGTGGATCTATCCACACTCTCAGATAATGAACTCACTTGTTTAAGTGTGTTGGATAACGATCTCCTCCTTTGGCACAAAAGACTTGGACATGCCAGTCTGAGTCAACTCAACAAACTAGTCTCCAAAGACTTGGTGATAGGACTGCCTAACATTAAGTTCAAGGAAGATAAAGTTTTTGAGGCTTGTGCAAGGGGGAAGCAGGTAAGATCCTCTTTCAAAAGCAAGAAAATGGTGAGTACCACCAGAATGATAGAACTGGTCCATATAGATCTCTGTGGACCAATGAGAACTTTGAGCAGAGGTGGTAAGAGATATGTTATGGTGCTTGTTGATGACTACTCGAGGTTTACTTGGACACTGTTTCTAACATCTAAAGATGAAGCATTTGACATCTTCACTTCTTTTGTTAGAAAAACTCAAAAACAACTAGGTAATCAACTTGCATCAATTAGGTCTGATTATGGTACTGAATTTAAAATGCTAAATTTGTTAAATTTTTTGATGAGCATGGTATAGATCATAATGTTTCTGCTCCTAGGACTCCACAACAAAATGGAGTAGTTGAAAGAAAGAATACGACATTGGACGAAATGGCTAGGACTATGCTTCTGTCTAGTAAACCGCCCCATAGTTTCTAGGCAGAAGCTGTGAACACTACATGTTACATCATAAATAGGTGCATGACTAGACCTCTTATTGAGAAGACTCCCTATGAGTTTGAGAAGACTCCCTATGAGTTACTTAAAGGAAGAAAGCCTAAAATATTCCATCTTAGGGTATTTGGATGCAAGTGCTTTGTGCACAATAATGGTAAAGACTCCCTAGGTAAGTTTGATCCCAGAAGTCATGAGGGAGTATTCTTGGGATATTCTTCTCAAAGGAAAGCCTAGAAGATCTATAACAAAAGAACTATGTGTGTAGAAGAAAGTATACATGTGGTTTTTGATGAAACTAACATTCTTTCTGAGAGGCAGGAACATGAAAATGAAGCAATTGGGCTGGTAAGAAATTCAAATGAAACTAGAGCCCAGACTGAAGTTGCACCAAAGGAAGAAACAGGTGATGGAACATGTCCTTCTACCTAGGGCAACCTGACATGGGGAACTGAATAAAGAAGAGCTGATCCTCAAACCTTGAAGGAACCTGTCCATGAACATATTCCTCAGCAACAAAACACTGAAGGAACATCTAGGGGAAACCGACTGGTTGTGAAACCTTACAAGTACCAAAGTTCTCATCACATTGAGAACATAATTATTGATCCAACCTCTGGAATCAAAACCAGATCTTCTTTGAAGAATCTTTGTGCTTTTGATACTTTTCTATCTCTTATTGAACCTAAAAATATTGCTGAGGCTTTGCAGGATACAGACTGGGTAAATGCAACGCAAGATGAATTCAACCAATTTGAGAGAAGTCAAGTTTGGTATCTAGTACCAAGACCCAAGGACAGATCAGTAATTGGCACAAAATGGGTCTTCAAAAACAAACTGATGAAGATGGAACAATTACAAGGAATAAGGCAAGATTGGTGGTTCAAGGATACAGGCAAGAGGAGGGCATAGATTATGATGAGACCTTTGCTCTAGTTGCACGATTGGAAGCAATTAGAATCCTCATAGCCTTTTGTTGCTTACATGCAATTCACTCTTCATCAGATGGATGTCAAGAGTGCCTTCCTCAATGGCTATCTAAAGGAAGAAGTATTTTTCAAGCAACCTCCAGGCTTTGAAAGCAAGGATTGTCCCGATCATATGTACAAGCTTGATAAAGCACTTTATTGGCTCAAGCAGGCTCCAAGAGCATGGTATGAAAGACTATCAAAATTCCTACTTGAGCACGACTATAAGAGGAGTAAAATTGACAATACTTTATTCTTGAAAGAAAAAGGTAAAGATCTGTTGGTAGTTCAGATATATATTAATGATATAATCTTTGGAGCAACCACTGAGAAGTTAAGTAAAGAATTTGCTAAACTAATGGGGAGTGAATTTGAAATGAGTATGATGGGTGAGCTTGATTTCTTCTTAGGCTTATAAATTAAACAAAACTCAAATGGAACTATGATCCATCAGCAGACGTATGTGAAAGAGTTACTTAAGAGGTTTAAAATGGAATATTCCAAAGCAATTGACACTCCTATAGCAACATCCACAAAATTGGATATATATGAACCTGGTTTATCTGTTGATTAGAAGTTGTATAGGGGAATGATTGGTTCTTTGTTATATCTCACTGCTAGCAGACCTAACATTATTTTCAGTGTAGGCCTTTGTGCTCGATTTCAGGCAAATCCAAAGGAGTCTCACTTGACTGCTGTCAAGAGAATCTTAAGATACTTGAAAGGCACCACTGACATTTGTCTATGGTATCCAAAATGTAGTAATTTCAATATAGTGGGATATGCTGATGCTGATATGTAGGTTTTCTTGTAGATAGAAAGAGCACCTCATGTATGGCACACTTTCTTGGCTCATGTTTTGTGTCTTGGGCTACCAAAAAGCAAAAATATGTGATCTTATCTACTGCTGAAGCTGAGTATGTTATTGTTGCCTCATGTTGTGCTCAATTGTTGTGGATCAAACAGTAATTAATGGATTTTGGAATTGATGTAAGTTGTATCCCTATATTCTGTGATAACACTAGTGCAATTAGTATGACCAAGAACCCGGTTCATCATAAGAGAACTAAGCACATAGATGTTAGGCATCACTTTTTGAGGGACAACTATGAGAAGGATTTGATCACTATGGAATTTTGTGCTACTGGCAAGCAAATAGCTGACATCTTCACAAAAGCTCTAAGTAGAGATCACTTTGAAAGGAACATGATAGAATTAGGGATGATTAAGATCACCTAAAAAGAACCAGTTCTAACTCAAATATTGGTTAGAAATTTGTGATTTTTTGTACATAATTAGATTAGATTTTGCTCCGTCTCATACTTTCATAAGTATACTCTTGTGCCATGTGCTAAAGTGACTCATTAATCTCTGATGATAATATCTCTATTTTCTTGAAAAATTCAGACTTACACAAGAGATTTTTCAGTTAAGAACCTGGTTCATAAAGATTACTTGGTACGTATTCTCCACTCTGCATACTTTGAAATAATTATATTTGGATCATGATTAAGAGAAGAGTCTCATTCAATCCCAAGCCCCTTTGAACTTATCCGTTACAAAATGAAGTTTCATTCAAAATGAGTCCAAGACCGCATTAAGTGCCTAGATTCTAGGGACATCTCCAACGTCTTTTCAAACAGAAATTCAGTTTGATTAGACTTCTGAAAGGCTGTCGTTACCCAATTAAACACCACTTATTAAATTGATTAGGCCTAGTATTTCTTCACTTCAAATTTTCAAGCCGTAAAAAATACTCTCCATCTTCTCTCATCTTCCAAACACACTCAAACTCATGCTCTCATATACCTTAGCATAGAAATGGTTAACCCTTCTGAGAATCCCTCATCACCACCCAAGGAAACTTCACCCACACAATCTACGACAGCTTCAACTACTCCCATCTCTAAGAAAGGAAGGGTAAAAATGATGGCTCGCAAGGTTGTCGCTGTTGGAGAGCAAATCAAGAAAACAAATGCAAAATTGAAAGCAAGTAGGGAAGAAGAACCCCAGAAATCTGATGAATCATTCAAGTCTGCAACTGAGGGGGAAGAAACTATTTTTTCTGAGACAGAGCAGGCAACGTCTGGTCCTACAGTTACTCCTAAAATTACTTCTGAGGTTGCTAAAAATCTGGAGACTAGGTTTGTTATGGTAGGAAGTGTTCCAGGTATTGAAACTACTGAGTCTAGAAAGGTTGGTGGTAAAAATAAAAAGAGAAAAGAAAAGAGAGGGAGGGTGCTAGAAGTGCTATGAGGGGAATGGGAAAAGGAGTGACTGAAACTTCACCCACTCATATTGGTTTAACTAAAGAATCAGGTGCTATGGTAGTGTAAAGTGAGGAATCTGTTGGAGAAGAAGAGAGTGTGAGAGAAATAGGGGGAAGTGGGTCTGGAGAAGCTACTGAGGGGTTGGTTCAATTAGGGAAAGATGTTCAAGAAGTTGTTCCATCTAAGTAGGAAACCCTCGCAGACTTACTGAGAAAGGTATCTGACAGTTACAATTTAAAAAGAAAAGAAGTTTAGGAGCCAAGGTCCCTGGTACTGCTAGAGCAAACAAGAAAAGAAAGGGTGCTTCGTCTATCCTTGTAGAGACTCCTCCTACAAGAGGAAGAGCTACAAGGAGTCAGAAGAAGTAAAGTGAGGCTGAACTGGAAAAGGCCTTAGAAGAAAGTAAGAAGAAAGCTGCTGCTAAGGGAAATAAGAAGGTGATTGAGCCTGTTGAGGCAGTTGCAATTGATGAGATCGACCTGGTCCTTCGGGATAAAGAGGAGACAGAAGAAGTGGAGGTTGTGACTCCAAAGGCTAAGAAAGTCAAGACTTCCACAAAGAAGTCTGTTGAGCCATCCACTTTGGCTAAAAGAACCAGGTCTGCATTGAAATCAAAAAAAGTGAAAATAGTAGAGGTAGAAGAATGGAGTGGAGAAGAGAAGATGGTTAAGTTTGGGAAGAGAACCATCTTGAAAGGTAGACTCCTCAGGGACTTGGAGGAGGAAGGGATGTTAATGCTACTAGAGAAGTTACAGTTGTAAGGTTGGAAGGACATGGTCCTTCAGATGGATGGGAAATTAGCTAGAAATGAACTTATGGAGTTCATGGAAAATTGTGAGATCAAAGATGGTAGGGTCACCAGTATGGTCAAGGAGGGTGACAGTGAGGTTTGATGATAAAGAATTGGGAGAGATCTTGGGTGTACTTTTTGTCAAATGGCCAAGTCTAGAGAATCTCCCTACTGCCCTTGCCATCACTAGGAAGTTTGGTGACAATGAAAAGGAGCTTGAGCCCAAGGCTATTCACAAAAGTGAGATGAAGCCACCCCACCAAGTGTTGTTCGAATTTGTTAACAAAGTTGTGCTGCCTAGGCCGGAAAGGAGGCACATTACCACATTCATGGACCTGGTCCTTATGGAATGTTTGGACAGTGGGAGGCAAATCAATTGACCTGGATTTATAATCCAGCTTCTTGACAGGGTTTTAAATGGCACCAAAACTCACGCCATACCCTATGATTTTATTCTCACAATTTTACTTGCACATTTCAAGGTACCCATCAAGAAATGGGAAGTTGGTACAAGCAAAGATCATTTTGGGGCAAACATTCTAACTGCTTGTGATTATGAAGTTCAAACCACTCCCAAAGAACCTGGTTCATCCAAAAAGGTACCAGTGAACAACAAAGTTCGAGCTTTGGTGCAAGAAAGTGGGGATAAGGATGCTGAGATTGATAGGCTAAAGAAGAGGTTGGCTGAAGTGGAGACTGAGAGAGATGCTCTCATAGCTGAGCTGGCAATAGAGAAGGAGAAGAATGATGGCATTCTTCAGGATATGTTGAAACTGCTCCAAGCCAAAAACTAAGAACTTGATCCTTCCCAGCCTTAAGCCTCCTAGCCTAGTGTAGATCAGCCAGTGACCCAGTTCGGGATTTTTTTTGTTTCTTTTACTCATGATCCAGTGTTTTTATTTTTTTTATGCTTTGTGATAGGATCTTATCAATCAATGAAATTCACTGCCTTTTGCTCTAACTATTTGTTGATATTTCTTAGATGGCTAATATCCTTAGATTGATAGATGATACTTAAATCCATGATTGCATTTGAAGTAGCTCTAGTAGCCATGAGTAATTTATATTAAAATCTGGTTACCTCACATAATTATGCAACTTTTTGATGATGCCAAAAGGGGGAATTAGGTTGTGCTTTTAATTTGGACTGTGATATTTATAACCTAATGAACCTGGTCCTTGATGATTAGTGACTTTAAAAAGGTAAAATGTTCTAACTTTGTGTTGATGTTGAGCTGAGTTGAAATAGGGCCTACACTTATGAAAAGCACAGAATTTGTCATCATCAAAAAGGAGGAATTTGTTGGCCCAAGTGAAGTTGGTTTTGAAGATTGACAAAGGAACTCAAGCATGAACCAGGTCCATCCACAGTGTACACAAACACAGGCAGATTCAAGCATAAGGAATGAACGTGAGGGAGATAAACTTAACTTGTTATATCTGATATTTCCTGATTGAAAAGGCTACATAATTGATAAGGAGAAGGACTCCTTACTCAAAGAGAACACTATCCAAGATAAGGAAGGAGTTAGAAGTTGAGGTTAACTAGAACTCTTCCACCAATGAAGACTATAGCATTGGAACTCTAGTTATTTCCTATTCTACTAACTCTATAAATTACAGGATGTTCTCACTTTACAGGTATGCACAAATGCTGAAGTTAAAAGTGAGTTAAGAGCAAAATAGCAAGGCATTTTGCAAGCAACTCGTGTGTGATTCATGTGTGCAAACCCTGAAGCTATATGAACCAGATAGAAGAACTAGTTCCAAGAGTCTGTCTTTTATTCTAGTTTCATTGTAGTAGGTATTTTCAAATTGTACCTTTCAGCTTTATCTAGAAACAATTGTATTAGGTACTCTGAGTATTCAAGTTAGAGTTAACTTGAAGTTGCCGCAACAATTAGAGGATGGTTGCCACAACGGGATTAGAGGTAATCCTTAGGTTTACAAAGAGTTTTTGTAATTTCTATTTTGGCTCAATGATTTAGTGAAGTGTTGGGAAAAATCCTACTCAGTAGTAGGTCGTGGTTTTTTCACCTTTTGAGCTGGGTGTTTTTCACGTAAAAATACTTATTTTCTTTATTTTTCGCATTTATTATTTCCGTAATAGTGGTTTAAGGAACACATAGAAGAACCAGGATGTAACGACCCGACCGGTCTTTTTGAGCTCTAGCACGTCATTCGGCGATTTGAGTCCTTGAGTAACTTCACTTCGGGTATTATGACTTGTACGTGTGGTCAACATTGAAATTCGGGAAGTTCGGAGTTGATTTGGTGAGAAAATTCGAATTTCAGAAGCTTTAAGTTGGAGGAGTTGGCTCAGGATTGATTTTTGAGTACACGACCTCGGAATCGGAATTTCAAGGTTTCAACAGGTTTGTATGTTGATTTTGGACTTGGGCGTATGTCCGAAGCAGGTTTTCGATGACCCGGAAGCGTTTCAGCGCCTATTATGAAAGTTGATATTTTGGAAGAATTTCATAAATTTGAGTTGAAGTGCATTTCAATGATATCTACGTCCGTTTAGGATTTCGATACTGGGAATAGCTCCGTGTGATGATTCCAGTCTTAGGAGCGCATCCGGAAGTGGATTTGGAGGTCCATAGGTCATTTTGGGGTCATTTGGGCGAAAGTTGGAAATTTGGATAATTTTAAGAAGTTTGACCAGGAGTGGACTTTCTGATATCGAGGTCAAATTCTGATTCCGAAAGTTGGAATAGGTCTGTAATGTCGAATGCGACTTGTGTACAAAATTTGAGGTCCATCGGACGTGATTTGATAGGTTTTGGCATCAAATATAGAAGTTTGAAGATCTAAAGTTCATTAAGCTTGAATTGGGGTGAGATTCATGATTTCGATGTAATTTGATGTGATTTGAGGCCTAGAGCATCTCTGTGTTATGTTATTGGACTGGTTGGTGTGATTGGACGTGGTCCCGGAGGCCTCGGGGTGAGTTTCGGATGCTTAACAAATCGATTTTTGGACTAAGGAAAATGCTAAGGTAGCTGGTATCTGGTGTAACTGCACCTGCGAGGTTTTGGCCGCAGGTGCGAAGCCGTAGAAGCGGCCAGGAGGGTCGCAGAAGCTGTTTTGGGCGAGCTGGGCAGTTCCCGCAGGTGCGAGACTTCTTCCGCATCTGCAATGGTGCAGATGCGGGGACTACGTATGCACGAGGAGACGAGAGTCCGTACGTAGTTTGATTTATGTTATTGTCCGGGTAGACTTAGGTTCACACCATGGTGTACTTGTACTATAGGGATTATCCTTACATGTTTAATTCCTTATTTTACATTTCTACTTGAGACTAGACTTGCTATTGTAGAGACTTCACGATTTCACGATTAGTCACCGAATAACTTTACTCCTCCTACGGCATGTTTCCGTGATATATGTATATATTTCATTGAAAGATTTTTGTTAAAGAAATTACAACCATGATATATATGGTTCATTGAATGTTTTTGTAAAAGAAATTATAACTCACATGTTTATTCATGAGTGGGGTCAAGGACCCGTCAAAGCTTCTTATTCTAATGGGATCGGGCCGTTCGCCTCGGCAGGATTTATGTACCACACTCTCATGGGATCGGGCCATTCGCTTTGGCAAGAATTTATATTTCACTCTTATTGGATCGGGTCATTCACCTCGGCAGGATTTATGTACCATACTCTCATGGGAGCGGGTCGTTCGCCTCGACAGTTTAATAGATGTATCTATGGTTCGGGCCGTTCGACCCTCGGCAGTGCATGGTTTAAATTTTTATGTTGGATCAGGTCGTACGCCTCGGCATTTCCTATATCATATCCTCATGGATTCGTGCGTAATATTTGGCAAAAAGCCAGTAGATTTGTGAGTTCTCCCGATATATATACACATGCTCCGGTTAAGGAGGAAATTTCTAATGGAGAGCTTGAGTTCCTCGTAAAGGTGGGAAATTTGTACCACGTGATTTATTACTTGTTTACCTCATTTATTTACTCTGCCTCATATTTACGTATCTCTTTACTGTACCCGATGTTATTGGACAACTAGTGAGTGTCTTTGTCGACCCCTCGTCACTACTCCTCCGAGGTTAGGCTAGATACTTACTAGGTACACGTTGATTACATACTCATGCTACACATGTGGCACATTTTTGTGCATGTATATATGTGACTAGTGGCCTTGTGAGAGCAGAGGCATGTATGCATGTGGGGACTTATGTGAGCTGCGTTCCATATTACGACCCGCAGCCGGCAGAGTCTCCTTCAAAGTATTTATATTTCTCCTGTCCAAATTTATATTCCGGACAAATGCTGTATTTTATTTGACATTCCTAGTTGTCGCTCATACACTTGTGACACCGGATTTTGGGGTGATTATGAGTTGTTCTATATTGAAATTTTTAAAAAATATTATCATTTACTCCTTAAATTCCACCTTCTAGTATTTAATGGAGGGAAAAATATGATTTCAAAATATTAAAACGAGAACCAAATTGAGTATATATTGTTGGCTTGCCTGACAGCGGTGTCCGGCGCCATCACGACCTTTAATAGATTTTGGGTCGTGACAACATGGTATCAGAGCACTAGGTTCACTTAGGTCTCACGAGTCATGAGCAAGTCTAGTAGAGTCATGTGTATCGGTACAGAGACGTCTGTACTTATCTTCGAGAGGCTACAAGGCTTTTAGGAGCACTTCCCTTCTTGATTCCTCATCGTGCGAATTGATTCTTTTGAGGCTTGTACCTTTATTTCTTTCCTATTTAATCTTATGCGATGTGAAGCACTTGTTATAAATTGGGAATCGAGGAATTGTTATGGTACTACAGATGTGGTGAAGGATATTTGTCCCTGCATATTTGATTGGGCTAGAGTCGTCACCTTGCAGAAGGCCGTTTTGTCATTTCAGCTCAGTATCAGTATTAACTAAGGTTTTGAGATTTGGCATTGATTGTTATGACAATTAGTGTGTTGCTATCGCATAGTATTTATGTAATAGTAGGACGCTTGCCTATGCGACGAGGCAGTGAATAACTTGAAAGGAGGTTTTACTCAGTGCATGATTCAGAGATTCAATATTTTATTTCCGGCGGAGGAAAGGCAATCGAACTGAGAATGTTCAGGTTTGGGTTGATTGAGTGACGAGACTTGGTATTTTCGAGCGTCGTGGAATTTTCATCTGTGATGTGGTGTCGTCGTCCATATTGAATGCGTTAAGGTTCGCCGATGTTATGGCCTTTTCTAATTTGCCTGCGGGGCAGGGTGTTGTGAAATGGTGCCTGAGATGCGGTTATAAGAGATAACGGAGTGTAGCGATTTTGGAATCGAATTGGTACTTCTAGTATTGATGGATCGAGAAAGATGATCTTCTAAGAGGTTTAGAGTTGGTGGCGACTCATGTGTTCGGATGTTACAAAGATGGATGCGGGTTTGGAGAAACAATTGGGCATCGAAGAACGAGGAAGGACATGTGGGAGGTGTCTTGCGGTGGTTGAATTGTTAAGAGGTCAAATGTGAAAAGTAAAAGTCAAGGATTGCCTAAGGGAGAGGGTTTGACCAAAGTGGGAGAGTGACAAAGTAGCATATGGGTTCTGTGGTAGGATAGCCACATGCCTTGAGAGAAGCTTAGAGTAATTTGGGAATCGTGATGGGTAATGACGAGGACCATGGATTTTATTTAGATGCAACATGACTTCGAGTTTGGAATGCGTTGTTGCACTTTTGGCTGATGTCAATGGGGAAGGAGGAACCTTGGCGGGTCCCAGGGTTATGTAATTGTAGCTTCAAGCTAAGTGGGAGAGCCCCACCGTCTATGATTGGATTGCGTAGTTGTCAACTTGTGCGGTTTCTGGTTATCGGTATATTGATAGGTTATTACGACTAAGGAAAGAAAATATCAGTGGTAACTTGATCAAAGGATTTGAGGAATGTGTGCTATCTTTGGCTTTATCGGTTCATGTTTAGGTCTTGGGTAGACTTAGAGTCTATGCTTCATGTGGATGTGATGTATAAGGAAAGGAATTTAACCGGTTGCTTCTTCGAGAGGGTGTTCATGTGCTAGCAAAGCCTTGGAGTTTGATTATATTCGGGGACAAGTCAGAGTGGGTGACTCTCAACAATGGTCCTAGTATGTTCAAAATTAAAGTGCGGTGCCTAAGGATTTCGAGCCAATAGTATGGTTAAGTATTTGAGCTTTTGCAGTGGATTATAAAAGGTGGCTTGTAGTGTTCTACATTATCGTCGGTCTGCGGTGTGGCATTTAAGGAATGGGAGAAAATAACTTCGGATTCATAGAGGGGTTTTCAGAATGGGTGTACCAGTTAAAGATGTGAATATGCGCATAAGGAGGGTATGAGATGGTTCGTGGGTGTTGGAGACAACGTAGTCTCGTGAAATAAGGTCACTCAGGATGAGTGCAGATTTGGGTTCTTGATGTTTTGAATGGAGCTATTATTATTCCTAACGCAAGTCCAAAGTAAATTAGAAGAAGTCGGATTCGGTTAGCAATGGTTGAATTGGCATGATGGTGGCAATGATTAGTTCCTTTAGTGTGTCAAGTATACATGTGATTTGTGGCGGTACGTGCGAGGTTTGACGGCTGCCGTAATTGATCTTATTTGGAGGCATTCGAGTATTATGGCCTGTTATGTGTAGATGGAGCCCGGAATAATTATGGCGGTTTAGACCACCACTCAAGGTTTGTATTTTCTGCGGTTATGGGAATTTAATCACGTGTGGCAATGGTTCTCCTGAAATGAGTTAAGTGAAAAGTTTCTATATGATGAAGTGTGTACCCTATTGGTGGTTCGGGAGTTATGATGAAATTCTTGTAGTCTTGCGTATTGGTATGTTAGGTGCAGTGAGCGGCATGAGAGTTGGAACTTGAGGATCAAGGTTGCAGTTGATGTCAACAAGAATGTCATGAGCTCGGGTAAGCAGGGAAGAATTCAAATGTTTAGAGTAAGTTGGTATTGTCCTTAGCATCACCTGAGATCGGTGTCCTGTGTAAGAGGCTTTGTGTACTGATTTGCAGCTTCTTGGTTTGCTTTACAGCATTAGTGTGACCGGTGGTATAGATGTGCAGACTTGTTACCTAGTGCGCATGGTCATGGGAGTGTATCCCACGAGAAGATTGTATAAGTGTGACATGTAGTCCCATGATTGGTTAAAGATTTAAAACCAAGTATGGAGATTGTGGTACTATCGCTAATGTGAGAATTTATGCCTGAAGGGCGCTCGGTTCATTTGGTTGTGGAATGTGGAAGTTTGTTCCGGATTTGACGGTTGTTCTTATATGTCGTGAATAGGTCATTGTGGGTCATTGAGACGCTATTTAGCCAAGCATGGTATGATCAGAATCAGTTTGAGGTCCGTGGATGGATCTAAATGTGAATGTGGACTCTATATTAGGCCGAATGAGCTCATCTCAGCATAGCGTTATTTTAATAAGCGTCTTCGGTTCTTGGATGTTATTTCTGTCGTCAGCTATTCCGTGTAATCTATATTATACCAGGTGGGTTATGAGGTGGTTTGATTATTCGCACTCGTATTAAGGTCCCGTATGGTTTGTGGTATTATGTGAGCAGGATGGCTCTCGAGATGCACATCATATATTGCACCTTAGTTGTGCTTGAGTTTTGTAGCGCGTGACGCTACCCGTCTCCCCAGGATTTGTATTATGCACTTGGCGTGCTTATGGTTGATATTTGGGCATTTCGTGAGTATAAGCGTTACGGCTCGATGTGTGTTTCTTTAGATTATTATGTGTGGATCGGGTGTCACGCCTCCACGGGTATATGGTTGGATCGGGTGGCACACCGCAATGGATATGTTGTTTGGACGCTGCCATAGGTATCATGGTTGGATCGGGTCGCACGTCGCAATGGTGTCATGTGTGGATCGGGTTACACGCCGCAACAGTGTGATATTGAGTACAATTTTCCATATCTATCATTGTGTGTTTTGCTTCTCGTTTCCTGAGGAAGGTTCATAACATCTTTTCGGTTATTTAAAATTAATTACGTGGGTTGAGTAGATCTTTCTAGAGTTCATTTCCTTATGTATCACCTTCGAGTTTGTAGCTTGTTGGCACATTGTGGCATCATATGAGACTTTTGGTAGTTGGCTTACTGCCTGAGCAGCATGTACTGGGTGAGATGAGATTATTGGACCTGGGATCAGTGCGATCAGATTTATATGAAGCATATTAAAGAGTAAATATTGTTATTCAGTCCAGAATGAGGTAATGACTCTTGTCAGGAGGAGAGACTCCATAAATTGTGATTCGGCAGGTGGTTATGTGTTATACACATCTTCTCTGTCGTGGAAATATTGCAAGGGTTAAAGCAAGGCTTAATTGGTCATGAGGTACACCACGGGCTTCGGGTCAGTGAAAATTTTAGCTATTGTGCCTTGGAAAGATTGCCTTAGGCAAATGAGTTATGCGGTGCATGGTAAGAATTCAGTAAGGGTATACAATCATGTGTTGGTACATCATGTAGTGATGGATACGGTGTTCGTATGTTGGAAATGGACCTGGTAGAGAATTTAAGATGTTGGAATTTGGCTCTAAGGCTTATTTGACTAGATAAAAGGGAGGATTTTCAGGTTTGCTCGAGCAAATGTGCTCAACTGGATTGTGGTATCACGGGTAGGTGCACGAGGTGTTAAATAATGATTTCGGACAAACTCCAGAGCAGTTATTAGCACGTTCAAGGACGGGCGTATGTTTAAGTGGGAGAGAATGTAACGACCCGACCGGTCATTTTGAGCTCTAACACGTCATTCGGCAGTTTGAGGCCTTGAGTAGCTTCACTTCGAGTATTATGACTTGTACGTGTGGTCGAAATTGAAATTCGGGAAGTTCGGAGTTGATTTGGAGAGAAAATTCTAATTTCATAAGCTTTAAGTTGGAGGAGTTGGCTCAGGATTGATTTTTGAGTAAACGACCTCGGAATCGGGATTTGAAGGTTCCAAAAGATATGTATGATGATTTTGGACTTGGGCATATGTCTGGAGCGGGTTTTGGATGACCCGGGAGTATTTCGGTGCCTATTATGGAAGTTGGCATTTTGGAAGAATTTCATAAATTTGAGTTGAAGTGCATTTTAATGATATCGACGTCCGTTTGGGATTCCGAGACTGGGAATAGCTCTGTATGATGATTCCGGTCTTAGGAGCGCGTCCGAAAGAGGATTTGGAGGTCCGTAGGTCATTTTGAGGTCATTTTGGCGAAAGTTGAAAATTTGGATAATTTTAAGAAGTTTGACCGGGAGTGGACTTTTTGATATCGGGGTCGGATTCCGAGTCCAGAAGTTGGAGTAGGTCCGTAATGTCGAATGTGACTTGTGTGCACAATTTGAGGTCAATCGGACGTGATTTGATAGGTTTCGGCATCGAATATAAAAGTTTGAAGTTCTAAAGTTCATTAGGCTTGATTTGGGGTGTGATTCATGATTTCGATGTTGTTTGATGTGATTTGAGGTGTACCTTTTGAAGGGTACAATGATTGGACTGGTTGGTGTGATTGGACGGTGTTTTGGCCGCAGGTGCGGAGCCGCAGAAGCGGCCATGAGGGTCGCAGAAGCGGTTTTAGGCGAGCTGGGCAGTTCCCGCAGGTGCGAGACTTCTTCCGCATCTGCAATGGCGCAGATTCGGCCTCTTGGAGCGCAGAAGCGGAGTGGAGTGCAGGAGCAAGGTGCATTTGCGCACCTTCGATGTCGCAGGAACGAGACATTACCGCAGGTACGAAGGGGCGGCCTTCAGTTTTTTCCGCAGAAGCCGTCTTGGTGCCGCAGAAGCGGTCTTTGGCTTCGCTGGTGCGAAAGTCGCCTGGGCAGAATGTATAAGTTAGGCAAATCGGGTTTTGGCTCATTTCACCTCTTTTCTCTCCTTGGAGCCATTCTTGAGTGCGATTTTGAAGTGCCATTTTGTCATCCTTCATGAGGTAAGTAATTCCCACATATTGTGAGTTAAATACATGGTTTATATATGGATTTAAACATGAAAATTAGTCGAAATTTGGGATTTTGAAGAAAAACCTAGAAATTAGTATTCTTGGATTTTGATCATGAATTTGGGTATGAAATTGAGAATAAATTATATATTTGAGTTCGTAATGCTATGGGTAGTGTTTGTCTTCAAAACTTTTCGAAATCTGGGCACTGGGCCCGAGGGTTGCCTTATCGATTTTTCGAGCGGAGTTGAAAATTGTTATAAATTGATTAATTATGAGTATTAGAGTATATTTTGTTTGGGTTGCATTTTATATGACTAGTTTTGGATCGGCGGTCACCGGTTCGAGGTGTTAGGGCGATGTTGGAGCCGGTTTTGGGACGTCGGAATGAGGTAAGTCTTCTGTCTAACTCTGTGAGGGGGAAACTACCCCTAGGTGGTATATTTGATGTGTACAACTTGTTGCGGAGACTACGTACACACGAGGTGACGAGAGTCCGTACGTAGTTAGATTCATGTTATTGTCCGGGTAAACTTAGGTTCACACCGTGTTGTACTTGTACTGTAGGGATTATCCTTGCTTGTTTAATTCCTTATTTTACATTTCTACTTGAGACTAGACTTGCTATTGTAGAGACTTCACGATTTCACGATTAGTCACCGAATAACTTTACTACTCCTACGGCATATTTCTGTGATATATATATATATATATATATATATATATATATATATATATATATATATATATATATATATATATATACTTTATTGAAAGGTTTTTGGTTAAATAAATTACAACTCACACGTTTATTCATGAGTGGGGTCAAGGACCCGTCAAATCTTCTTATTCTAATGGGATCGGGTCGTTCGCCTCGGCAGGATTATGTATTTCACTTTTATGGGATCAGGTCGTTCGCCTCAGCAGGAATTTGTATTTCACTCTCATGGGAGCGGGCCATTTGCCTCGGCAGTTTAATAGATGTATCTATGGTTCGGGTCGTTCGACCTTCGGCAGTGCACAGTTTAAGATTTTATGTTGGATCGGGTCGTACGCCTCGACATTTCCTATATCATATCCTCATGGATTCATGCGTAATATTTGGCAAAAAACCAGTATATTTGTGAGTTCTCCCAATTTGAGTTCTATATCATATCCTCATCGATTCGTGCGTAATATTTGGCAAAAAGCCAGTATATCTGTGAGTTTTCCCGATTTGAGTTGTGACGATTTATCTCATGAGATCCACTATATATATATGCTCCGTTAAGGAGGGAATTTCTAATGGAGAGCTTGAGTTCCTCGTAAAGAGGGGGAATTTGTACCACGTGATTTATTACTTGTTTACCTCATTTATTTACTCTGCCTCATATTTACTTATCTCTTTACTGTACCTGATGTTATTGGACCACTAGTGAGTGTCTATGTCGACCCCTCGTCACTACTCCTCCGGGGTTAGGCTAGATACTTACTAGGTACACATTGATTACGTACTTATGCTACACTTGCTGCACATTTTTGTGCAGGTACATATGTGACTAGTGGCCTTGTGAGAGCAGAGGCATGAATGCATGCAGGGACTTACGTAAGCTGCGTTCCACATTATGACTCGCAGACGGCAGAGTCTCCTTCAGAGTATTTATATTTCTCCTGTACAAATTTGTATTCCGGTCAGATGTTGTATTTTATTTTACATTCCTAGTTGATGCCCATGCACTTGTGACACCCGATTTTTGGGTGATTATGAGTTGTTCTGTATAGAAATTTTTTTAAAATATTATCATTTACTCTGTAAATTCCATCTTCTACTATTTAATGGAAGGAAAAATATGATTTAAAAATATTAAAACGAGAACCAAATTGAGTATTTATTGTTGGCTTGCCTGACAGCGGTGTCCGACGCCATCACGACCTTTAATAGATTTTGGGTCGTGACACAGGTCCTTCTATAATCTGTGCACGCGAAAATCGGACACCACACAAATCACCCCCCTCTTGTGTGGCATTGAAGTATAAAACATCATGCTTGATGTTGGTGGAGTTTATGATCCAAATCGAGATCGATATGATCATTGTCACGACCCAAAACCTAACCCGTCGTGATGGCGTCTATCGTGATACTAGGTAAGCCGACATCTCCAAAACACTTCTAACATTTAACATAAATGAATTAATATATTTAAAATAACCGAAGTCTTCCATAAAAAAAAGAACGGGGTAAAACCCAAAGCATAAGTGCGGAAAAATAGCCCGACATCGAGATATCACTGAGTCATGAGCATCTAGATTTCCAGTCTAATACAAATTGTGTCTAAGTATCAATACAGAAAAGAAAGAAAAATAGAAGGAGAGACAAGGTCTGCGGACGCCGGCATCTACCTCATAGTCTCCGGTACTCGATCGCGCACGAACTCAATGACCTCCGTGATCAAACACACCTGGATCTGCACATGAAGTGCAGGGTGTAGCATGAGTACAACCAACTCAGCAAGTAACATAAGATAATCTAAGATTTCGACCTCAGCTTTCGAACCTCCCAATCTAAGATCACCACCGGCTCCTCAACATAAGATAAATCCTTGTCCAATTGGACTGAGCTGAAATCGAATACGTGAGACGAATCGCCGTGATACTTCCGGAGCATAGAAACATGGAATACTGGATGAACTTCTGCTAGACTGGAAGGCAAGTCAAGCTCATAAGCAACCTCCCCAACACGTCGCAATACCTCAAATGGACCGATAAACCTCGGGCTCAGCTTGCCCTTCTTTCTGAACCTCATAACACCCTTCATGGGTGACACCCAGAGCAAGACCCGCTCTCCAACCATGAATGCAACATCGAGAACTTTTCGATCCGCATAACTCTTCTGTCTGGACTGGGCTGTGCGTAGTCTATCCTGAATCACCCTAACCTTCTCCAGAGCATCCTGAACCAAGTTTGTACCCAATAATCTAGCCTCGCCCGGCTCAAACCAACCCACTAGAGACCTACACCGCCTACCATACAGAGCCTCATACGGCCATCTGGATGCTCGACTGATAACTGTTATTGTAGGCAAACTCCGCTAGTGGCAAGAACTAATCCCACGAACCCCCAAACTCCATCACACACGCAAGGAGCATATCCTCTAATATTTGAATAGTGCGCTCGGACTATCCGTCCGTCTGAGGGTGAAATGTTGTGCTCAACGCCACTCGAGTACCCAACTCATGTTGTACGGCCCTCCAGAACCGTGATGTAAACTGCGTACCCCGGTCAGAAATGATAAATATCGGTATGCCAGGAAGCCTGACGATCTCGCAGATATACACTCAATCCAGCTGCTCGGAAGAATAGGTAGTCATCATAGGAATGAAATGAGCTGACTTGGTCAGCCGGTCCACGATCACCCAAACTACATCAAACTTTCGCTGAGTCCGTGGAAGCCCAACAACGAAATACATAGTGATCCGCTCCCATTTTCACTCCGGAATCTCTAACTTCTGAAGCAACCCACTTGGTCGTTGATGCTCATACTTTACCTGTTGGCAATTTAGGCACCGAGCTACATACTCCACTATGCTCTTCTTCATTCTCCTCCACTAGTAATGCTATCTCAAGTCTTGATACATCTTCGTGGCACCCGGATGAATAGAATACTGCGAATTGTGAGCCTCCAGGAGAATCAACTCACGCAAACCATCTACATTGGGCACACATAGCCTGCCCTGCATCCTCAATGCACCATCATCCCCAATAGTGACCTTCATAGCATCACCGTGCTGGACCGTGTCCTTAAGGCAAAGCATATGGGGGTCATCATATTGACGCTCCCTGATACGATCATAAAGAGAAGACCGAGAGACAACACAAGACAATACTCGACTCGGCTCAGAATCATCCAATCTAACAAACTAGCTAGCTAAGGCCTGAACATCCAATGCCAATGGCCTCTCTGCTGCTGGAAGATATGCCAAGCTACCCAAACTCTCTGCCCGGCAACTCAAGGTATCGGCCACCAAATTGGCCTTCCCGGGATAGTACAAAATGGTGATATCATAGTCCTTAAGAAGCTCCAACCACCTCCGTTGATGCAAGTTAAGATCCTTCTGTTTGAACAGATGCTGTAAACTCCGATGATCAGTGCAAATCTCATAATGGACCTCGTACAAATAGTGTCGCCAAATCTTCAAGGCATGAACAATAGCTGCTAACTCAAGGTCATGGATAGGATAGTTCTTCTCATGGGGCTTTAACTGGCGCGAAGCATAAGTAATCACTCTACCCTCCTGCATCAAAACACACCCAATGCCGATCCGCGAGGCATCACAATACACTGTGTAAGAACCAAAAGCTGATGGTAGAACTAGAACTGGAGCCGTGGTCATAGCAGTCTTGACCTTCTGAAAGCTCTCCTCGCACTCCTCCGACCACCTGAAAGGAGCACCCTTTTGGGTCAATTTAGTCAAGGGCAATGCAATGGATGAGAAGCCCTCCACAAAACGACGGTAATAACCAGCCAAACTGAGAAAAATTCGAATCTCCGTGGCTGAGGATGGTCTGGGCCAACTCTAAATCGCCTCTATCTTCTCCGGGTCTACCTGAATAACCTTACTAGACACCACGTGCCCCAAGAACGCCACTGAACTGAGCCAAAACTCATACTTGGAGAACTTTGCATAAAGCTTCTCCTTCCTCAACCGCTCTAACACAATCTTCAGATGCTGGGCATGCTCCTCCTGGCTACGAGAGTACACCAGGATGTCATCAATAAATACAATAATGAACGAGTCAAGATAAGGCCGAAACACACTGTTCATCAGATGCATGAACGCTGTTGGGGCGTTGGTCAGCCCAAAAGACATCACAAGGAACTCATAATGGCCATACCGTGTCCTAAAAGCTGTCTTAAGAATATCTGAGTCCCAAATCTTTAGCTGGTGATACCCTGACCTCAAGTCAATCTTGGAGAACACCATCGCTCCCTGAAGTTGGTCAAACAAATCATCAATACTCGGCAAAGGATACTTGTTCTTGATTGTGACCTTGTTGAACTGTCCTAATCAACACACATTCTCATAGTACCATCCTTCTTCTTCATAAATAGAACTGGTGCTCCCCAAGGTGACATGCTAAGCCGAATAAATCCCTTATCAAGGAGTTCCTGAAGCTGCTCCTTCAACTCTTTCAACTCAGTCGGTGCCATACGGTACGGTGGAATAGAAATGGGCTGAGTGCCCGACACCAAATCAATACCAAAATCAATATCCATGTCGGGCGGCATGCCCGGTAGGTCTGCAGAAAACACATCCGGGAAATCTCACACCACCGGAATAGAATCAATAGCAGGAGCCTCTGCACTAACATCCCTCACAAAGGCCAGATAAGATAGACAACCCTTCTCAACCATCCGTTGAGCTTTCAAGTATGAAATCACTCTACTGGGAACATAGTCTATAAAACTGCTCCACTCAACTCTCGGCAACCCCGGCATCGCGAATGTCGTGGTCTTCGCGTGATAATCTAGAACCACACGACATGGAGACAACCAATCCATACCCAAAATCATGTCAAAATCGACCATACTAAGCAACAAGAGATCCACTCTAGTCTCCAGACTCCCAATAGTCACCACACATGACTGATATACACGGACCACAATAATAGTATCGCCCACCGGTGTAGACACATGAACAGGTGCAACTAGAGACTCACGGGGCATAAATAGATAATGAGAGAAATACGAGGACATATATGAATAAGTGGAACCATGGTCAAATAATACAGAGGAATCTCTATGGCAAACTGAGACAATACCTGTAATCACAGCATCTGAAACAATGGCATCTGGTCTGGCAAGAAGAGTATAGAAACGGGCCTCGCCGCCCCCTAATCGGCCTCCCCCTCTCGGGCGACCCCTAGCTGACTGGGCTCCACCCCGAGCTGGATGAGCGAGTGGTGAAGATACTGGTGCTGATGTCATAGACTGGTTCCTCTACTGAGCCGGACCTCCCGTAAGGCGGGGACAATGTCTTCTGGTATGGCCAAACTCTCCACACTCATAGCAACTCCCCGGTGCTGGTGCTGGGGACTGAAGGGAGCCCCGAGCATCGGGATAACTAGTAGAAGGACCTGGCCTAGACGAGCCTTGACCTGATGGAGCACGGGACGAACTCTGAGATGGGAGGGCACTGAGAGATGAATGGCCCTGCTGATAACTGTGTGAACCATGGCCAGATGATGCACTACGGTGAACTGGGCGAGCCGTTTGAGCATGTCTGAAAGGACGACCCCTACCGTGGTGGAACTGCCCCCAGAAGGAACACCGCTAAATCTACCCTGTCCATGAGGCCTCTTGGCCTCTCTCTCAACCCTCTTCTAGCTGCGAACCATCTCAATTTGATGAGCAATGTCGACAACCTCATCAAAAGTAGCACTAGACACTCTCTCTCTAGTCATAAGCAATCGCAGCTAAAAAGTGAGGCCATCTATGAACCTCCTGATCCTCTCTCTGTCTGTGGGAACCAATCAGATAGCATGATGGGCCAACTCAGAAAATCTCATCTCATACTGCGTCACGGACATATCACCCTGACGATTGCTCGAACTGCCTACGCAGCTCCTCTCTGCGAGACTAAGGCATGAACCTTTCTCCAAGAAAAGAATGGAGAATTGCTGCCATGTAAGGGGTGTTGCGCCGACCGGACTACGCCTCTCGTAAGCCTCCCACCAACTGAATGCAGCCCCTGAGAACTGAAAGGTAGTGAACGAGACCCAACTAGTCTCCAGAAGACCTGCCATACGAAGTATCCTCTGACACCTGTCCAAGAAACCTTGTGCATCATCTCCCTCTGCACCATTGAAAGATGGAGGCCGGAGCCTCCCAAACCTCTCTTATCTACGCTGCTCATCCTCAGGCATAGCAAGAACAACATAATCCTGAGCAGCGGAAACCGGCTGGGCTGGTGGTGCCCCCGGTGTCTGGAATCCCTGTACCACCTGCTCTGGTGTGCGGGCGGCGGGAGTCTGAGCACCTCCCCCGGCCTGAGAAGTGGCTGCTGCGGCCGGAACAGAGACCGCCTGAGCAAGACTGGTACACGCGGTCAGAATCTGAGCTAAGGCCTCCTGAAGGCCTAGAATCACAATGGGCGCGGGTGGTGCCTGAGCTGGTCCCACAGACTCGTCCACAACTGGAGCCTGCTCCTGAACTGGGGCAAATGGTGGGTCTGCAGGTACTGCCCCAGCTGATGTGCGGGTTGCACCTCTGCCCCTACTGTAACCTCGGCCTCTCGCAGGCCTGGCTGGTGGTACTGGTAGATGTCCATCCTGCCCCGTAGTACGCGTCCTCACCATCTGTGAGAGAACTAGAACAACAGAAATTTAGTCACCAGAATCAACAGATTCGCACGACAAGAATTCAAGAGTGTGAAGTTTTTCCTAAGGGTTCGGCAGCCTCACGAATATAAGTACAGACGTCTCCGTACCGATCCGCAAGACTCTACTAAACCTGTTCATGACTCATGAGACCTATATAACCTAGGCTCTGATACCAACTTGTCACGACCCAAAACCTAACCCGTCGTGATGGCGCCTATCGTGATACTAGGCAAGCCGACATCTCCAAAATACATACAACATTTAACAGAAATGAATTAATATATTTAAAATGACCGGAGTCTTTCATTAAAAAAAAAAAGAACGAGGTAAAACCCAAAGCATAAGTGCGAAAAAATAGCCCGACATCGGGATGTCACTGAGTCATGAGCATCTAGATATCCAGTCTAATACAAATTGTGTCTAAGTATCAATACAGAAAAGAAAGAAAACATAGAAGGAGAGACAAGGTCTGCGGACGCCGGCAACTACCTCGTAGTCTCCGGTACTCGATCGCGCACGAACTCAATGACCTCCGTGATCAAACACACATGGATCTGCACATGAAGTGCATGGTGTAGCATGAGTATAACCAACTCAGCAAGTAACATAAATAAATAAGAAACTGAGAAGGTAGTGACGAGCTATACAAATACAGTTCATTTTCAATAATTCCAGCAAAGAATAGACATTCTTTCAAATCAGGCAGTTCAAATCAAATCAATTTTATACAATTACAGTGCAGGTAATTCGGATATAGAATATTTCAGAAATTTCACGACAATGACAGATAGCAACTTGGTGCATCAACAAATGAAAAGGAAAGTACAGCCTCTCAGGGCAACAGTCACTTAACTCGTCACAACAACTCAGTCACTCGGCTCTCAGCCCTCAGTACTCACACTCAATAGGTACCTGCGCTCACTGGGGGTGTGCAGACTCCGGAGGGGCTCCTTCAGCCCAAGCGCTATATCATTGTGACGTGCAGCCCAATCCCATAATATATAAATAGCCATAAGGCTCGTTGCAGCGTGCAACCTAATCCATTTATATATATACAGCTCTAAGGCTCGCTGCGGCGTGCAACCCGATCCATATACATATAGCCCTCAGGCTCGTTGCGGCATGCAACCCGATCTATATACATACCTATAGCTCATAGCTCGGCACTCAGGCCCTAACTCAGTCACCAACCTCTCCTGTCTCTCGGGCTCTCAGAAATCATAAAGATCAGCCCAAACAAAATAACATAGTGTATCAACAAGAATCAAGAAGAGACTGAGATATGATGCGTAAGTAAAACCATAACTGAGTACAAGACAGCAATTAGCAAATAATTCGACAAGTACGCGACCTCTGTGGGTCCCAACAGTACTATCACATAGCCTAAGCATGATTTCTAATATGATTTGCAGTCAAATCTCTATAACACAGAGGGAACAAGTAATTAACAATAGTCTATTTGACTTTACAGTCTCACGTGACAGACCAAGTCACAATCCCCCACGATGCACGTCCACATGCCCGTCACCTAGAATGTGCGTCACCTCCAAAATAGTCACATCATACTAAAATCTGGGGTTTCATACCCTCAGGATCAGATTTAAAACTGTTACTTACCTCAAACCGCACAAAATCCTACTCCGCAATGCCTTTTCCCCTCAAATCAATCTCCGAACGCCCGGAATCTAGCCACAAGCAGTACGATATAATTAATATAGTTTAAGAGAATCAATTCCACCAGAAAAATACGAAATTATAAACCAAAATCCGAAATAGGCTCAAACCGGCTCCCATGCCCACATCTCAAAATCCGACAAAAGTCACAAAATGTGAACACCCATCCACTCACGAGTCCAACCATCTAAGAATTACTCGAATCCATCCTCAAATCACCTTCCAAAACTCGAAATTTTAGCCTTTAAAGTTTCTACCTTTTTTTCCCAAATTTACAACTCAGATCCCTAATTAGATGATGGAAATAGCAATAGATTCATGAAATATAGCCCGATCCGAGTTAGAATTACTTACCCCAACAATCTTCTTGAAGAAACCTCAAAAAATCACGTCACACTGAGCTCTCAAAGTCACAAAATCGAAATGGGAATCAAACCCTCGAAATTCCATTTTTTGCCCAGTTCTTCCGCATCTGCGGACACACTGTCGCACCTGCGGAATTTCCCTCGCAGGTGCAGAAATGACTTAAGGGACTGGGTCTGCATCTGCGAGCAAGTGGTCGCACCTGTGTATGCGCACCTACGGACAAAGGTCCGCTTCTGCGATCTTCCCCTCCATCTCACTCTCTGCATCTGCGGAGCTTCGAGCGCATCTACGGGCTCGCAGATGCGGAAAGACCCTCGCACCTGTGACCCCTGGCCATCTCCTCCATTTTCGCTTTTGCGCTCCTTCACCCGCACGTGCGAGTACGCGCATGCGATCTCCCCACCGCAGGTGCAAAACCACCAGATATCAGAAAACTTCAGCCATTTGCCTAAGTCCAAATTCAACCCGTTAAGCATCCGAAACAATCCTGATGCCCCCGAGACCTCAATCAAATATACCAACAAGTCCTAAAATGCCATGCGAACTTAGTCGAGCCCTCAAAACACGTCAAACAACAACAAAAATATGAATCACCCTCCAATCCAAATTTAATGAACTTCGAAATTTTTAAATTCTACAAACGATGCCGAATCATACCAATCCACGTCCGATTTGCCTCAAATTTTGCACGCAAGTCATATTTAACATTACGGACCTACTCCAACTTTCGGAATCGGAATCCGACCCCGATATCAAAAAGTCAACCCCCCGGTCAAATTTCCCAAAAAATCGACTTTGCCATTTCATGCCTAAATTAGCTGCATGCTTCAAATTCACAGTTCGGACACGCTCCTAAGTCTAAAATCACCCAACGGAGCTACCGGAACCGACGGAACTCCATTCCGGAGTCGTCTTCATACAATTCCGACTACGGTCAAAATCCTAAGGCCTAAGCTTCCGCTTTACGCAACAAAAGAAAGAAAAGTGACTTTTGGGTAATAAACACAAAGTTAAATGACCACCTATGAAAATTTTGTGCTTGATGCTGTGTTTGATGTTGGTGGAGTTTATGATCCAAGTCGAGATCGATATGATCATCATCAGAAGGGATTTGAGGAAGTTATTGGATTTGGCTTCACTACTAAGCTTAGCAGTGCTGGTTTAATTTACAAGGTAAAGAATAAAATCTTAGTTACACCTATAATTAATTACAAACCTCTTATGTTGATTACTTTTAGCAAAATGCAGGGTATTATATATATATATATATATTCAATGTTGCACTTCTAGCATTTTGGAAAAGAGATCATTGCAAAAGAAGCTCAACTTGACAAAGAACATCCAGATGTGCAGAGGTTGTACTTAGCAGTTTACAAAAACTTCATAGAGCTATCAACCAGTATTTCATGTTTAACATTTTATAATCCAATATTTTGTAGTACTTATTTCAAATTTTAGTTGCATCTACTAACAGAGGGGAATTCGCGATTTAGTTCCAATGGTTCAGAATGAGTGTGATCTTATTAAATGTATACATTTCAAATCTTCTTGTAGATGTATATATAGTTCGATCCGCGTGCACTAAATGAACTAATGTATTTAACAGGCAGTGGATGCACATGACAATGGAATTAATCGGTATGACACAGACCAGAACCCGAAATATGTAATAAACACACAATTGCCTTCAAGAGTTTCAAGATTCAACTTGGATTGGAATGACAGTGATCAGTCCCCTCAAAAGGAGAATCAAGGCTTTGAACGTGCTATGAAATTGGCTGGTTCTGAGTTTCTAGAAGTTAGTTTCTCATATTTACTATTTTCCATTACTTATAATATATTCTTTGGTCTATTGAAGAAACGTGTTTTGCTAATTAGGTTCTGTTTTAACTTTTTGGTTTCATAACTAGAGTATTCATTACCACGCAAAATCATGGTTACCAGCAAGGTCAATTGTCAAGGACGCTCTTCTAAAAAGAAAGGGTGTCGACCCAAGTGGAGAAATTGTGATTTTAGCAAGAACTTGTCCTGTTAGTTCCATTTCACATTATTTCATTTCCTTTACCAATAATTCTACTCCAAGTTTAATAAATACTTCTCTAGCAACAAAATGGACTCCATCACAAATTTACTTATTTATGTTTCTTAACGCCCGTTTGCCTTGTGTTGCAGTGGAAGTCTCACTTATATGAGCTTGAGGAGGAGTTGAAGATTGATTCAACACTTAAATATGTTCTGTTTCAGGCAATTCTCATCCTATTCTTTTTTTTCCCTGAATAGCAAAGTGTTTTACTAATATTTTGATTTTACCGTCCACTATACTTTTTGGTTATTTACACCCTTGCTTGAGTTAGTAAATGGTTTTGTATTTGCCTTGAAGCTAGCAAAGCTCCATCTTGAAGTATAACATAGGATAACTTTAAACCATAGTAAAAAGTAGAGGTGTATATTTGAAAATTTTTCGGAATATTTTGACACATGGGAATTTAGTCAATCTATGCTGGAATTCCTTTAGAGTAGCTCCACAGTATAACGGAGGGTAATAAAATATTTCATGTAGTAAAGGGTAAATTGTACTATTTTTATTTTTTGGTTATTTCCTATACTATACACTCCATGAGTGAATGTGGATTCGGTAGTTTCAAATAAATATTGGAATCAAATGTATACTTCTTTTGTAGGACCAAAGAAGTAAGGATTGGGATGTTCAGGCAGTGGCAATAGCACCATCTGTTTTTAAATGAATTAATCGTCTTGGGATTTTTTACACTTCTTTCAAATAAGAATATAATTTGCCTCAAGTAACTCTTGCTAAACAATCTCATGTAAACTATGTATTGGCTGGTTTATATGGCTATGTTGTTTCCTGTCTTATTAATGTTACTGGAATGTTGTTTCAGTTGTAACTTTACATCTATTATAACTTTCTTGTGGTTTGAATCATCACAATCATCAAATTTCACAAATGGTCATATAACTATAATTTTTTTCATCAAAGTCATATAACTTTATTTTCTCACCCAAAAATCATAAAACTTTCACTAACTCACACAAAAATTATAGTGGTCAGAAAATAAATTTTCCGGTAGTATTTTCTTATTTTACGTTTTTTATTTTTTTATTTTCAGTCTAATAAATAATTACCCAATTAAAATAGAAGAAATATGAGTATATTTTTAGCCGCTTCTAAAAATAATAGCTGATAAAATATTTTATATATATATATATATATATATATATATATATATATATATATATATATATATATATATATATATATATTTTTCGTTTTCTCGTTTGATTTGAGTTTTTGTGTTTATGAGTGGTTTACTTTATTCACAGAATGATAAGTATAAAGCTGCTAATCAAAGAGCCAAACAAGCACTTGAAAAGGTATGCTATGCCTTTTGGCTAGCAAATGCAATTACTTTCGGCCAGCCGATTAATTTTATATTTTCCCCTTAAAATAGGAATGACCCAACCCAGCCTGACCCAATACTCATATACGTAAGTTAAAATAATACTAAAAGTGAATTCTTCCCCCATAAGAAACTTAGTTCGGAATGCATGAGATTCTGACAAAAAAAATAAAGAAATATAAGGTATAATTAGAGAGTACTTGAAATAAAAATGCTATCAATTTGAATAAAAATCTTGAAAAGAAAAATAAAAGATAGAAGTAACATGTTTTGAAGGATTTACTATTTACTTTTAGTATTATTTTAATTTATATATATGAGTATTGGGTTGGGCAGGCCAGGTCAAGTTTAGTCATTCCTATTTTAATTGGATTATTATTTATTAGACTGAAAATAAAAAATAAAAAACCACAAAATAAGAAAATACTACTAAAAAATTATATTTTTCGATCACTATGATTTTTGTGTGATTAGTAAATATTTTATGATTTTTGTGTGAGAAAACATAGTTATGTGACTTTGATGAAAAAAGTTCGTAGTTATATGATTTTTGTGTGAGAAAACAAAGTTATATGACTTTGATGAAAAAAGTCATAGTTATATATCCATTTGTGAAATTTACCTTTGTTTGAATATATGGCTGTCCTTTTCTTTAATTAGCATTGTTGTATCTATAATATATAATTTATTTTATATTTTATATTGGTATAATACGGAATATATGATTCATGGCATCTCTCTCCAAAGGAATAGCACACATGAAAGAAACAATATTATATGCTGTTAATCACACATTTGAAGAATAACATAAAGAGCACGTATAAAAAAACACCGGAAAAGGATTATATTTGCCTTTGTACTCTTTAAAATAGGTTATATTTACCCTTCGTTATATTTTTTTGATATATTTATTCTTACCGTTCTATTTTAAGATCATATTTGCCCCTGTACTCTTCAAAAGGGTTGCATTTGCCCTTCGTTATACTTTTTTGACATATTTAAACTTACAATTATACTTTAGGATCATATTTGCCCCTCATCCGTTAAATCGCCATATCCCACATTTGTTTTCCTACAAGGCGCCTATGTGGATTTCTTTTTCTTACAATTTAAATATGGTCACCTATTTAAGATAATTTAACCCGCCCACCCATACATATTTAAATAAGACACACTAACTGAAATAAATGAAAATCCTAACCCCCCCCCCCCCCTTCCCACTCGTCCATCTCTCTTCTCCGGGTCAGCTCCATATTTTTCGGAGAGCGAGAAAATTTTGGACAGTGAGTGAACGAAACTATAGTGTTATCTCTAATTGATTTATTTAATTATTTCACCTTCGTATATGTTAATTTATTTCTCTTTAATATTTAGGAGTAGGGGTGTACATAGGTCGGGTTAGTCGGATTTTTCAATTACCAAACCAAAATCAATAGTATCGGATTTTTAGATTTATAAATCAAACCAAACCAAACCAATAAAGTCGGATTTTTCAATCTCGGATTTTTTATTTTTTTTCGGGTTTTCAGATTTTTTCCCAATAAAGTCTTAATAACATAGAATATGTAACTTGTGCTCCAAATATTTATTTTAGTTCTAATAGGATACAACTATATAATAATTTTTTCAAGAAAATAAAATAATAAGATGGGATGAGTCATAACATTGTACTAAAATATTCAATAACATAGATAATAAAATCGTAAAAAAAAAAATTATACTAATTAATACACCATAATAAAAATTAACATAATTTAAAAATACTACATAGGTCGTGCTAAAATAAGTACTATTAATTACACAACTAAGCATAAAGAAAAAGATAAACTAGGTTATACATTTTCATTATAAATCAATACAAAACTAAAAAAATAGATATCCAACACAATTGTCATTCCTAAAGTGGGACATGGGCGGGTTAAATTATCTTAAATAGGTGACCATATTTAAATTAGAAGAAAAAGAAATCCACATAGGCGCCATGTATGAAAACAAAGGTGGGACATGGCGATTTAACATATGAGAGGCAAATATGATCCTAAAGTATAATTGTAAGGATAAATATGTCAAAAAAGTACAACGGATGGCAAATATAACCCTTTTGAAGAGTACATGGGTAAATATGATACTCAAATAGAACGGTAACGATAAATATATCAATGAAGGGCAAATATAACTTTTTTTTAAGATTACAACACGGCAAATATGGACCTTAACTCAGCACGCACGTTTGCTAGTCTTAATTTCAAGCACTTACCACATTCTTTACTTTTTAGTCGTCATATTTAGGTACAGGACATCGACATGTCAGGCTTTCCTTTTGCATCACATAGCCACAAGCCATGAATGAAGAATCGTTCCTTTATAAATACTCCAATTTTGCAGTATTTCCTGATCTCAATGACATCTCACAAAATATATGGGGCCTTGACATAATGTTTCTTTTTAATGCAGTACGTAAAATAAACACCAAGTAGTTCTCGACACTAACTTGCTGGCAAGGCTCCCAACATTTTGTGAGATGTCACTGAAATCTTTGGTATTAAGAAACAGTTCTTCATCCATGGTCTTTGGCCAAGTGATACAAAAAGTAAGAAGCTTGAAACGTAAATGTGTTGCAACTAAATCTGAAGACCATAAAGTAGAAAATGTGGTAATTACCGGTAATATTGTTATGTATTCAAAGATATGTATGCAAGGATGAGATTTTATTTGAGGCTTTGGCTCTATTTATATTGCAGCCAGTAGTGTATCACACAGCTAGGGATAGCAATAGGGCGGTGTGGGTGCGGGGCGGTACGGTGCGGGTTTGAGATCATGCGGGGCGGGACGGGTGCAGATGAATGCGGGATGGGTGCGGGGCGGGGCGGGTCTGAACATTCTTCTAAAAACTAAAAGCAGTTGCGGGGCGGTTGCGGGTTAAAAATAATGTGAGGAGGGTTTTCAATTTCAAGCAAATTTGCCGGTGAGTATATAGACTGTTGAAGCATTTCTTGTCATACTTTTCTTTAAAATGAGATTTTGGATGTTTAATAGTTGAAGGCCGTGGTTATAGTATTAACTGGAAAAATCTGAATTTTCTTTTCCACTTTTTCTTTTTTCATTCAAGTTTTTTTTCCCTTTTTCGTTTTGAAATAAATCTGTTGCTATTAACTAAAAGAGCAATAAGAGAAAACAAAATCAATCCAGTAGCCAAATCTGAAAGTATGAATTTTTATTAAGATTAAATAATAATATATAAATAGCATAGCTAAGATATCAGTTCAACGACCAAAAAAATAGATGAGAAGATTTGGTAATTGACTTAAATTAGCAAACTTCAGTAAATTAAAATTGCACAGAACAAATTGTTTTTGACGAAACAGAGAACTTATAAAAGAAAATGAAAGATTTTTGTTAGGTGGGGTGGGTTGAAAACAAAAAAATTTATAATGCGGTGCGGGTTGAAGTTTTGTGAATCTAAACCCGCACCGCAATCGCCCCGCGCCCACTGCCAAATAGCATTTTTCACACACAAATGTCATTTATTAACTAACAAGTTTCAACCCCAATAGCATGGGGGTACGGTAGAGCACAAATTAAGGAAGAAGTCAGTTAGGAAAACAATATCACACCTAAACCCAAACAACATAAAAGTGAGAATTGGACCGGTAATTCACTCCATCTAAACCTCTACCTACTTGCCGAAACAAAAGATATATCTTATGTTTATTGTGGGCTTAGACATTAATACCCATGCCTACTTCACCGCAACTAGCATGATCATAGTTATCTCCGTTAGAATCAAAATCTTTATCTCTTTTTTGAAAATTAAATTTTGGATCCACATCTGGCCAACATCGGTAATGGTAGTCGACCTTACCCTGCATGTGGACTAGACAGTTTTGCCCTCTCTCTTTCTCTATTTCTGTATCCGTCTAGGGTTTTAAAATTACAATAAGGCATTCAAGAACTTCTGCCACATAAAATTCTTCTTTTATTAAGCTCGGTAAATATGATAAACATTTACCATTTTTAGAAATTTATACTTTTAAAAAAATTATTTACAAGTCAAATATATTTTTAAATAATAATTATGTTAATTTTTATTAAGATTTAATATTCAATCACATTTATATACTTTATTAAAAGCACGAATGACCTTAGCGAAATATCGTTCGCCTTTTTTACATTTTCAAAATATATTTTATATTAGTCAAAATCGTAATTTAAGTAACTTTCCTAAATCTTAGGACTTTAAAATCAACTTAAAATTTTCTTATTTAATAGTTGCTTATTTGAACAAGATATGAAGTCCAATTATTTAGGAGTTTAAATTTACCTTGTATAATTTATTTGAATAACTTGATTTTCACAAATTATAAAAATTATGAAATTACTTCCGTAAAAAAATTAATGAATTCAGACTTACATGAACTTGAAACGAGAAAAAATATTAATTTGATATGAACAAAATATATCCAGAGAATTATTTACATAGCGGACGCTAAAACTTAAAGAAGAGAGAGGGTATTATGATAAGATAGACTCTCGAGCAATATTATATGGATTGATGAGCAAACAAATTTCAAAATAGACAATCAAAAACTCTCCAAAATTAAAAAGAGACTACTCCGCGTTAATGTACACTCTAGCTGTCTAGCATATGATCTAGATTAAGATAATTAACTGCTCAGAACCACCACGCAGATTCAAGTAAGTTAATCTGTCCATAGTGATCGAGTTTTTTATTTTTTTAAATTTATTTTACAATAGATAAAATTGTTTTTTTTTATTTTTTTAATATTTAAGATTTTTAAATAATTAAATTTCTTATTTGAATTACTATGTTAGAATTCCTAATATTTTAAACTTAAGGTTTTATTTGTAGAAATTCTTCTCTCATCCGAATACTTTAAAAATAGAATTCTTATTAGCTAAAATTATACTTTGTTTATTAAATATTTTCTTATTTGAAAACTATGTTGGAACTCAAAACTTTTAACACTTTAAAATTAATTAAGATTTATATTCATTGATTAGGCACACCCGCAACACGGGTAGAAAATAATTAGTACTCCTTAGTAGTCAAAGGAAAAGGTAGAACAAATAGAATCGGACAGTAAAATACTAAATGTAGAATTTAATGATAATAAAATAATTCGATTATTAAGGAATTCCGCTAGGAGCAGGAACTCCAAAGTCTAAAAGAATGGGGAATATCTGGGGGGAAAAAAGAATGCGGAACATATTACTATAAAAAGAGAAAGAACAGGTAACTCACTCCGTCGAAACATCTGCTAATTGCAGTTTTGTACCCGACACTGCTATGGCCGCCACCAGAGATAATGATGGTCGGGCTTTCCCTGAAGATTTGGCAATGGAGATTCTACTCAGGTTGCCGGTGGAGTCCTTGTTGAGATTCAAGTGCGTCTGCAAGAACTGGTACGAGATTATCAAGAGCCGTAGCTTTATCAGAGAACACATGAATTGGAGCGGCAAGAACAAGCCCCCCGAAATCCTGATTTATGATCATAGTGCCCCAGATGATTCCCCTCCCATCACTTTGATTTCGATTTCAGATGCTGCAGTTGTACATGAAAATCCGGATTATCTCCAGAGGTTCAGAGGTATGACATACTTTTTAGGTTCTGTGGATGGCTTGTTTTTATTGGAGAGAGTAATTGATGGCAGCATATTCAACATCTCCTTGGCTATGTGGAATCCTGCCACCCGGGAGGTGAGGCCCCTTCCTTCACCCGAGTTCAAGCTTCAACCATCTTTCAGACAAAGAGGCTGTAATTTTGGGTTCGGATTAGACCCAACAACAGATGACTATAAGGTGGTTTGGTTTCGGTCTTTCTGGGATAACATCAGAAATCGTAGGGTCCCTCAAGCATATGCAGCCGTCTATTCCTGTTCGAGGGACTCATGGAGAATACTTCAACCTGAAAATCATGATATCTTCATATATAAATACTGTATAGAAGCCCTTGGTACTGCTTACCTGAATGGAGCTTATTACTGGCTGCTAAAAGGGGAAAGATGCAAGTGTAGCATTCTTTCCTTTGACTTTGGCAAAGAGGTGTTTGTAGAGATTGGAGGGCCAGATGCTCCGCGTCCAATCATTGGAGGCTGAATTTGACATTACTTGATGACTCCATTGCCCTCTTGAACAGTGTTGATGGATTTTTTAATCATTTATGGGTAATGATCCAACCAGGGGTTTGGAACAAACTTCTTACCTTTCAATGCTTTTCAAAGTTTAAGTGTTGGAATCCATACACTGTTATTTTTGCAACTAAACATTCTCGCCTAGTCTCTTATGATGTTAGGACCCATGAGACGAGGTATCTTGGATTTCGTCATCCGGGCGTGTGGACAAATTACATGGAGGGTGGTTGTTCGGTTCATTATTATAAGAAGAGCATAGTAACAATTAAACGACTTTACCTGACATATTTGACTCCTTGATTGTGCTTTAAACAAGAGCTGATAATATGTTACAAGCTCAGTGTCTTCTATATTTATAGAGAACAGACTATGTCTGAATTTTAGAACTCATTAAATAAGTTCATGAAATCCCATACTCTGTGTATCCCTTGCCCCTTTCTTCACCTTCAAAGTCGAGGCACTCGTTTCTTGGACTTACATCAGTGCTCAAGCATTCGCTTCACATTGTGCTGATTATCGTCAGTGTGCGCATAAAGTATGTAATTGATCTTTTAAACTTGCAAAAGTAGTTGAGCAGATAATATGTGACAACACGTTTTATAATTTATACTGTAGATGATAGTGTTTGGTTACGCGCACCAATTCATTTGACTTGCTAATTGGAATTTCTTAGATTCATAAGGCATGGACAGTGTGGTCTTGACTTTCGATCCAATGATTGTAGGCGTTGATATGAATAGAGATGTCTTGATTTTTTATGTTGTGGAGAGGGCAAGCATTGTAAAGATACAATATGTTGTATTCCATTCTATCATAGGCTAAAATACTGTGTTGTCAATTGCATCAAGAATTTTTGTGAAACAGAGCTTGGTTGAAACGGAATGAGAGCTTTTTGTAATTGAGGATCAAAAAAAATTTCAGTGGCTGTAAAGAACATCGTTATTCGTTCTCGTATTTATTCATATGGAAACAATTAATTACTTTGTTATCTGGGATTTGTCAAACGAATGGTATAATGGAGGCCAGCGACAAAAAGAACTTTCAATAGGTAGAAGTAGAACCATAAACTTTGAGCCACATATATGATTTCTATCAGATAAAAGTGCAACGGAAACACTAAATGATCTGCGACATTTATCTCATTTGACTGCTTGTCTAGCAACTTGTCTGTCCTTTCTTTTTCTTTCTATTTCTATTGTCCTTATTTTTGTGGTCAGAAAAACATCACTAATGTTCTGTAGCAGATATCTAAGCATGTATTATCTACAAAGAAATAGCTAAGAGTAGGGGTGTACATAGATCAGGTTAGTTCGAATTTTGCAATTATCAAACCAAACCTATTGTGTCGGGTTATTAAATCTAAAGACCAAACCAAACCAATAAAATTCGGGTTTTTCAATCTCGATTTTTCTCGGGTTTTTGGATTATTCGGGTTTTTTTCGGTAAAATCTTCGTAGCACAAAACATATAACTTGTGCTCAAAATATTTCTTTAATCCTAGTAAGATACAACTATATAAGGCATTTTCCAAGAAAATTATACAAAAAATGAGATGTGTCATGGCATTATCCTAAAATATTCAACAATAAAAACAATAAAATTATGTAATATAAATATTGCTAATTAAAAGCCATAATAAAAATAAACATAATCTAAAAGTACTAAGTCATGCTAAAATAAGTAGACTAATAAGGGAGTATTAATTACATGACTAAACACTAAAGAAAAAATAAAAATAGTTATGCATTTTTATCTAAATTATTGCAAAACAAAAAATAGATATTCAATACATTGTTGTTCGAAGTATTGAATTGAATATCTTTTGTTAGCATTAATATTGATTTGATTTTGGTTTGGGCTTTTGTTAGCATTATTTATGTTACTAATATTAATGGCTATAAAACTTATTGGAACATTCAAAAGTTCTAAGTTCAACCTTGAAATAATACCTTAAAAGATAAAATTATGAAAATGTTTAAGAAATATTTATAAATTACATCACAATAAATATATTTATATATTAAATATATCTAAAAAATTTATATATGTAATGTCGGGTTTGTTTGGTTTCGGTTTGACTTTCTTTAGTTAAAACCAAACCAAACCAATTATGGTCGGTTTTTTTTTTTCAACACCAAACCAAATCAAACCAAATCATAGTCGGTTTTTTTTCTCGGTTTGACTCGGATTATCGGGTTGGTGCAGTTTGTCGGTTTTCTTTTTACACCCCTACCTAAGAGACCCACACTTGAAATCGTAAACACTTAGGGTGTATTTGGTATGAAGGAAAATATTTTTCATAGTATTTTCCATGAAAAATGAGTGGTTTTATCACTTATTTTTCGTGAGTGAAAAATATTTTCCGGAAAATACTTTCAAATATTTGATTAGAGAGTAGAATTTATTTTTAGGAAAATATTTTTTTATGCTACTCTCCTCATCCCGCTTCTCCCAAGTCCCCATGTTTCTTGTGCTCTCCCTCTCCTCTCCTCTCCCCCCCCCAACCCCACCCCACACACACAACAAAAAAGAAAAAATATCCAACAATTTGAAGACTCTATTTTCTTCAAGAATTTAATTATTGTTCTAAAAATTCATACATACCCAAAGAACTAATGTGTTGTTTTACTTTTTTTTACAAAAAAAATAATATTAAAATTTATGCTCCATAACTAAAAGAAAATACTTTATTTTAGTTGAAAAGAAAGTACCCTTTCTATAACATGAAAATAAATTATTTTTTTGTCGAAATGAAAGAAAATATTTTTTCTACGTCATGAAAAGAAAAAACTCTTTTTGTTGAAATGAAAGAAAATACCTTTTTTATACTATGAAAAGAAAATACTCATTTGTTGAAATAAAAAAAAAGTACTCTATCTATAACATGAAAAGAAAGTACTATTGATAATATTTCTATTTAGGGTGGGGTGGGAGGGGGTGGAGGGGTAGGTTGGTGGGGGTTGGTGGAGATGGGGAATAGGGTGGGTTGGGTTGGTGGGGATGGGAAATAGGGTGGGGAATGTTGAAAATGAGTTTTGAAAATTATTTTCCCTTCCCTTGATAGGAAAAATATTTTCCTCCAACTGGAGAAAAATGAGTTCATGGAAAAAATATTTTCCAAAACATTTAAGCCAATCAAACATGAAAAAATTAAAAAATATTTTCCTTCCTACCAAACACACCCTTAATTTCATTATTTAGTGGAAAGAAATATTGCTAGAAAATTCTGCAAGTATGTCTTGAGTTCATCAGTAAAATAAATGAAGCATCCCCTGCCAGTACACTTAGCTCAACATTTTTCCATCTCAACGGCTCTCTCTTTCTCTCTCTGTATTAGAAAAAAAAAATAAACTCATGAATTAAACTGCAACAGGTGTCAGTAAAGAAAGTGAATAATAGTGTGTAAAATACATTCGAAGCTAAGAAAATTAGTACTCTAACTATTAGTTCTGGAACTGCTCATAAGAGAATATCTCGGGTCTGGAACATAGGATCGCTCATAGTTACGAATAAAAAAAGAATCAATTAATCCCAGATTATACGGAATTTGTCATTATTATGCCATCAATTTCAAACAAATTTTTGAACCAAATGCATACTTCTTTTTGTAGGACCAAAGAAGTAAGGATTGAAATGTTCAGGCAGTGGCAATAGCACCATACAAGTTTGAGAGCAGAAAGTGATTGAGATTCCTGGTTCTGTTTTATTGGAGATAGAAGTGGCACGTGATTGGCATGTGAGCCAACGAGTTTAGTAGGGATGTTAGTTATAACTAATTATGTGAATGGTAGTTAGGAATTAACAGAAGAGTAGAGTTAGTTAACCTTAGTTAGTGAGTATATATAGACCATTAGTCATTGCATTCATTAGATTCTGAGAAAATATCTTAGCTCATTTTTGCTCTCCAATGGAGCTCTTGTTCTAGAATCTTCTCGCACATTTCTCTTCTCCTTCTATCAAGTTAATCTCAGATTCTCATTATGGTATCAGAGCACAGGAGTTAGATTCACGCTCACTGTGATCTTCATTCTCTGTTTTCTGCAAATTCATTCGGTTACTGATTGTTCATGTTTTCCCTTTTTTGATTCATTCAGATAGGGTTTGCATTTCCTTTTTGATTTGCAATTAGCGAGCTTGTAATTCACTGAAACGAGGAATTAACTCCATTGAACTCGTCAACGATGGCAATTAGAGAGGAAACCTCGACTGGAACCAGCAGAGGAACAACCATAGATCACCATCATCCTTTGTATCTACACCCATGTGATACTCCAGGTAGCTCCTTGATTTCGATTAAACTAACTGGAACTGAAAATTATGCACTATGGAGTAGATCGATGAAAAGAGGTCTAATTGAAAAGAGTAAGTTAGGTTTTGTTGATGGTCGTTGTACCAAGGATAAATTTCACCGATCTCTGCATGAGCTTTGGGAGAAATGTAACGGTATAGTATTATCATGGATAATGAATGTTGTGAGCAAAGGATTGCTCAGTGGAATTGTGTATAAGTTGAGTGCACATAAGGTGTGGACTTATTTGAAGGGTAAGTATGATAAGGTTGATGGATCTTGTATTTTCTTTTTGCACAAGGAGATAGCCACTTTGTCACATGGAATTTCTTCTGTTTCTTCATACTTCTCAAAGTTGACAGACCTTTGGGAGGAATATGATGCATTAATGCCATGTCCTGGTTGCGATTGCCTAGAATCTAAGAACTATTTTGAGCATTTTGAATATCAAAGGTTGTTGCAATTCTTAATGGGACTTAATGAGTCTTATGCACAACCTAGAAGCCAAATTCTGATGATGAGCCCAGTGCCTACTGTTAATAAGGCCTACTCGATGATAGCTTCTGAAGAGAGTTAAAAAGCACTAGGAAAATTCTCATAAGCAGTTGATATAGGAGATGGAACAACACTGTAAACTAATAAAGGAACGAATATATAGAACAACTATAACCCTAGAAGAGGTAATTTGCTTTGTGACTACTGCAACTATAAAGGACACACTAGAGAGACTTGTTTCAAATTGCATGGTTACCCAGCTGACTTCAAAAAGAGGAATAGAACAAGAGGTTTTCCTCAACGATCTATGGCTAATGCTACAACACAAGAAGGACAACCTTCAGTTACCTACCCAATGGTCAATGCAGCATCACAAGAAGGGCAACATATGATGAATACAGCAACATGCACTACATCACATGGAATGCCAATCATGTTTACTCAGGAGCAGTATGATCAGATCCTAAAACTAATCAACAAGGACACATGTGAAAACATTAAGAATTTTGCAGGTAAAACTAATATTTCTATCTTAGATGACAAGGCTAAAGGTGAAAACTGAATAGTAGACTCTGGTACAACCAACCACATGATACACACCAGAGAACTACTTGATAAGATAAACCCAGTGCATTAGGAAATGAATCAAAGGTGCATTTACTTAATGGTACATCACTTGACATTGCTTGCACATGAGAAAGTAAGATGGGTGACACTGACATTATCAAAAATGTGTTATATATTTCAGATTTTAAATACAACATATTTCCTGTCTCTAAGCTTACTAGAGACTTGAGGTGCTTTATATCATTTTATCCTGGTTTTTGGATAATACAGGACCTTCACAGTAGGAAAATAAAGGGGATTGGTAAGGAACTGGATGGTTTGTACAACTTGTAGCATCAGAAAGGATAAAGCCAAGGCTGCAACTGTGAATTTACACAATGATTCTGCAAAGGAGGAGGAATTAAGACTGTGGCATGGAAGACTTGGACATGCTCCAGATAGAGTAGTCAAGCTATTCTTAATATGAAGTTTAAGAATAGTGATGATAGAATAATGAGTGCACAATTTGCCCTTTAGCTAGGCAAGGAAGACTGCCTTTTCCTAAAAGTACAAAAAGGTCACATAAACTTTTTCAATTGATACATGTGGATATATGGGATCCATATAAAGTTCCAACTCATAGTGGACACAGATTGTTCCTCACTATAGTAGATAACCATAGTAGAATGATATGGATTTACCCGTTGAGGCTTAAAAGTGATGTGGTTGTATATTTGAGACATTTTCTAGCCTAAGGAGTGATAATGATTATGAGTTTTTCAACTTTGATTGAAATATTTCAATCCTATGGTATGATCCACCAGAGTTCTTGTGTCCACAACCCACAGAAAAATGGGGTGGTGGAAAGAAAACACAGACACATATTGGAGGTAGCAAGAGCTATCAGACTATAGGGACATTTACCTCTCAAATTTTGGGGAGATTGTGTGCAAGCAGCTGTCCATGTAATTAATAGACTTCCTCTATCAGTTTTAACAAGAAAATCATCTTTTGAAGTACTGCATGGGAGACCACCACCACGGTAGCACATGAGAACCATAGGTTGCTTGTGCTTTGCTAAAGTAGTAGGAGAAGGAGATAAATTTGCAGCCAAATAAGTAGGGGCTATCTTGATGGGCTACTCTTCTTCCCAAAAGGGTTATAGACTATATAATATTTACACTAACTCCTTTTTTGTTAGCAGGGATGTCAAGTTTATGGAACACATACTTCCTTTCCAGTTGTTAAAGGAAGGGAGACTGCATGTATTCCTTAATGGTGTTCTAGCTTCCCCAACTATTGATCCAAATGATATAGCTTCCACTAACATTGTTACTGCTCCAGAACCAGAAATAGAAGATTTACCAGCTGAGGGGACTGTCCCTCCAGTAGCTACACCCATTGCAGATGCTTAAACACTGTCACCGCCATCTATGTCTCTTGAAGAAATACAACTTGTTGAAGATATGCATCCTCAGCCACAACTCCTTCTAGAATATATTACACTAGAAAATGTAGATTCTCGGCTTAGAAAGTCAGCTAGGACTGTCAAAGAGATGTGGATGCAAGATAATGTTTGCAATGGTTCTTTGGCAGGCTCTGTTGAGAAACTTCCTTTCAAGTATCCTATGCAGAATTACCTCAATCATGTAGGAGTCTCAGCTAAGTATCAGTCTTATCTATCTAAAATTACCAATATTAGGGAGCCTATGAGTTATGAGGAAGCTGTAACTGATCCTAAATGGATTGAGGCAATGCATCAAGAACTGACTGCACTCAAAGACAATGGGACTTGGACTTTAGCTGATTTATCAGCTGGTAAAGTACCTATTGGACGCAAATGGGTATTCAAGATCAAATATAGAGCTGATGGAGAGATTGAAAGGTACGAGGCATGACTAATGGCTAAAGTGTACAATCAAGTAGATAGATTAGACTACCATGAGACTTTTTCTCCTGTAGTCAAGATGGTAACAGTCAGAGTTGTCTTAGCTCTGGCAGCAGCACACAATTGGCATTTACATTAGATGGATGTTTACAATGCATTTCTCCAATGAGACCTTAATGAAGAAGTTTACATGTGCCTCCCAAAGGGATTTCCCGGCCAGGGGGAGAAGGCATGTGTCACGACTCAAAATCAAACTAGCCGTGATGGCACCTAACCTCACCCGCTAGGTAAGCCAAATAATAATAATCCGATTCAATTAATATTTAACTGACTCTAATACACTCCCCAAGGACTGGTAGTACAAATCATGAGCTTCTAAGATTAGAATTTACAAAGCTGGTATGAAATAAAAATACATCATCTGTTTGAAATATACATGAACATATTAAAATTCTAAAGCTACCATGAATAAGAGGCAGCAATGACTGAAACGCAGGTACATCTTCAATGCTAGCTCCCGCCATGCACAGCAACATCAACATCCAAAATGTGCACGCAAGGTGCAGAAGTGTAGTATGAGTACAACTGACTCCATGTACTCAATAAGTAACAACCTAACCTTAGGTTGAAAGTAGTGACGAGCTTGTACCAAGGTCAGAGTCCACACCAATATCCAGTAACATCTCATAACAATATAATTAAAGAAGCACAAAGAATAACTCAATAATAAGATGCCATCTTGTTCACAGTTCCGGAAAAATAAATATTTTCTTTTCAAGTATAATAGTAAAACTCAATTCTTTTCATTGAAATCACCAAAATATGAGTAAGTCTGAAAACTGTGATTTTTCCCAAAAACATTCTTCCACAATAGGAAATTTCATTTTCAAATGGCATGAGGAAAGTACATCTCTATGCCTACATGTCAATGTGCATGCCAATACAATGCAACATAGTGATAGAACCATATGCATACTCTCAAAGTATCAATTCACTCAGTCCTCCCAGTTACTCAATCCTCTTAGTCACTCAGTCCTCCCAGTCGCTCAATCCTCACAGTCACTCATTCCTCACAGTCACTCAATCCTCCCAAGTCACTTGGCACTCGCACTCAGTAGGTACCTGCGCTCACTGGGGGTGTGTACAGACTCCGGAGGGGCTCATTCAGCCCAAGCGCTATAACAAGTCAATCATGGCATAAATCAAAAAACATGTTGCGGCGTACAACCCGATCCCATAAACATCCTCACTATCAGGCCCTCGACCTCACTCAGTCATCAGTCTCTCCAGTCTCTCGGGCTAAAAAATGCCATGAAAATCAGCCCAAAAATGATGATATGATGTATCAATAAATAACAACAGAGACTGAGATATGATATAAATGAATGAACATGACTAAGTTTGAAATTACAATTTAAACAAATTCAACAATAATATGACCTTTGTGGGTCTCAATAATACTGCATTTAGCCTCAGCAGGATTTTAAGATGATTCTCAGCTCAATTTCTTTAACACATAAAAGTACATGGATGATGCCAAGATTATTTGACTACACAATTCCATGGAACCAATTACGTCACAATTTTTATGGTGCACGCCCACACGCCCGTCACCTAGCATGTGCGTCACCTCTAAACAAATCATATAACAAGTATTTTCGGGGTTTATACCCTCAACTCCAAGTTTAGAAATGTTACTTACCTCAAACCGTGCAATTCTTTATTCAAATAAATCTTTTTCTCGCAAATTTACCTCTGAATGATGTGTATCTAGTCACAATAAATTCGATTCAGTCAATACAAATTATAGGAATTAATTTCATATGAAATTCTATATTTTCCAATAAAAATCCGAAATTGCACTCAAATATTACCCGTGGGACCCATATCTTGGAATCCTACAAAAGTTACAGAATATGAACGCCCATCCAACCATGAGTCTAACCATATAAATTTTACCAAATTCCGATAACAACTCGACCTCCAAATCTTAAATTTTCGTTTTTGAAAGATTTTGCAAAAATCTTGATTTTTTTCCATTTAAATCCGAAATAAATGATAAATATAACCATGGATTTATAAAATATAATTACTTTCGGATATAGAACACTTACCCCCAATCCATATGGTGAAAATCGCCTAAACAATCGCTTCAATCCGAGCTCCATAACTCCAAAAATGTTAAAAATGACTGAAATCTCAAAATATAGCTTCTGCCCAGGTATTTACTCTTCGCGATCGCGGAAAATTGTTCGCAGTCGCGAAGCACAACTTTTCTCAACCCAAAATTTTCCCTTCGCGATCGCAAAGAATAAGTGCCTATCTCTTCCAGACAGCCTCCAGTATAATGGTCATAACTTTTTTGTACAAAACTCCAAATGACAAATGGTTTGACTTTCTGAAAACTATAAATCAAGGGCTATAACTTTAATATGTTGATCATATCCCAATTTCTTACATATTGTGAGATATAAGCATCCAAAGTCAGCCCTGTGCAGTCCAAGCTCTTCCCAAATAGCCTATAGTTTATCCATCATAATGTTTTGTACACAACTCCAAATGACAAATGGGTTACTTTTCGAAATACTAGACATCAAGGGCTACAACTTTCATTTTTGGATCATTTCCAAATTCCTTATAGATTGTGACATATAAGCTTCCAAAGTTGGGTTAGTGCAGCAAAACCTTCCTCTACGCGATCGTGAAAAGGCTTCCGCGATCGCGATTCACAGTGTCCAAACAACAAAATTGCTCTTTTCGATCGCATCTGTTTGTCTACGATCTCGATGCATACCCCTGTGGCCAAAAACCAGCAACTAAAAATGACCTAGAAATGGTCCGAAACCACCCCGAAACTCACCTGAACTCCTCGAGACCCCGTTTGAACATACCAACAAGTCTCAAAACATATCACGGACTTAGTCGAGGCCTCAAATAGTATCAAACAACGCTAAAAATATGAATCACACACCAATTCAAGCCTAATGGAACTAAGAAATTTTAACTTCTATATTCGATGCTGAAACCTATCAAATCCAGTCCAATTGACCTCAAATTTTGCACACAAGTCATAAATGAAATAACGGATCTATGGAAATTTTCAGAACTGGATTCCGATCCCGATATCAAAAAGTCAACTCCCCGGTCAAACTTCCAAACTTAAATTTCTATTTTAGCCATTTTAAGCGTAATTTAACTACGGACTTCTAAATAATTTTTCGGACACGCTCCTAAGTCCAAAATTACCATACAGAGCTATTGGAATCATCAAAATTCTATTCTAGAGTCACTTGCAAAAAGTCAAACTCCGGTCAACTCTTTCATTTAAGCTTCCAAAACAAGAATTGTTCTTTCAATTAAATTTTAAATCATCCGAAAACCAAACTCGACCACCCACGCAAGTCATAATACATATTTCAAAGCTGCTCGAGACTTTAAGCCACCGAACGGAACGCTAATCCTCAAAACGACAAGTCAGGTTGTTATAGTATGTAGGCTGAACAAATCCCTTTATGGATTGAAGCAGGCTTCGAGACAATGGAATCTAAAGCTGACTAAGGCACTACTCAAATCATGCTTTGTGCAAAGCCATTTTGATTACTCCTTATTCACAAAGAAGCAAGATATAGGGCTAGTGGTCATTCTAGTATATGTAGATGATTTTCTCATAACAGGGAATGATCAATGCTTGATTTCTGAGGCAAAGTCCATACTGCAAAGCAATTTCAAAATCAAAGACCTAGGGGAATTAAAATTCTTTCTTGAAATTGAGATAGCAAGATCCAAGAAAGGAATATTAATGAACCAGAGGAAGTTTGCAATGGAGCTGATCACTGAACTTGGATTGGCAGGTTCAAAACCAGCAACTACACTGTCACGACCCAAATTTCTCAATTTAGGATACAGTGATGGCACCTAGTCTAGGTAAACATATTAATATGAGGAATAATTAAAATAAAAATAAATATTCTTAAAAAGCCAACAACTCAGTACATATAGAAATTTCCAAAAACCGGCGAAATACAAGTCACAAGCTCTTGGAAGAAATCTTAAATAGCTCTATACATCAGAGTCTAATGAGGATAAAGAAATAATAAAATAAGGATAGAGAGGGACTCCGAGGTATGCGGACGCTGGCAGATATACCTTGAAGTCTCCGCGTGTAGACTAGCTCACTGATACCTGGTCTGGTAGGAACCACCTGGATCTGCACAAAAATATGTGCAGAAGCATAGTGTGAGTATACCACAACGGTACCCAGTAAGTGACAAGCCTAACCTCGGTAGAGTAGTGACAAGGTCAGGTCAGGCCCTACTGAAATAATAATCATCATCATAATAATAATAATAATAATAATAACAACAACAACAATAATAATAATAATAATAATAATAATAATAATAATAATAATAATAATAATAATAATAATAATAATAATAATAATAATAATAATAATAATAATAATAATAATAATAATAGGAAATGGAATAAGTAATGGGTATACCATAATTTAACTACTCAGAATAAAAGCAAGTAACAGACCTCGGAAGAACACAGAGATTCACACATTAAATGAAACAAAATCACCAAAGACAAAAACATAAATAAAGAAATATCAACAGGGCACTCCCGAGGTACCGCTTCGTAGTCCCAAAATAAATACACAATTCTTTTCTTTATATCACCACGGGAGCATTTCACATTTAGTTTTAAAAATTATTTTTTTCGAAATAGCATCCCATGTTTTAGCCCACCTTATCTCAGCGCATGACTTCTAGTAGTTCCCCTACTTGCCATGCGTATCAAGCCCACCTTATCTGACTACATGAATATCAACACCCATACCTTATACCACCACATGCGTATCAATATCACAATATCTTAACAAAAGGGCACTCCCGAGGTACTGCCTCGTAGTCCCAAAAGTAAATAAATTTCAATAATAAGGAGCGCATGGCTCAACAACACTGTACCCAAAAATCTCAACAAATAACTGGAAGTGTACAATTCAACAGAATAATATTTAACAATTTAACACCTTAATTTCAATATGATTTACGGCCTTTAAATTTTCAATACCAAATTTCAATAATTGATATTTCATAATGTAATAACTCAATTAAGGAATTCAACTTTCAAATAAGAATCACAAAATAGAAAGGAAACAAAACTTCAACTAAACAGGTAAAACAATTAGCAGAAAAAGATAAGGCAAGTAGGACATGTGAAAATAGAATAACGATGATGAATATAACATGGTAAATAAATTACTTAATATGTGACAGAGAGATACACAATTTAAAATCAGAATTTTCTACATTTAGCCCGTGTACACACTCATCACCTTACGTACACAGCCTTCAACACATCACAATTATCATAACAATACAAGTCCTAAGAGGAATTTCCCCCACACAAGGTTAGACAAGTCACTTACCTCGACTTGCGTCAATTTAATCCACTAGTAGGCTCTTTCCTCGATTATCCAACAACGAATGGCTCGAATCTAGCCAAAATAATTCGATACAGTCAACAAAAATTATAGGAATCAATTCCATATGAAAAATACTAGATTTTCCAATAAAATTCGAAATTCAACCCAAAAATTGACAATGGGTCCCAAGTCTCGGAATCCAACAAAAGTTACAAAATATGAACGCCCATTCAATGACGAGTCCAACCATACCAAAATTTTTCAATTTCGACAACAATTCGGTCCTCAATTCTTCAAATCTAACCAAGAGGGTTTTCAAAATTTTCCAACTTAAAGCACCAATTAGACGTTAAAAATTGTAATAGATTCGGGTTATTTAACCAAAATAGAGTTAGAAATTCTTACCCCAATATTTTTTTTGAAACTCTCCCGAAAATCGCTTCACCCGAGCTCCCAAAATAGAAAAATTTAAGAATAAACATTAAACCCACGAACAGAGCTTTTTCTACCAATTGTTTCCCACCTGCGGACAGTGTGGTGCACCTGCGAGCTCGCTTCTACGATAAAAATCTCGCACCTGCGGTGTCCACTCAACGTCCCAGGTTTTGTACTTGCAAGAAGAGCACCCGCACCTGCGGTGTCGCTTATGTGAGTAAGGTTGCGCACCTGCGTGGTCTTCCGCTTCTGCGCCTTCGTTGTTCGCTTTTGCAATCACGCAGGTGCGGGAAATGCTTCGCACCTGTGATCCTTATCCAGTCCTTCCCATTCCTCTTCTGCGATCCACAACTCGTTTGTGCGAGTCCGCACCTGCGGCCAGTCCCTCCGTAGGTGCGATAACACCAGAAACCAAAAAATTTCAGAATTGTTCTAAGTCCAAAAATTGATCCGATTTCGATCCGAATCTCACTCGGGGTACCCGGGACCTCAACCAAATATACCAACAAGTCCTAAAATATCATACAAAATTAGTCGAGTCTTCAAATCACATCAAACAACACTAAAAACACGAATCACACCGCAATTCAAGCTTAACAAAAACTAACAAATTCCAACTTCTACATTCGATGCCGAAACCTATCAATTCAATTCCGATTGACCTCAAATTTTGTACACAAGTCATAAATGACATAACAGAGCTATTCAAATTTCCAGAATCGGATTTCGACTCCGATATCATAAAGTCAACTCCCCGGTAAACTTCCAAACTTAAATTTTCTATTTTCACCATTTCAAGCCTAATTTAACTGCGGACATCAAAATAAATATCCTGACACACTCATAAGTCTAAAATCACCATACAGAGCTATTGGAACCATCAAAATTTCTTTTCGGGCTCGTTTATACATATTTCATCATCCGGTCAATTATTTCAACTTAAGCTTTAAATATTGGAACTAAGTATTCCATTTCATCCTGAAACCTCACCGACAAATCACATAATTATAATTGAACATGGAATAAGCAGTAAATGGAGAAACAACACTGTAATATTCAAAATGGCCGGCCAAGTTGTTACATTCTCCCCCTATTAAACAAACGTTCGTCCTCGAACTAGTTTAGAATTATGCCTGGAGTCTCAAATATGTGTGGATATTTGCTCCGCATCTCTCGCTCAGTATCCCAGGTAGCTTCTCCGGCTGGCTATTCTCTCCACTGCACCTTCACTGAAATTATGTTCTTTGACCTCAGCTTTCGAACCTGTCGGTCCAAAATAGCTACCAGATCCTCAACATAAGATGAATCCTTGTCCAACTGGACTGAGCTAAAATCTAATACATGAGACAGATCACCGTGATACTTCCGGAGCATAGAAACATGGAATACCAGATGAACTGCAGCTAGGATAGGTGGCAATGCAAGCTTGTAAGCCACCTCGCTAATCCTTTCAAGTATCTCAAAAGATCTGATATACCTAGGGATCAACTTGCCCTTCTTCCCGAACCTCATAATACCCTTCAAGGGCGAAACCCAAAGCAAGACCCGCTCCCTCACCATGAATTCCACATCACGAACCTTCCAATCCGCATAACTCTTCTGTCTAGATTGGGCTACACAAAGTCGATCCTGAATCAATTTAACCTTTTCCAAAGCATCCTAAACCAAATCTGTACCCAATAGCCTAGCCTCACGAGGTTCAAACCAACCCACCGAAGACCGACACTGCCTCCTATATAAGGCCTCATACAGAGCCATCTGAATGCTCGAATGGTATCTGTTGTTGTAGGCAAATTCTGCGAGTGGCAGGAACTGATCCCAAAAAACTCTGAAATCGATAGCACAAACGCGAAGCATATCCTTCAATATTTGAATAGTGCGCTCAGACTGTCCGTCCGTCCGAGGGTGAAACGCTGTACTCAACGCAACCTGTGTGCCTAACTTATATTGCACAGCCCTCCAGAACCGTGATGTAAACTGCGTACCCCAGTCCGAGATGATGGATACCAGTACACCATTAAGCATGGAAATCTCGCGGATATAGATCTCCGCTAACTGCTCCGCAGAATAAGTAGTACCAACTGGAATAAAATGCGCGGACTTGGTCAGCCTATCCACAATCACCCAAATGGCATCAAACTTCTTCTGAGTCTGTGGAAGCCCGACAACAAAATCCATAGTAATACGCTCCCATTTCCACTTTAGAATTTCTAGCTTCTAAAGCAATCGACCTGGTCGTTGGAGCTTATACTTCACCTGTTGACAATTTAGGCCCCGAGCTACATACTCCACTATGTCCTTCATTCTCCTCCACCAGTATTGCTGCTTCAAGTCCTGATACATCTTTGTAGCACCCGGATGAATGAAATACCATGAACTGTGAGCTTCCTGGAGAATCAACTCGCGTAGACCATCTATATTGGGCACACAAAACCGGTCCTACATTCGCAACACACCATCATCCCCAATAGTGACCTCCTTGGCATCGCCGTAATGAAATGTGTCCTTGAGGACAAGCAAATGGGGGTCGTCATACTGACGCTCTTTGATATGATCATATAGAGAAGACCTAGATACCACGCATGTAAGAACTCGATTGGCTCTGAGACATCCAATCTAACAAGCTGGTTGGCTAAGGCCTGAACCTCCTATGATAATGGCCTCTCTGCTACCGATAGATATGCTAGACTGCCCAAAATCTCCGCCTTTCGGCTCAAAGCATCAGCCACCACATTGATCTTCCCTGGATGATACAAGATGGTGATATCATAATCTTTTAGTAACTCTAACCACCTCCGCTGCCGCAAGTTGATATCCTTCTGTTTGAACAGATGTTGTAGATTCCGATGGTCAGTATAGACCTCACAATGGACACTGTACAAATAATGCCGCAAAATCTTCAAGGCATGAACAATAGCTACTAATTCAAGGTCCTGGACAGGATAATTCTTCCCATGCACCTACAGCTGCCTAGACGTGTAAGCAATCACTCCAATGTCTTACATCAACACCGTGCTGAGACCAATACGCAACACATCACAATACGAAGTATAAGACCCTGAACCTGTAGGCAACACCAATACTGGAGCTGTAGTCGAAGTTGTCTTGAGCTTTTGAAAGCTCTCCTCACACTCCTCGGACCATTTGAACGGAGTACCCTTTTGGGTCAATCTGGTCATAGGTGCAGCAATAGATGAGAAACCCTCTACAAATCGGCGATAATACCCTGCCAAACCAAGAAAAGTCCGGATCTCATTAGCTGATGACAAATTGTGCTAGGGGTGAGCATATTTCGGTCCGAACCGAAGAAACCGACCAAACTAAAAATATTTTTATTTCGGTCTTTTCGGTCAGTTTCAGTTTAAAATTTTAAAATTTCAGTTTTTCGGTTCGGTTTTCGGTTATTAATTTATTTGGTTCGGTTAACCGAAAAACTGAATTATTAGCAAACCAATAAATTTTCGGTCGGTTTCAGTCTAATTTATCAAAATTTTGAAAGAAAACCAACAAATTTGCCAGTCCAATTATTATATAGAGAGAGCCCAATATGATAATATTCAAACTGAAAACCGATTAGAAATAAAGTGAACCGAAATTAGAAAATTGAACTGAACCGAACTTATTTCAGTTCGTTTTCGGTTACTACTTTTACAAAACCGAAAACCAAATAATCGAACCAAATTTCTTCAAACCGAACCGAACCGACTGAACGCCCACCCCTAGTCTGGGGAAACTTTGCACTGCTTCAATTTTTTTTGGATATACCTGAATCCTCTTGCTCGATACTACATGACCCAAGAATCCCACTAAATCAAACCAGAATTCGCACTTTGGAAATTTTGCATACAACTTCCTTTCTCTCAAAGTCTGAAGCAAAGTCCTCAGGTACTGCTCATGATCCTCCCGGCTCCGAAAGTACACCAGAATGTTGTCAATAAACACAATGACGAATGAGTCAAGATAGGGTTGAAATATACTATTCATCAAGTGCATAAATGCTGCTTGGGCGTTGGCCAGCTCAAATGACATTACAAGGAACTCGTAATGACCATACCGAGTCCTGAAAGCAGTTTTTGGAATATCTGGCTCCCGAATCTTCAACTGATGGTACCCTGACCACAAATCAATTTTCAAGAACACTTTGGCACCCTATAGTTGATCAAATAGGTCATCAATGTGAGGCAATGAGTACCTGTTCTTCACTGTAACCTTGTTCAGCTGCCGATAATCAATACATATGCACATGGAACCATTCTTCTTCTTTACAAACAAGACTAAAGCACCCCAAAGCGATACACTAAGACGAACAAAACTCTTATCAAGCAAATCATGTAGTTGTTCTTTTAATTCTTTCAATTATGCTGGGGCCATACGATATGGTGGAACAGAAATGGGCTGAGTGCCCGGTAACAAATCAATGCCAAAATCAATATCTCTGTTGGGTGGCATACCCGGAAGATCACCTGGAAAATCCATCACCACCAGAACTGACTCCATGGTAGGAGTATCAACACTGACATCTCTCACAAGGGCTAGATAAGCATTGCACCCTTTTTCAACCATATGCTGATAATCTTGCTAGGAACAAAATTTACAACACCTTTTCATAATATACGTGGTATACCTGGCATAGCCAACGTCACAGTCTTAGCGTGACAATCGATAATAGCATGATATGGCGACAACCAGTCCATGCCCAAAATAATATCAAAATCTACCATATTGAACAACAATAAATCGGCTATGGTCTCAAAACCATTAATAAGAATTCAACACGACCAATACACACGGTCGACAATAATGGAATCCCCAATAGGTGTAGATACATGTACAATAGAACTTAGAGAATCACGGAATATCTCCAACTATGGAGCAAAGTAAGAGGACACATAGGAATAGATGGAGCCTGGATCAAATAAGGCTGAAGCCTCTCTATGACAAATTGAAATAATACCTGTGATAACTGAGTCAGATGTAACTGCCTCGTTCCTAGCTAGAAGAGCATAATATCTTGCCTGGCCTCCTCATCTAGGGCGACCTCTACCTGCCCGACCTCCACCTTGAGCTGGCAGTGCAGGTGGAGCGGTAACCGGTGCAGTAACTATTGCATGAGAAGCCTGATGGCCCTGTGAAATAGGTGGGGCCTGAGTAATTTGTGGAGGTGCACCCCTCCTAAGTCTGGGGCAATATCTTATCATATGAGGAATTTCACCGCACTCAAAACAAGCCATGGGAGGATGCGGCTACTGAGAATGGTTCAGGCCTGATCGACTGAATTGCTCGCTGAAAGCACCCCGTGCAGGAGTTACACTGGACAATGGCGGTTCATAATAAGGGGCCTGAGGTCTGTGAGTAGGTGTAATATCGCTAGAAGCTGGATGTGATGAATGAATAGGACGGCTCACATAGCCTCTACCATGATGGGCTGCAGCTGGGGCACGGGAACTGCTATATGTGCCAGAATCTCAAGGCCTCTTAGCCTCCCTCTCTTCTCTCTCCTGGGTATGCATACCCTCCAATATCCTAGTGATTACCACTACCTATTGGCATGCGATGTGCATCTCCAGCTCTTATGCCATGCTAAATCTGATACTAGGGTTGAGCCCCTCGATAAATCGACAAACGCGCTCTCTGACGGTAGCAACCAAGGTTGGTGCATGCCTGGATAGATCGCTGAACCGGGCTGCATACTCTGATACCGTCATAGAGCCTATGCGCAATTGCTCAAACTCTGCGCGCCATATATCTCTGAGACTCTGGGGAACATACTCTCTCAAGAACATATCCGAGAACTGAGTCCAAGTGAGTGAAGCTGCCTCGACCGAACTACCCAACTCATATGTATGCCACCACTGATAAGCTGCTCCCCTAAGCTGAAATGCAGTGAAAAAAACACCACTAGACTCCACAATACCCATAGTACGAAGGATACAGTGGCACTCTTTAAGAAAACCTTGGGCGTCCTCTGAAGCCAACCCGCTGAAAGTAGGAGTGTGGTACCTTTTGTACCTCTCGAGCCTGAGCTGGTCCCCCTCGGAAACTGCTTCTCTAATCTCTGGCTATACCGGGACAACCGACTGCACTAGTATAAACCCTAGAACATGGTCAACCTGTACCCATGGCTCCGGGGTACGGGCAGCGGGAGTCTGTGCTCCTCCCCCAGCCTGAGATGTGGCAGGAGCAAGTCGAATTAACCCTGCCTGAGCTAAAGTGGAAAACATGCTCAAAAATTGGGCGAGAGTCTCTTGAAGTGCATGGGTAGTAACAGGCGTCTCAGGTGCCTGCTCTCCAACTGGAGCTACTGGTGGCCCCTCTGTAGCAGCTCTTGCAGGTGCTCTAGCTGCACCACATGGCTATCCCCGGCTTCTGCCTCTCGCGGCTCTAGCAGGAGGCACGGGTGCCTGATCATCGGATCTAGTCGTGCGTGTCCTCACCATCTGTGAGAGAATAGAAAGACAAAGGTTTAGAATTTCGAAGTCAACAATTGCGCACGATAAGGAATCAAAGAAGTAAAGCTTTCCTAACAGTTCCATAGCCTCCCGAAGATAAGTACATGCATCTCTGTACCGATCAGCGAGACTACTAAACTTGTTTGTGACTCGTAACACCTATGAATCTAAAGCTCTGATACCAATTTGTTACGACCCAAATTTCCTACCGTAGGATATCGTGACAACACCTAGTCTCTAAGACTAGGTAAGCCTATTAACATGCGGAATAATTAAAATAAAATAAATATTCTTAAAAAGCCAACAACTCAGTACATATAGAAATTCCCAAAACCTGGCGAAATACAGGTCACAAACTCTTGGAAGAAATTCTAAATAGCTCTATACATCAGAGTTTAATGAGGATAAAGAAACCATATAATAAGGATAGAGGGGGACTACGAGGTCTGCGGACGCTGGCAGATATACCTTGAAGTATCCGCGTACAGACTAGCTCACTGATACCTGGTCTGGTAAGAAATACGTGGATCTACACAAAAAGATGAGCAGAAGTATAATATGAGTACACCACAGCGGTATCTAGTAAGTGCCAAGCCTAACCTTGGTAGAGTAGTGACGAGGTCAGGTCAGGGCCCTACCGGAAATAATAAGAACAAGGCAAAAGATCTAACCAGATATAATAACAATAATAATAATAATAATGACAATGGAAATGGAATAAGTAATGGGTATACCATAATTTAACTACTCAGAATAAAAGCAAGTAACACACTTCGGAAGAAGACAAAGATTCACACATTAAATGAAACAAAATCAGCAAAGACAAGAACATAAATAAAGAAATATCAACAGGGCACTCCAGAGGTACCGCCTAGTAGTCCTAAAATAAATACAAAATTCTTTTTCTTATTTCACCGTGGGGGCCTTTCACATTTAGTTTTAAAAATCATTTTTTTTCGAAATATCGTCCCGCATTTTAGCCCACCTTACCTCACCGCATGACTTCTAGTAGTTCCCCTACTAGCCACGATCAAGCCCACCTTATCTTACCGCATACGTATTAACACCTAGACCTTATATCACCGCATACGTATTAATATCTCAACAAAAGGGCACTCCCGAGGTAACGCCTCATAGTCCCAAAAGTAAATAAATTTCATCAAATAAGGAGCTCACGGCTCAACAACACTGTACACAAAAATCTCAACAAATAATTGGAAGTGTACAATTCAATAGAATAATATTTAACAATTTAACACCTTTATTTCAATAGGATTTACGGCCTCTATAATTTAACACTCCAGGCATCCCATGGTGCCTCAGGTGGTCGTGGCCCTCAGATGCATTATTTCGACCAGCTAGCCTACAGTGCACCACCATCTCCTATTAGTGTACCTCCACTCTAGAGTTATCAGGGTGGTCAATCAGGTCGACAGGGTCAGTTTCAGGGTCAGCAGTCACAGCAGCCGAGGTTATGTTATACGTGTGGTGATCCGAGGCACATTGCTAGATTTTGCCCTCAGGCAACGGGCAGCTCACAACACTAGAGTTCTCGTGCCATGGTTCCGGCACCAGTTGCTGCACCACCTGCTCAGCCAGCCAGAGGTAGGGGCCAGACAGTTAGAGGTGGATTCAATACCAAATTTTAATAATCGATATTCCATAATTTAATAACTCAATTAAGGAATTCAACTTTTAAATAAGGATCACAGAATAGAAAGGAAACAAAACTTCAACTAAACAGGTAAAACAATTAGTAGAGAAAAATAAGGCAAGTAGGACATGCGGAAATAGAAAAACGATGATGAATATAACATGGTAAATAAATTAATTAACATGTGACAAATATATACACAATTTAAAACCAGAATTTTTCTTATTTAGCCCATGTACACACTCGTCACCTCGCGTACACAGCCTTCAACACATCACAATTATCATAACAATACATGTCCTAAGGGGAATATCCCCCACACAAGGTTAGACAAGTCACTTACCTCGAGTTGCGTCAATTTAATCCACTAGTAGGCCTTTTCCTCGATTATCCAGCTCCGAAAGGATCAAATCTAGCTAAAATAATTCGATACAGTCAACAAAAATTATAGGAATCAATTCCATATGAAAAATACTATATTTTCTAATAAAATCCAAAATTCTACGCAAATATCGACAGTGGACCCCATGTCTCGGAATCCGACAAAAGTTACAAAATATGAACGCCTATTCAGTGATGAGTCCAACCATACTAAAATTTCTCAATTCCGACAACAATTTGGCCCTCAATTCTTCAAATCTAACCGAGAGGGTTTTCAAAATTTTCCAACTTAAAATACTAATTAGACGTTAAAAACTGTAATAGATTCGGGTTATTTAACCAAAATAGAGTTAGGAATTCTTACCCCAATATTTTCCTTTAAAATCTCCCGAACATTGCTTCACCCGAGCTCCCAAAATCGAAACATTGAAGAATGGACTTTAAACCCACGAAAAGAGCTTTTCCTACCCAGTTCTTTTGCACCTGCGGACAGTGTGACGCGCCTGCGAGCTCGCTTCTACGATAAAAATCTCGCAGTTGCGGTGGCCACTCAACATCCCAGGTTTCGCACCTGTGGTATTGCTTCTACGAGCAAGGTAGCGCACTTGCATGGTCTTCCGCTTCTGTGCCTTCGTTGTCCGCTTCTGCGATCATGCAGGTGCGGAAAATTCTTCGCACCTGTGAACCCTATCCAGTCCTTCCCATTCCGATTCTACGAGCCACAGCTCGCTTGTGCGAGTCCGTACCTGCGGTCAGTCCCTCCACAGGTGCGATGACACCAGAAACCAAAAAATTTCAGAATTGTTCTAAGTCCAAAAATTGATCAGATTTCGATCTGAATCTCACTCGGGGTACTCGGGACCTCAATCAAATATACCAACAACTCCTAAAATATTATACAAAATTATTCGAGTCTTCAAATTATATCAAACAACCCTAAAAACACGAATCACACCCCAATTCAAGCTTAACGAAAACTAACGAATTCCAACTTCTACATTCGAAGCCAAAACCTATTAATTCAATTCCGATTGACCTCAAATTTTTCATACAAGTCATAAATGACATAACGGAGCTATTCAAATTTCTAGAATCGTATTTCGACCCCGATATCAAAAAGTCAACTTCCCGGTCAAACTTTCAAATTTAAATTTTCTATTTTCGCCATTTCAAGCCTAATTTAACTACGGACCTCAAAATAAATATTCGGACATACTCCTAAGTATGAAATCACCATACGAAACTATTAGAACCATCAAAATTCTATTCCAGGGTCATTTACACATATTTCATCATCCGGTCAATTAATTGAACTTAAGCTTTAAATATTGGAACCAAGTGTTCCATTTCATCCTGAAACCTCCCCGAAAAATCACATAATTATAATTGAACACGGAATAAGCAGTAAATGGGAAAATGGCAATGTAATATTCAAAACGACCGACCGAGTCATTACATACACCAATGGAGTGCAATCAGAGGTTCACTACTGTGGAATATGAAAAATTGGCAGATGCAAGACCATATCAAAGATTAGTTGGGAAATTGCTATTCTCACTATGACAAGGACACACATATGCTATGCAGTCCATGTATTGAGCTAGTGTATTTTTCAAAGAAATCACACATGGAAGCAACAATCAGAGTTGTTAGATACATAAATGTTTCCCCAGGATTAGGCTTATTAATGAGCTCTAAACAGTCTACAAAACTCACAGCTTTCTGTGATGCAGACTGGGCATCTTGTCCAGTCTCTAGAATATCAGTGACAGGTTATGTGATGAAGCTGGGAAACTCTCTAGTGTCCTAAAAATCAAAGAAGCAATACATAATTTCAAGAAGTTCAGCAGAAGCTGAGTATAAGAGTATGGCAGCAGGAGTTTCAGAGATCCTATGGTTGACATGATTATGCAAAGAATTACGAGTGAAGATTGATTTTCCAGTGGAGTTGCATTGTGACAGCAAAGCAACAATTCAAATTGCTGTGAATCCTATATTTCATGAACGTACGAAGTACATTGAGATAGACTTACATTTCATGAGGGAAAGGATTCAACAAGGGATTGTTAGAACCAAATATGTGGTGTCCAAAGACCAAGAGGCAGATCTATTTACAAAGGCTCTAGGAAGGTCACAACATGAGTACTTGATGAGCAAGCTAGGAGTGCTCAATCTATTTGCACCACCTAGCTTGAGGGGGAGTATTGAAGATAGAAATGGCACGTGACTGGCATGTGAGCCAACAAGATTAGTAAGTTAGTTAGTTATAACTAATAATGTGAATGGTAGTTAGGAATTAATAGGAGAGTAGAGTTAGTTAACCTTTGTTAGTGTGTATATATAGACCATTGGTCATTGTATTTATTAGATTCTCTTAGCTTATTTTTGCTCTCCAATGGAGCTCGTGTTCTAGAATCATCTCGCACATTTCTGTTCTCCTTCTATTGAGTTAATCTCAGATTCTCATTATGTTTTTGTGCATATGAGTAGCTTCATTGGAGTTAATCATATCTATGAAGGTGCACTTTCAATGGCAAAAGCAGGTCTCCAGCAGGGCTAATTCTTAAGCGAATAAATCGTCTTGCAAATTTTTACACTTCTTTCAACTAAGAATTTGCAAGTAACTCTAGCTAAACTACAAACCTATCTAAACTATCTCATACAAGTCCATCTAGGTTTCTAAAATTACAATAAGGCATTCAAGAACTTCTGCAACATAATATTCCTTCTTCTATTAAGCTCTATAAAAATGATCAACATTCACCAATTTTTAGAAATATTCATATTTTTTTTATAATTCAAATATATTATTAAATAAATATTTATGTTAATATTTAATCAAGATATGGGAACACATATAACACGCATACACTAATAAGGCACAACATGAGGAATATAACATAAGGCACATAGCAAGCATACACTAATAGAACAAATAGAATAGGACAATAATACCTCTCATAAACCCAGAAGAATACAACATGAGGAATTTAATGTTAAAAAATAATTCGAATAATAAGGCACTCCAGCAGATGGTAGTAATTAAAGAAAATAATTAGTGATGTGTAAAAGAATGGGAAATATATTATAGAGGAAGAACCGGTAACTCAGTCCATCTAAACCTCTGCCTATTAGCAGAAAACAAAAAAAAGACATACAGATTTGTGCCGAAACTACTATGGCCACTAGCGGTAATGGTGGCCGACCATTCCCAGAGGATTTAGCGGTGGATATTCTACTCAGGTTTCCGATGGAGTTCTTGTTCCAATTCAAATACGTCTGCAAGAAGTGGTACGAGATAATGAAGAGTTGTAGCTTCATCAAAGAACACATGAATTGGAGGAACAAGAACAAGTCCCCTCAAATCCTGATTTATGATCATAGTGCCCCAGATAATTCCCCTTCTATCACTTTGATTTCGGTTTCAGATGCTGGCGTAATTGAAAATCCACCTGATTATCTCAAGGGCTTTAGAGGTATTACGTACCTTTTAGGTTCTGTGGATGGCTTATTTTTGTTGAAGCAAGAAATTGATGGCAGCATATTCAACATCTCCTTGTCATTGTGGAATCCCGCCACCAGGGAAGTGAGACCCCTTCTTGCAACCAAGTTCGAGCTTCAACAATCTTTCAGACAAATCGACCGTCAGTTTGGGTTCGGATTAGACCCCATGAATAATGACTACAAGGTTGTTTGGTTTCTGTCCTTCTGGGATGACATCATAAATCAAACTATCCCTCGTTGAAGGAACACAATAAACTATACACATTAATTTAGCACGTAAATCATAAAATGAGAACTTACTTGTTCTTTATGAAGTGGAAGCGAAATTCTGAAATGAACCGCGGCTGAAATCACTGGTCGATGGTGGTTGTCACACTGTGATAGATCAACCCCCTAAATAACAATATAAACCCCTCGTCTGATTTGGGAAAAGAAAGCGTTGAAAAATACTGCAGAGAGTGTATTTTTTTATTTTACATAGTAAGTGTACTTATATAGGGAATAATAAGGTTAACTAATTACCCTATTGGTCCTTAAAGCACACCTTATGGGTGGAATCAAAATTTTATACATCTCCCACTCACACATAATGGGAGTGCTCATCTAATCTGAGAAACATATTCTCATCTCCTCAATCATTCATACAGGGTAGTAGACCGTACGACCAACATACTGTGAGAGCTAAGTGCTATACATCTATTAGGAGTATATAACCTCTCGTCGAATCAAACCTGCAAATAGATCATAAAGTATGCAGTACCCTAGATCATATAAATCACATTTTATATAGTCTCAAAATCTCATATATCATTATTTCTTGTATTCACAATCATAACTCATAAGTTATAACTAGTGCACCAGTGAACACAATAAATGCGATTTCATCAATGATCTTCCTCTTCTCACGATTCCCTTAACATTAGTATGACTGCTTTTCTAGATATGCTCCGCTAGACCGAATCTGTGTTCATGGTCTTTTGAAAATAATCTAAGATAGCTAACATCACACTAAGTCTTAAATATCTGATTGGAGTCTTTGAGGGTACAAAATCTTGCGGCATAATAAAAGCTCTAGGCCACACTCAACAATAAGTTGAGAATGGACTTATGTTAACTCAAGTAGTCGACATTAGCACACATGATATCAGACATGTGCTATAACATTTTCTCCTTTTTTTTCCAAGGAGCGTATGTCTTTATCTCATAAAGAATGTTGTTTAGATGATATTTAGATACCATAAGTATCTAAATTTGAGTTCTTTGATCTACAATATCATTTTTAACTCATATCTGGCTCATAAAGTAGACTAGGTGAACGTTTTTCGCCCTAATGACCTTATGTCATTATTTAAGCAACATTCCGATTTTAAGATAATAGCTCTCAAATTATCCTTATTATAATTTTGCTTAAAATCATGTCTCATCTCCTCGCATCACGAAGATAAGGAGGAAGTTGCCTGACTGAGAAGGTCAACCTCTTGTTTATGTGACATACTTATCAAAAAAATGAACAAAGAATGTACATAACATTCAACAATAAAATATGCATGTATGTAAATCAACTCTATTGATAATCAAAGAAAATTAGTTTTGTGAACAAGGGAAAATAATAATAAAATGAAGTATATCAAAATCTATGCAAGCCTTGAGACCCAGTGTGTCTCACAAATGCATCTCTGGACAAAGGCTTGGTCAATAAATCTGCTAGCATATCTTTTGTAGACACATACTTCACATTCACTAACTTGCGTCTAACTATGTATCTCACATAGTTATACTTAATATCTATGTATTTGGTTTTACAATAAAACTTAGGGTCCTTGGTAGAGGATATTGCAGCTTCAATGTCAGAGTAGACTAACACTGGTTCAGCATCTTCTGCCATATCCATCAAGTGTTCCAAGAACCTTTTCAACCAAACAACTTTTTGTGTTGCTGATGCGAGAGCCACGTATTCGGATTCCATCGTAAAAAGTGATATACATGATTGTTTCTTACTACTCTATGATATGGCGCCATCACTGAGTAAGAAAACATATCCTGAGGTAGACTTTCTTTTGTCTAGATCTCTTCCATGGTCAGCATCATTGTATCCAACTAATTACATATCCTTGCTGCCTTGATAACAAAGGGCATAATCAGTAGTTCCCTTAAAATATCTCATGATCCTCTTTAATGCTTGCCAATGTGCTAAACCTGGGTTGGTTTGATATCTACTTACTAAGCCAACTGCTTGACAGATATCAGGTCTAGTGCACACCATAGCGTACATTAGACTTTCGACTACGCCCCCTTAAGGAACTTGGCTCATTCTTTCTGTCTCTTCAGGAGTCTTAGGACGCATCAGACTTCCCAAGGTATGGCCCTCACTGATAGGAGTTTCAACTGGGATACTATTTTGCATATTGAATCGTTCAAGAACTTTTCTAATGTAATTATCTTGTGAGAGATACAATAGTTTCTTTGGACGATCTCTTGAAATCTTAACTCCAAGAATATATGCAGCTTCACCCATATCTTTCATCTCAAATTGGGATGATAACAATGACTTTATCTCGGTGATAAACTCCTTATCATTTCCAGTTATAAGTATGTCATCTACATACAATCTTAAAGTCACAAGCTTATTTCTTGATCTCTTGGTATAAACGCAATGGTCTTCATCCATCATGGTAAAACCACTGGATACAATAACATTCTGAAAGCGTATATACCACTGCCTTGAAGATTTGAGGCCATAAATAGACTTCAAAAGTCTACAAACCTTTTATTCGTGTCTCTTTTCAATCAAACATTCAGGTTCTATATAAATTTCTTCATATAGTTCTCCATTGAGAAATGCAGTCTTTATATCCATCTGATGTAATTCAAGATCCAAACTTGCAACAATAGCTACAATCAGGTGAACATAGGTAAATCATACAACAGGCGAGAAAGCCTCCTCATAGTCTATTCCTTTATGATGTGTATACCCTTTCGCCACCAGTCGAGCCTTATATCTCTCAACTGTGCCATCAGCCTTGAGCTTAATTTTGAGAACCCATTTTCTCCCAATTGTTTTGTGTCCTTCAGGGAGGTCAACTAGTTCCCAAACTTTGTTGACTCTCATAGACTCCGGTTCATCTTCCATTGCTTTTGTCTATTTATCCTTAGAAGGGCATGAGAGAGCCTCTTTTACATTTTTAGGCTCGTTTTCTTCTTGTAGGAGCATCATAATAGTTCGCCGCCTTCAACATCAAATCGTTGGCAGAGAATCTTTTTACGTGAAGCACGTCTTATTTGTGATTCATCATTGTTCCCACTTGGGTCAATGTTCCTCCCACTCGGATCAAGAACATTCATCCTGCTCCCACTTGGAACAAGATCTGTGACCATCTCGCTCCCACCTGGAACAAGATCCATTGGGTCACTTCCACTTAATGCAGAAGGATTACTTTCATTCGCATCTGATGATCAAGGAGGTCATTGATGAGAAACTAATTCATCATCTGCTAAAATTCTCCCACTCGAATGAAGTGATCCTTATACTTCTTAATCCATTATCTCAAATAAGGTTAGGTCATGACCTACCTCTCCCTTCTTAGGGAACTCATCCTCTAATAATGTGATATCTCGTGATTCAAACTCACTTACACCTCCACTGTTTTGCTGACCTATTGTCACGACCCAATTTCACCCATAGATTGTGATGGCACCCAACACTATTGTTGGGCAAGCCAACAGTAAACTAGTCGTGTGATTTCTTCTTTTAGAAATTTAGAAATAGTTGATTTTAATTTTATTTAACAATTAAGGAATAAATTTCCATGAAAATGAGAAATAAACAATTTAAGAGTAATTAAGGCAAAATAATAATTTAAAACCGACAAAATGTTCTAGTAGCCTGATTCCCAAAACCTGGTATCACAAGTGTATGAGATACTAGTAGATTATACAAAACATACTATAATACTTATCTGAAATGAAATAGACAGGAAATAAATAACAAAGAGAGACTCTGGGTGCTGTGGAAACGGACTCGGAAGGGCAGCTCACTCAAAATCTCAAAGTATCAGGTATGCGCGTCGGGGTGATAACCGGATGCTCCCGCCTCAGATCCTGCACGGTTAGTGGAGAGTGTAGTATGAGTACAATAATAACGTGTACCCAGTAAGTATCTAATCTAACCTCGAAGAAGTAGTGACGAGGAATCGACTTCGACACTTACTATGGTCTAACAATAATAAGAATAGAATTTTAAATAATCAGGAAATGTGTAAATGATAATGAAATCCAATAATAAGCAATAATTAAAAAATTCCCCTTACTAAAAATAAATTCCAAATTAAAATTTCCATCCTTTAATCATTTAACCTCTTCAACCAATGAAACAACATCAAGTATAATCGGGTTTCAAGTATTATTACGCACGAAAGTTGCCGAGGACGTACGGCCCGATCCAATAACACATATACATAACTGTGTGCACTGCCGAGGGCCGAACGGCACGAACCGTAGATGCATCTATTAACCTGCCGAGGCGAACGACCCATTCCCATGAGAGTAGTGGAACTTGTACCTCGCCCGCGGAAACATTTGCGGCGCGAATAAATATAAATTCTCAAATTATTAGAAATTCCTCAATTCTTTCCATAACATAAGGAGGCTAATTAAAAGCTTTAAATCTTAAAATCCTCAACCTCATTTTCAAGACAATTAATTAACATAATCAAATAACGATAAGAACAAAAGCATGATATGAATCCTAAGACTACCCGGACTTCACATGAAATATAGTTACGCACGGACTCTCGTCACCTAGTATGTATGTAGATCCCCATACACAATATTTCTTTTAGCAAGACACACCTAGGGGGATGAGTTCCCTCTTACAAGGTTAGAAAAGAGACTTACCTCGTCTCAAAGCTCACTTTCCGACTAAGGTTCCGCTCTAAAGCTTCAATTGGTGTCGAAAACTCCGAAACTAATCAAATGTTATACAAATTAATCAATACATGCTCGAAAACCCATAATTCACCCATTTAAACAATTACTCAACCTAAATTGCATGATTCTTAAAACCCGTCCCCGGGCCCACGTCCTCGGATTCCAGAAATTTTCAAAGAAAATCGTTACCCATAGCCTTACTAACTCAAATATATAATTTATACCCAATTCCATAACAAATTTCATGGTTAAATTCTATTTTTGTCAAAACCTAGGTTTTTCATCTAAACCCACAATTTCTACCAATTTACATGTTATAATCTTCTCATAAACTATGTTTTTAACTCACAATAGGTAGAATTAAATTACCTCCAAGTTACTAGGTGAATACTCTTCTCAAGAAGCTCCAAAAATCACCCAAGAAGGAATAAATGAGCAAAATGGCAAAGCCCCGTTCTTTTATACATTCTGCCCAACGACTCCTGCACCCGCGGACTCCTTGGCCGCTTCCGCGCATCCGTTTCCGCGACATTTTCTTCGCACCTGCGGCCTTGCCGCTTCTGCAGCCACTGCCTTCGCACCTGCGCTGTTGCAGGTGCACCAACTTTTCCGCTTCAGCGGCCCCTGGGCAGCCTTGGCCCTTCCGCTTCTGCAAGCCATTTCCCGCACCTGCGGCTGGCCAAGCGAAGGTGCTGTCGCACTAGAAGCTGAAACTTCCGCATTTTTCTATAAGTCCAAACTTGATCCGAGCCTCGTCCGTTTAACACTCGGGGTCTCCGGGCCCAGCCTGAACATACCAACAAGTTTAAAATCATAAAATGGTCTCGCTCGAACCCTCGGAACGCGTAAAAACAACATCAAAACTAAGAATCATATCTCAAACCAAATTGATTCAACTTAGAAATTTTAAAATTTTCAAACGTACTCCGAACGTGCCGAAACATACTTAAACTACTCGGAATGACACCAAATTTTGCGAGAAAGTTATAAATGACATTACGGACCTATTCTAACATCCGAAATCAAAATCCGGACCCGATATCAAATAGTCCACTCCCGGTCAAACTTCCCAAAACTTTCAAATTTCTAGTTTTTGCCAAATGACACTGAAATGACCTACGGACCTCCAAATCCATATTTGGACGCGCTCCTAAGACCAGAATCACTATACGGAGCTATTTCCAGGCTCGGAATCCCAAACGGACATCAATAACACAAAAATCCACTTCGGCTCAAACTTATGAAATTTACCCCAAAATGCCAGCTTTCAATATTAGACGCAGAAACGTCCCCGGGTTATCCAAAACCCGATTCGAATATACGCCCAAGTCCGAAATTATCATACGAACCTATTGGAACTATCAAATCCCGATTCCGAGGTCGTTTACTCAAAACGTTGACCAAAGTCAAACTTAGCCCTTTTTACCAAACTTAAGGAACTAAATGTTCCGATTTCAGCCTAAACCCTTCCAAGTCCCGAACTAACTATCACCACAAGTCATAAAACGGTAAAAGCACGTATGGGGAGTCTTATTTAGGGGAATGGGGTTCTAGAAAGTAAAATGACCGATTGGGTCATTACATTCTCCACCTCTTAAACAAACATTCGTCCTCAAACGGGTCTAGAATCATACCTGGAGTACTGAATAGGTGTGGATATCTGCTCCGCATGTCCTCCTTGGCCTCCCAAGTGGCCTCCTCGACTGGTCGGCCCCTCCACTAAACCTTTACTGCAAAAATATTCTTGGACCTCAACTGGCGAACCTATCTATCAACAATGGCCACTGGCTCCTCCTCATAACCAAGGCTCTCATCTAGCTGAACTATGCTGATGATACCTCCGGAGCAAAGACACATGGAAAACTGGATGAACTCATGATAGACTGGGAGATAAAGCAACCTCCCAACTCGCCTCAACACCTCAAATGGACCTATAAACCTTGGGATTAACTTGCCCTTCTTCCTGATTCCCTTCATAGTTGAAACCTTAAAGAGAACCTTCTCACTCACCATAAATGACAAATCACGCGCTTTCTGATCCGCGTAAGCTTTCTTCCTGGACTGTGCTGTGCGAAGTCGCTCCTGAATCAACTTTACCTTCTCCAAGGCATCCTTCACCAAATCAGTACCATACAACTTAACCTCGCCGGGCTCAAATCACCCGATTGGAGAACGACATTGTCAACCATATAAAGCCACAAATGGAGCCATCTCAATGTTGAACTAATAACTATTGTTGTAAGCAAACTCGGCCAAAGGCAAGAATCGATCCCACCGCCCTCCAAAGTCAGTCACACATGCTGTGGGTATATCCTCCAAGATCTGAACTATCCGCTCTGACTGCCCGTCGGTCTGCGGATGAAAAGCTGTGTTGAGCTCTACACGGGTCCCCAACTCTCTCTGTAATGCTCTCCAGAAATGCGAAGTAAACTGAGGACCTCTATCAAATATGATGGAAACAGGGACACCGTGCAACCAAACTATCTCCTGAATATAAATATGGGCCAATATCACCGAAGTATACGTAGTCACAACCGAAATGAAATGTGCCAACTTAGTTAATATGTTGACTATGACCCAAACTGCATCAAACTTCCGCAAAGTCCGCGGCAACCCAACTACGAAGTCCATAATAATGCGCTCCCATTTCTACTATGGTATAGTCATCTGCTGAAGTAGGCCACCTGGCCTTTGGTGCTCATACTTAACCTGCTGGCAATTTAGGCACCTAACTACATATTCAACTATGTCTTGCTTCATCCTTCGCCACCAATAATGTTGCCTCAGGTCGCGATACATCTTCGTAGCCCTTGGATATAATGAATACCGAGAACTATGTGCCTTTTCTAGAATCCTTTCCCTCATCCTGTCAATACTAGGAATACATAGATGACCCTGAAGTCGCAGAACACCATATTCACTGATAGTAACCTCCTTGGCACCACCCTGTAGTATTGTCTCCTTGAGAGCTAAAAGTGTGATTCATCAAACTGTCGAGCCTTGATCTGCTCCAACAGTGAAGACTGGGCAACAATGCATGCAAGAACACGGCTAGGCTCTGAAATATCCAACCTCACAAATTGGTTAGCCAAGGACTGAATGTCCAAAGCTAATTGCCTCTCCTCTGCTGAAATGAATGCCAGACTACCCATACTCTCCGCCTTTCTGCTCAAGGCATCCGCCACTACATTTGCCTTGTCCGGATGATAAAGAATGGTAATAGCATAATCCTTTAGTAACTCAAGCTATCTACGCTGCCTCAAATTGAGATCCCTATGTTTGAACAAATGCTGCAAGCTACGATGATCAGTGTAAACCTCACAAGACACCACATAAAGATAATGCCTCCAGATCTTAAGAGCATGAACAATCGCGGCCAATTCTAAATCATGTACAGGATAATTCTTCTCATGGGGCTTCAACTGACATGAAGCATATGCAATAACTTGCTTCTCTTACATCAGTACATAACACAAACCAATGCATGAAGCGTCGCAATACACAGTATACATCCTCGAACCAGAAGGCAACACTAACACCAGTGTTGAAGTCAATGCGGTCCTGAGCTTCTGTAAGCTCGCCTCACAATCATCGGACCATCAGAAAGGAGCATCCTTCTGAGTCAATCTAGTTAAAGGTGCTGCAATAGATGAAAAGCCCTCCACAAACCGATGATAATAGCCTCTTAACCCCAAGAAACTCATGATCTCGGTCGCCGTAGTAGGACGAGGCCAACCCTGAACTGCCTCAATCTTCTTAGGATCCACCTTAATACCCTCACCTGATACAACATGCCCCAAGAATGCTACAGAATCTAGCCAAAACTCACACTTGGAGAACTTAGCATATAGCTTCTGCTCTCGCAAGGTCTGAAGTACCACTCTCAAATGCTGCTTGTGCTCCTCTCTGCTGCGAGAGTTGATCAAAATGTTATCAATAAAGACAATGACAAACGAATCAATATACGACCTGAATACTCTGTTCATAAAATCCATAAACGCCTCTAGGGCATTAGTCAAACCAAAAGACATCACTAGAAACTCATAATGGCCATATCTAGTCTGGAAAGCCGTCTTCGAAATATCCGAATCTCGAATCTTCAACTAATGGTAACCCAACCTCAAATCGATATTAGAGAATACCCTATCACCCTGCAACTGGTCAAATAAATCATCGATATGCGGCAACGGGTACTTGATCTTAATAGTAACTTTGTTCAGCTGGCGGTAATTAATGCACATCCGCATGGTCCCATCTTTCTTCTTCACAAATAACACTGGTGCACCCCAAGGCAATACACTCGGTCTGACAAACCCCTTTCCTAACAACTCCTCAAGCTGTTCCTTCAACTCTTTCAACTCTTTCGGAGCCATAAGATACGGTGGGATAGATATAGGCTGGGTACCTAAAGCCAAATCAATATAGAAGTCGATATCACGATCTGGTGGCATGCCTGGAAGATCAGAAGGAAAAACATCGGAGACCTCCCGGACTGCTGGTACTAAATCATTCACTGGAATCTATGTAGTAGTATCACGAACATAAGCTAGATAAGCCAAACAACCCTTCTCAACCATGTGTCGAGCCTTCAAAAAAGAGATAACACGACTAGATGTACTGACAGACGAACCCTTCCACTCCAATCTAGGAAACTCTGGCATCGCCAAGCAATAGTCTTGGCATGACAATCAAGGATGGCGTGATATGGAGATAACTAGTCCATGCCCAGGATGACCTCAAAATCGGTCATATCAAGCAACAGAAGATCCGCTCGAGTCTCACAACCACAGAATGTAACCACACAGGACCGGTAGATCCGATCAACCACAACAGAATTTCCCACAGGAGTGGACACATAAACAGGAGTGCCCAAAGACTCACTAGAAACATCCAGGAAATGAGTAAATAGAGATGACACATATGAATAGGTAGACCCTGGATCGAATAATACCGAAGCATTTCTACAAATATAATACATGTGATCACGACATCAGAGGCCACTGCATCTGGTTTGGCCGGAAAAGCATAAAACTTGCCTGGCCTCCGCCTGACTGAATAGTAGTTTGCTAACCTTACCTCTAGGACGGCCCCTACTCGCCTGCCCTACACCTCTAGGCGGTCGGATGACTGGTGTTGTAATCATGGGATGATGATCCTGTTGTACTGCCTTATCCCGAAGTCTGGGGAAAAACCTCTTCATGTGACCAGGATCCCTGCACTCGTAACAACCTCTCTGTAAATAGACTACTGACCTGAAGTCTGGCCCTGATGGCCTGAATACCCACTGGAAGAACCCTGAATAGCTGGTGGGCGGTATGAACTCTCTAGCATAGCACTCAAATGAGGTTGCACTGAAGCACCAGGAGGAGGTGGCGGTGCTGGATATGTGGGTCTGCTGGGCTAACCCCTCATGAACTGACCTCTGCCCCCAACCGGGGAACCTTTAAACTCCCTAGAATAACGGAACCACTTGTCCCGCGAAATCTGCTCTCGACCCCGCTGACGATAACCCTCAATCCTCCGAGCTATCTCCACTACTAGCTGGTAAAAAGTCCACATCTCAACCTCCCGGGACATAGTAGCCTGAATGCCCGAGTGCAATCCTGCAACAAACCTCTGTACTCTCTCCGTATCAGTAGGTAGTATCATAAGTGCATGGCGAGATAACTTAGAGAATTTTTCCTCATAATCGGTCACTGACATCTGACCCTACTGGAGCTTCTCAAACTGAAACCTCAACTCTTCCCTCTGAGGGGGGGGGGATATACCTATCCAGAAAGGTACGTGTGAATTGATCCCAAGTCAAGGGAGGAGAACCTACTGATCTGCCAAGAAGATAAGATCGCCAGCATCTACGAGCCCTACCCTCCAACTGGAAAGTAGTAAAATCTACCCCATGGGACTTTAATATACTCATGTTGTGCAGCCTATCCCTACACCTATCAATGAAGACCTAGGGGTCCTCATGTCGCTCACCTAAGAAGACAGGAGGATGAAGCCTGGTCCATCTATCCAATAACTTCTGCGGCTCACCGACCACATCCGGTGTAGGCTTAGATACAACTATTGCAATTGGCTGGGCTCCGCCCACGGGTAGTGCACCCGGGGTCTGATATACGACAGATGCATGTCCAGGAGCCCGAGTTGTGGGGGTCTGTACACCCCCTCCCGCATGAGATGTGACTCGGTCCACTGGAAATAAACCAGCCTGAGTCATAGAATCCATGAACTGCAGCATACGGCCCATAACTTCCTGAAATCCTGGCACGGACATGAAGTCTACCGGAGTTGGCTCTACTGCAGGCACCTTACCCTGCTCCTCAACAATAGGATCCTCTACTGGATCCACTGGCGGTGCTACTGGAATAGCTCTGGGGCTCCCTCGGCCTCGCCCTCTACCACAGACTGGAGCTCACCCTCGGCCTCCAGCAATAGGGGGAGTAGTTCCTCCCTGACCGGGAGTATCAGCTGCACGCGTTCTCACCATATATGAGAGAATAAGATAAAGGAACTTAGTACAATAGTGACATCACGATAGGAGGTAAAGAAAGAGTAGTTTCCTAACTGTGCCATCAGCCTTGAGGTTAATTTTGAGAACCCATTTACTCCCAATTGATTTGCATCCTTCAGGGAGGTCAACTAGTTCCCAAACTTTGTTGACTCTCATAGACTCCAGTTCATCTTCCATTGCGTTTGTCTATTTATCCTTAGAAGGGCATGAGAGAGCCTCTTTTACATTTTTAGGCTCGTTTTCTTCTTGTAGGAGCATCATAAATAGTTCGCTGCCTTCAACATCAAATCATTGGCAGAGAATCCTTTTACAAGAACCACGTCTTATTTGTGATTCATCATTGTTCCCACTTGGGTCACTTTTGCTCCCACTCGGATCAAGAACATTCATCCTGCTCCCACTTGTAACAGGATCTATGACCATCTTGCTCCCACCTGGAACAAGATCGATTTGGTCACTTCCACTGAATGTAGAAGGATTACTTTCATTCGCATTTGATGATGAAAGAGGTCATTGATGAGAAACTACTTCATCATCTGCTAAAATTCTCCCACTCGAATGAAGTGATCCTTGTACTTCTTGATCCACTATCTCAAATAAGGTTAGGTCATGACTTACCTCTCCCTTCTTAGGGAACTCATCCTCTAAGAATTTGATATCTCATGATTCAAACTCAGTTACACACTGTCTTGCTGACCTATTGTCACGATCCAATGTCACCCATAGATCATGATGATGCCCAACACTATTGCTGGGCAAGCCAACAGTAAACTAGCCGTGTGATTTCTTCTTTTAGAAATTTAGAAATAGTTGATTTTTATTTTATTTAACAATTAGGAATAAATTTCCATTAAAATGAGAAATAAACAATTTAAGAGTAAGTAAGGCAAAATAATAATTTAAAACCGACAAAATGTTCTACTAGCCTGATTCCCAAAACCTGGTGTCACAAGTGTATGAGCTACTAGTAGAATATACAAAACATACTACAATACTGTCTGAAATGAAATAGACAGGAAATAAATAATGAAGAGAGACTCTGGGTGCTGCGGAAACGGACTCGGAAGGGCAGCTCACCGCAAAATCTCAAAGTATCAGGTATGCGCGTCAGGGTGATAATCGGATGCTCCTGCCTCAGATCATGCACGGGTAGGGCAGAGTGTAGTATGAGTACAATAACAACGTGTACCCAGTAAGTATCTAGTCTAACCTCGAAGAAGTAGTGACGAGGAATCGACTTCGACACTTACTATGGTCTAACAATAATAAGAATAGAATTTTAAATAATCAGGAAATATGTAAATGATAATGAAATCCAATAATAAGAAATAATTAAACAATTCCCCTTAATAAAATAAATTCCAAATTAAAATTTCCATCCTTTAATAATTTAACCTCTTCAAGCAATGAAACAACATAAAGTATAATCGGGTTCCAAGTATTATTACACACGAAAGTTGCCGAGGACATACGGCCCGATCCAATAACACATATACATAACTGTGTGCAGTGTTGAGGGTCGAACAACACGACCCATAGATGCATCTATTAACCTGCCGAGGCGAACGACCCATTCCCATGAGAGTAGTGGAACTTGTACCTCGCCCGCGGAAATATTTGCGGCGCGAATAAATATAAATTCTCAAATTATTAGAAATTCCTCAATTCTTTCCATAACATAAGGAGGCTAATTAAAAGCTTTAAATCTTAAAATCCTCAACCTCATTTTCAAGACAATTAATTAACATAATCAAATAACGATAAGAACAAAAGCATGATATGAATCCTAAGACTACCCGGACTTCACATGAAATATAGTTACGCACGGACTCTCGTCACCTAGTATGTATGTAGATCCCCATACACAATATTTCTTTTAGCAAGACACACCTAGGGGGATGAGTTCCCTCTTACAAGGTTAGAAAAGAGACTTACCTCGTCTCAAAGCTCACTTTCCGACTAAGGTTCCGCTCTAAAGCCTCAATTGGTGCCGAAAAATCTGAAACTAATCAAATATTATACAAATTAATCAATACATGCTCGAAAATCCATAATTCACCCATTTAAACAATTACTCAACCTAAATTGCAAGATTCTTAAAACTCATCCCCGGGCCCACGTGCCCGAATTTCAAAAATTTTCGGAGAAAATCGTTGCTCATAGCCTTACGAACTCAAATATATAATTTATACCCAATTCCATAACAAATTTTGTGGTTAAATTATATTTTTGCCAAAACCTAGGTTTTTCATCTAAATCCATAATTTTTACCAATTTACATGTTATAATCTTCCCATAAACTATGTTTTTAACTCACAATAGGTAGAATTAACTTACCTCCAAGTTGCTAGGTGAATACTCCTCTCAAGAAGCTCCAAAAATCGCCCAAGAAGGAAGAAATGAGCAAAATGGCTAACCCCGTTCTTTTATACATTATGCCCAGTGACCCCCGCACCCGCGGACTCCTTGGCCGCTTCCGCGCATCCGTTTCTGAGGCATTTGCTTCGCACATGCAGCCTTGCCGCTTCTGCAGCCACTGCCTTCGCACCTACGCTATTGCAGGTGCACCAATTTTTCCGCTTCTGCGGTCCCTGGGCATCCTTGGACCTTCCTCTTCTGCAAGCCATTTCCCGCACCTGCGGCTGGCCAAGAGCAGGTGCGGACTTATAGAAACTTCAGCATTTTTCTATAAGTCCAAACTTGATCCGAGCCTCGTCCAATTAACACCTGGGGACTCCGGGGCCCCGTCCGAACATACCAACAAGTTTAAAATCATAAAACGGACTTGCTCGAACCCTCAGAACGCGTAAAACAATATCAAAACGAAGAATCATAGCTCAAACCAAATTGATTCAACTTAAAAATTTCAAATTCTTCAAACTTACTCCGAACACCGCGAAACATATTTAAACTACTCGGAATGACACCAAATTTTGCGGGCAAGTCTTAAATAACATTATGGAGCTATTCCAATTTTCAGAATCAGAATCCGGACTAGATATAAAAAAGTCCACTCCCGATCAAACTTCCCAAAACTTCCAAATTTCTTTTTTTCACCAAAAGACCCCGAAATAACTTACGGACCTCCAAATCCACATCCGAACGTGCTCCTAAGACCAGAATCACCATACGGTGGTATTCCCAGGATTGGAATCCCAAACGTATGTCAATAACACAAAAATCAACTTCGGCTCAAACTTAAGGAATTTACCCCAAAATGCCAACTTTTAATATTAGGCGCCGAAACATTCCTGGGTCATCCAAAATCCGATTCAAATATACGCCCAAGTCCGAAATCATTATACGAACCTATTGGAACCATCAAATTCTATTTCTGATATCGTTTACTAAAAACGTTGACCACAGACAAACTTAGCCTTTTTTTACCAAACTTAAGGAACTAAATATTTCGATTTCAGCCCGAACCCTTCCAAGTCCCGAAATAACCATCCCCGCAAGTCATAAAATGGTAAAATTACATACGGGAAGTCTTATTTAGGGGAATGAGATTCTAGAAAGTAAAAGGACCGACTGGGTCGTTACACCTATAAACACATAACCCGTTAAGGTTTCAGTATTTTATAAAGATACTTTTCTTTCCCCTCGGGCCCAATTTTTCATACTTGTGAGAGGAATAATGTGCATAGATAGCACAACCCCAAGGTCTTAATACTTTTAGGTCAGGTTGTCTTCCAGTCCATAACTCATATGGAGTAGTGGTAACTGATTTTGTAGGCACTCGGTTAAGTAGGTAGGTGGCAGTAAGCAATGCATCACCCCAGTAACTAATTGGGAGGTTAGCTTGTACCATCATTGACCTAACCATTTCTAGGAGTATTATATTTCTTATCTCCACAACACCATTTTGTTGTGGAGTATTTAGGATAATTAACTGATGAACTATTCCCTTTTTATCGCATAGATTAGTAAACTGGGTTGATAAGTATTCACAACCACGATCAGTTTGAAGAGATTTTATCTTCTTGTCTAATTGATTTTCTACTAAGCTCACATAGCGTTTGAAGAAACTTAGTGCTTCTAATTTGTGGAAAATTAAATAGACATAACTGAAACAGGTAAAGCCATCAATAAATGTGATGAAATAACTTGCTCCAAAACCTAACATTCATAGGCCCACATATGTCTGAATGGACTAATTTCAAAGGATATTTAGCTCTAGTCGCCTAACCAAAAAGTTTTCTTGCAGATTTTCCAGCTAGACATTTTTCATAAGTGGATAATTCCACATGTTCAATGTTGGAAAGCAAACCTTGTTTTTCTAACCTTTGTATTCTTTGTTGGCCAATATGACCAAGCCTAGCATGCCATATGTTTATATCATTATCATATTTATGTGAAGAAACAAACATAGAAAAACTAGCATTACTATTAAATGAATCATAATCCAAATCCATAATAATTAAACCTCCGGTCACATGACCAAAACCAAATAAAGTTGAACAAAAAGTCAACTTGGCTGAATTGCCATGACAAAACAAGTCAAATCCTAGCTTAAGCAAAACTGAAACTGAAATAACATTCCGGCAAATTGTTGGTGCAAAGAGAATATCATGTAGTATTAGATCTCGACCACCACACAAGACTAACTTGCATTTACTGATTCCTTCAACAGCAACTTTATGGGTGTTTCCCACATATATCCACTTTGCTCCACGTGAAACTCACCGAAATTCAACAAAGGCACTGCATTCCCAGGCTTTGTGGTCTGTTGCTCCTGATTCTAAAATCCACAAAGGATTAGAGTCAGTTAGGAAAATAGAACTACAAACACAAAGTTCACTAATTCGAGCTTCGTGAAATACCTTTCTAGGAGGCTCAGAGCAATCTCTAGCATAATGACCCTTTTTCTCACAATTATAGCATTTCACTTTAGAAACTTTGACACGGTTGGGACGTCTGTTCTTGCCTTTTTCAGTCTTTGCCCTTTTTGCATGCTGAGCTGGATGAGCTTAAGGTGGACCTCTCTTATTTCCCCAATTCCTTTTCTTTGAATGAATCTTGGTTTTGGAGGTTGTTGCCATGCACAACTCAGCTATCGGCTTTGCAGCCTCAAGTCGTTCCTCATCTAACTCAAGATGCCTCCGGACATCTTCCAGAGTTGTGATTCGCTCATTATGGGTCAAATACATTTTCATATGATCCCCAGAACTAGGTAAAAAGCATATGACAACTTGGATTTGTTGTTCATCAGTCAACACATGACCAACATCTTTCAACTCCTGGGTCATATTTGTCATTTTCCTCAGATGTGTTTTCATTGAATGTTCTAGGCGTTTCTTATATGAATCAAATTTGATCGTTAAGGATTGAAACCTTGTAGTGGAACAGGTACCAAACCTTTTCCTCAAAGCATTGCAAAGATATATAACTCTTTAGTGATCCTTAAACTCCCTTAGGATGTCATCATCCAAGGTGCTCAACAACGTAATGCGAGCAATGGAGTTTTTTTTCTTCCAACTGTCATAGGCTTCACGCTCATGCCTATGTTGAGCAGTGTTGCCTTCCTCAGGCTCATTCATGACATTGTTAATGGCCTCCAGAGCCTCTTGCTCCTCTAGCACATACTAGACTTTCAAGCTCCAAGTTTCATCATTCTTTAACAAAATAAAAATATTACGATGATCATGTAAAAATAAAACATTACGCAAAGCATGATGTTCAACTTGCATACATATTATCACACTAATCATCAATTGATTAAGTTAATAAATACATATATTAATCATGGAATCGAAAGGTTACTATGTTCCTAATCATCATTGAAGAATTAAATATTATGAAAATTAACTAATTCAATTTTCTAGTTAAGCGTCTTAATCATTTTTAAGACAACATAATTATCTTTTATGATTTTATAATCCTATATGACTCATAAGTTAAAAAATAACTTGTAACGACCCGGCCGGTCGTTTTGAGAATTTAAGTCCCATTCGGTGGGAGCACCTTCGTATTATGTGTATTGACTTGCGTGCGTAGTTTAATTCAGTAACCGGATGATTCGGAATGATTTGGGACACTTAATCCCTAAAACGGAAGCTTAAGCCTTAGGATTTGTCGGAACTGTGTGAAGACGACTCCAGAATGGAGTTTCGTCGGTTTCGTTAGCTCTGTTGGGTGATTTTAGACTTAGGGGCGTGTCCGAATTGTGAGGTCTATAGCTCATTTAGGCTTAAAATGGCGAAAGTCGGATTTTTGGAAATTTTTTATCGGTAGTGTACTTTTTTATATCGAGGCCGGAATCCGATTTCGGAAGTTGGAGTAGGTCCGTAATGTTGATTATGACTTGTGTGCAAAATTTGGGGTCAATCAGATGTGATTTGATAGGTTTCAGCACGAGTTTTAAAAGTTGGAAGATTTGAAAGTTTATAAGTTCGATTCAAGGTGCAATTCGTAGTTTCGACGTTGTTTGATGAGATTTGAGACCTCGAACGAGTCTGTGTTAAGATTATGGAACTTGTTGGTATGCTTGGACGGGGTCCCGGGGGACCCCGGGTGTGTTTCAGACGAGTTTCGGATATATTCATGGTTTTGAACAGGTCTGGTTCTGGTGTTTTCGCACCTGCGACGCTTTGAAGCGCAGGTGTGGCTCCGCTTCTACGTGAGCCTGGTTGCTTCTGCGGTCATAGTGACCTGGAGGGTCGTTTGCTTCTGCGGAGGCCGGCACGCAGGTGCGAAGGCCGCTTTTGCGTTCCAGCGATCGCATCTGCAAAGAAGCTCGCTTTTGCGCTTCCTTTGGCGCTTCTGCGGGGCCACTAGTGCAGCTTTAATTCCGCAGATGCGGATCCAGGTCTGGCTAGCTGAGTTCGCAAATGCGAACGATTTCTCACAAATGCGAGAGCGCAGATGCGCTTCTTTGTCCGCAAATGCAAAAGTCTTGGGCAGAATCATATAAGTTGAGGGTTTGGCCATTTTCTTCATATTTGAGTTTTAGACTTCGGTTTTGGGAGCTTTTTATGGTGTTTTCAAGCAAATCAATTGGGTAAGTGTTCTTCACTTATAATTTACTATATTCCATGATTTTATTTTTATTTTTATCATTTAATTGGTATTTTGAGTTGAGAAAAATGATGGTTTTTGAAGAAAATTTTCAAAATGAAAAATCATGATTTGAGGGACGAAATGGTATCGGAATTTGATAATTTTAGTATGGTTGAACTCATATTGGAATGGGTGTTCGGGTTTTCTAAAATTTGTTGGGTTCCGAGGTGCGGGCCCAGGGATCAACTTTTAGGTCGATTTTTAGATTTTGATAAAGATTGAGGCTTTATGATCCGGAATAGTTTCTTATGAGTTTTATTTGTGCTTTGAAGTTATTTTGGTTAAATTTGAGCCGTCCGGAGGTCATTTCACCCGAGAAATTCATTTTAGAGTATCGATTTGTCTTCTTTGAGGTAAGTATCTTGCCTAACTTCGTGTGGGGGAACTACCCCTTATGATTTGAGTCTTCTATGCTAATTGTAGTCCGAGTACGCGAGGTGACGAGTACGTGCTCGAACTTATTTGTGGAAAATTGGCCTTTTAGGGTTCATAGGTCCTTGTATTAACTGAATATGCAGTTGTTCTCGTTATGATTACATTTCTAAAGTACTAGTTTCACTTCTACCTGCTTTTATTAGAATTAATTGCTTCATGATCCACTCTTGTTGTTCATTTGATTTATATGTGCCTTAACTGAAATTGTTATCTCTTCTATTGCCATGTTGTCTTTCCCCTAACTGCTTATCTTTATTTGAAGTTTTAGTTATCCCTTTTGTAAATGTTCACCCTTAATTGAGGTTATGGTTATCTTTCCGTTGCCTACTTTTATTTGAATTTTATGCATCTCTTTCGTAATTGTCCAAACTTAAAAGAAGCTTAGATATCATATGCCTTAGTTGACTTGCTCTTATTTGGAATTATTTGACTCGTTTTAGTTTCTTGTTGTTGAGCCGTATATTGTGGGATAATTGTTACATATTATTTTCTTTCCTGTTGAGATGTTCTTATTACGCCTAGTATTCTTTATTAAAGCTATTCCTTGCGAACTAGTTTTATCGTTTCTTGCGATCGAAGGTTTTTGAATTGATTTACTTGTCGTACCTTGTTTTATTGTCATTGTTGTTGTTGTACTTATTGTTGTGATGCATGAGGTTTCTGCCGTGTGGTTGTTGTTATTGTGATGCACGAGGTTTCTTTCGTGCGAGTGTTATTAGGTTGCACGAGGTTTCTGCCGTGCTATTGTTACTATTGATATTTGCACATATGGCGTGACAAGGCGGGATATATATATATGGTTTGCACATGTGGCAAGACAAGGTGGGAATATTGTTATGCGTATGTGGCGAGACAAGGCGGGTACTTAATATATTATTGTATACGTGGCGAGACAAGGTGGGTTGTGTCAGGGATTGATTTGTGATGACTTGTGATGGCCTGGGGGCATTCTTATTGTTAATGTTTGTGTAGTGGTACACTTACCTGTGTGAGATTTATCTTGTGGAAAGTTGTGTGAAAATATTCTACGTGTTGTCCATTTCTTTTCCTGTACTTACTAGCTGGCATGAGCTATGCTAGGACACTTACACAAGCATACACGTAGTTGAACACTCTTATCGGTTAAGCAGTTTTCTTGATATTGTTGAGTATAGATGAACACCCTTGTTTACTTGTCTTCTATGTGAGAATGACTCTATTTGGCATGTGAGTCGTCAGTGTGGTTATGAAGTGTAATGAGGGCACAGGATGCCAAGTGTCAGGGTTCAGGTATTGGAACCCGTGAGTTGTGAATAGTATGAGGTTCGGTACCTCGTGGAGTTTATTGACTAAAACCCGATGCGAAAGCTATCATATTGTTGAGTTGTTACTTGTCCTTTCTTTATCTGTGATTATCGGACTTAGGTTGTATTTCCGTTCATTCTTCTATGTCATTGTTATGGTGTTCCGCTGAATGTTGTTATTTTTCTTCCTTATTGCAATTACCGTATTAATTGCCACCTCGCATAGTCTTTATGTAGATATCATACTCTGCTGTTTCTATACTTATACTTGTTCAGGTTATTTAGTCCAGTAGGTGTCTTGACTGTTCCTCGTCACTACTCCATTGAGGTTAGTCTTGATACTTGCTGGGTACTGCTGTGGTATACTCATACTACACTTCTGTATATTTTTGTGCAGAATTCAGGTATTTCGAAGTCAATTGATCATTAGCTAGCTGTGCGGAATGTTGCTGTGGAGACTCAAGGTAAACCTGTTGCTGCATTCGCAGGCTTCGGAGTCACCTTCTGATTTGTATTCACACTATTTATTTTATTTCAAGCAGTTGTATTTAGTAAATTGTAGCAAACTCTATAGAGCTTATGACTTGTACTACCGGTTTTGGGAATTGTAAATTTTATAGAGATTTCTATTTTCAGAAAATTGTTAGATGTTATTTAATTATTGTTGTTATTCAGTAAATGTTAGGCTTACCTAGTCCCTAAGACTAGGTGCCATCAATAAATAACTTATATTAGCATGCAAATAAAACTAATGTCAAACTAATTAACATTTATTACATACTATACAAATTCACAATTTTTTTTTGATTTTAAACTAATTAACATATTATAGATGTTAAACAAATTAACAAGTAATATTAATATTAAACTAATTAATATTGATTTCATGCTCAATAAATTAACATAAAGCATGTGTTAAACTAATTAACAAAAGTAATGTTAAAATAATTAATATTTCAAGCATGTTAAATAAATAACAAATAAACATAATATTAAATAATTAACATTTTAAAGCATGTTAAATAAATTAACAAATAAATTTGCCAACATAAAAAAAAAAAAAAAAAAAAGGAGGGGGGGCAAGCTTTAGCAATTAAAGTGGGCCTTAAGCCCACATTTAAGTATCTGCCGAGCTTCTTCAGCTATCAAAGAAAGAGTCCCAGGCAGTTAAGCTCAATCACACCTTCTTTTTTTTTTTTATAGTTCTGCCAACTTAATAGAAAGAAGCCCACAAATTCTAAGCCTTAAATTTCCCAAAAAAAACGTATTTTTGTTTTATGATCTTTGCATTTTAAGAAAGAGACCTAATTCTCTTCATCTTCTTTTTAGGATTGTCGCCGCTAGTTTGACGGAGAACTCCACCTTTTCCTTTTTTTTTAAAGGATTATAACAAAGAAATTTAGTTTCTACTTCTTTCTATACTCAGCCGCCATACATGAATTCTTCTTCTTCAGATTTCGTTTTTTTTTATTAAACTTAAAAAAAATTGAAAGAACCCTTGTTCCTTCTCTTCCACCATTGCTGTCTTTGTCTGTTTGACATTGGAGCACAAAACTCCTTTGTTCTATACCACTGAAGAGAGAAATATAATCATTTTGGTGTATAGTTTCCTCTCCTATTCACTGTTACTATAGACATTCTTTGAGCACCAAACTCCAAAATAATTATTTGTCTATGGCAATAACTCCTCGGAAGCCATAACTTTTTGCGGCAGTGGTTTAACGGGAAGCCATAGCTTCTCATCAATGCTCTTTTGGAGACGATTGTTTTTTGTGGCGGAGACGGACGTCGCCGGCAGCCACCGACCGTTAGCCTTCGATAATATTTTACATCGGTGTTACGGGTAAGGGTACAGATCGATTATACTTTTAAGGAAATCATTTTTCCCTTTTTTTTAATCGATCAGTTTCAATTACAAAAAAAGTTATTAACACCGGATTTAACAAAAAATTATACTGATTTTCTCAAAATCAGTGTTCAAACCTTAACACACTGATTTAAAAACTAATTTAAAAATAGTGTAACAAAATTATTTATTCATTCCAATTGCACACAACCAAAACAAAAGCGCATATTTGTTTCACCAAAAAGACAGAACAAATTTATTATTTTTCCGGACCAGAAAGCCAGCATGTGGCTCTGATACCAACGAAGGAACGCGATAAACTATACACATTAATTTAGCGTGTAAATCATAAAACGATAAATTACTTGATTCTTCGTGAAGCGGAAGCGAAAATCTGAAATGAACCGCAGCTGAAATCACTGGTAGGTGGTGGTTGTCACGTTGTGACAGATCAACCTCTTAAAAAGAAATCTAAACCCCTTGTCTGGTTTGGGAGAAGAATCTAAACCCTTCGTCTGATTTGGGAGAAGAAAGCCTTGAAAAATATAGCAAGAGAGTGTATTTCTTTTATTGTACACACTAATAACCCTATTGGGCCTTAAAGCAACTCTTATGGATTCAACCCAAAATTTCCTACACTAGACAATATGCAACAGTCTATTCTTGTTCTAGGGATTCGTGGAAAAATCTTGAACCTGGAAATCTCATACATGAATTTTGTGTAGAAGCCTTTGGTGGTGCTTATTTAACTGCTTATTTAAATGGAACTTATTATTGGCTGCGTTGTACTTCTAATGATTGTAGCGTTCTTTCATTTGACTTTGGCAATGAGGTATTTGTAGAGATCGGAGGGCCAGATGTTGGGCGCGATTTCAATCATTTCAATGTGAAACTGGTATTGCTTGAGGACTTCATTGCCCTCATGATCGTTGTTGAAGGATTTGTTTATGATATATGGGTAATGATCCAACCAGATGTTTGGAACAAACAATTTACCTTTCAATGCACTTCAAATATAAGGTCTTGGTATTCTAGCACTCTCATTTTTGAAAATAAACGCTCCTACCTATTCTCCTATTGATGTTAGGACTCAGACAACGAGAAATCTTGAATTTCGTCATCCAGGCCTGAGGAGAGCCATCTGGAAAACCACAGATGGCTATTCCGTTCATTTTTATAAGGAGAGCTTAGTAACAATTAAACGAGAGAGTAGGCAGGCGAATTATTGAAGCTTACCTGATATATTTGACTCCTTGATTAAGCTGTAAATAAGAGTGGATAATATGTTACCACCCAGACTCAAGTTTCCCTATCTAAGTTTGTCTCGTGTCAATAAACCTTTCTAGTTTAAAAATTACTGTCACGATCCCAATTTCTCTTCATAGAATGTAGTAATGACACCTAGTGTCTAATCCAAACATTTACTAAATAATAGAATAATCCAACCATCAAATGATAAATACGAGATAAGAATCTTATACACAATTACAAATCTCAAAACTGGTAGTACAAATCATAAGCTCTACTGAGTTCACTAAGAAAATCCTTAAATACAACTGTTCGGAATGGAAATCAAACAGTACAAATACAAAATCAGAAGGTGACTTTGAGGCCTGCGAACGTGACGACTGGTTTACCTTGAGTCTCCATAGCTCGACTAGCCAGCTAATAATCAACAAGAAACGTGGCACCTGGATCTGCACAAAATATTGCAGAAACATAGTATGAGTACACCATAGCGGTACCCAATAAGTATCAAGACTAACCTCGGTGGAGTAGTGACAAGGGACAGTCAAGACACCTACCGGACTAAACAACCTGAACAAGTGTGAAGGTGAACTAACATAGAAACAATACTGATGTACAACTAAGCACGATAAAGAATACAAAACAATGATACACCAATGACAACAATATCTAACAGGAAGAAGTCATGTAATAATGTCGTAGAATGAGCTGGACACGATCTAAGTCCGGTGAAAACCAAATGAGGTAAATCAATAACAACTCAATAAGAACAACCTCTTTCACGCCAAATTGTGTTTAAGCATTTCCACGAGTTACCGAACCTCATAATCACAGCTCACGGGTCACACTTCTTGAACCATAATCACTTGGCATGTTGTGCCCACATTTCAATTCATAACTGCACGGACGACTCACGTGTCGAGAGAACAACTCTCACACAGAAGGCAAGTAGACAAGAATACATGTAAAGGTCAATAATATCAGGATTCATCTTTTTAAACTGATATGGGTTATTAATCTACGTGTAAAGACAAGAAGTGCTTATGAACTTGCCTTGCCACCCAGTCTATCAGGTGTTCATCCAGCGTTCCACGTATCCATCCTCCAAAAGTATGTTGGGGATCCGTCCCATATTCTGGATTTCAGTACAGTGCAGCTGGACGGTAATTTGACTTATGATGTGGAGCCGGTAACTATTTTAGATCGGTTGGTCTGAAAGTTGAGATCAAAGAACATAACTTCGGTGAAGGTGCAGTGGAGAGGCCAGCCAGTCGGAGAAGCTACTTGGGAGATTGAACAGGAGATGCAAAGCAAATATCCACATCTATTTGAGACTCCAGGTATGATTTTAAGCCCGTTCGAGGACGAACGTTTATTTAAGAGGGGGAGAATGTAACGACTCAGCCGGTCGTTTTGACTATTGCAATCCCGTTCCCCCATTTACTGCACAAATTGTGAATTACAGTTGTTATTTGGCTTGCCGGGGTAATTGGTTTGGGTTCGGTGAGGCTTTGAAATGATTTAGAGCGCTTAGTTCCAAGGTTTAGAATTTAAGTTGAAAAGGTTGACCGGATGCTAACTTATGTGTAACGACCTCGGAGAAATTTTGCTAAGGAAATTAAGGTTTGGTGGTGCCGAGGTAGATCAAATAGTACAGAGATTAGCTCGGACCTTTTGGGTTGAACAATGCACCGAAGTGTAAAGGAAATTTTTGTCGGAAAATGGTCATTTCTGCGACCACTATGCAGTCGCAGAATCACTATGCGGACCGCATAATGGTCGCAAAGTGGAACATGATGAGGGGCAAGATTTGAGGAAAATCTGCGGTGCACTATGCGACCGCAAACCTGTTTTGCGGTGCATTATGCGACCGCAGAACAAGTATGCGGACCGCATAATGACCGCAGAACAAGTCAGTAACGCCCAGCTTTGGAGGCCAAATTATGCGGCCGGTATGCGGACCGCATACCAGTTATGTGATCGCATATGCGACCGCATAACTGTGTCGGAGCTTTTATTCTTTCTAATTTTTGACCCGACCCAACTTCGATTTATAGCCCTTACAGCTCATTTTTGAGCTAAAATATGATATTTTAGAGAGAGGTGAGAGAATTTTAGAGAGAGGAAGTGTAGACTTAGTCATTTATTGTAACGACCCGACTTGTCGTTTTAAAATATTAAGCCCCGTTCAGTGACTTAAGGTCTTGAACAGCTTCGTATTATGTGTATTGACTTGCGTGCGTGGTTGAATTCAGTTACCGGATGATTTGGGGTGATTTGGGACACTCGGTCCCTAAAACGGAAGCTTAAGTCTTAGGATTTTGACCATAATCGGGAATGTGTGAAGATGACTCCAGAATGGAGTTCCGTCGGTTTCGTTAGCTCCGTTGGGTGATTTTGGACTTAAGAGCGTCTCCGAAAAATTATTTGGAGGTCCGTAGTGGAATTAAGTTTGAAATGGCCAAAGTCGAATTTTTGGAAAGTTTGATCGGGGGTTGACTTTTTTATATTGGGGTCGGAATCCGATTCTGGAAATTTGAATAGCTTCGTTATGTTAATTATGACTTGTGTGCAAAATTTGAAGTCATTCCGGATTGATTTGATGTGTTTCGGCACAAGACATAGAATTTGAAAGTTCAAAGTTCATAGATTTTCATTTGAGGTGTGATTCATCGTTTTGATATTGTTCGATGTGATTTGCCTCGAGCAGGTCCGTGTTATGTTTTGGGACTTGATGGTATGTTTGGTTGAGGTCCCGGAGGGCTCGGGTGAGTTTCAGGATGGTTTCACATCATTTCTCCTTGTTTTGCAACTGCTGGAACTAATATCCGGTATTGTTCTTCGCGAACGCGGAGGGTCTCACGCGTTCGCGAAGAAGGATTTTGGACGGCTGGGATTTGACCATCGCGAACGCGATGAAGAAGCCTCGAATGCGAAGAAATAGATGAGGAAAGCCTACGCGAACGCGAGTGGGCAGACGCGAACGCGAAGAGGAAAGGGAGTTGGGGGCCGCCTGGCGTTAAGCCTTCGCGAACGCGAAGGGCAGAGGTCGGAATGCATCGCGAACGCGATGAGGATATCGCGAACGCGATGAGGATATCGCGAACGCGAAGAAGGAATCTGGGCAGCACATTTTTTTTGTGCTTCGCGAACGCGTAGAAGGCCTATCTGGGCAGAATTAAAAGTCCCAAAAACGGGAGTTTGAGTTCATAACTCAAAATCAAATTTGGAGCTCGGTAGAAAGCGGTTTTTGGAGAGATTCTTGCGTGGGTGTCTGGGGTAAGTCATTCTTATTCAGTTTTGATTAATTTTCATGATTATGTCTTTGAATCCATCATTTAATTCGGATTTAATGGAGGAAAAATCAAGATTTTTGTAAAATCTTTCAAAAACGAAAATTTAAGATTTGGAAGTCGAGTTGTTATTGAAATTCGATAAAATTGGCATGGTAGAACTCATATCGGAATGAGTGTTCGGATTTCATGAAAAGTTTGCCGGGTTCCGAGGGGCGGGTCCCGCGTTGACTTTTGTTGACTTTTTGGCATAAAATTTTAAGTCGACGTATTATTATCTAGAATTATTTTCGATGAATTTTAATGAAGTTATACAATTAATTTGGCTAGATTTGAGCTGTCCGGAGGCCAATTCAAGCAAGAGGGCTATTTTGGAATATCGGCCTGACTTCAAAGAGGTAAGTGTCTTGCTTAACCTCGAGTGGGAAAATTTTCCCTTAGGCATTGAGTCTTATGTGCAATTTGTGTAATTGAAAACCATGTACGCGAGGTGACGAATACGTACTTGGTTTATATGTGCAAATTTCATTGATTAAAAATTCTTACACGCCCTTATGTATTAAATTGGAAATGATTGACACTAATTAAATTCTCTATTTGTCATGCCTAAATCCTTGTTTGTTGAAATTATTTTTACATGATGATTTGGTGTGATTAACACCTTGATTTTTATGTGAAATATTATTTTGTTGAGTTGTTCACTTCCGGATATTTTCTTAAGATTCTTTATGCACATTATGGTCGAGCCATGGGCTCATTATTGTGGAAAATAAGGTATTGTTGATTTTTGTGGCAAGTTGTAATATTTGAGCACTTGATGTGCAATCTGTGATAAGTTGTAATATTTGAGCACTTAATGTGCAATCTGTGATAATTTGTAATATTTGAGCACTTGATGTGCAATCTGTGATAATTTGTAATATTTGAGCACTTGATGTGTAATCTGTGATAAGTTGTAATAATTGAGCATTTGACGTGCAATCTATGCTATGTTGTAATATTTGAATACTTGAGGTACAGTTTATGAGATGTGATATTGGCATATTATATCGTGGGAGTTATGTTCGGGTGTTTGCACGAGGTTTCTGCCGTGCTATTATTACTATTGATATTATGCACATGTGGCGTGACAAGGCGAGCTATTTATATATATATATATATATATATGTGGGTTTGCGTATATGGCGAGACAAGGTGAGAACATTATTATGCACGTGTGGCGAGACAAGGCGGGCATTTACTTTACTATTGCACACGTGGCGAGACAAGGGGGGCTATGTCGGGGATTGATTTGTGATGGCCTGGGGGAATTATTGTTGTTGCATATTTATTTTGGGACTACGAGGCGTTACTTCGGGAGATCTCATATTGAGCACTTACTTCGGGACTATGTTTGCACTTGCCCTTGGTTATTTTATTTTTCCGTAATTTGTAAATTCTTGTGTTTTTCGTGATGTATTATTTGACTTAATATTAAGTGTTTTGTATTTCTTGATGTATTGTGTTGACCTTGATTTTTTTTGTACGAGACTTTGAGGATTTGTATATTTTGGGTTGTACTTGTCTTTGATCATTGAGTTATTTTAAATAAAAGAAAATTTTCAGTATGTTTAATTTAATAAATTTTATATCCAAATCAGTAGTTTATCTGATACTTTATTTTAAAGGAAATGTCATTTTTCCTCTCTCAAACGATTTCTAAAATAAACTTATCCTTTTGTTGATTTCTTACTTGATTTAAATAATTTTAACCTTACGTTATTGAAAATAAATTGATCACGTGGATCTTATATACATTGAGGATATTGGCACGTGATTTGTCCGTGCAGTTGGGATATGAAATGAGGGCACGAGGTGCCGGAAAAATATGATGATTTAATTATGGGCACGAAATGCTGTGGAGATATGAAAAATGGGCTAAGACCCGTGTTTATGAAAAATATGAAAATGAGATGAGACCCGTATTTTTTTATGATTTTGAAATGAGGTGTCACATGGTGACTTTTTAATTGAAAGAATTATATTTAAAATATTTATTTGGAAAGAGTTTTACTTAGAAAGTATTATATGAAAGAATTGTATTTGAAAGATATTTATTTGAGGAAATTTTACTTGAAAAGATTTATTGAAAAAATTATATTTGAAAGAGAATTATTTGGAAGAATTATATGTGAAAGACATTTATTTGAAGTACTTGATTTAATTGGGTGTAATTGTAATTATTAATAATTGAGCGATATTAATGGTATTCTTGTTGTCTGCTTTGCATATCACTGGTTGTTTCATGTTGCTCTGTTGTTATTTATTTTCTATTATTTTGTATATTATATTGCACATGTTATTAGACTAGTGAGTGTCTTGACTGTACCTCGTCTCTACTCTATTGAGGTTAGTCTTGATACTTACCGGGCACCGCTGTGGTGTGCTCACTCTACACTTCTGTACATTTTTGTGCAGAGCCAGGTATTGGAGATATCACACTTGAGCAGAGTTAAAGCGCGATCGTAAAGGTTCAAGGTAGAGCTGCTTGACAGTCGTAGTCCCTTGGAGTCTTTTCATTTCATTGTACTGTGAATTTGTAATCAAAAAGTATTGTATATTCGCTCCTCGTGATCATTCAATGTATTCAGTTAGAGTTTGTGACTCAGTACTACCAGTCTTGGGAGGTTGTATATTCATATTTATTTCGCTGTTAGTTTTGGTTACTTTTTTTTTTTAAATGGCTTCAGAATATAATAGAAATCGGCTTACCTGGTCTTAGAGACTAGGTGCCATCACGACGCCTGTGGTGGGATTTTGGATCGTGACAAGTTGGTATTAGAGCTCTAGGTTCATAGGTTCTACGAGTCACGAACGAGTTTAGTAGAGTTTTGCGGATCGGTACGGAGACGTCTGTACTTATCTTTGAGAGGCTACAAAACTGTTAGGAAATTTCACTTATTTCATTGCTTATCGTGCGGAATTTATTCAGGTTGAAGCATATATCTTATGTCCTTTTGCATCTACTCGTGTATGAAATTGCGCACTCAGTATCAATTATGCGCCAACAGTTCGTGATACTATAGAGGGGTTATAAGAGAGCTAGGGTTGCTCAACCATTATTACAACGTGTTGTCCAAATAGAGGATGCAGAAGTATTAAGAGATCATTCAGTTGTGCACATTGGGGTGCAGCAGGTTCTGACATCTGATTGATAAGTATGATATTAAGAAGATTTAATTAATTGCCTAATCACCACAATTGTGGTAGGGTCACGAGGTGGATGTAGATCTGAAATAGCTGGTGGTATTAAAGGCTATGTAGTTCGTATGAGATTTCTATTTAGCAAAGGGTACGTACACAACCAAGGCACTAGAGGAAGCGAGTTTAACTATCACGAGGATGGCATGCGCCAAATAAATGGCTTGAGGCATCTTATGACCGGTGTCCTACGAGCGATGAAAGTTAGTATTGTGGATCATGGAAATGTGTCCTGTGGCTTTGCGCCAAGTGAGGGGAGTCCACTATCAACAATCAAATTGCGGGGTCATGTGCTATATCAGTTGGGACCTGAGATGTATTTATGTGGTATCGAAAGGTTCTCCGAAACTTGTATATGATTAAGAGGTGGGATTCAAACTACAAGATTTATTCCAGTTAATACTCCACGTACACATTCAGCAAGAGGTGGAGGATAGGCGGGTAGTGGGCACCTAAGAGGCGGAGACCCAACCCGTTGATATAATCGCTATGATTTGGCTGAGGCCAATACACCAGATGGTGACGTTACAGATACGATACTGATTTTTTTGTTATAAAAGGATATTTTTCCCTTAATTTGATTCGGTTTTGAATATTGAGGTGAGTCCTCCTATTATGCTCCACTTATGGGTGAGCTTCGTAAATTTGTGATCCACTTATATGTTATCCCTGTTGGGAGATTTGAAGGTGTGAGCCCGTGTCTGTCATTTTATTTTGGTACACCATTGAGGGCTATAAGCCGTAATTTTTATTATTCATTACAGTGGGTTTAATGTGTTTCGGAATAATTGATTCTAATTTTTTGTAATGAATTATATGCCCTACCAGTAGGAGGGTTCATTATATGTTGTGAAAATTGTTTATGAAATATATTAAAAGAAGAAAGAAAGGAAATTGAAAATTTCAGTTGGCACAATGTGCAACATACTTGTGATTCGGAGTTGAGGACGAGATCCTCGTATTTTTACATGATGTGAAATATTTAAATTGGGCTGCAAGCCACGATGGAAGTTATGTAAGGACGAGGTCCTTGTGGTGAAATATTTATGAGTTTTAAATTTTTTCTTTGTAAAATTTAATTGTACAATAATATTAATAGGGAGTCATGCTTATTAGGCTTATTTGATAATTTTTTTATATTTTTCTGTGCATATTCAGCCATTTTGGTGCCGTAAACATTGAGTTTTAACCTATGAGATGAGTGCCCATGTGGCGTTAAATGTGACTCATTAATCCGAGTAAGCAATCATGAGGTCTTCATGCCTCACATTCTGTTGTAAGTATTGTGAAAATTCGAAATGAGGTGGTGGTTAATATGAGATTAATTGATGAAGCTGGAATTAATTATGAACAACTTTTAAGACCAGAGATGTGGTGATGAGCATACATATGATGTGCTTCATGTCCTAATATCATTATGATAATGCAGTGCTTGTAATGCTGAGATTGGTATTATTGATATATATACCTTGTGGTATTGTGTTGGATTGTGGATGTGTTGTTAGGAGTTGTTTTGGTGTTACTCTGGCAGGTGGATAGGCCCAATTATACGTGAGACTCTGCCGAAATTTCTGAAAAATTTGGGAGTTAGTAAAATTTGAAGGATTGAGATTTGCAAAGGAAGAGATAAGTTATGTTATGTGTTTGAGGGCGAATGATCCTAGGCGGGGGAGAATGTAACACCCCAGAAAATTTTTGAAGTACTTCAACACTATCAAAAAAATTGATGTGTGTGTAGGCACGAGTTGCTATAGCCAGTTGAGACTAATACCGTGCGTTGTTATGAAAATTAGAACTTTTGAAATGTTTGGAGAGTAAGAAATTGATATTAAAGCTTACAAATATGGATAAAAGAAATAAACTCAAATTAGATGATGTTGTCACGCTTATCTCAAATGCGGTAGCGTGTAATCAACCGTGAGTATATGTGTAAAAGAAAAATCATCAATTTGGTAACCTCAGAATAATTCTTAGAACGTTCGAGGACGAACGTTTGATTAAGAGGTGGAGAATGTAACGACCCGGCTTGTCGTTTTAAGAAATTACGCCTCGTTCAGTGACTTAAGGTCTTGAGCAGCTTCATATTATGTGTATTGACTTGCGTGCGTGGTTGAATTCAGTTACCGGATGATTCGGGGTAATTTGGGACACTCGGTCCCTAAAATGGAAGCTTAAATCTTAGAATTTTGACCATAATCGAAAATGTATGAAGACGACTCCGGAATGGAGTTCCGTCGGTTTCATTAGCTTCGTTAGGTGATTTTGAACTTAGGAGCGTGTCCGGAAAATTATTTGGAGGTCGTAGTGGAATTAAGCTTGAAATGACGAAAGTCGAATTTTTGGAAAGTTTGACCGGGGGGTTAACTTTTTGATATCGTGGTCGGAATCCGATTCTGGAAATTTGAATAGCTTCGTTATGTCAATTATGATTTGTGTGAAAAATTTGAAGTCATTCCGGATGGATTTGATGTGTTTCGGCACATGACATAGAATTTGAAAGTTCAAAGTTCATAGATTTTGATTTGAGGTGCGATTCATCGTTTTGATATTGTTCGATGTGATTTGAGGCCTCGAGCAGGTCCATGTTATGTTTTGGGACTTGATGGTATGTTTGGTTAAGGTCCCGGGGGGCGGGGGGCTCGGGTGAGTTCCGGGATGGTTTCAGATCATTTCTCCATGTTTTGCAACTACTGGAATTGATATCTGGTATTGTTCTTCGCGAACACGGAGGGTCTCACGCGTTCGCGAAGAAGGATTTTGGACGGCTAGGATTTGCCCATCGCGAACGCGATGAATAAGCAGCGAACGCGAAGAAATAGATGAGGAAAGCCTACGCGAACGCGAGTGGGAAGACGCGAACGCGAAGAGGAAAGGGAGTTGGGGGCCTGCCTGGCGTTAAGCCTTCGCGAACGCGACTCGTGTCTCGCGAACGCGAAGGGCAGAGGTCAGAATGCATCACGAACACGATGAGGATATCGCGAACGCGAAGAAGGAATCTAGGCAGCACATTTTTTTTGTACTTCGCGAACGCGAAGCTATGGTCGCGAACGCGAAGAAGGCCTATCTGGGCAGAATTAAAAGTCCCAAAAACGGGGGTTTGAGTGCATAACTCAAAATCAAATTTGGAGCTCCGTAGAAGGCGGTTTTTGGAGAGTTTCTTGCGTGAGTGTTTGGGGTAAGTCATTCTTATTCAGTTTTGATTAATTTTCATGATTATGTCTTTGAATCCATCATTTAATTCGGATTTAATGGAGGAAAAATCAAGATTTTTATAAAATCTTCCAAAAATGAAATTTTAAGATTTGGAAGTGGAGTTGTTATTGGAATTCGATAAAATTGGTATGGTTGAACTCATATCGGAATGAGTGTTCGGATTTCATGAAAAGTTTGTCGGGTTCCGAGGGGCGGGTCCCGCGTTGACTTTTGTTGGCGTTTGGGAATAAAATTTTAAGTCGACGTATTATTATCCGGAATTATTTCCGATGAATTTTAATGAAGTTATACAATAAATTTGGCTAGATTTGAGCTGTCTGGAGGCCAATTCAAGCAAGAAGGCTATTTTGGAATATTGGCCTAACTTCAAAGAGGTAAGTGTCTTGCTGAACCTCGAGTAGGGGAATTTCCCCTTAGGCATTGAGTCTTATGTGCAATTTGTGTAATTGAAAACCATGTACGCGAGGTGACGAGTACGTACTTGGTTTATATGTGCAAATTTCAGTGATTGAAAATCCTTAGACGCTCTTATGTATTAAATTGAAAATTATTGGCACTCATTAAATCCTCTATTTGTCATGCCTAGATCCTTGTTTGTTTAAATTATTTTTACATGATGATTTGGTGTGATTGCCACCTTGATTTTTATGTGAAATATTATTTTGTTGAGTTGTTCACTTTCGAATATTTTGTTAAGATTCTTTGGACACATTATGGTCGAGCCATGGGCTCCTTATTATGAAAAATAAGGTATTGTTGATTTTTGTGGCAAGTTGTGATATTTGAGCACTTGATGTGCAATCTGTGATAAGTTATAATATTTGAGCACTTGATGTGCAATCTGTGATAATTTATAATATTTGAGCACTTGATGTGCAATCTGTAATAATTTATAATATTTGAGCACTTGATATGCAATCTGTGATAAGTTGTAATAATTGAGCATTTGATGTGCAATCTATGCTATGTTGTAATATTTGAATACTTGAGGTGCAGTTTATGAGATGTGATATTGGCATATTATATTGTGGGAGTTATGTTCGGGTGTTTGCACGAGGTTTCTGCCGTGCTATTATTACTATTGATATTATGCACATGTGGCGTGACAAGGCGAGCTATTTATATATATATATATATATATATGTGGGTTTGCGTATATGGCGAGACGTATGTGGCGAGACAAGGTGAGAACATTATTATACACGTATTGCGAGACAAGGCGGGCATTTACTTTACTATTGCACACGTGGTGAGACAAGTGGGGCTATGTCGGGGATTGATTTGTGATGGCCTGGGGGCATTATTGTTGTTGCATATTTATTTTGGGACTACGAGGCGTTACTTCGGGAGATCTCATGTTGAGCACTTACTTCGGGACTATGTTTGCACTTGCCCTTGGTTATTTTATTTTTCTGTAATTTGTAAATTCTTGTGTTTTTCGCGATGTATTATTTGACTTAATATTAAGTGTTTTGTATTTCTTGATATATTGTGTTGACCTTGATTTTTTTTGTACGATACTTTGAGGATTTGTATATTTTGGGTTGTACTTGTCTTTGATCATTGAATTGTTTTAAATAAAAAAATATTTCCAGTATGTTTAATTTAATAAATTTTATATCCAAATCAGTAGTTTATCTGATGTTTTATTTTAAAGGAAATGCCATTTTTCCTCTCTCAAATGATTTCTAAAATAAATTTATCCTTTTGTTGATTTCTTACTTGATTTAAATAATTTTAACCTTACTTTATTGAAAATAAATTGATCACGTGGATCTTATATACATTGAGGATATTGGCACGTGAGTTGTCCGTGCAGTTGAGATATGAATTGAGGGCATGAGGTGCCGGGAAAATATGATGATTTAATTATGGGCACGAAAAGCCGTGGAGATATGAAAAATGGACTGAGACTCGTGTTTATGAAAAATATGAAAAAGGGTTGAGACCCGTGTTTATGAAAAATATGAAAATGGGCTGAGACCCGTATTTTTTTATGATTTTGAAATGAGGTGTCACATGGTAACCTTTTAATTGAAAGAATTATATTCAAAATATTTATTTGGAAGGACTTTTACTTAGAAAGTATTATATCAAAGAATTGTATTTGAAAGATATTTATTTGAGGAAATTTTACTTGAAAAGATTTATTGAAAGAATTATATTTGAAAGAGAATTATTTGGAAGAATTATATGTGAAAGACATTTATTTAAAGTACTTGATTTAATTGGGTGTAATTGTTATTATTAATAGTTGAGTGATATTAATGGTATTCTTGTTGTCTGTTGGGCATATCACTGGTTGTTTCATGTTGCTCTGTTGTTATTTGTTTCCTATTATTTTGTATATTATATTGCACATGTTATTAGATTATTGAGTGTCTTGACTGTACCTCGTCTTTACTCCATTAAGGTTTGTCTTGATACTTACCGGGCACCGCTGTGGTGTGCTCACTCTACACTTCTGCACATTTTTGTGCAGAGCCAGGTATTGGAGATATCAGACTTGAGCAGAGTTAAAGCGCAATCGTAAAGGTTCAAGGTAGAGATGCTTGGCCGTCGCAGTTTCTTGGAGTCTTTTCATTTCATTGTACTGTTAATTTGTAATCAAAGAGTATTGTATATTCGCTCCTCGTGATCATTCCATGTATTCAGTTAGAGTTCGCGACTCAGTACTACCAGTCTTGGGAGGTTGTATATTCATATTTATTCCGTTGTTAGTTTTGGTTACTTATTTTTTTTAAAATGGCTTCAGAATGTAATAGAAATCACCTTACCTAGTCTTAGAGACTAGGTGCCATCACGACGCTTATGGTGGGATTTTGGGTCATGACATTTATCCATCAATTCTTGTTTAAGGTTTGAAGATTTTACAAGGATCTTGCTAGGGCTTCAAAGAGGTAAGAATTTCTTTCCCTAATTCTACAATTTCGGGTTTGGAGTAAAGATGAGTAATTAATAGTATGATTCTTGGGTGTAGAGTATCATGTATACATACCAATAAGGTTGTGGAAAGATTGTTAGGTTCAAATGGGTAAGGATTGGGTTGAAAATGGTAGAAATCTCTATAGAATTTAATTGAAGATTTGAGGGTCGAGTTGGTGTCGGATTTTGGTGAAATTTATATGGTTGGACTCGTGGTTGAATGAGCGTTCCTATTCTGTAACTTTTATCGGGTTCCGAGACATGGGCCCTATCGGCGATTTTTGAGTTAATTTCGGATTTTATTAGGAAAATTAATATTTTCTTATGGAATTAATTACAATAATTTGTATTGACTGATTCGAATTAATTGTGGCTAGATACAAGGCTTTCAGAGACCAATTCTCGTGGCAAGGGCATATCGGAATAAATAATTACACGGGTTGAGGTAAGTAATAGTTATAAATCTGGTCCTAAGGGTATGAAACCCCGGATTTTATGTCATGTGATTATTTTGGAGGTGACGCACATGCTAGGTGACGGGCGTGTGGGCGTGCACCGAAGGGATTGTGACTTGGTATGTCCCGTGAAACTGTAAAGTTGAATAACCTGTTGTTAGCTATAAGCTCTCTTTGTGTTGAAAAAATTTGACTGTAAATCATGATTAAAAATCATGCTTAGGCTATGTGATAGTACTGTTGGGACTCACAGAGGTCGCGTACTTGTTGAATTATATGCTAATTGTTGTCTTGTACTCAGTCATGATTTTCTTGCGTATTATACCTCAGTCTTTCTGGATATTTGTTGATATACTATGTTATCTTTGTTTGGGATGATCTTGTAATTTATGAGAGCCCGAGAGACTTGAGAGGTTGAGGACTGAGTAAGGCCGAGGGCCTGTCGGTGAGGTAAGGATATTATGGCACGTGAGTTGTCCGTGCAGGATATTATAGCATGTGAGTTGTCCGTGCAGATTATGGAGCTTGGCCTGTAGGAGCCCCTCCGGAGTCTGTACACACCCCTAGTGAGCGCGGGTACCCATTGAGTGTGAGTGCTGAGGGCTGAGAGCCGAGTGGTTGAGCTGTTGTGATGAGCTGAGTAATTGTTGCGTGAAAGGTTGTACTTGCTTTGCATTTGTTGTTGCACTTGGTTGCTATCTGTCATTGTTGTGAAATCTCTGAAAAAATTTATATCCAGATTACTTGAAATTAAACTGTATAAAATTAATTTGACTTATACTGCCGGATTCGAAAGCATGTCTATTATTTGCTGGAATTACTGAAAGTGAACTATAAGTGTGTAGCTCGTAATTATCTTCAGTTACTTAGTTATTTTTGTTACTTTCAGAGTTGGTTATACTCATACTACATCATGCACTTCGTGTGCAGATCCAGGTATTCCCGGACATAGTAGGTGTTGATCATTTCGCGCAGTTGATTTTTAGGAGATTTTGAGGTAGATGCCGTGTTCCGCAGACCTTGTCTCTCCTTCTCTATATCCTTGTATACTGTATTTAGTCTCAAACTATTATAGACCGTATTTTCCAGACTTGTACTCATATTAGATGCTCATGTACTTAGTGACACCATGTTTTGGGAGTGTTGTATCGGAAATTGCTAGATTTTTGGTATTGTATTAAACGTTACGTTTTTAAATTTAAAGGAAATCGTGGGTTATTGATGTTGTCCGTTTGCCTAGTACTGAGATAGGTGCCATCACGACAGGTTAAGATTTTTGGGTCGTGACAATACAACTGTTCGGAATGGAAATCAAACAGTAGAAATACAAAATCAGAAGGTGACTCCGAGGCCTACGAACGTGACGACAGGTTTACCTTGAGTCTCCAAAACTCGACCAGCTAACTAATAATCAACAAGAAAGGTGGCACCTGGATCTGTACAAAAATGTGCAGAAGCATAGTATGAGTACACCACAACGGTACCCAGTAAGTATCAAGACTAACCTCGGTGGAGCAGTGACGAGGAACAGTCAAGACACTTACCGGACTAAACAACCTAAACAAGTGTGAAAGTGAACTAACAAAGAAACAATACTAATGTACAACTAAGAAGGATAAAGAATACAAAACAATACTTACAATGATACACCAATGACAACAATATTTAATAGGAAGCAGTCATGTAATAATGTCATAGAATGAGCTGGACACAGTCTAAGTCCGATGAAAACAAAATGAGAAAAACCATAACAACTCAATAAGAATGACCTCTTTCACGCGAGATTTTGTTCAAGCATTTCCACAAGGTACCGAACCTCATAATGACAGCTCACAGGTCCCACTTCTTGAACCCTAATCACTTGGCATCTTGTGCCTGCATTTCAATTCTTAACAGCACGGACGACTCACGTGCCGAGAGAACAACTCTCACACAGAAGCAAGTAGACAAGAATGCATGTAATGGTCAATAACGTCACGATTCATCTTCTTAAACTGATATGGGTAATTAATATACGTGTATGCATGTGCAAGTATTCTACCACAATCCAAGTCAACAAATAAGAGTAAAGATAATGAATGGCAAATAAGAAACGATCACCACGAATATACAGTGTAAATAAGATAGCAATGACGTGAACGTTACGACAAGCACAACAAGATTAGCTACATAGAACTGAGCAACTAGAGCAACACGGAGGAAAACAATTAGTGTTATGCTAAGGAAAACAACAATCAAAGACAAGTGCACAGAAAGGGGAAATGACAATAAAGCACTCCCGAGGTACCTCCTCGTAGTCTCAATTCGTAAAATGAATTACAACTTTTTTTATATCACCGTGGGATCATTTATATTTAGTTTTGAAATTTATTTTCGCGAAATAGCATCCCGCGTTTTAGCCAACCTTATCACACCTCATGACTTCTAGTAGTTCCCCTACTAACCACGTATTTCAAGCCCACCTTATCTTACCGCATGCGTTTCAACACCCAGATTTTATACCACCACATACGTATCAATAACAATAGCACGACAGAAACCTCGTGCATCACAATAGCAACCGCACGACAGAAACCTCGTGCAACACAATAACAACCTCATGGTAGAAACCTCGTGCAACACAATAACAACCGCACGACAGAAATCTCGTGCAAACACAACACTGAATACAACAGCAACAATGACAATAACACAAGAAGACGACAAGTAAATTAACTCATGAACTCTAGGACATAACGAGACGGAAGGACGAACTCACAAGGAAAGACACAACATGAAATAATGGTACAACATAGCAATAGCTCAACAAGGAAGATATACTGTATAGCAATGTTTTCACATAAGTACAATTAAAAGATAAGAGGGATAACATAAATCAATGACTCCAATTAAGGGTAAGTCAACAATGATAAGGGATAACTAAACTCCAATTAGGGTGGAGCAATTATGAAAAAGATTCAACAAATTCAATTAAGGATAAGCAGGTTATGAAAAAGATAATAATAACTTCAACTAATGATAGGCAATTACAGAAAAGATGATAATAACTTCAATCAAGGATAAATAATTATGGAAAAGATAACATAACAATAGAAAAGGCAACAACTTCAGTTAAGGTACATAAGAATTTAATCGGTAATAAGGGTAAACATGGAGCAATTAATTCCAAATAGGACTTGTAAGGATGGATTTAGTAAATAGAAAATTTAACATGATAACACAATTTTATATTTAATGGACATAAGAACCTAATAGCCCAAAACGGTCAAATTTTCTCAAATAAGTCTGAGCACGTACTCGTCACCTCACGTACACAGCCTTCACATGACACAATTAGCACCAAAGACTCAAATCCTAAGGGGTAATTCCCCCACACGAAGTTAGGCAAGATACTTACCTCAAAGAATCTAGACAGTTACTCTAAAATAAACTTCTCGAGTGAAACAACCTCTAGACGGCTCAAATCTAACCAAAATAACTTCAAATTATAAATAAAACTCATAAGGAATAATTCCAGATAATAAAGCTTCAGTCTTTAACAAAAATTAAAAATGACACCCATAAGTTAACCCCCGGGTCTGCACCTCGAAATTCGATAAAAATTATAAAACCCGAACACCCGTTCCGATACGAGTTCAACCATACCAAATTTATCAAATTCTGATACCAATTCATCCGTCAAATCATCATTTTATATTTTGAAGATTTCTTCAAAAATTTCCATTTTTTCTCAACTCAAAACACTAATTATAAGATAAAAATAAAGATGGCATCATGGAATTTAATAAATTCTAGGTGAAGAACACTTACCCTAATGATTTGGTTGAAAAACCCATGAAACATCGCTCAAATCCGAGGTCTACAACTCCAAAAATGATATAAAAAAAAATTGGTTAACCCTTGAAATAGAGTACTTTTATATTCTGCCCAGGTAACAATCATCGCGATCGCGGAAACTCGTATGCGATCGCGAAGAAGGAATCATCAGCTACCCATAGAAATACTACGCGATCGCAGACAGAAGGGTGCGCACGCGTTTCACCACAGCCTCAACGTGCGCGATCGCGGTCCTGACCATGCAAATGCGAAGAAGAAAAATATGGAAAGTCAACAATACACTACGCGATCACGGCTGACTCTACGCGATCGCGAAGAAGGTTATCAGAAACTAGAGCTAGCAACTCAAAAACCTGCAGAAATGGCCCGTAGCCCATCTGAACCACATCCGAGACCCTCGGGACGCCGTCCGAATATACCAACAAGTTTCATAACCTAATATGTACCCGCTCGAGGTCTCAAATCATATCAAACAACGTCGAAACTACGAATCGCACTACAAATCAAACTTATGAACTTTCAAATCTTCTAACACTCGTGTCAAAACATGTCAAATCAACCCGGAATGACGTCAAAATTTGCATGCAAGTCTCAAATGACGTAACAGAGCAAATCCAACTCTCGGAATCGCATTCCGACCCCGATATCACCAAAGTCAACTCTCAGTCAAACCTCTCAACCTTCCAAAACTTCAACTTTTCCAATTTTCGCTGAAATGCTTCAAATTACCCCACGGACCTCCAAATCCAAATCCGGAAGGACGACTAAGTCCAAAAATCACCATACGAAACTATTGGAATCATCAAAATGTCATTTCGAAGTTGTCTACACAAAAGTCAAATTTCGATCAACTCTTACCGCTTAAGCTTCTAAAACAAGAACCCTTCTTCCAAATTGACCCCGAATCATCCGAAAATTGAACTCGGCCACGCGCGCAAGTCGTAACACATAATACGAAGCTGACCGAGACCTTATGCCGCCGAACGAGACGTTAACTCTCAAAACGACCGGCCGGGTCGTTACAATCACAATCATATTATTATTATTGGTGCTTTGTTTAAGATATAACTTTATAGTTACTAATTTCTTTCTTGGAGATCACAATTTTCGCTGGTTTAAAAAACTAAGGCATTAATATTTATTCCAAATGATCAGTTGGACTGGCTAGCTGACCAATACTAAAAAGTTGGTAGGATGATATTTCTTTTATGCGGATACGAACCACAACCTCTTTGATCTGTACGTAAGGGACATGGTATGAAGTTCTGTAGCTGTTGGTCCAAACAAAGATATGCCTCATGTAGAAGATTGTGCGTACCATTTGACTTACACGAGGCATACACATGATTATTACTACCCACCACTGTTCTCACAGCAGCCGTTATGGCATGCAATGAGTAAAAGGTATGATCATCAGGGTTAATTCCAGCAGCAACAAAGTAGTCTATTAGATTTTTGTTGTGGTTTTCGCAATCAACGTTCCGTGTACCGTTGCCGGTGCATTAAAATAATCCGTAGCTTGCACTATTGGGATTGTGGAGAGCCGTCTCTAAGTTGTTGTCATTTTTCAACTGTACGTGCAAAGCATAACAAATTAATGTATTTATAAGATTTTGGAATTTTATATATATATATATATATATATATATATATATATATATATATATATATATATATATATATATGTATATGTATATGTAGGCTAGCTCATCCTAATTCCAAGCACTTACCACATTTTCTACTTTCTGATCTTCGAGACTAGGTGAGACACATAGACATGTCAAGCTTCTTGCTCTCCTATCACTTCGCCAAGATGAAGATCTGTTCCGGAATACCATAAAATGGTAACGTGCTTGATAGCTAGTTCCTGGGATAATAGCTGTCAAAATCAATATAATATACTAATTAGTAGCAAGTAGCTCTTCATATTAACTTGTTATCAGTATCATTAATGTACTCAAAGTATATATGCAAGGATGAGATGACATTTGAGAATTTGCCTCTTTTTATAGGGATCGAAACAAAATACAAACAATTGATTCACAATGGAAAAAGCTTTGCAGGTCAATAGATTTGCAATCTTCCAACTTTACATTGAGATAATAATTGAAATGTCTTTCCTATACCTGAAGTTATTGTTGACACACAAGTCTTGAATGAATGAGATCAATTATCCTTTATGATTCTTTAACACACTATAATTATTTATTATTTAATCACCATTCTAATTAAGTGTCGTAACTACTCTATATCTGTATTCTTTGTGGGCTGGCTTGGCTAACCAGCAAACATGTTTTTAAATGCCGCCCTTTAATGAGTTTCATACTAAATCTAACTATCCAAGCATTGATGAGTTATTCTCCACAAATCAAACGTAAAATCAATTTTTCAAAATCAAATGCTAGATGCCACCTAAGATTTATCATATTCTTTTTGTACAAATATTTTATCTTATGTATTATTGTTCAAATGAATATATGGAGTTTGTATGTTTAAGTTCTCACAGTCGAAAAATTAGAGTACGGAAATAAAATAATAAGGGAATTAACTTTTAGTGTTCACAAACGTAAAAGTATACTGAAAATCTTATATTGTTGCAGCGGAATTTATTTGTTGCAGATAATAGAAAGGTAGGAGAAAAAAATAATTCACTCGATAATCTCAGCTTAAAAAATAAATAGTCATGAATATTAATGGTTTGGTTTTGATGTATTAATAATTGGTAAAATTTAAGGTGCTAACCAGATATAAAAATTGAAGGTAAAAACTTACGCGCACATCGGATGTTTATAAAAAATCATATTAATTTATCACAATTAAGTCATAAATAAAAGGTGAATAAGTGTAATAATTAACTATGATTTATAAGAGTTTATGTGAAGGCAATATGTCAGGTATAACTTACTGTTAGAATATGTGAATTGCAAAAGAGGAAAAGGAAAGGAGGTTGCTCTCTCTTAGTAACAATGGTGCTTTATGCTGGAATACGAATTAAAAACATGATTAATTGGCAAGGATAAAGCAAAAATATGTTCTCATTGTGACTAGATCGGCTATTGTGGGGACTCCTTTGTAATTCAAGAGGAACTACGTGTTCTTTCTTTGCTAATTATTTCCATAAAATATTAGCTAAAAGAAGATTATACTAATTAATCTTTTCCTTTTGTGTTAATCAAATAAAATTTTACCAATGTATTCTGCTAATATTTTTCATTTATTAATACTTAACCATAGTTAAATACCATATGGTTTGCACATGATCATCTTAGTTAATAATTAAAAACTAGTCTTAAGATATGTACACGCAAAGCGGGTGTACCTCGTCTCGAGGAGTGCACCTTTTTTATTAAAAAAATTACATAAATAACTTATTTTAAAAATTATTTTTGAGTTTATAAAAAATGTTAAGAAAAAAGTGTACAATCATGAAAATGATGATTGTCGATCCTAAAGCTAACTCAATAAAGAAAAGCTCTACCTCACGGAAGTTCTTAATATTCTAATGTTAATTCTATTATATTATATTATTAATCATATCCCATAATAATTATGGTGAATTCAAAATTTTAAATATTAAAGAAAATCTTAAATGTTTATACAATTTTTTACATATATTTATTTGTTGAAGGAATAGTTTATTATATAAAGCTATAAAACTAAAACTGAATATGTCAACCAACGTTAACTCTATGGCAATTAACTTCATATAAATTGCTCCATATTTTTATATTTATTTTTATAACATCACTAGTTATTATCATAAATATTGAGTATAATTTTTTCAAAAGCGCGTAATAAATATTGATAAAAAAAAAAATATATTTGAGTTATTAAATGAAAATTAAACAAAAAAATTTAAATTCTCAAATGATGTCAATTATAAACACCCATACTCAATATGTAGGCACAGATCTCGTAGGAACACGCCATAGTTGTCAAATAATGTTGTGACATTGGTGATTTTCATGAGCGTGAAAGCATCATAGTTTTAAACTTTAACACTTTAGTGACTTTTAAAAGCGTATGAACTACAAAGCAAAGCCAAATAGCAGTAAGTTAAAAATTTCAACAATTAAAAGTAAAGGAATAAAGAGATAACAGTAATCCAACAAAATCAAACCATGAGGAAATTTTAATTGAGATGATATAACATATTTGTCAAGTATAGTTCGATAATAATGTGCATGTATGTATAGCACATGTTATGAATTTCTAAAGTTGATGTAAATTTCGAGCGTGGATAATTTTTGTCTTGAAGTAATTCAAATGAATTTCTATTCATAAATTACATAAATTGAAGTGCTAGAAGTGGCAATTTCAAGTACCTTGGGTCGGTTATCCAGAGGGGAGGGGAGATCGACGAGGATGTCACACACCGTATTAGGGTGGGGTGGATGAAGTGAGGGTTGGCATCTGGAGTCTTGTGTGACAAGAGAGTGCCACCGATACTCAAAGGTAAATTTTACAAAGCGGTGGTTAGACCGGCCATGATGTATAGGGCTGAGTGTTGGCCTGTTAAGAACTCACATATCCAGAAGATGAAAGTAGCAGGAATGAGGATGTTGAGGTGGATGTGCGGGCACAGTAGGATGGATAAGATTAGGAATGAAGATATTCGGGAGAAGGTGGGCGTGGCTCCCATTGATGACAAGATGAGGGAAGTGAGGCTCGGATGGTTCGGACACGTACAAAGGAGAAGCCCAGATGCTCCGGTAAGGAGGTGTGAGCGGTTGGCTCTGGAGGATACGAGAAGAGGTAGAGGACGACCTAAAAAATATTGGGGAGAAGTGATCAGGCAGGACATGGTGAGACTTCATATTTCCGAGGACATGTCCCTTGGTAGGAAGGTGTGGAGGTCGAGTATTAGGGTTGTAGGTTAGGAGGTAGTTGAGTTTTTTCTTACTTCGTACCTTTGTGAGACTAGTCTGATAAAGTTTTTGTCAAATTCAGTTAGTGGCAATGTTGCGTCTTACTATTCTGTCGTTTTCCATAGTGCCGGGTCTATGTACTGTCTATCGCTTATGCTTTGCACCTACTTTCTCGTTTTCATGATGTTATTTTTCCTATGGTTTCTATTGGTGGTACTGATATTGTCTCTTTTCGTCTTCTTGAGTCGAGGGTCTTTCGGAAACAACCTCTCTACTCCCTCGGAGTAGGGTTAAGGTCTGCGTACACATTACCCTCCGTAGATCCCACGAGAGGGATTTTACTGGATTGTTGTTGTTGAAGTGCAAGAAGAGTAAAATTAGTGAACCCACTAATATTCAATCCCAACTCCGGCTATTTTAATACAAAAGTTTAAGGAGTAGCGCAATACCTTATTCTACTGTTTTGTTCTTGTATTTTTGTTGAGCTTCGGAATTAGAGTATAGTGGTATTCTAATTATACTAATAGTGAAGAAGAAGTGGAAAAATACTTTTTTTTTGGACATTCTGTTCGTTTATTTATACACCATCCATTTTATAGTCCTAAATATTAGGACTCCATATTGTATACGGTCAAAACCGAGCTTGCCTTTCGTATGACTAATCGAGACTGGAACATGATAGACCAAGGTTCAACCTCGTATGATATCAAGCCATGATGCGAAGTTAGATTGCCGGGTGCGTGACCTAGAGACCGATTAATATCGAGATCGGCCAAGATCGAGATCGAGCAAAATAGAGACCGATCAAGATCGAGATCGGCCAAGATCAAGGAAAGCTTATCGAGCCAAAAAATAGAAAGTCGAAATATCCGCAGTTGGGCGAGAATCTCGGTAAAAATCCCGACGCATATCAAGGAGAGGCCAATTAATTAATCTATTATGGGATTCCTTATTGTATTTAGAATTATATTGAGAATAGAACTTCCCTACTATATAAAGGGAGTCTAATCATTTGTAGAGGGAGATCATTCATGCAATACAAAGCAATACACTGCCTTCTTTCAGCCTCATTATTTTGTTACTGTATTCATATACTAGCGGAATCTTCACTTGGTTCGAGGGTGATCGAACTTGAGGGCCAAGACTAATTGATTCATTTGGTTTGCATTTATTTCTTTTATAGTTAATTTCAATACCAATATATATATATTTTTTCAATTTGTGCCAAGTGATATCATATATCCTTAGAGCCGCGTATAAATTTAGTTGTTATCCGTTTTTCGGGTAAACAGTTTGGCGCTCACCGTGGGGCTAAGGATAATAGTGGTTATTTGATACAAATCCCTATAAAATACACAATTTTACAATTGCTCTTTGAATTATCTTTGATTTCACGCTAAAGATGACGAACTCTCAATTACTGCCCCTGCATATCGACAACGGATCTAGCCATCAAGGTGAGAATAACAACGTGATGCTCGGAGATGTGAGGCCACCCCGCTAACCACGTTGGGACTCGGGTCGTGGATCCAATTGACGTTAATTCACATGTGGCCATCGACGCGAACCAGCATACTGGTCCCGAAAACAGCGTCCATGGTGGAACCCGATCTGCAGCTCGAAATACCCAAAAAATCGGAGAAGACGGGATCAACCCACGAATGATCTTCGAAATGTTGCAAGCTCAACATGTGGTGATAGCTCAGTTGCAGAGCCAAACCCAGGCACCGAGCAGGGCTGAGCCCGGTCCACCCCAAGGAGTCACCCACAGAACGGGGCCAGCCATGGTAAGGTCAAATGAACATGAATCGAGGACTAACCCCGAAATTATAAAAATGCTCGAGGAAATGACAAAGCGGATAGAGTCGGGGGAAACGAAGATCGAAGCAAACGACAAGAAGGTGGAAACTTATAACTCCAAGGTTTATCAGATCCCGGGGGCACCACCAATATTGAAGGGTTTGGATTCCAAAAAGTTCGTACAAAATCCCTTCCCCCCGAGCGCGACTCCCAAACCGATCCCCAAGAAGTTTTGCATGCCCGAGATTCCTAAGTATAATGGAACGACCGACCCCAATGATCATGTCACCTCTTACACGTGTGCGATTAAAGGGAACGTTCTAGAAGACGACGAAATCAAATCCGCACTACTAAAGAAATTCGAGGAAACCCTGTCAAAGGGAGCAATGATATGGTACCATAATTTACCACCTAACTCTATCGATTCTTTTGTCATGATTGCAGATTCTTTTGTAAAAGCACATGTTGGGGCCATAAAGGTCGAGACGAGGAAGTCGGACCATTTCAAGGTAAAGAAGAAAGATAACGAGATGCTCAGAGAGTTTGTGTCTCTGTTCCAAATAGATCTACCACCGGTCGTCGATGATTGGGTCGTTCAAGCTTTCACTCAAGGACTAAATGAACGAAGATCAGTGGCTTCATAGTAGTTGAAGCACAACTTGATTGAGTACCTAGCTGTTACCCGGGCCGATGTACATAATCGATATCAATCGAAGATTAGAGTCGAAGATGACCAGCTGGGGGCTCCTTCCGGATCCATTTATCCTATCAGGCCCGTTGACAGAACCAAAAGGGATATTGATCGAGAACGAAGGTTGAATAAGGATCGATATAATGAAGATCGTAGGGGCAACGGACCGGGGCTCAACCCTGTATGAGGTGAAAGGAGAAATGATCGAGGCCAGAGCTCTCGAAGGCTCATGATCAAGAATAGTTTCGACAGGCATACCGGACCTAAAGAAGCACCACGATTTTCGGAATATAACTTCAATGTTGATGCATCCGCCATCGTATCGGCTATCAGACTCATCAAAGATACTAATTGGCCTCGACCTATACAGACCGATCTAGCCTAGAGAAATCCCAACCAAATATGCAAGTATCATGGCACTCATGGCCACAAAACGAAAGATTTTAGACAACTGAGAGAAGAAGTAGCCCGGTTATTCAATGACGGGCACCTTCGGGAGTTTCTAAGTGATCGAGCCAAGAATCATTTCAAAAATAGAGAATCCAACAGACAAAATGAACAAGAAGAACCGAAACACGTTATTCACATGATTATCGGAGGGGTCGATGTTCCCTAAGGGCCAGTATTAAAACGCGCCAAGGTGTCGACTACAAGGGAGAAGCGAACTCGGGACTACATACCAGATGGAACCTTGTCCTTTAATGATAAGGACACAGAAGGGATCATGCAGCCCCATAACGATGCTCTGGTAATATTTGTACTCATGAATAAGACTCAAGTTAAACGTGTGTTAATTGATCTAGGTAGCTCGGCCAACATCATTCGGTGGAGGGTCATAGAACAACTCGACCTACAGGACCAAGTTGTGCCCGCGGCCCTAGTCCTAAACGGATTCAACATGGCATGTGAAACTACTAAGGGCGAGATAACCTTGCCGGTAAACGTGGCCGGGACCATCCAAGAGACGAAGTTCCATGTGATCGAGGGCGACATGAGGTATAACGCACTATTCGGGAGACCATGGATCCACAACATGAGAGCAGTGCCCTTGACCCTTCACCAGGTTCTAAAATTCCCAACATTAGAGGGAATCAAAATAGTCTACGGGGAGCAACCCACCGCAAAGGAAATGTTTGCCCTTGACGAAGTGATTCCGATATCGACACTCTTATCGACGAAGGGGTCAAATTTGAAGGAAAAATAGGAGGCCAAATAGCAATCACAAACGTCGGTGTCGACCCAACATGAGAAACAGGGGACTAACAAAGATGATACTTATGGAGTCCCTCGATCCTTCATAGTCCCCGATGACTCTGACGCTGCCAAATTAATGGTCGAAGAGCTGGAGCAAATCATACTAATCGAACGTCTTCTCGAACGAAAGGTCTACCTGGGCACGGGGTTAAATCCCGAGCTCAGGAAAACACTTATTCAATTTCGTATAGCTAACATGGATTGCTTCTCTTGGTCCCACGCCATCATTGATTGTCATGCCAAGATTGTTACCTTGCCTATGCTAGAGTTACCTAGATTCGAATGGAAGGGTTCGTCTGTCAGTACATCTAGTTGGGTTATCTCTTTTCTGAAGGCTCTACACATGGTTGAGAAGGGTTGTTTGGCTTAGCTAGCTTATGATCGGGATACTACTACAGAGATTCCAGCGATTGATTTACTACCAGTAGTCCGGGAGTTCTCCGATGTGTTTCCTTCTGATCTTCCAGGCATGCCACCAGATCGTGATATCAACTTCTGTATTGATTTGGCTCCAGGTAGCCAGCCTATATATTTCCCACTGTATCGTATGGATCCGAAGGAGTTGAAGGAGTTGAAGAAACAACTTGAGGAGTTGCTAGCGAAGGGGTTTGTCAGACTGAGTGTATCGCCTTGGGGTGCACCGTTGTTATTTGTGAAGAAGAAAGATGATACCATGTGGATGTGCATTGACTACCACCAGCTGAACAAATTTACTATTAAGAACAAGTGCCCGTTGCCGCATATCGATGATTTATTTGACCAGTTGCAGGATGCTAGGGTATTCTCTAAGATCGACTTGAGGTCGGGTTACCATCACTTGAAGATTCGGGATTCAGAAGTTCCGAAGACGACTTTAGTTCCGCATTGTTTATGGATTTGATGAACAGAGTATGTAGGTCGTATATTAATTCGCTTGTCATTGTCTTTATTGATGATATTTTGATCTACTCTCGCAGCAGAGAGGAGCACGAGCAGCATTTGAGAGTGGTACTTCAGACCTTGTGGGAGCATAAGCTATATGCCAAGTTCTCCAAGTGTGAGTTTTGGATGGATTTTGTAGCATTCTTGGGGCATGGTGTATCCGGTGAGGGCATTAAGGTGTATCCCAGGAAGATCGAGGTAGTTCAGAATTGGCCTCGTCCTACCACAGCGACCGAGATCAGGAGTTTTTTGGGTTTAGCAGGCTATTATCGTCGGTTTGTAGAGGGCTTCTCATCTATTGTATCACCTTTGACTAGATTGACTCAGAAGGGTGCTCCTTTACGGTGGTCCGATGATTGTGAGGTAAGCTTTCAGAAGCTCAAGACCGCATTGACTTCAGCAATAGTGTTAGTATTGCTTTCGGGTTCTGGGATATATATTGTGTATTGCGATGCTTCGCGCATTGGTTTTGGTTGTGTACTGACGCAAGAGAAGCAATTTATTGCATATTCTTCACGTCAGTTGAAGCCCCATGAGAAGAATTATCGTCTACATGATTTAGAATTAGACGTGATTGTTCATGCTCTTAAAATATTGAGGCATTATCTTTATGGGCTATCTTGTGAGATTTACACCGATCATCGCAGCTTGCATCATTTGTTCAAACAGAGGGACCTCAATTTGAGGCAGCGTAGAAGGCCTGAGTTACTAAAGGATTATGATATTACCATTCTTTAACATCCGGGAAAGGAAAATGTAGTGGCAGATGCTTTGAGCAGAAAGGCAGAGAGTATAGGTAGTTTGGAATTCATTTTAGCAGAGGACATGCTATTAGCTTTGGACATTCAGTCCTTGGCTAACCGACTCGTGAGGTTGGATATTTCAGAGCCCAGCTGAGTTCTTGCATGCGTTGTTGCCCAGTATTCACTGTTGGAGCAGATCAAGGCTCGACAGTTTGATTATCCACACTTATTAGCTCTCAGGGAGACAGTACTACATAGTGGTGCCAATGAGGTTACTATCGGTGAAAATGATGTTCTGCGACTCCAGGGTCATCTATGTGTTCCTAATATTGATAGGCTGAGGGAAAGGATTCTAGAGGAGGCACACAGTTCTTGGTATTCTATACATCCAGGGGCTACGAAGATGTATCGTGACCTGAGACAGCATTATTGGTGGCGAAGGATGAAGAAACACATAGTTGAATATGTAGCTAGGTGCCTAAATTGCTAGCTGGTTAAGTATGAGCACCAAAGTCCAGGTGGCCTACTCCAGTAGATGATTATACCATAGTGGAAATAGGAACGCATTACTATGGATTTCGTAGTTGGGTTGCCGCGGACTTTGCTGAAGTTTGATGCAGTTTGGGTCATAGTCGACAGGTTAACTAAGTCGGCGCATTTCATTCTGGTTGTGACTACGTATACTTCGGAGAGGTTGGCCCATATTTATATTCAGGAGATAGTTCGGTTGCATGGTGTGCCTGTTTCTATCATATCTCATAGAGGTCCTCAGTTTACTTTACATTTCTAGAGAGTGGTACAGAGAGAGTTGGGGACCCGTGGAGAGCTCAGCACAACTTTTCATCTGCAGACCGACGGGCGGTCAGAGCGGACAGTTCAGATCTTGGAGGATATGCTCAGAGCATATGTGATTGACTTTGGAGGGCAGTGGGATCGATTCTTGCCTTTGGCCGAGTTTGCTTACAACAACAGTTATCAGTCCAACATCTAGATGGCTCAATTTGAGGCTTTATATGGTCGACGATGTCATTCTCCCATCGGGTGGTTTGAGACCGGAGACGCTAAGTTGTATGGTACTGATTTGGTGAAGGATGCCTTGGAGAAGGTAAAGTTGATTCAGGAGCGACTTCGCACAACATAGTCCAGGAAAAAACGTTATGCGGATCAGAAAGCACGTGATTTGTCATTTATGGTGGGTGAGAAGGTTCTCTTGAAGGTTTCACCGATGAAGGGAATCAAGAGGTTCGGGAAGAAGGGCAAGCTAAGCCCAAGGTTTATAAGTCCATTTGAGGTGTTGAGGCGAGTTGGGGGGGTTCCTTACTAGATTGCTTTACCTCCCATCCTATTAGGAGTTCATCCAGTTTTTTACGTATCTATGCTCCGGAGGTATCATGCTAACATGTCACATGTGTTAGACTTCAGCACAGTTCAGCTAGATGAGAGCCTTGGTTATGAGGATGAGCCAATGGCAATTGTTGACAGACAGATTTGCCAGTTGAGATCCAAAAAGATTTCTGCGATAAAGGTTCAATGGAGGGGCCAACCAGTCGAGGAGGCAACTTGGGAGGACGAGAAGGACATGCGGAGCAGATATCCACACCTATTCAGTACTCCAGGTATAATTCTAGACCCGTTTGATGACGAACGTTTGTTTAAGATGTGGAGAATGTAACGACCCAACTGGTCGTTTTACTTTCTAGAACATGTTCCCCTAGATAAGACTCCCCGTACGTGTTTTTACTATTTTATGACTTGTAGGGATGGTTAGTTCGGTATTTGGAAGGGTTCGGGTTGAAATCAGAACATTTAGTTCCTTAAGTTTGGTAAAAAGGGCTAAGTTTGACTTTGGTCAACGTTTTGAGTAAACAACCTCGAAATCAGGATTTGACGGTTCCAATAGGTTCGTATGATGATTTCGGACTTGGGCGTATTCTCGTATCGCGTTTTGGATGACCCGGGGACGTTTCAGCGCATAATATTGAAAGTTGGCATTTTGGGTAAATTCCTTAAGTTTGACCTTAAGTGGATTTCTGTGTTATTGACGTTCGTTTGGGATTCCGATCCGGGGAATAGCTCCGTATGGTGATTTTGGTCTTAGGAGCGCGTCAGGATGTTAATTTGGAGGTCCGTAGGTCATTTCGGAGTCATTTGGAGAAAGATAGAAATTTGAAGGTTTTTGAGAAGTTTGATCGGGAGTGGACCTTTTGATATCGGATTTTGATTTTGATTACAGAAGTTGGATTAGGTCTGTAATGTCATTTAGGACTTGCATGCAAATTTTCTATCATTCCGAGTAGTTAACTATATTTCAGCGCATTCGGAGTAAGTTTGAAGAATTTGAAATTTTTAAGTTGAATCAATTTTGGTTTGAGGTATGATTCTTAGTTTTGATATTGTTTTACGCGTTACGAGGGTTTGAGTGAGTCCGTGTTATGATTTTAAATTTGTTGGTATGTTCGGGCGGGGCCCCGGAGGCCCCGGGTGTTAAACGGACAAGGCTCAGATCAAGTTTGGACTTATAGAAAAATACTGAAGTTTCAGTGTCTGGTGCAATCGCACCTGTGCTTGGACAGTCGCAGATACGAGCCACAAGAAGCAGAAGCGAACGAGTGAGTGCAACCCAGCGGAGGGGTTTGTCGCACCCGTAGACGCGCAAAAGCGGTCCTTTTGTCCGCAGGTGCAGAGCTTGGCCGGGTGGGGGGCCCCCCCCCACGCATCTGTGAGGATTTTTTCCGCAGGTGCGGTTGAGGCTCCGCAGGTGCGAAAATACATAAGGCAGAACCTTCATTTATGTCCGGGTTTGAGAAATATTTCCTCATTTCTTCACCGCTTAGAGGCGATTTTGGAGCTGGTTAGAGAGGGGATTCCAACCACTGATCGAGGTAAGTAATTTCTACCAATTGTGAGTTAAATACATAGTTTATGGGAAGATTATAACATGTAAATTGGTAAAAATTATGGGTTTAGATGAAAAACTTAGGTTTTAACAAAAATAAAATTTAATCACAAAATTTGTTATGGGATTGGGTATAAATTATATATTTGAGTTTGTAAGGCTATGGGTAACGATTTTCTCCAAAAACTTCCAAAATCCGGGCACGGGGACAAGTTTTAAGAATCTTGCAATTTGGGCTGAGTAATTGTTTAAATGGGTAAATTATGAATTTTCGAGCATGTATTGATTAATTTGTATAAAATATGACTAGTTTTGGATTTTTTGGCACCAAATTGAGGCTTTAGAGTGGAACCTTAGCCGAAAAGTGAGCTTTCAGACGAGGTAAGTCTCTTTTCTAACTTTGTAAGAGGGAACTCATCCCCCTAGGTGTGTTTTGCTAAAAGAATTATTGTGTGTGGGGATCTACGTACGTACTAGATGACAAGAGTTCGTGCGTAACTATATTTCATGTGAAGTCCGGATAGTCTTAGGATTCATATCATGCTTTGGTTGCTATCGTTATTTGATTATGTTAATTAATTGTCTTGAAAATGAGGTTGAGGATTTTTAGATTTAAAGCTTTTAATTAGCCTCCTTATGTTATGGAAAGAATTGAGGAATTTCTAATAATTTGAAAATTTATATTTATTCACGCCGCAAATGTTTACGCGGGAGAGGTACAAGTTCCACTACTCTCATGGGAGTGGGTCGTTCGCCTCGGCAGGTTAATAGATGCATCTATGGTTTGTGTCGTTTGACCCTCGGCTGTGCACACATTTATGTATATGTATTATTGGATCAGGTTGTACGTCCTCGGCAACTTTCGTGTGTAATAATACTTGGAACCCGATTATACTTAATGTTGTTTCATTGGTTGAAGAGGTTAAATGATTAAAGGATGGAAATTTTTATTTGGAATTCATTTTTAGTAAGGGGGGTTGTTTATTTATTGATTATTATTTGATTTCATTATCATTTACATAATTCTTGGTTATTTAAAATTTAATTCTTATTATTGTTAGACCATAGTAAGTGTCGAAGTCGACCCCTTGTCACTACTTCTTCGAGGTTAGACTATATACTTACTGGATACACATTGTTATTGTACTCATACTACACTCTGCACTACCCATGCAGGATCTGAGGCAGGAGCATCCGGTTATCACTCCGGCGCGCACACTTGATACTTTGAGATTTTGCTGTGAGCTGCCCTTCCGAGTCCGTTTTCGTAGCATCCAGAGTCTCTCTTCGTTATTTATTTCCTGTCTATTTTATTTCAGACAGTATTGTAGTATGCTTTGTATATTCTACTAGTAGCCCATACACTTGTGACACCAGATTTTAGGAATCATGCTAGTAGAATATTTTGTCGATTTTAAATTATTATCTTGCCTTACTTACTCTTAAATTATTTATTACTCATTTTCATGGAAATTTTATTCTTTAACTATTAAATAAATTAAAAATCAACTATTTCTAAATTTCTAAAAGAAGACATCACATGGCTAGTTTACTGTTGGCTTATCCATCAATAGTGTTTGGTGCCATCACGATCTATGAGTGAAATTGGATCGTGACATCCCCAGTCAAACAGAATTAATTACTCAGACTTTATTTTCACAGAACAATAATAATATAGTCAAACCTTCCTTTAATTAGGGATTCAAATAAAAGGTGATTTGGAACACCTAAAAATCAATTTCAAGTGGCGACTCAGTAAATAAAATAATCTCTACTCAAGTTTGTCACTTTAATTGGAAAAACTCTTTAAACCACAATCTACAATCCATAATATATATTTTTTGGGGTAAAAAAGAAGTGTGACATAGGTATGTATGGTATATACTACCATTGAGGCGTGAAATACACGACCATGAAAAATAACTACCATCTCAACAAAATTTTTCTTCTTTCTCTCTCTTCGAGAACTGGCAAAGAAAAAGAACGGAAACAGAGTAAAAAAATAAGAGACGGAGGGAGAATAACAAGGGATAGACAGTAGGAAAAGAGAAGCACGACCATGGATAAAGTTTTGAGCAAAATTTGAGAAAATTCCTAGAGTTCTCAGATACCTTTTTTTCCTTTTTGATTTCCCTTCTTGAATAATGAAAATAATCCAAAAAAAAAGAGTATCTATTTTCGGTTTTAATCTAGTTTCCAACTTTGGATTCACATTTTTTTACGCCGGAGTAGATTTGAGGGCCGGGGTTTTTGTTCGTCTCCATTTTTAGTTTTAATATAATATATACAATATTTTTCTTTGCCGGAAAACACCATCTCCGGCGAACTTTCTTCTCTTTTTTGCTATTTAGTCACATACAATGATACAATACATTGTATTCTGTACAAATTCACTCAAATACATTATTTGTTTTTGTATAAATACATTTTTTTTTTCTGAATACAGGTGTATACTTAATACAAGTGTACAATATACACTTGTATCCATGCATACTATACAATACAGGATATAAACATCGAAATACACTGAATACAAACATTGAAGTAGAAAAGAATATAAACAGTGAATATATTTAATTTTAGAATACAGTAAAATATACTAAATACAAATAGAAATACACTGAATACAATCAATGAATTATGCTGAATATAGCAGTAATAACATGTATTACGAATAACAAAAATACTCTTAATACAAATACATTTGAATATACTGAATACAAAATAGTGAATACAATAAAAACAAATATTGAATTTAATGAATGCAACAATAAAAAATAAATATTGAAACACACTAAATACAACAGGTAAATAAAACATTTTTATACAACTGAATACAAGCAATAGGTTTGTGTTTAGTGTCTGAAAAAATTATTCTAATTAATTGGGGTGATAATGAGGTATGTTAGAATAGATTTTGTTGAGCTATATTAGGAGTGTATCGCGCTAATTGATTCTATTTCTGTTATTAGACAGCTGGACAATCTTATTTTTAAGGTGATTGTCGTTGTTATATACATGTGAATACAATCGAGTACAACTATAACCCCTTATTTTTTAGGCCAATTTTGCCACTGTATTCATGAATACATTAGCGCGAATACACTACCGTAACAGCTGAATAGTAACTATAGGAAGTAATTATGTATATAGTAGCTATAGGAAGTTAATAGTCACTAAACAATAGTGGTTTCTGAAAATTTCTCTTATTTCATCTTATATAATATCCAAATTATCATAGACTGATCAGAAAAATTGTATAATGATTACTTATTATAGGTGAAATATTTTAGGAAAAATGAAATTGTATAACCGCCGTAAAAATAATACCCGAAAAAATATATAAAACTTGTATATTTTTTGTATATATATACATTTTATATGTCATATACAAAAATTATACAAATTTTATACACTTTTTCGGCTATCAAATGTAAATAGTTTCTGGCGTGGGCTAAAAGTGATAATATCCCTTATTCTATCAATAGATCGAGATCAATCAGATTCTTAATATTGATCAGGCAGTGACAAAAATAAAGGCAAAGCCCAGATCACTACTAGAAAATGGCTATTTTCCGACTACCAAAACGGTCAGAATGCGGTCAAAAAATGCTAATTTCTAACTAAATTCATACCGAAAAATTGTAGTCGCAAAATAGCTGGTCTGAAAAGGTTTGCGATACAAAATGACTAATAAATGTCACCAACTGTCTGACTGAAGCGGTCGCAAATAATTTAAATTAAATTTAAATTTCATATTAACTTTCCCAATACTTCGGTCACAAACGGTGTTTATAATTATAATTTTATTCAATCTTTCCCACCGGAGTAGTCACAAATAATATAAAGTATTTTTATTTTATTTGAGTTTTTCCACTACTGTGGTCGCAAAATTAATTTAATATTATTAATTTATTTAAATTCCCCACTACTACGGTCGCAAATCTAATTTAATATTATTTTTTTATTTAATTTTCCTAGTACAGTAGTCGCAGATATTTCTGGATCTGGAAAAAAGTTTGAAGTACTTTGCGACTACCGTGGTCGGAAAAGTGGAAACTTTTTGACAAATTCCTGCTATTTTAAAACACTACCACCTACCATTTTAAATATACAAGAACTAAACAGTTAATCCAGCATGCCAACCAACCAATTCACCATTCCAACCAATTAATCTACTATTTCAACTAATCAAATTCATAAAACGCAAACAATTGTATAACATATAAATATTTGTAACTAAAACATCCAAACACAAGTTAAACATTGAAGCACCATTTAATCTAGTCTAAAATATTACAATCATAGTCAAGTGTAAACATTACTAAGTCTAAACATCCAATCACAACAAAAAATAATGTGCCAAACATCACAACCTGTAATGACCTAGAATGTCATCTTTAATTTAAACATTTATTTCTGTGTTCTAAAACCTTGAAAAATACTATTTATCATTTCTCAATTTGCGTGCGCAGTCCGTAATTTTTTCTGAAAAGATTTTATATGAAAAATGGATTAAAATGTGAAATAGAGCTTTAAAACTCAACTGAGTTGACTTTGGTCAATATTTTGAGCAAATGAACCCGGATCAATATTTTGACAAATCCGGTAGGGTTTATATCATGATTTGAGACTTGGGCGTATGCCCATAATCGAATTCGGAGGTCCCTAACTCGAATTATCGACATTTAACGGAAATTAGAAATTTAAAGGCTAAAGGTTTCCAACGTTTGACCACGGATTTGACTTTGTTGATATCGGACTCAGATTGAGATTCCGAAAATTGAAATAGCTCTGTTATGTCATTTATGACTTGTATGCCAAATTTGAAGTCATTCCGGATTCATTTAATATATTTCGGCACGAGTTTTGTAAATTGAAAAGTTTGAAAATCAAAAGTTCGAATCAAGGTGTGAATTGTAAATTCGGCGTTGTTTAACGTGATTTGAGACCCCGAGTAAGTCCGTGTTATATTTTGGTACTTGTGGGTATATTCGGACGAGGTCCCGAGTGGCTCGGATGAGTTTCGGACAAGCCACGGAGCATTTGGAACAAGCTGCCCAGGTATGGTTCTGATGCGTCGCACCTGCGCAATTTTGGCTGCAAGTGAGTGTCCGCTTCTATGGAGATAGTGTCGCTTCTGCGACGTTGAAGCTGGAAAGGGAGCTTCGCTTCTGCGAATTTTTTATCGCAGATGCGATACCGCTTCTGCGGCTCAGCGATCACACCTGCGGAAGTCTCGCTTATGCAGCTCGTGTGTCGATTCTGCGACGTCGCAAATGCCACTAAAAAGTCCGCAAATGCAAAAATCTCCCATGGCAGATTAGCTTCGCAAATGCGAGCTTTGTCTCGCAAATGCGAGCTCACATGTGCGAAAATAAAGTCCGCAAATACGAAAAATGCTGGACAGAGTACTTAAAAAGGGAGTTAGCCATTTTTACTCATTTTTAAGTTTTGAGTCTCGGATTTGGGCGATTCCAAAAGAATGTTTTACGACTTCGACTTGGATAAGTGTTCTATATCCGAAAGTAATTATATTTCATAAATCCATATCAATATTCATCATTTATTTCAGATTTAGATGGAAGAAATTGGGATTTTTATAAAATCTTCCAAAAATATAAAATAAAGATTTGAAAGGTAATTCGATGTCGGAATTTGATAATTTTTGTATGGTTGAAGTCGTATCGGAACGAGTATTCGAATTTTGTGAGTTTTTTCGGGATTTGAGACGTGGGTCCCACTATTGATTTTTAAAGTGAATTTCAAATTTTAATCCGAAAAATTAGTAAATTCATATAGAATTAATTCCTACGATTTGTATTGAGTATATTGAATTGTTTAAGACTAGATTTGAGGATTTCGGATACGAATTCGCGAGGCAAAGGTTTATTGGAATCTTGAATTTGGTTGCAAAGCAAGGTAAGTGTCGTGGTTAACCTTGACTTGAGGGAATAGAACCCTTGAATTATTTGTTATATGAATTCCATGTGTACAATGTATAAGCAAGGTGACGAGTACCTATATGTCGTCAAATTAATTGTTTGCATATTTATTTGAAAATCATATATTATTTCAAAATCATGAATTAATTTTTGTATTAATTGTTTATCTCATATTCTTTGCCCAATATTATGCCTTGAATCCATGCTATAATTGATACATGCTTATGTGATTTATGTGACTTAATTGCTACATGACATACATACTAAATATTAAATTATTTATTTCCTCCTTAATTTTCATAACTAATTGCTACTTGTCATTATTTGATTCCCAAATAAATCATAATTATTGTGTGCTTTGTTGTCTTATAAATTATGCTTTATTTTCCAATAATTTCTTATTGAATGTGGTATTTATTGAAGTATTTTTATTACAACCAAGAGTTGTTAATTTTATATTGTTGGAGCGGGTTGCACGCCGCAACGGAATTGAAAATGAATATATTGGGGGATCGGGTTGCACGCCGCAACAGATTATATTTTAAGTTTATATTATTAGATCGGATTGCACGCCGCAACGGAATTGAATATGAATATATTGTGGGATCGGGTTGCACGCCGCAATGGAAATTGATTGAAATAATAATTGGTTATGACTACCGAATTGGCTTCGACTGTTGAAATGAATTACATGTTTAATTTATATTCATATTTTCCTATTATTGTTATTATTATTATTGCGTACAGGTTAATGTAAGTGACGTGCCTTGGCCTCGTCACTACTTCGTCGAGGTTAGACTCAACACTTATAGAGTACATGAGGTCGGTTGTACTCATATTACATTCTGCACTTTTTGTGCAGATACCGGAGTTGATCCTAGCGGCGCACAATAGACTTGCTCGGATTCAGCTATTCAGAGGAGACTTGAGGTATAGCTGCATGGCGTTCTTAGTTCTGAAGTCCCCTTCTACTTTATCTTAGCTGTGTATTTCTTTCAGACAACTTTATATTCATTCAGACCTTTATTTGTATTATTCTAGTAGCTCGTGCACTTGTGACACCAGTTCTAGGATGGTTTTTAGACATCTCTATTATAATGGATTAATTATTTTATTTCGGATTTTAGTTCCGTAATTGTTTTCTTGTTATTAATTAAATTAAAATTGTTTAAAATGGCTATTATTATTCCAACGTTGGCTTGCTTAGAAAATGAAATGTTAGGTGCCATCACGATCCCAAAGGTGGGAATTTTGGGTCGTGACAAGTTGGTATCAGAGCACTGACGAGTGCAAAATACACACTTAAATATGCTCGCTAGTCGAATATAGTATAATATAATATCGTATCCACAGGGATTTGAGTTAAACAATATTTTCGTTGTTTATAGCTTGGTTACTATCCAAGATGATCAACAGTTAAGAATTATATGATTAAAACTATAATTAACTAAGAATCTAAAGCTAATTGACGAATGGAAATCGAAACAAAAGTAAGCAAAGAAGATATCAATGGGAGAAAATAGGGATTGATTGGATAGGTGCAAGATAATTGTATGGGATTTAACTCTAGTTAATTCACTTCTAATGTTCAAGTGAGTCTCTCGAATTCACTCAATTATTAGTTCAAACATTTAGTATAAACTCCTCTCTCTATTAAGCCTCAACCTCACAATGTAAACCAATTTAGGCTCGGTGAATATATGCAAGAGTTCGTAGTGGATTGCTCTTTAGGAGAACCTCTCTCGAGTATCCTCCTAACTAGGTTTAAACAATAATTCAACTAGCCTCTTTCGATTACTAAGAAGAATTAATGAATTCAATCAACAAGATAATGCAAAGATATCACAAGTATGCCTCTCTCAATTACATGAACATGTGAATATAGATGCAATAATTAAAATACCCAAAACGATTCAATACATAAAAACTAGAGTTAATATCCATAAACAAATATCAATACACCAAATCTATCAATCCCTAAAGATAACTACCCCATAGATATGGAGTAATTCATCACAAATATAAAGAAAAACATAAAACGACCTAAACTCTTGTCTTGAGTGAGGATTGAATGATGAATCCCTTGTGCTTTCGCTTCTCCACCTTCTCTCTAGCCTCCTTAGGTCTTAGATGTGTCAAAAATCCAGAAAATACCGGTTTCCGTGTATTTATACAAGTAGAGTCGGGCCCAAACGAAATCACCCTTTTCTAGACGAAATAGAAAAACTTGCAAACTTATTGCTTTTCATGCGTCACCCAGTGCACCGCATTAGTGCTTTTTCCTGACAGACCCCAAAAACCCAGTCTCTAAAGTTTGACATTTTCTGCAGATTTTTACACTGATGTGTCGTACTGTGCATCGCCCAGTGCACCGCATTAGTGTATTTTTTCGGCAGATTATTCTTCCTTGAATTTTGATGCCCAGAAGTGATCCTCGACCCCCAAACACTATTCCGACTTAATCCTTGGGCTTTTACTCAGACTTCAAAGCTCCATAATAGATTGAATTCATTCTGTAATGTCTACATAGATCGAAATCAGTCCTACAAGGCATAAAATACACAATTAGTGCAAAGTACTAGCAATTAAAGCTCAAACTCAATTAAAATACAATAAATTGGAATGTAATAAGTGATTAAAACACAAAATTATAGCCTACCATCAACACCCCATACTTAAACCATTGCTCATCCTCGAGCAATTACACCACACTTTATATAGACACAACCTTACTAAACAACTCTCCTAACTCATCATACCAAGAATATTTAAAATAGACTAAGCACAATAGTGTAACACCTTCACCTCAAGAATTGACTCAAAAGCACTATGCATTATTTACAACTCACTCACTTACTCTAATATAGAGGTCAAAAACATTGCTTTTCCTTCATGAATCAAGTGCCCTCACAATAATAGAGAGTAGTTCCACACACAATAAAAGTTAAGAATAATTAGGAACTCAAGATAGGAAGAATTCACTCACTCTCAGAAACAATATTCATATGCCACAAAAGATGCATCATAGGCTTGCCCGTAGTGTACTACTCTACTAATTCGAGCCCATTCAGTCAGGGGTCAAATAAGACTTTAATTGGTTGTAATGTAGGCTGCGGAATGAGTAGGATACATTTAGATATAAGAGTGACTACACCTCCCTAAGCACTTTAATACATATATTTCATTATTCGAAACCCCACACTTATGTCAAACCATACTCCACCTTAACATCAATATGCATTAACTCCCTTCTTCTGTAAGCACAATTACATCAAGAGTTACCACTTATCAAAGATTATTTTTCACAATCACACAACTACATAAATTTTTATTTTTATTTTTCAATTCAAGTGGCTCTTACTTTTTCAAAACCGTGCACCTTCTTCCTTATTTCAATAGTTCCACTCAAAAGCCAAACCAACCACCCCACACTTCAACTTTTACAAAGTTCATACCAAATTCAAGTGCTCACACGAGGTAAATGGTTCAAATAGATGGTCAATTCAAATAAATGGGTAAGGCTTGTAATGTGGTTGCCAAAATAAACAATATTACAGGCTCAACGGAGTTAACTAAGAAACATAACAATTAGGTGGGTAAAAGCATATAACTGGCTCAATAAAGAAATGCCTATATCACTTCTCAGACTAAACAAAACTACTATTTCGCTTTGCAAACACACGGGACAAGTTCTAGACATCAAATGCAATGCACAGAATAACACAAAAACCTTACACACACATGGCATATAACTCACTCAAGATTGGATGATCGAGACTCTCCAGTCAAAGCAGTTAAGCAAAGTTAAACTTATACAATCTAAGGTGCTTATGCAAGAGTCAAAAACTGAGCCTAAGCGTCACAACTAAAGCACTCACTATTCTCAAGGCATATTAAAGTCAATAGATATTGCTTCCAATTCAGATCATAGTACAAGGTTTCTTACTTCTAAAAACAAAAACTAATTACACCCAGTTCAAACAAAACCCTTGGAAAAGAATTGCGGCACAAAGAAAAATCAAGGGGGAATTATTATACTACCTAATAAAATAAAATCTTTTTATCTTTTTCTTTCGACTTAAATCCCTCAAGAAACCTGTCGAATGATATCCATCGTCAGAAAAAGTCGAAAATTTTAAATTTTTTATGTTTTTTTTTTCAAAATATTTTTTTTCTATCTTTACTACTAAAATTAACAAAAACTAAAATATATATACATACAACATACAAATATCCCCCTACCCCACACTTTCAGTTTTGACATGTCCCCATGACACACAATTAAAAAGCATAAGGTAAAGGAAACTTTCCTGAATTTTCAGTCGGGGTTTGAGTCAAAGTCGGGCTCCATTCCACGGGCCCGAACTAGTGCACACATCCACGCAGATAACTTCTTCTCAGCCTTCTTGGGATATACCCCACACTTGTCTTTCTCAATCACTGGAGCCTTCTCTTTTGAACTTTTCAACTTCCACTCAACACTTGCAGCTGGCTTCTCCTTTTTCACTCCAGTTGCTACATTAATCTCAAAAGTCACCGTTTCCTCACCCACTCTAAGCATGAGTTTTCTATCATGTATATCCAGTATAGCTCTACCCGTTGCTAAAAATGGTTTTCCTAGGATGAGGGGGACCTCCTTATTCTCCTCCATGTTCACCACTATGAAATCTACAGGAAATACAAACTTATCTACCCGCACTAAGACATCTTCTACTATCCCCTCGGGTATTATCATCGTTTGGTCGGCCAGTTGCAAGGATATTGGTGCTGACCTTATCTCTCCAATTTCATTTTCCAGCTTCCTGTAAATAAACAAAGGCTTTAGATTGATTGAGGCAACAGAATCACATAAAGATTTATCAAAGTTAAGAGTGCCTAAAGATCAAGGTATTATAAAACTCCCTGGATCTCTATACTTTTGTGGGAGTTTGTTTTGCAAGATTGCACTGCAATGCACTGTGAGCTTAACCACCTTGGTCTCTTCTATCTTCCTATTCTTTGTAAGGATCTCCTTCAAGAAATTTGCATAAGCTGGCATTTGTGAGAGAACTTTCGTGAATGAAAAATTTATATTAACCTGTATCAGCATATCTAGAAATCTCTCAAACTGCTTATCTAGCTTTTCTCTATAAAGCTTTTGGGGAAAAGGTAAAGCAAGCATGTGCTTGCTCACATCATTAGATTTCTCCCTTCTTGAAGTTTCCTCCTTCTTCTTTTTCTCAGCTCCCTTCTTGCCTTTCTTCTTCTCACTCTTTTTGTCATCATATTCAATTTTCAGCTCCTTCCTACTTTCTTTTTCAGGTGCAGCTTCTTTGTGAATTGGAGTGGGGTCTTTTAACACCTGTTCGCTTCTCAAGGTTACATCATTTACCATTTTTTTAGGATTCTTTTCAGTGTCAGCTGGCAGAGTACCTGGGATTCTCTCAGATAATATAGTTGCAATTTTTCCCACTTGTCACTCCAAACTTCGCAAACCTCTCCCAAGTTCTTTAATAGCTGCACCATAAGCATCTAATCTCTCATCTGTCTTGACAATGAATGACTTCATCAGATCTTCTAACCCGACTAAATTGGTTGTTGAGGCTGAAACTGCAGCCTTAATCATTATTCACATAACCAGGAGCTCCTTGAAATCTGGAGTTATTTTGTTGCCATGCATTTGTTGTGCCCCGGGTTAACTCCATAAAACATCGGGGTGATTCTAACCCATTGCATTGAAATTGTAATTACCCACATCATTAACTTCCTCCATTGAAGCTTGACACTCATTACTTGGGTGTCCTCTTCCATATATGTCGCATGCTACAGGGGGCTCACTCTATATTGAGGCTAAGGTCAGCTTCCTTATCTCCTTCTCCATAGCATCAAGTTGTACCTGCACAGATGTGTTAGCATCAACCTTGTGAACACCCGTTGTTCTTCTTCTTTCAGCAATTTCAGAGGGCCACTGATTTGCATCTTCAAAGAACTCACCAAGAATAGTGACTCTCTCCTCTGGAGTCTTTTTCATCAATGGGCCTCCGGCTGCATTACTCAATGTTCTCTATGAGGCCGGTGTCAATCCATCCTAAAAATCTTGGAGTTGCATCCAGAGTTCTATTCCACTATGCTGACACTTACGCATTATTTCTTTGAACCTCTTCCAAGCTTCAAACACCGTTTCAGTCTCATTCTGATAAAAGTTATGGATCTCCCTTCTGAACTTGCCCGTCTTTGCTGATGAGAAATATTTGTCAAGAAATTTTCTGATCATCTCATCCCATGTTCTAATTGATCCATCCATTAGGCAAGCTTCAAAGCCAGTGCTTTGCATCATCCTTGAGAGTGAAGGGAAATGCCCTTAAGTAGACTGCATCTTATGACACACCATTATATTGGAAGGTGTTCATGATCTCCTCGAAGTCCATCAGATGATTGTTTGGATCTTCGTTCATCTTTCCTATATATATATATATATATATATATATATATATATATATATATATATATATATATATTTAATATACGCATATATAATGTCATCTGGTCATGGGTCAATGTACATGTATAAAAGAATTAAATGCATAATAAGTAAGTTAATAAGATTTCTCGGAATGTCATAAGATCAATATGTCTTCGGATAAACTTTATCAATTACGCATTTTCTGAGAACCATGAATAGAAGATATAATAATAAGACATGTGGGAATTCAAGAACATATGCACCTCTAGTGCTTCTACGAATAGAGACATTTATGAAAGTTGTGTGTTAGCTCGTTTTGTTTGTATCATATGAATCATGCCAAAAAGAAAGAGAGGATAGCCTTAACATACCTGAGATGATTCTCTTAACAATCCCTCTAACCTACGTCTCTTGCAAAAAACACATAACGGCGGATCGAAGTAGGAAAAAATCCGTATGATATTCTTGAGAAAGGTTATATCGGGCTCCCTTAGAATTGTAAGTCATGTTTCACATTGTAGGGTTTATAAGAATTTTTGTTGAAGCTACATCCATTACTTTGTAGAGATATCCATCCATTGCACATTTTAGGGTATCATAGTGGTTATGGGCCCCATTTGATAAGGATAATTTGCCAATATCCCCTAATTATTCTACTTATCCACCTAGACAAAGAGTCACCATTCAGGTTTTTGATCCATTTTTCACTTGCTGCCATGTGGGGGTAATGTTTCCCCCAATGTTTATCCACAAATTCCTAATTACCTTGTTAATCTCCCACTAAAAATTAATAATTAAAAAATTATCCACACAATTAAGAATTATCTCAAATTACTTAAAATAGTAATCACTTTTAACATACTTTATATACCTTACTATCATGCTCATGTGGTACCTTGTATGGCACTAGTCCACAAATACCGGGTATTATAGCTTGGACCGTATTTTATTCCAAATTGACAAACTTCAACGAATACTCATTTTTTAATTTGTTTACCCTCTAATCTTCATGGCACCCACTTATCACTTGTTACAAATAACATAAATACTTATAACCTCAAAAATAATCTCATTCCCGAGCTTACGTCGATTAACTTACGGCGAAACTTTAACGTACGAAATGCGGGATTTAACATCCTTCCCCCCTTAGAAACATTAGTCCTCGAATGTTTAACTCCCCGGGATCTATATAAATTTTGGCAGAGTCGCCTTTGTAACAGGACTACCACCAACCCTTCCCGTAGAAAACTCAATAATCCAATGCCACATAGGGCCACAATCATCATTAACGACAATATCCTCACACGACCAATGACAATAACTAACACAGGAATCCACACACGCACCTTAAGGCTGTGATGTCTCATTCGGATCCTATTTTAGAAAAGGAAACAAGTGAGGATACCTATACTTCATGTCTTCTTCGGCTTCCCAAGTCATTTCTTCCACATTATTGTTTCTCCAAAGTACTTTCACCGAAGCTACATCTTTAGTCCTCAATTTCCAAACCTGTCTATCTAGTATGGAAATGGGAGTTTTCACATATGATAACTGCTCTATGACCTGAACATCGTCAACTGATACGACTCTAGAAGGATCTCCGATACATTTATGGAGCATAGACACATGAAAGACTGGATGTACAGACTCCAAGTCAGAAGGCAAGTCTAACTCATATGTTACCTCGCCTACCTTGCGTATGATCTTATATGGTCCAATGTACCGAGGGCTAAGCTTTCCTTTATTACCGAACCTCATAACGCCTTTTATTGGTGATACCTTTAGGAATACGTAGTCATCAACCTGAAACTCCAAGTCTCGTTGTTGATTATCCGCATAAAACTTCTGATGGCCTTGAGCTGCTAATAGCCTTTCCTGTATAAGCTTAATTTTCTCGATTGCCTGTGGTACCAACTCTGGTCCTACTAACTTAATTTTCCAACATCGAACCATCCTATAGATGACCTACACTTCCGTCTATAAAGAGCTTCATATGGAGCAATCTGAATACTGGAATGATAGCTATTATTATACGCGAACTCAATAAGTGGCAAATGATCATCCCAGGTACCCTTGAAGTCTATCACACAAGCCTGTAACATATCCTTCAGTGTCTGAATGGTACGCTCAGCTTGTCCGTCTGTTTGGGGATGAAATGATGTACTAAGACTTACCTGATTTCCCAATCCTTTTTGGAAGGACCTCTAGAAATTGGCTGTAAACTGAGCTCCTCTATTCGAGATAATAGATATAGGGACACCATGAAGTCGTATTATCTCCTTACTGTAAATCCTTGCATAATCCTCTGCGGAATATGTAGTCCTAATAGGCAGAAAATGAGATGATTTTGTAAGTCTATCAACAATCACACATATAGAATCGAACTTACGCTGGGTACGAGGTAAGCCTATGATGAAGTCCATATTAATTACTTCCTACTTCCAAGTCGGAATCTCTATAGCCTGCAATAATCCACCGGGTTTTTAATGCTCAATCTTAACCTGCTGACAGTTAGGGCACTGGGCAACAAACTCCGCTATATCCTTTTTTATTTTGTCCCACCAATACATTTCCATGATATCATGATACATCTTTGTTGCTCCTGGATGGACAGAATAACGAGAATAGTGAGTCTCTCCCATAACCTATCGGCGCAGCCCTGCAACATTAGGGACATATAATCGTCCTCGGTATTTAAGGACCCCGTCTCCTGTAATCTTAAATGATGTCTTTTCCTTCTGAGGGGTTGTATCCCTATAATGAACTAACATAGGATCCTCGTACTGGCGTTCCTTCACTTCAGTTACTAAAGAGGATATTGCCATGTTCTGAATAGTAACTCCAGTATCACCTGAGTCCAGTAATTTAACTCCAAGACTAGTTAGCTGATAAATCTCATGGGCTATCCCCTCTTCTCTAGCTATAAATATGATAGGCTACCCATAGATCTATGGCTGAGGGCATCAGCTACTACATTAGCCTTCCCTGGATGGTATAAAATATCAATGTCATAGTTTTTTAGTAGCTCCAACCATCTCCTTTGACATATATTCAATTCTTTTTGCTTGAAGATATAGTGAAGGCTTTTATGATCCGTATAGATATCAACATGAATGCCATATAAATAGTGCCTCCACATATTTAGTGCATGAATCACCGTGGCTAACTCTAAATCGTGGGTCGGGTAATTCTTCTCGTGCTTGCTTAGTTGTCTAGAAGCATAAGCTACAACCTTACCATGCTGCATCAGTACACAACTAAATCCAACGCCCGAAGCGTCACAATAGATAGCATAAGCATCGGTTCCGTCTGGGAGTGTTAGAACCGGTGTTGAAGTTAGTATGTACTTTAATGCCTAGAAACTCCGTTCGTAAGCATCGGTCCACTACAACTTAGATCCCTTATGATTTAACTTTGTCAATGGGGCTGAAAGAGAAGAAAATCCCTCTACAAATCTCCTGTAATAACCTGCAAAACTGAGAAAGCTACGAACCTCCGTCGGTGTCGTAGGTCTAGGCCAAGTCTTTACTGCCTCAATCTTTTGTGTATCAACCCAGATACCTTCACCTGAAATAATATGCCCAAGGAAAGCTACAGAATTCAACCAGAATTCACATTTAGAGAATTTTACATACAACTTCCTTTTTTATAGAACTCTGAGCACATAAAGAAAATGATTTGCATGCTCCATCTTTGAACGAGAATACACTAATATATCATCAATAAATACAATCACGAATAGATCTAGAAAAGTTCTGAACACACGGTTTATCAAATCCATGAATACTACTGGGGCATTGGTCAAATCGAATGACATAACACGAAATTCAAAGTGCCAATATCTGGTCCGAAATGCTGTCTTTGGAATATCTTTCTCCTTAACCCTTACTTGATGGTACTCGGACCTCAAGTCTATCTTCGAGAAACACTTAGCACCTTGTAACTGATCAAATAAATCATCAATCCTCGGGAGCGGGTACTTATTCTTGATTGTCACCTTATTAAACTGTCTATAATCAATATCCATCCGCAAGGAACCATCGTTCTTCCTCACAAATAACACAGGTTCTCCCCACGATGATGTACTAGGTCTGATAAAGCCTTTTTTCAAGCAAGTCCCTTAGTTGTTCCTTCAACTCTCTCAACTCTGCAGGTGCCATTCTATAGGGAGGAATAGATATTGGCTGAGTATCTGGTAATAGGTCAATAGAAAACTAAATTTCTCTCTCTGGTGAAAGACCCGTAAGCTCATCGGGGAAAACATCGGGAAACTCATTAACCAGAGGGATAGATTGAATGGCTGGTGACTCTACTTTCACATCCTGTCCCGAACTAAGTGATAAATATAAGCCTTCCTGATAATTTTCCTTGCCTTGAGATAGGAAATAAATTTACCTCCCGGCGATGCCGTATTACCTTTCCACTCCAAAATAGGCTCCCATGGAAAATGTAATCGAACCATCTTTAATATACAATTAACGTTGGCATAACAAGAAACCAACCAATCCATACCCAGTATAACGCCAAATTCTACCATTTCTAACTCAATTAGGTTTGCTACTATAAATCGACTATGAACTACTACTATACAATCTCTATATACCCGCCAAGCTATCCCTGGATCCCCAATAGGTGTGGACACCTCAAAAGGTTTAACCAACTCAGGTTCTATTCCAAACTTACTAGAAACCAACGGAGTAACATATGATAAGGTGGAACCTGGGTCAATCAATGCATATACATCATACGAGGAGACTAATAATATACCTATAACAACATCAGGTGACGACTCCTGATCATGTCGACCTGCTAATGCATAAATGCGGTTCTGAGGACCGCTCGAGCTAGATGCTCCACCTCTGCCTCTACCACGACCGATCGGTGCTTGTGAACCTTGCCTGGGGGGCGTACTGATGATGACAAACCTGCTACAAATCCCGCTGGCTGAACTATGCTTGCACTACTTCTTGTCGGACAATCTCTCATAACATGGCCTGGATAACCACAAGCATAACAAACACCCAACCCCATACGACATTTCTTGGCATGCTGCTCACCACACTAAGCACATCATGGAAAGGGCGGCATCATCTGACTTGACTCACCCCTATACTGAGAAATTGAGGCCCTGGAATTTTGACTAGGCCCTAAATATGTGGAACGATCAAATCTCCTACCGGCAAACTGAGGGGTGCGCTAGTCAATGGCTGGGCTGGATACCTTGGGTATTATTGTCTCTGACCACCTTTAAACTTACCAGAAGGACACGAAGATCTCGCTCTCTTACTCTGGCCCCTATCATGCTCACGATCGGCCCTCTGCTTCTGCTTACGCTCCTCTACACCCTGAGCATATGCCTGAATACGAGAAATATCCATGACTGGCTGAAGTGAGACCGACATACAGTCGTTAAGCAGGTGCGACTCTAACCCCTTCACGGATCGGTGAACCCGATCCTCCATTTTAGATACAATAGTAGGAGCATACCTAGCCAACGAATCAAACGGAAGACTGTACTCCTAAACACTCATATTACCCTGCCGAAGGGTCAAAAACCTATCAACTCTTGCCCGTCTAAGCTCTGGTGGCAGATAATGACGAAAACAAGATTCTATAAACTCATGCCATACCACTAGAAGGGCATCCTCACCTCTAGACAACTCCCAAGACTCGTACCAATTAACTGCAACATCCTGAAGTCTATAGGAAGCTAGCTCAACTGACTTAGTCGCAGTGGCCTTCATTACCCTCAAAGTCCTCTGCATTCTATCGATAAGTACCTGAGGGTCCTTGTTTGGATCTGCTCCAGTGAATACCGGAGGGTCCAAATAAATGAAATCACGAACCCTCGTACTGATGGCACTGTCTGCATGACCAATACCTACTTCCTGATGCCGAGATTGTGCGGCTACTAATCGAGTTAATAGCTGAATAGTATCTCTCATCTCATTACCCGGTGTATCTGGCTAAGGAACTGGATGTACAGGGGCAAGCACTGGAGCTGGTGCCCCTCGAAGCTCCTCTAGAGAGGGCGAGGTATGTGAAGTCTGAGATAGAATCTTACTTTGAGACTCTCCCCGAGCCCTGGTAACTCCTGGCACTCGACTAGTTGTCTCATCATCCACGGACTTTCCCTTCTGGGCGGCTGTAGCCTTCTTAGGCATCACTGAAAATATAACATATCATTAGGGAAATGAATCCTTATATCGCACAATCTAAGATAAGAAAGGAGGATAACATCCTATATATCCAGTAGCCTCCTGTTTATAAATTTGGTGCACAACACACCCATAAACAAGACTCTACTAGACACGGTTTGTATACAACCCTAGGACAGAACTACTCTGATACCACTTTTGTCATGACACAAACCGATGGGCCATGACGAGTGCCCGAGTCCTACCTGTCAAACACCCCTAAGTATGCGTCTAAGATATAAACATGAATTAAGGGTACGTCATAAAAAACATCTGTCAATTAACTGTTGAATCAAGTGAATAACATATGTGAGGAAAACATGTCCAAAAGAAATATATACATATACATGCGGAATACGGTAGGGCGAGCCGACAAGGCTACTATAGACAACTATATATCCAAAACTAGAAGCCGACAAGGCCACATACTTTCCAACTATACATGACTGTCTACAGACCTCTAATAGAGTGTACAACTATATGAAGGATGGGACAGGGTCCCGTCGTACCCATATCTACATACAAAAATAGCGTACCAAAATTAATAACAGCTACGGATCAAGTGGAGCATACCAACTCTCACTGATCAGGGATCCTAAAAAGGGGGATCGTCAGCCTGTCTATCTGCACCTGCGCGGGCATGAAACGCAGGCCCCAGGAAATAGGGGCGTCAGTACGAATAATGTACCGAGTATATAAGGCATGAAAATCAGTACATAAAAGAAATAAATGAAATTTGGAGTTAAGGAATCCGCCCGTAAGTCTAAATAACTTTGTGAATCCTGAAATATTTATAAAGTCATGTATGTGCGTATAAATATCGTATCATGCATAGGTATATGTGTGCATAACATCATCAAGCCTCTAGGGCATCCCGTCATATCATCTCGGCCTTTGTGGAAGAAATCATCAACGTATACCAACTGATCAGGTGGTAGTGCGTATATAACGCCGTAACCTTTTCCCATATCCCATATACATATAATATATGCGTATATAACGCCATCTGGTTATGGGTCAATGTACATGTATAAATGAATTAAATGCATAAGAAGTAAGTTAATAAGATTTCTCGAAATATCATAAGATCAATATGTCTTCTAATAAACTTTATCAATTGCACAATTTTCTGAGACCCATGAAGAGAAGATATAATAATAAGACACATGGGAATTCAAGAACATAGGCACCCCTAGTGCTTCTACGAGTAGAGACATTTATGAAAGGTGTGCGTTTGCTCGTTTTGTTTGTATCATATGAATCATGCCAAAAGGAAAGAAGGGATAGCCTTAACATACCTGAGCCGATTCTCTTAACAATCCCTCTAACCCACATCTTTTGCGAAAAACACTTAACGACGGATCGAAGTAGTGAAAAATCCATATGATATTCTTAAGAAAGTTTATACCTGGCTCCCTTAGAATTGTAAGTCACGTTGCACATTGTAGGGGTTCATAAGAATTTTTGTTGAAGCTACATCCGTTACTTTGTAGAGATATCCCTTCATTGCACATTGTAGGGCTTCAATAGAATTGTAAGTTATGTTGACGCTACTCTTATCATAGTGGTTGTGGGCCCCACTTGATAAGGATAATTTGCCAACATCGCCTAATTTTGCCACCTACCCACCTAGCCAAAGAGTCACCATTTAGGTTTTTGATCCATTTTCACTTGCTGCCACGTGGGGGTAGTGTTTCCACCCAATATTTATCTACAAATTCCTAATTACCTTGTTAATCTCCCACTAAAAATCAATAATTAACTAATTATCTACATAATTAAAAATTATCTCAAATTACATAAAATACTAATCACTTTTAATATACTTTATATACCTTACTGTCATGGTCATGTGGTACCTTATATGGCACTAGTCCATAATTACCGGGTATTATACCTTGGACTGTATTTTATCCCAAATAGACAAACTTCAACGAATACTCATTCTTTGAGTTGTTTACCCTCTAATCTTCACGGCACTCGCTTATCACTTGTTACAAATAACACTAAATACTTATAACCTCAAAAATAATGTCATTCCCGAGCTTACGTCGATTAACTTATGGCGAAACTGTAACGTACGAAATGCTGGATGTAACAGTAAAAAGAGAAAAATAAAATAAAAAGGGAAAATTCCTGAATTAGTACTACAAACTATTTCCAACACTATTGGTTGCCAATCCGCGGCAACGACGCCAAAATTTGACGAGTGCAAAACACACACTTAAATATGCTTGCTAGTCGAATATACTATAATATAATATTATATCCACAGGAATTGGAGTTAAATAGTATTTTCGTAGTTTATAGCTTGGTTACTATCCAAGATGATCAACAGTTGAGAATTATGTGATTAAAAACTATAATTAACTAAGAATCTAAAGCTAATTGACAAATGGCAATCGAAACAAAAGTAAGCAAAGAAGATATCAATGGGAGAAAATAGGGACTGATTGGATAGGTGCAAGATAATTGTATGGGATTTAACTCTAGTTAATTCACTTCTAATGTTCAAGTGAGTCTCTCGAATTCACTCAATTATTAGTTCAAATATTTAGTATAAACTCCTCTCTCGATTAAGTCTCAACCTCACAATGTGAACCAATTTAAGCTCGGTGAATATATGCAAGAGTTCGTAGTAGATTGGTCTTTAGGAGAACCTCTCTCGATTATTCTCCTAACTAGGTTTAAATAATAATTCAACTAGACTCTTTCAATTATTAAGAAGAATTAATGAATTCAACCAACAAGATAATGCAAAGATATCACAAGTATGCCTCTCTCAATTAGATGAACATGTGAATATAGATGCAACAATTAAAACACTCAAAATGATTCAATACATAAAAACTAGAGTTAATATCCATAAACAAATATCAATACACCAAATCCATCAATCCCTAAAGAGAACTACTCCATAGATATGGAGTAATTCATCACAAATATAAAGAAAAACATAAAACGATCCAAACTCTTGTCTTGAGTGAGGATTGAATGATGAATCCATTGTGCTTTCGCTTCTCCACCTTCTCTCTAGCCTCCTTAGGTCTTAGCTGTGTCAAAAATGAAATCACCTTTTTCTAGCCGAAATAGGAAAACTTGCAAACTTATTGCTTTTCATGCATCACACTGTGCGTCGCCCAGTGCGCCGCATTACTGCTTTTTCCTGACACGCCCCAAAAACCCAGTCTCTGAAGTTTGTCATTTTTTGCAGATTTTTTCAGTGGTGCGTCGCCCAGTGCGATGCACCAGTGTATTTTTCGGCAGATTATTCTTCCTTGAATTTTGACGCCCAAAAGTGATCCTCGACCCCCGAACACTATTCTGAATTAATCCTTGGGCTTTTACTCAAACTTCAAAGCTCCAGAATATCTTGAATTTATTCCATAACATCTACATATCGAAATCAGTCCTACAAGGCATAAAACACACAATTAGTGCAAAACACTAGCAATTTACGCTCAAACTCAATTAAAGTGCCGTAATTGGAATGTAATAAGCGACTAAAATATAAGATTATAGCCTACCATCAAGCACTAGGTTAGGTTACCAAGGTCTCATGAGTCACGAGCAAGCATAGTAGAGTCTAAAGGATCAGTACGGAAACATCTGTACTTATCTTCCAGAGGCTATGGAATTTAGGAACAATTTCACTTCTATTCTACTCTGTCGTGCGATTTTATTCTATCATTGACGATTAAACTCTTCTATTCTTGTACTCTTGCAGATGGCGAGAACACGTTCTATATCTACCACCGGACAGGAGCCAGATCCCCAGTGACAGCTACGACTAGGGGCCGAGGCCGAGGTAGATGCAGAGGCAGAGCTCAATCTAGAGCTCGAGTAGAATCACCTATTGTTGAACCTCGGGTGGATTTGGAAGCGGAGATTCCAGCTAAGACGGTACCTGTTGGACCAGTTCAGGTTCCAGAAGGATTCATAGCTACTCTAGTACTTCAAGATGCTCTAGTCCATTTGGTGAGTCTTATGGAGGGTGTGGACCAAATTGGTGTATTTGTAGTGGCACCAGCCGTCTCACAAGGTGGGGGAGAATCACAAACTCTTACAACTCCCGCTCCGGTGCAGACAACTCCTTTGTATCAGGCTCCAGTAGCCCATCCAGTTGGTGTAATTCATCCAGTTGTTGCGGCACAGGCCAATGGCAGACCTACTTTGTCTTCTGAGGCTTTGTTGAGGTTGGACAAGTTTACCAAGATATTTCCAATCCATTTCAGTGGTACACCTTCTAAGGACCCACGAGATATTCTGGACCGCTGCTATAAGGTATTGCAGAACATGGAATAGTTGAAAGCAATGGGGTTGGTTTTGCTGTATTTCAGATGACTGGTTCCGCCAAGAGGTGGTGGAAAGATTATGTATTTACTAGACCAATTGGTTCGCCTGCAGTTACCTGAGAATAGTTCTCGCAGCTATTTCTGGAGAAGTTCCTTCCTATTACCTTGAGAGAGAATTATCGGAGAGAGTTTGAGCGTCTCCAGCAAGGCAGCATGTCGGTCACTCAGTATGAGACCCGCTTTGTGGTTTTAGACCGTTATGTTCTTCTTCTGCTTCCTACCGAGAAAGAGAGGGTGAGGAGGTTCATTGATGGACTCGTTCAGCCTATCAAGCTACTGATGGCCAAGGAGACAAGGAATGAGATTTCTTTTCAGACGGCTGCAAATGTCTCCAGGCGGATCGAGATGGTTCTTTCTCAGGAGAGAGGGCCAGTGTCAGATAAGAGGCCGCGTTATTCCGGTAATTTTAGAGGCACCTCATCTGTAGGCAGGGGTACTTCTGGTAGAGGACATATTCCCAGGCAATTTTATTCAGCACTTCAGACTTCTTATGGTGCTTTAGGGAATCATGGTTATTATGTTCCTTACCTTGGGCAGCCAGCATTTACTGCACATTCAGCTCCTATCAGTGTACCACCACTTCAGAGTCACTACGGTGGTTATCTGACCCGTTTAGGTCAGCTTCAGCTTCAACAACCACGGCAGCAGGATGTGTGTTATGAGTGTGGGAACATTGGTCACATCAGGAGGCATTGTCCTAGGTTGTTGAGCAATAGACCTCAACAGGATTCTCATGCCATCATTTTGGCACCGGTTGCTCCATTGCCTGACCGACCAGCTAGGGGTAGGGGCTAGACTGTTAGAGGTAGAGGTCAGACAGCTAGAGGTAGAGGTCAGACTAGTAGAGGTTGAGGCCAGACTGCTAGAGGTGGAGGCCAGCCAGCTATGGCCTGTCCTAGAGATGTAGTTCAGACTGGTGGGGCCTAGCCCCGATTCTATGCTTTCCCAGCTAGGCCTGAGGCCGAGTCATCCGATGTCGTGATCAAAGGTATTGTTCCAGTTTTCCATAGAGATGCCTCAGTGTCATGTTACTTACTCCTATGTGTCATGCTACTTTACTTCATATTTGATTGTACCCCGTGATTCTCTGAGTGCGTTTGTTTATATTTCCACACTAGTGGGAGATTCTGTTGTGGTAGATCATGTCTATCATTTGTGTGTGGTTACTATTGGGTGTCTCGAGACTAGTGTGGATCTTCTACTTCTTGACATGGTAGATTTTGACGTCATATTGTGTATGGATTGGCTGTCACCTTATCATGCTATATTGGACTGTCATGCCAAGACGATGACCTTAGCCATGCCAGGGTTACCTCTATTGGAGTGGAAAGGAACTCCTGGTCGTTCTACCAGCAGGGTTATCTATTATATGAAGGCTCAGTGTATGGTCGAGAAGGGGTTTCTATCTTATTTGGCTTATATTCGCGATCCCAGTGCGGATGTTCCTTCTATGGACTCAGCCCCAGTTGTTCGTGAATTTCCAGAAGTATTTCCTGCAGATTTGTCGGGGATGCCACCCGACAGAGATATTGACTTATGTATTGATTTAGCTCCGGGCACTCAGCCCATTTCTATTCCTCCATACCGTATGGCCCCGTCGGAGTTGAGGGAATTAAAGGAGCACTTACAAGACTTGCTTGATCAGGGATTCATTAGACCTAGTGTCTCACCCTGGGGTGCACCAGTGTTATTTATAAAGAAGAAAGATGGTTCTATGCGAATATGTATAGATTACCGATAGTTGAACAAGGTCACTATTAAAAACAAATATCCGTTGCCAAGAATTGATGACTTATTTGATCAACTTCAGGGTGCCAAGGTGTTTTCAAAGATCGATTTGAGGTCCGGTTATCATCAGTTGAATATTAGGGCATCTGATATCCGTAAGACAACTTTTCGGACCCGGTATGGGCATTATGAATTCCTAGTGATGTTATTTGGGATTACTAATGCCCAAGCAGCATTTATGGATTTGATGAATCGGGTGTTCAAGCCCTATCTGGATTCTTTTTTGGTTGTATTCATTGATGACATCTTGATTTACTCTAGCAATCGAGAGGAGCATGAACAACATCTTCAGATTATGCTTCAGACTTTGAAGAATAATCAGTTATATGCCAAATTTTCAAAATATGAGTTTTGGTTAAACTCGGTTGCCTCTTGGGGGCATGTTGTATTGCAGAAGGCATAAAGGTAGATCCTAAGAAGATTGAGGCAGTTCAGAACTGGCCTAGACCTACTTCAGTTAAAGAGATACGGAGTTTTCTGGGTTTGGCAGGTTATTATCGCCGGTTCGTGGAAGGGTTTTCATCTATAGCAAACTCGTTGACCAAATTGACACAGAAAGGTGTTCCATTCAGATGGTCAGACAAGTGTGAGTTGAGCTTTCAGAAGCTCAAGACTGCTTTGACTACGACGCCATTGTTGGTGTTATCCACAGGTTCAGGATCGTACACGGTGTATTATGATGCATCTTGGATTGGACTAGGTGCAGTATTAATGCAAGATGGAAGGGTGATTGCTTATGCATCGCGACATTTGAAAGTCCATGAGAAGAATTATCCTATTCATGACTTAGAATTGGAAGCCATTGTTCATGCGCTGAAGATTTGGAGACACTACCTTTACGGCGTGTCATGTAAAGTATTCACAGATCATCGTAGTGTACAGTATCTATTCAAACAGAAAGATCTTAATTTGAGGCAGAGAAGATGGTTGGAGATGTTGAAAGACTATGATATCACCATTTTGTATCATCCGAGAAAGGCCAATATGGTGGCCGATGCTTTGAGTAGAAAGGTTGTGAGTATGGGCAGCCTTGCGTATATTCCAGTTAGTGAGAGGCCGCTCGTTGCAGATGTTCAAACTTTGGCCAATCAGTTCGTAAGGTTAGTTATTTTAGAGCCCAGTCAGGTTCTAGCTTGTACAGTCACTGGATCTTCTTTATATGAGCACATCAGAGAGCAGTAGTGTAATGATCCTCATTTACTTGTCCTTAAGGACACGGTGCGGCACGGCGGTGGAAAGTAGGTTGTTGTGGGAGATGATGGAGTTCTGTGGATGCAGGGTCATATTTGTGTTCCTAATGTATCAATCTGGGTACCGCCAAATATAAGGTGAACTGCGTACCTCAATCTGGGTACCGCCAAAATGTATCAAGATTTACGACAACATTAATGGTCAAGGAGAATGAAAAAGGATATAGTTGCATATGTAGCTCGGTGACTAAATTGTCAGCAAGTCAAGTACGAGCATCAGAGACCTGGTGGTTTGCTTTAGAAGTTAGAAATTTCTTAGTGGAAGTGGGAGCGTATCACTATGGATTTTGTTGTTGGACTCCTACTGACTCAGAGAAAGTTTGATGCAGTATAGGTCATTGTGGACAAGTTGACCAAGTCAGCACATTTTATTTCAGTGGCAATTACCTATTTTTCAGAGCGGTTAGCTGAAATTTACATTCGTGAGATTGTCCGCCTTCACGGTATGCCCGTGTCTATTATTTTAGATTGAGGTACGCAGTTCACCTCACATTTTTGGTAGGCTATACAGCATGAGTTAGGCACGCGGGTTGAGTTGAGTACAACATTTCATCCACAGACAGACGGACAGTCCGAGCGCACTATTCAGATATTGGAAGATATGCTTCGCTCTTGTGTTATAGACTTTGGAGGTTCTTGGGATCAGTTCTTGCCACTTGCGGAGTTTGCCTATAATAACAGCTACCAGTCGAGCATTCAGATGGCTCCATATGAAGTATTATATGGGAGGCGATGTCATTTGCCAGTGGGTTGGTTTGAACCGAAACAAGCTCGGTTGTTGGGTACTGATTTGGTACAGGATGCCTTGGATAAGGTCAAGGTTATCCAAGATCGACTTCGCATAGCTTAGTCTAGGAAAAAGAGTTATACTAACCTTAAGGTTCGTGATGTAGCATTCATGACTGTAGAAAGAGTATTGCTCTAGGTTTCACCTATGAAAGGTGTAATAAGATTCGGAAAGAAGGGCAAGTTAATCCCTAGGTATATCGGACCCTTTAAAATTCTTGAAAGGGTGGGTGAAGTAGCCTACAAGCTTGCACTACCACCTAGCTTATCAGCAGTTCATCCGGTATTCCATGTATCAATGCTCCGAAAATATCATCGTGATCCGTCCCATGTATTAGACTTCAGCTCAGTCCAATTGGCAGGTCCGACAGTTGAGGAGGAGCCGGTAGCTATTCTAGACTGGCAGGTCCGACAGTTGAGATCTAAGAGTTATCCTTCAGTTCGGGTGCAATGAAGAGGTGTAACGACTCGGCCGGTCATTTTGCGTATTACAACATTGTTTCCCCATTTACTGCTCAAATTGTACTTTACAGTTGTTGTGTGAATTATCAGGGTAATTGGTTCGGGTCCAGTAAGGTTTTCAAAGGAATTGGAACACTTAGTTCCAAGGTTTAAAGCTTAAGTTAAAATAGTGACCGGATGCGGACTTATGTGTAAACGACCTCGGATCTGTAGTGGAATTTGGCTTGAATTACCGAAAGTTGAATTTTTGGAAAGTTTGACCGGGGGTTTGACTTTTTGATATCGGAGTCAGAATCCGATTCCGGAAATTTGAATAGGTCTGTAGTGTGAAATGTGACTTGTGTGCATAATTTGAGGTCAATCGGACATGATTTGATAGGTTTCGGCGTCGTTTGTGCAATTTGGAAATTTATTAGGCTTGAATACGTGTGTAGTTCATATTTTTGAGGTTGTTAGGTATGATTTGAGGCCTCGAGTAGGTCCGTGTTATGTTATGGAACTTGTTGGTATGTTCGTACGTGGACCCGAGGGCCTCGGGTGAGTTTCGGATTGTTAACAGATTGATTTTTGAATTTGAAAGACTGCAGGAACTGCTGCCTACTGGTGTGATCGCACCTGCGAAGATTGTGATCGCAGGTGCGAAGCCGCATGTGCGTGAAATAAGCCGCAGAAGCGGCCAAGAGTGGGACTGGGCAGTGCTCGCAGATGCGAGGAATTTTCCCCATCTGCGAGGCCGCAGGTGCGAAGGTGTTGCGCGGATGCGGACTGGGGCTGGCCTTGGGCGATCGCAGGTGCGAAGGGTTTGTGCATATGCGAGCCCGCAGATGCGAGGTTTTGAAAGGTTGGCATTGTCCGCAGGCACGCAATTTGTTCCGCAAATGCGGATACGCAGGTGCAAGCCCAGGCACCGCAGGTGGGGAAATGCCTGGGCAGTGTTTAAAACGAGGGTTCCGAGATTTTTTCTCATTTTGGACATTTTGGAGCTCGGCTTGGGCGATTTTGGAGAGGAAATTTTTCACACAACTTGGGGTAAGTGTTCTTAACTCCCTTGTGATTATATTCCATGAATATATCTTCATTTTTGGTGTAAGATTATTGAATCTTCAAGAGAAATAGAAGGAAATTTCTATAATGTCATAAAATGAATTTTTCAAGTTTGAATACCGATTTGGAGTCGGATTTGAGTGAAATTAGTATGGTTGAACTTGTAATTGGATGGGTTGTAGTATTTTGGGAGTTTCATCAGATTTCGATACGTGGGCCCCACGGATGATTTTTGGGGTGTAATTTCGGATTTTATGGAAAATATTAGTGTTTTGATATGGAATTAATTCTTATAAATTGTGTGGACTGAGTCAAATTATTGTGACTAGATTATTGGAATTAATTCTTATAATTTCTGGAGCATTGCTTAGCTTGCTCGACATTGGATTTGGCATGTTCGAGGTAAGTAACTCTTGTAATCTTGGAGTTGAGGGTATGAACCCGGAATATATGTATTTCGTGAATTGTTGAAAGGTGACGCACATGCTAGGTGATGGGCGTGTGGGCGTGCACTATCGAAATTGTGACATAATTATTTCTATGAAATTTTGTAGTTAAATGATCTTGGCATTTTTCATGCGTTTTATGAGTTAGAGAAATTAAGCAGAAAAGCATATTAAAAATCATGATTGAGGCTATGTGCCAGTATTATTGGGACCCACAAAGGTCATATTGCTGTGAATTATCTATTTTAAATTGAAAATTCATACTGAGTCATATTCATTTCATTGCATATCATATCTCAGTCTTTGTTGTTATTTATTGATACATCATATCATCATATTTGGGCTATTTTTCATGACACTGTGAGCCCGAGAGACTGGAGAGATTGATGATTGAGTGAGGCCGAGGGCCTGATTTGTGAGGATATTTATGGGATCGGGCTGCATATCTAGCAGATCTTCCGGGCATGCCGCCTGATAGGGACATCGACTTTGGTATTGATTTATTACCGGCCACTCAACCCATCTTTATTTCTCCATATCGCATAGCTCCGCCTGAGTTGAAGGAGTTAAAGGAGCAGTTGTATGAGTTTCTTGATAAGGGCTTCATTCGGCCCTGTGTGTCACCTTGGGGTGCTCCAGTCTTGTTTGTGAAGAAGAAGGATGGTTACATGCGCATGTGTATTGATTATCGCCAGTTGAACAAAGTTACGGTGAAGAACATGTATCAATTGCCTTGTATTGATGAACTATTTGATCAGTTACAGGGTGGCAGAGTGTTTTCCAAGATTGACTTGCATTCAAGCTATCATCAGTTGAAGATTCGGGAGCCAGATATCCTGAAGGCTGCTTTCAGGACTCGGTATGGTCACTACGAGTTCCTTTTGATGTCATTTGGGCTGACCAACGCCCCGGCAGCATTTATGCATTTGATGCATAGTGTATTCTGGCCCTATCTTAACTCATTCGTCATTGTGTTTATTGACGACATGCTGTTGTACTCCCGCAGTCTGGAGGATCATGAGCAGCACCTGAGGACTGTGCTCCAGACCTTGAGATAAAAGAAGTTATATGCAATGGTTCCATAGAAGGTTGAAATAGTACAGAGTTGGCCTAGAGCATCCTTAGCTTCAGAGATTCGGAGTTTTCTTGATTTGGCGGGGTATTACCGTCGATTTGTAGAGGGTTTCTCATCTATTGCAGCACCTTTGACCAGGCTGACCCAGAAGGGTGCTCCGTTCAAGTGGACAAAGGAGTGTGAGGAGAGCTTTCAAAAGCTCAAGACAGCTTTGACTACTGCCCCAGTGTTTGTATTACCTATAGTTTCGAGGTCTTATACTGTATATTGTGATGTGTCACATATTTGTCCCAGCGCGGTGTTGATGCAGGACAGTAGGGTGATTATCTATGCGTCTAGACAATTGAAGGTGCATGAGAAGAACTATCCTGTCCACGACCTTGAATTAGCAGCTATTGTTCATGCCTTGAAGATTCGGCGGCACTATTTGTACGGTGTCCCTTGTGATATCTACACCGATCACCTGAGTTTGTAAAATCTGTTCAAACAGAAGGATCTTAACTTCCATCAGCAAAGGTGGTTAGAGCTACTTAAGGACTATGATATCACCATTCTATACCATCCGAGGAAGGCCAATGTGGTAGCCGATGCCTTGAGTCGCAGGGCGGAGAGTTTGGACAGCTTAGCATATCTACCAGCAGCGGAGAGGCCATTGGCATTGGATGTTCAGGTCTTGGCCAACCAGTTTGTTAGATTGGATGTTTCTGAGCTGAGTCGAGTTTTGGCTTGTGTGGTTTCTCAGTCTTCTCTTTATGATCGTATCAGGGAGCGTCAATATGATGACGCATATCTGCTTGTCCTTAAGGACATGGTTCAGCACGGTTATGCCAAGTAGGTCACTATTGGAGATGACTGTGCATTGAGGATACTGGACAGGCTATGTGTGCCCAATGTAGATGGTTTGCACGAGTTGATTCTCGAGGAGGCTCACAATTCGCAGTACTCCATTCATCCAGGTGCCGCGAAGATGTATCAGGACTTGAGGAAGCATTATTGGTAGAGGAGAATAAAAAAGGACATAGTAGAGTATGTAGCTCGGTGCCTAAATTGCGAGCAGGTGAAGTATGAGCATCAGCGGCCAGGTGGATTGCTTCAGAAGCTAGTGATTCCGGAGTGGAAATGGGAGCGAATTACTATGGATTTTGTTTTTGGACTCCCATGGACTCAGAGGAAGTTCGATGTAGTTTGGGTGATTGTGGATAGGTATACCAAGTCAGCTAATTTCATACCAGTAATGACCACTTATTCTTTTGAGCAGCTAGCTTGAGTTTATATCCGCGAGATTGTCACGCTTCATGGCGTGCAGATATCTATCATTTCTAACCAGGGTACGCAGTTTACAACACGGTTTTGGAGGGTCGTACAGCATGAGTTAGGTACTCGAGTAAAGTTGAGCATAGCATTTCACCCTCAGACGGACGGGCAGTCCGAGTGCACTATTCAGATACTGGAGGATATGTTTCGTGCATGTGATTGAGTTTAGGGGTTCTTGGGATCAGTTCTTGCCACTTGCGGAGTTTGCCTACAGCAATAGTTATCAGTCGAGCATTTAGATGGCCCTGTTTGAGGCTTTGTATGGTAGACGGTGTCGGTCTCCAGTGGGTTGGTTTGAGCCGGGTGAGGCAAGGCTATTGAGTACATACTTTTTTCAGGATGCTTTGGAAAAGGTTAAGGTGATTCGGGATTAACTTTATATAGCCCAATCTAGGCAGAAGAGTTATGCGGATCGGAAGGTTCGCGATGTTGCATTCATGGTTGGGGAGCGGGTCTTGCTTCGGGTTTCACCCATGAAGGGTGTTATGAGGTTCGGGAAGAAGGGCAAGTTGAGCGCTAGGTATATCAGACCTTTTGAGATTCTTGAGAGGGTTGAAGAGGTGGCTTATAGACTTGCACTACCACCTAGTCTAGCTGCAGTTCATCCAGTATTCCATGTTTTTATGCTCCGGAATTATCACGGCGATCCGTCTCATGTGTTAGATTTCAGCTCAGTCCAGTTAGACAAGGATTTGTCATATGTTGATGTAACGACCCGGGCGGTCGTTTTGAGTATTATAGCCCCGTTTCCCCAGTTACTACTTATTCTGTGTTCAGTTACAATTATGTGACTTGTTGGGTAGATTTCGGAATGAATTGGAACACTTAGTTCCAAGGTTTAAAACTTAAGTTGAGAAGGTTGATCGGATGTTGACATACGTGTAAACGACCCCGAAAAATTTTGCTAAGGAAATTAAGGTTTTGGGTTGAAGAATGCACTAAATTGTTAATGAAATTTTTTGGCAAAAAAAGGTATTTCTGCAGTCCACTTTGCGACTGAAGAATCACTCTGCGGGCCGCAGAATGGCCGCAGAGTGAGGAAGGACTGGCAAGTTTTGACGTTATTTTGTGGATGATTCTGCGACCACATAATAGTTCTGCGATGCAGTTCGACCGCAGAATAGGTTTGGGGGCCGCATAGTGACCTCACACCCGGGCAGAAGATGCCCAGTTCCGGTAAGCCATTTTGCGGGCCGCAAAAGCATTATGCGGTCGCATATGCGACAACAGAGTGTGTTTCGACATTTCATTTTTCTGGTTTTATAACCCGACCCAACTTCGATATATAGCCTTTGAAGTCATTTTGGAGGAAAAATCTGACATTTTTAGAGAGAAGGGAGAGTGTTCTGGAGAGAGGAAGAAGCTCAAGTGCTATGTTTATTAAGATCTTGTTCAAGCTTTGAAGTCCAACAAGGAAATATCACAAGATCTTCACCCAAGAGCTAAGGTTCTAACCCTAGTCTTCAATTTTGAGTTTGGGTAAAGATGGGTGATTGGGAGTATGATTCTTGGATGTGAGAGTATTATTTATACATGCTTGTACCAATAAGGTTTGTGGGAAGATTGTTGAGTTCAAATGGGTAAAGATTGGGCTGAAAATGGTAGAAATCTTCAAAGACTTTAATTAAAGATTTGAGGGTCGAGTTGATGTCGGAATTTGGTAAAATTTGTATGGTTTAACTCGTGATTGGATTGGCAGTCATATTTCATAACTTTTTTCGGGTTCCGAGACGTGGGCCCCACGGGAGGTTTTTGAGTTAAATTTCGGATTTTGTTGAAAAATTTGTATTTTCATAAGGAATTAATTCCTATAATTTGTATTGACTAAATCGAATTAATTGTGGCTAGAATTCTAGGCGTTCGGAGGCCGATTCGCGAGGCAAAGGCATAGCGGAGTAAAGAGTTACACGGTTTGAGGTAAGTAACATTTCTAAACTTGGTTCTGAGGGTATGAATCTCTGAATTTTGTGTTATATCAATTGTTGGAGGTGACGCACATGCTAGGTGACGAGCGTGTGGGCATACACCATAGAAATTGTGACTTAAATAAATCCTATGGAGTTGTAAAATTTAAGAATCATATTATTATTCTTGTATCCTCCACGTGTTTGAGAAATTAAGGTGAGGCTCGTATTAAAGATCATGTTTAGACTACGCGCCGATATTTCGGGACCCATGGGGTCGTATTGCTATTAAATTAATTATTTTAAAATGTACATTTTATACTCAGTCATGTTCATCCATTGTGAGGATATTTATGGGATCGGGGCTGCCCGCCTGCAGTAGGCCACATCGGCTTTATATATTATTATTATTATTATTATTATTATTATTATTATGGAATCGGGTTGCACGCCGCAGCAGGCCTTATAAGCTTTCTTGTTCTGGATCGGGGCTGCACGCCACAACATGCCTTATTATATTTATTATTATATGGATTAGGGTTGCCCGCCCGCAGCATGCCATATCAGCTTTATATCACGCTTGGGCTGAAGGAGCCCCTCCGGAGTCTGCACCCCACATAGTGAGCGTAGATGATTATATATTCGGGGTGGATTTCCCAGGGCAAGAACTTGCCTTACTTATTTGTATTTGTGATGAATTTCCCTGGACATGGATCTTGTCCGAATTATTATAATTTGGGGATAAATTTACCCCTGGGCTGGATTGGCCTTATACGGTATTGAGTCACTGACTGTCAATTAATGTATACATATACGGAATGGAACTTCCCTGGGCTGGATTGGCCATATATAGTACTAAGTGACCGAGTAATTGTGACCGTGAGTACACGAGGTTTTCCACTAAGATGTCATATTCCTCATATCATTCAGTATTGATCTATTTTACTTGTATGGAGTTAACTGTTGAACTTGAAAGCATGCCTATATTTCTGTACTATTATTTCTATACTAGATTGTACCTGCTGAGCTCATCATTACTTTCAGCCCAGAGGTTAGTCTTGTTACTTATTGAGTTGGTTGTACTCATACTACACCTTGCACCTCGTGTGCAGATCCAGGTACTCACGGATACGGATGCTGCTAGATTTCAGAGATCTATCTGTTGAAGATTATCAATGTAGTTGCTTGGCATCCGCAGACCTTGACTCTCTTTCCATTCAGATATTATATTGTTTTATATTTCCAGATAGTGTTTTTATCAGTCAGACTATGTTATCATTTAGATGCTCATCTACTCAGTGACACCGGATTTTGGGAATGTAGTTTACGTCAATAATTTGTGAGATTTTTTATGAAATTTAATTATTATATTTTCAAACTTAAAAGAAATTGTGATTTATTGAGATAGTCGGCTTGCCTAGTATTGAGATAGGCGCCATCACGACAGGTTAGGATTTTGGGTCGTAACAGTTGAGGAGTCGGTGTCCATTTTGGATAGGCAGGTTTGAAAGTTAAGGTAGAAGAACATTGCTTCAGTGAAGGTTTAGTGGAGGGGCCAGCCAGTCGATGAGGTGACTTGGGAGACTGAGCACGATATGCGCAGCCCTTACCTTCATCATTTCACCACTTCAGGTGTGTCTCTATACTCTTTCGAGCTGTTACCCTAATCTTTTCACCACTTCAGGTATGTCTCTATACTCGTTCGAGGACTAACGATTGTTTTAAGAGGGGGAGGATGTAACAACCCGGCCGGTCATTTTGAGAGTATGAGCCTTGATCCCCTAATTATTTCTTCCTCCGCTTCATTTTTATGCTTACATGACTTTCCGGGGTGCTAGGTTTCGGGTTCGGGAGAGTTTCGAAGTGAAATGGGACACATAGTCCCTAAGTTTGAAGTTTGAGTTGTAAGCGTTGTTTGAACTATGTGAAGACGACTCCAGAATAGAGTTTCGTCGGTTTCAATGGCTCCGTATGGTGATTATGGTCTTAGGAGCGTATTCGGATGTTGATTTGGAGGTCCGTAGATCATTTCGGTGTTAATTGGTGAAAGTTGAATTTTGGAAGGTATTTGGGAAATTTGAACGCGAGTGGACTTTTTGATATCGGCGTAGGATTTTGATTCCGAAAGTTGGAGTAGGTCTGTAATGTCAAATGTGACGTGTGTGCAAAATTTGAGGTCAATCGGACGTGATTTGATAGATCTCGGCATCGTTTGTAGAAGTTGGAATTTTCTTAGTTCATTAGGCTTGAATTGGGGTGCGATTCATGATTTTAGCGTTGTTTGATGTGAATTGAAGGATCGACTAAGTTTGTATGATGTTTTAGGACTTGTTGGTATAATTAGTTAAGGTCCCGGGGGCCTAGGGTGGATTTCGGATGGTTAACGGATTGGAATTTTGACTTAGATGATGGTTGAAGCTTCAGAAGATCTGGTGTCTGGTTTCCTTCTACGCGTTCGTGATGGTTCTCCCTCGTTCGCATAGAGGAGTTAAGTTTTGCTGGGATTTTTGCCTTCGCGTTCGCGATGAGGGTCCTATGTTCTCGAAGCTGAAGAGTCTAAAGTCTACGCGTTCGCGTGAGGGACTTCGCGTTCGCATAGATGTTCGATCAGTTGGGGTTTCAGGCTTTTAGGCCACGCATTCGCGAGTGAAGCTCCACGTTCACGAAGGCATGGGGGCAGTGTTCGCCACATTTGCGAGTGGGCCCTTGCGTTCACATAGAAGGTTTTTGGACAAAAGCATTTTTGTGCTTCGCGAACGCGAGGATGCTTCCGCACTCGCGAAGAAGGAATTACCTGGGCAGATTTTAAAAGTTCAATATCGAGGATTTATGTCATTTTTCACCATTTGGACTCGAGAGCTCGGAATTAGGCATTGGATATATTTTCACGTACGTGTTTGGGGTAAGTGAATCTTACTTAGTTTTGGTTAATTTCTACGATTATGCCTTTGATTTCATCATTTAATTTGTGGTTTGGGGTGGAAAATTGGGAAAAATTGAGAAACAATTCTTAGGCCGGATTTTGTGGTTTTTATCAAGATTTTGGTATCGGATTTGAGTAATTTTGGTATGGTTGGAATCGTGGTTGAACGGGTATTCAGATTTTGTGACTTTTACCTGATTGTGAGACATAGGCCCGGGTCGACCTTTTGGGGCGATTTTATGATTTCTTGTTAAAGTCTTGATTTCATTAATTAGATTAGTTTCTTATAATTATATTTATAGTATGTACTTGCTTTTGGATAAATTTGGGTCGTTTGGAGTCGGAAAGTCAAGGGAAAGGCATTCTTATTGACTGATTTAAGCTTGGTTTGAGGTAAGTGACTTGTCTAACCTTGTGTGGGAGAAATCTCCTTAGGATTTGGTACTTTTGTGACAAATTTATAATATGTGAGTGCCGTATACGCAAGGTGACGAGTGCGTACACAAGGAAAATGTGAAAAATCCAGTCTTCGCTAAGTGGTTTCCTTTCTATACCTTAAATGAGTTATTCTAGCACGTGTAGTCTTCAAATTTAGTCTAATTTCACATGTTTATGTGTTTCATCTCTCAGTTGAAATATGTACAACATGCTTAGTTAAATTACATGTTGTTCCTTGATTCTGTATTTGTTCTTTAATTGTAGGGTTTCCTTGTTTGAAAAATCATTTTTGTATTTATTATGTGTTGATTCTTCGTGATTCTTGTTGTGATGATTGTTTGGTTGTGGCACGAGGTTTCTTCCGTGCGGAGTGTTATTGGCACGAGGTTTCTTTCGTGCGGAGTGTTATTGGCACGAGGTTTCTTCCGTGCGGAGTGTGATTCGCACGAGGTTTCTTCCGTGCGGAGTGTTATTGGCACGAGGTTTCTTCCGTGCGGAGTGTGATTGGCACGAGGTCTCTTCCATGCAGAGTGTGATTTGGCACGAGGTTTCTTCCGTGCAGAGTGAGATTGTAGTACGAGGTGTTTGCCGTGTCGTTGTGAGATATTTACTTTTGGGACTACGAGGCGGTACTTCGGGAGCGACTCTATTGATTTTCTCTTTTGCTGTGTTGTTTGTTGTTGTTGTTGTTCCTTAACTTGTAAGATGTTACTTTCCTTACGTGTTATAATTGTCTTCCTGCTTTCCTGAGGTGTTACCTTTCCGTACATTTCTACTGTTTATTTACCTGCCATCCCTTTTTATCATTTCGCCTTCTGCCTTATTTCTTATATTCCAGTAGGGCCCTGACCTGACCTCATCACTACTCTACTGAGGTTAGGCTTGGCACTTACTGGGCACCGTTGTGGTGTACTCATACTTCGCTTCTGCACATGTTTTGTGCAGATCCAAGTACATCCTACCATCCTCGATATTAGTACGTGCTGCTGCTTGGAGACTTCAAGGTATATCTTCCAGCGTCCGCAGACCTCGGAGTACCCCTCGATCCTTATTATGTTGTCTTTTCTTTATTTCTTTTAGACGCTGATGTATAAAGACATTTAGTACGTCCTCAGAGCTTGTGACTTGTGACTATCGGGTTTTGGGAGTTATTTATACTCAAAGTTGTTGATTTTATTGTACGTGCCGAGCGGCAGTTTTCAGTTATATATTTATCTGTTGAAGTTTAGTCGTTATTTCTGTTATTATTTCAGTTATTCCGCAATTGTTAGGCTTACCTAGTCTTAGAGACTAGGTACCGTCACGACATTTTACGGAGGGAGATTTGGATCGTGACGCCACTATTCTTCTGTAGATTAGTTATTGGCTCTACCTCAAAGTTAAAAAGGCAAATTACATCAAAATTTTGTTAGTTGGTCAACTAGTTCATTGCTTTCAAGGCTCTCAGAAAAATCTCTCTGAATATGAATGCAAATATTTGTTACAGCTTCCCCATAATTGATCCCTTTCCCATATTCAACCCCTTAACCCCTCATAGTTCCTTCATCCTTGGACATATGGACATAAATATTATTACTAAATAATCTTACAACAACATTCCTAATAAAGGGAGATGTATTCTTTCTTTCCTTTCTATTGCACAATCAAAACAAGAAGAAAGAAAGAATTAGTACAGTTGGCTCTTTACACATACCAAAATAAGAAAATGTGCTCTTATTCCTACACCACATATATTTAAGCTTTCAACTCAAATAAGGACATTCGGTTGAGTAAGGTCATTCACGATACTCTTCTATCCTCTATTATACTCAAAACTCAATAAGTCTCTTATTCACTGTATTTGCATCACATTTAACGACTCTATCCTCCAATAGCAACATATTCTAAAAACTCATCCTTTCAATTAAAATGTATAAAAGTTCAAAGCCTCCTCTTAATAGAACTGAACAGAAATATAAGCAAACCATTTACAATAATGAGGTTAAATTTATTTTTCAGTTTCTTAAAGAGAAAGTGTGCAATTCCTTCGTTCGAATCTCGAGGTCCACTATCACGCCAAAACCTCTGGACCAAAGGAGTATATGTATAATATTTACTTTTCTTTATAGGTGTTGAAAAATATAGCTATAGAAACGAACAACTTCTGAATCTCTCAAGCTCTTGAAACCTATTTTTTTATTTGAGCAGTAAAAAGGATAAATGTTCAAGAGTCAATTGGTCTTCAAGAGTCGAAGAAACTATCTAGGTAATAAAGAAATTAGCTAGGTAATAAATCTTCAAGGATAAACCTATTGAGATAATGCTAAAACCACAAAATACCTAGGTAATAAAAAGAGAGACGTAGACAGAAACTAACCGAAAAGAGGAGTGGGAGAGAAATTGGAGCAGAATTGGTCTTCAAGAGTCGAAGAATAGGCTTTAAATTTCCGCCGTTAGCCGAAAATTGTTATCTGCCGCTTGCCTTCGTCAGCCGCACAGGTGGAGTTGAAGAGAAATCGAAGAATCAAACAACACTGGTAGAATGGAAGAGAAATCGCAGAGAAATAAAATATCGATAGAGAAAGCGAGAGAGAGAGAGGGGGGAAATTGGAGAAATATGGTTGAAATTGGGAATATAGGATTCTGGCTTGAAATATTATATTTACCTTTCTGACTATCGCGGTCACAAACTCGCTAAAATATTCTTTTACTATTTTAATTTTTATTTTGCGACTAAAGCAGTCGCTTAATTGGTCAACTATTATTATTGACTTTTTATCTTCCGACCGAATTGGTCGCAAAGTGAAGCGGGGATTTGCCGTGCTGTTTTCCCACAGAATACTAGTCGATTTTTTTTAAAAAAAAGTAATAAAAATGCAATCTTTTTCTCACTACTGCAATCGCAAAAGAAGGCGCATTAGTGACTTCTTCAAAATCAGTCGAAAATTTTGATCGCAAATTAATATTTTTTTTAGTAGTGATAACGACATTAAGATTTTTTTTATTGTAATCAAACACTGCTTCTCAAAAAACATTCCTTATATATGTGTAAACAATCAAAAAGTAGTATGTATATATGCTTGACGACTAGGGGTGTAAATGGTTCGGTGTGGTCTGTTATTTTATAAAATTAGTATTATACCAATTTTTCAGTTATTCTATTATATATAACCAAAATTAGACTTTTTGAAATCGTCTCAATCATGTCGGTTTCTCTTTGGTATCAGTACGGTTCGATATTTTTTTAAATATCATGTAAAATTCACCAGTAGAAGCAGAATGCAATAACATATATTATTTTATAGGACGTAATAAAACTCTCTAGATATTTTTACTGTTTAAAGGGTAATGAATTAAGGGTAAGTTCTACAGAGTGGTGGTCAGATCAACGATGTTGTATGGGGCTGAGTGTTGGCTAGTCAAGATAGCTCATGTCCAGAAGATGATACTAGCAGAGATGAAGATGTTGAGATGGATGTGCGGGCACACCAGGTTAGATATGATCAGAAATAAGGTTATTCGCGATAAGGTGGGTGTGGCTCCTATTGCGGACAAGATGCGGGAAGCGCGGCTTAGATGGTTTGGTCATGTGAGGAGGAGGAGCACAGACGCTCCGGTGAGGAGGTATGAGAGGTTGACATTGGAGGGCCTACGCAGAGATAGAGGTAGGCTAAAGAAGAGGTGGGGAGAGGTGATTAGGCAAGACATGGTGTAGCTTCAGCTGACCGAGAACATGACCCTTGATAAGAAGGTATGGAGGTCGAGGATTAGGGTAGTAGAGTAGGTAGTCTAGAGTGTTCATAACAGTAGTATTGGCACGCAGTCTCGCTTTCTGTTGGTAGTAGGTTTTTATGATTAACCATTATTTTCTTTCATTATTGATCACCTTACTATCTTGTTATTTTTATTCTGCTTTTATATGTCTTTTTGGTATTGTTCCTTCTTGTCTATATTTTCATTAATGTGGTGCTTATACTTTTCTGAACCGAGGGTCTATTGGAAACAGCCTCTTTATCCTCACAAAGTAGGGGTATGGTCTGCGTACACACTACCCTCCCCAGACCCCAGATTATGGGATAATAACTGGGTATGTTGTTGTTGTTGTTGTTGTAAAGGGTGATGAATTAAATGAAAGATGGCTAGAGTATAGATCCATCAACTATTCTACAACGGCGTAAAAGAAACCAAGTAAAGGGGAAAAAAATATAAATCACACGAGTGGAAAGATATTAACCAAGCTAGGACTCAAGAATAAAGTTTATAGAAGATTAACTATTCAAAAAGATAAATCTAAATTATATGAAAGGAAACATATTCAATACATTGTAGTTTGCTATTCATAATCGCTAGAATATTTTGTGCCTTGCTAAGATACTTGAAATAACTTAGTATAAGTAGAAGTAGCATAATAGGTTTTATGAATTAGTATTTTGAGTTTAATTACTTGTTAGCTTGTAACAGTTTTCACAATTCCAAGGCCCAAAGAAAAATTTAACACATTATTATTTTTAAACTTACTATATAAATATATTTTCCACATATAAAATTTATTCGGTATGGTTCGATATTTTTTCGGTTTATTTTTATAAAATAAAAAATCTACTCTAATTATCGGTGCAGTTATAGATTTATATAAAAACCTATGACTTTTTTAAAAGAAACCTAAAAATGGGTTCGGTGCGGTACGATTCAGTCGGTTTAGTCGATTTTCGAATATATATCCATTGACACCCCTACTGACAACCCGGTTGAAGATATATAATGCATAATATCTACTCCATTACTATTGGATAGAAAGTAAAACTTTAAAATTACAAACTTAAAATCCCAAATCTAAATCTATTTAAAAGTCAAATTGTAACAATAGATCGATCTTGCGCAAAATCTTGGATATGCAACTGGCTAACGCAACATGCTAGTGTAAAATTAGTTCATAGTTTTTTTGGTCATGACTCACACGCCCTACCTCCCAAAGAAAAAGAACTTGAAGAAGCTAAAACCAAAACTAATATGTTGCTCTTGCTCAATAATAACTTGTAATATATGTGTGTGTGTTGCAACTGCAGTTTGGTATTTTCATTAGTGTCAATAACAATAATAATAAATAAATAATAGTAGTAATAAAAAAAACACTTAAAAGGGATCTATCAGTTTTAACAACTAATCTTGTTTCGATTAATATACGATGAAGACTCTGTTAAGTCAGAGCGGTTTTGGAAAGGCGAAGTAGATGAAAAGGGATAAGACCTGAAAATGAACATGAAATAGAAGATAAATATTGGAGAAAATTAAAAGCCCGTTTGGAATTTTTTTTCACTTTTTTCGAAATTTTTTTACTTTTTTCGAAATCAGTGTTTGGACATAAAATTTTTAATTTTCACTCAAAGATGAATTTTGGAATTTTTCGAAAATTTAAAAAATTACAAAAAGTTATTTTTCAAAATTTTTACTCAGATCACTCACAAAAATTCAAAAACAGCCCAAAATTATATTTATGTCCAAACACAACTCTAATTTTCAAATATCATTTTCACTTGAAAAAATAATTTCACCTTTTTTTGGAATTTTACAATTCTTATGTCCAAACGCCCACTAAATTAGAGGAGAAAGAAAAGAGCTCCAGAATGTTTCTGATGAGGCACAACAGAATTGAGCTTCAAGTATAGAGCTTTCATTTCGGGTGTGTTTGGTACGAAAGACATTTTTCATGAAAATGTTTTCATGGAAAATGAATGGTTTTATCATTTATTTTTTTTTTTTTGGTTGGTGAGTGAAATTTTTTTTTCGAAAAATAGTTTCTAGTGTTTGGTTAGAGAGTATAAAATATTTTAAGAAAAATAATTTTTTATACTACTCTCCTCAGCCCACTTTCCCCAAAATCTCCATGTTTCCTATACTCCTCCCCCCCCACCCCTCCCAACTCTATTTTCTTCTACAATTTAATTATTCTTTTCAAAATTTCACACAAACCCAAAGGAACTAATGTACTACTTTACTTTTTCACACAAAAACAACATTGAAAAATATTTTATTTTGTTGAAAAAAGTATTTTTTTCTACAACATGAAAATAAATTACTTGACAAGAGTGGGTTGCTCTAGTAGTAAGCACCCTCCACTTCCAACCAAGAGGTTGTGAGTTCGAGTCACCCCAAGAGCAAGGTGGGGAGTTCTTGGAGGGAGGGAGCCGAGGGTCTATCGGAAACAGTCTCTCTACCTCAGGGTAGTGGTAAGGTCTGCGTACACACTACCCTCCCCAGACCCCACTAGTGAGATTATACTGAGTTGTTGTTGTTGAAAATAAATTACTCATTTTGTTGAATGAAAGAAAATACTTTCTCTACATCATGAAGAGAAAATACTCGGTTTGTTGAAATGAACGAAAATACTTTTTCTACATCTTGAAAAGAAAGTACTTATTTTATTGGAAAAAAATATTTTTTCTACATCATGAAAAGAAAGTACTCATTTTGTTGAAATAAAAGAAAATATTTTTCTACATCTTGAAAGAAAATACTTATTTTGTTGAAAAAAATACTTTTTCTATTTGAGGAAAAGAAAACACTTAGTTTGTTGAAATGAAAAAAATTACTTTTTCTACATCATGAAAAGAAAGTAATCGTTTTGTTTAAATGAAAGTAAATATTGTTTCTACGTCATGAAAAGAAAGTACTCATTTTGTAGAAATGAAAGAAAAAAAGTATTCGTTTTGTTGAAATTAAAGAGATGGTTGGGTGTGGTGGGGGTAGAGGGTTCGGGATGGGTAGGGGTAGAGGGTGTGGTTGTGGTTAGGGGGTAGGGGGTTGGGGTGGGTGAGGGTGGGTTGGTGGCATGTGGAATAGGGTGGAGAAGGTTAAAAAAGAGTTTTGAAAAATATTTTCCTTCTTTTTATAAGGAAAATATTTTCCTCTAATTAAAGGAAAATGAGTTCATGTGAAAAATATTTTTCAAAATATTTAAGCGAAAATTAAAAAACATTGAGAAGATGTTAATTCACGGACAATAATACATTGATTTTTGGAGCTATGTAACGGTCTAACAGAGAGGAAGCTCTAGTTGTGTAATAACAACACAACAACATACTCAGTGTAATTTACAAGTAAAATTTAAAAAGAGTAGTGAATACGTAATCTTAGCTCTACCTTATGCATGCCGTAAGGTGAAAAGCGAAAAGCAATAACAGCATGTAGGGGTTTACAAAGGAAACCGACAAACCGCACCAAACCGATAATCTCAGTCAAACCGAGGAAAAAAATCCGACTATGGTTTGGTGTTAGAAAAAAAAACTCAACCATTATTGGTTTGGTTTGGTTTTAACTTAAAAAAAGTCAAAACCGAAACCAAACTAACCCGGCATTACATGTATACAAGTTTTAAAAATATTTTATACATAAAAATAATTATTGTAATGTAATTTATAAATATAATTTAAATTCTTTAATAGTTCTCTCTTTTAATGTATTATTTCAAGATTGGATTTAGAACATTTAAATGGTCAAATATGTTTTGTAGCCCATAAAAGTTAGTAACTCAAATAAAGCCCAAACTAAAATCAAATCAAATCAATACTAATGCTAACAAAAAAAATTCAATTCAATACTAGAAATGACAATAGTATTGGATATTTATTTATTTTAGTTTTGCATTGATTTAGATAGAAAAATGCATAACTCGCTTTTAATATTATTTAGTCATATAATTAATACTTAGTATTTGTTAGTCGTACTTATTTTAACATGACTTAGTACTTTTAGATTATGTTTATTTTTATTATGGCTTATTAATTAGCAATATTTATCTTATGCGATTTGTTGAGTATTTTAGTATAATCATGACTCATCTCACATTATTTTATATTATTTTATTGGGTAACATCTTATATAGTTTTATCATACTAGGACCTAAGAAATATTAGAGCACAAATTATAAAATTTATGCTATGAAGATTTTGTCGAGAAAAAAATCTGAAAAACTCGAAAAAAATCGTGATTGAAAAACCCAACTTTTGTTGATTTTGTTTGGTTTATAAATTTAAAATCCGAGACAATTGGTTTGATTTGATAATTGAAAAATCTGAACCAACCCGGCCTATGCACACCCCTAACAACAAGATTACAACATGATTTTGTGAAGGTGAAAAAGATGATAGAATGGTAGGTAGGGCTGTCCTATTGTGTTTGTTGTCCCACATGGGACTATGTTTTTACTATTCCTGATTTTCTGCATATATAAATGGGAAGCCAAGAATCCAATAGAGTACTGTACAACAATTAATATTAGTAAAACATTTTATATATCAATCAAATATTTTCTTAAACTATCTCTTAACCTGTCGTCTATCTAGCTAAGATCGTAACTGGTCCTAGCTACAACTATTGGAAGATTGTATCCGTGCAAGAAGTAAAATGACAAAACAAAAACAAACCAAGAACACAAGTTGAGTGACGACGTATTTACCGGAAGAAAACTTAGCATCAAATCGCCTAGTATATATGCACGTTCCAATTTCACGAAATATCTCCATTAAGAAGATGCATAATAAAAGCAAATCTGAATCAATTTGATTATGAAGAAGACGTCATCTAAATCATGTCTTCGTTGGCGTTCACTCTATTGTCTTGTACTACGACAAACATTATTTCTTCTATTTACATGTTTGATCTTACATATTTCAATATTTGTTAAAACTTGGTATTATAATTCTTATACAGAAAACAAATCCCCATCATACCCGAGGCCTCAAACCAAATACAGGGAAAAATAAGAACAGAAAAATAAAAAGAGGAGTTGGGTACTTCTTTTTTTATTATTATTGGGCGGGTGGGGACTCGAGGAGGATGGATTCCAAATTTTAACCGGTTTCGTGACTGGCCAAGAAAGAAGATAGATGTATTTTGACAGTCTAGAGTACATGGTAATGTCTTTATGAATATTGATGTTATTCTTGTAACAATCTATAGTGTAGTTAATTTGAAATTGAGATGTAATCGATTGATTGATTAATCAACAATTCCACTGATAATGTAAAAAGTATATATAATAACTTAAACGAAATCTTTTTTCAAATAGCAACTTGACCTTCTTTCTAATGAACCCAGTATTACATTCTTTACTTGGGTTGTTTGGTTGGGAAATAAGCTATCCAAAAATTAATTATTTCGGGATTGTTATCTTTACCCTCCCATAAGGATAAAAATAATACTACAATATCGGATAACTAATCTCAAAATTAATTATACCGAAATTTTATCTCCAACCAAACGTGGAATAAACTCATCTCAAATTTAATCTTCGCATTAATTATTCCTTATCCGGGGATTAACTGTCTTATCTCTCGGTTATGCAGCTGGAGGAAAGAAACAGTAGCTACGTCATGCTTATTCCTCACACGAAAAAAAAAAAGAATAAAACAAGTGCTAAAAATTAAATATCGTAGCAGCCAAGAGGGATTCACAGTGTGGGAAAACAAAGTAAAATAATGATCACTTCATATATCTTGTTATAAGAAATATCAAATTATGGTGGATGTCTACTCTTCCTCCATGATCTTTATTTCAAATGCTTAATGACATATTCGATAACATATTTTTTATGTTTAATGATATATTCAATGACATATTTTCTTCACTTTTTATGCCTATATAAAGGCCTTGTAATAGATAGAAAAATATACACAATTAAAGAAGAAATAAGAATCTCTCATCTCTTTCTCTCTATATCTCTTAACTTATTTTTCCTTGTAAATGTTACTTTGAGTTATATTTTATAACACGTTATCAGCACGAGACTCTACCGTCTCAAGAAGCTCTTTGAGAATACTAAGGTATAACTTTTCTCCTCTTTTAATTATGACTGATATTATGAAAAGAAAGTTCGTTGCCCTTGAAATTTCGAGCAAGAACTATATGATATGGGTGTTGGATGCTGAAATCCATTTAGATGCAATGGGTCTTGGAGACGCCATTAAAGACAAAATCTACCCAAGACTGTGCTAAGACCTTGATTTTCTTACGCCATCACCTTGATGATGGGTTGAAGATAGAATATCTCACAGTTAAAGATCCACTTATTTTGTGGAATGACTTAAAGGAAATATATGACAACTTAAAGTTGGTCACTCTTCCACAAGTACGATATGATTAGGCTCATCTGAGGCTCCAAGATTTTAAGTCTGTTTCTGAATATAATTCTGCGATATTCATAATTACTTCTAAATTGAAATTCTGTGGAGATACTATCACTGACTATGATATGCTTGAAAAAACATTCACAACGTTTCATGCCTCCAATATGGTCTTGCAACAGCAGTACCGAGAGAAAGATTTCAAGAAGTACTCTGAGTTGATTTCTCTTCTCCTTGTGGCTGAACGAAACAACGACTTGCTCATGAGAAATCACGAAAATTGACCCACTGAGTCTACACCATTGCCTGAAGTGAATGAGGTATATTCCCATTATTCTAAACGTGGAAAAGGTCATGGCCCTGTTCGTGGTCGTGGCCAAGGAAAAAAAATTTCTGGTATTAATTACCCCCCCCCCCCAAAGAAAAATAACCACCAAAAGTGAAAAAGGCCAAAGGCAAATGGTTCAGAAACTGAATGTTATCGTTCTGGTGAAAAAAGGCATTGAGAAAATATTTATCGCATACCAAAATATTTGGTTGAGTTTTATCAAGTATCTCTAAAGAATAAAGGACCTGAAGCTAATTTTGTTTATGATAATGAATTTGACATCACCCATTTGGATGTGGCAGACTTATTTGAGCACCCTGATAGAAAAATAAACCACTCGATCGGTAATGGATCTGTGATTAAAGATGACTGAGTAATTTGATTTTTATGTTTTCCTATGTAGTATCTAATGAATAAACATCTTGTAATTTTTATTGCACTTAATAATACTTCATATGTAGTTCTTAAAAATATATGTATTTCCGAAATTTCATAAATTTCACAAACAAGGAGTAATATCTAAGTAATTAGTGTCCCAGTCTCAGTGATCTTTTAACGCTTTTGATTTTCCTTTGCGTTACTTTAATTCTCTTTAAGAAAAGGTTTACAAGCACCCTAGAACAAATTTTGTTACTTCACCCTCAATTTTTTTCATGTACATGGATGAAATATTATGAATAAAGAAAAGAGAAGCAGCTTAGTATGTTCTTTTTTTATACGGATCAATTATTTTTCATACAATGGATAGGAAAATACAAATAACTTATACATGTAAATAAATTTATTGTAGTTAGTCATATGTGTAATGTACTTATAATTGTATTATTTTTGTTATCTAATTATTTGTATAATAATTAGAATTTGCCAGAAAATGCATTAAAAGGTCACTTTTGAATTATTGGTTTAACTTTATTTTTTTTTCGTTTTCTCTAAAAATACTATTATTTATTCACTTCTTTTGTACGTCAAACCATGGGAAGCAAATATGGATATCTTTCAAAATAAACTTGGATCAAAGTTCAATTGTAAAAATATTTGCTTAATTGATTCATGTACAATACATACAATATTCAAAGAAAAGAAATATTTCTCTCATTTAAGTATGTGTAAGGCAGATGTTACTACAATTTCTGCTAGTAGTAATCTAACTGAAAGCTCTGAAAGAGCTAATATAACTCTGCCTAAGGGAACAATACTTATCATAGAGAATGCAATGTTCTCCTCCAAGTCCAAGAGGAGTTTGTTAAGTTTTAAAGATATCCGTCGAAATGGATTTCATATTGAGACAATAGATGAGAATAATCTCGAATATCTCATCGTTACCAAGAATGTCTCTGGCCAGAAAAGGGTTATTGAGAAGTTCCCATCTTTATCTTGTAGCCTGTATTGGACAAGAATTAGTGCAATTGAGGCACATTCTATCGTAAACCAAAAGGTTTCTAATTTCAATACTTTTGTACTTTGGCATGATCGATTAGGACATCCTGGATCAATTATGATAAGACGAATTATAGAAAACTCAAATGGGCATTCATTAAAGAATTTAAAGATTCTTTTAAATAATGAATTTTCTTGCACTTCTTGTTATCAAGGCAAGTTGATTATTAGACCATCACCAACAAAGGTTGGGATTGAGTTCCCTGCATTTTTGGAACGTATACAAGGAGATATTTGTGGACCTATTCACCCACCTAGTGGGTCGTTTAGATATTTTATGGTCTTAATAGATGCATCTTCTAGATGGTCTCATGTATTCCTATTGTCATCTTGCAACCTGACATTTGTAAAATTAATGGCACAAATAATCCGATTACGGGCACAATTTTTCGATAATTCAATTAAGTCTATTAGACTTGATAATGCCACTGAGTTTTCATCCCCAGCATTTAATGATTATTGTTTATCAATTGGGATAAAAGTAGAACACTCTGTAGCTCATGTTCACACTCAAAATGGCCTTACAGAATCTTTGATTAAACGTCTGTAATTGATAACAAGACCATTACTCATGAAAATTAAGGTACCCATTTCATTTTGGGGTCATGCCATTTTGCATACAACAATGCTAATTCGTCTCATACCGACAAATTATCATAAATATTCCCCGTTGCAATTAGTTTTGGGGTCATGAACCTAATATATCACATCTAAGAATTTTTGGATGCGTTGTATATGTGCCTGTAGCACCGCCATATCGCACCAAGATGGGTCTCCAAAAAAGGTTAGGAATATATGTTGGGTTTGAATCGCCCTCCATTATTCGATACCTCGAAACATTAATGGGAGATTTATTCACTGCTCGATTTGCAGATTGTCGATTCCATGAGGCATTTTTTCCAAAATTAGGGGGAAAAATTGGTGAAATCAAACGGGACATTTTGTGGAAAATTCCATCGTCTCATCTTGATCCACGTGCCTCTATTTGTGAAAAAGAGGTGCAAAAGATTATTCATTTACAGAAAATAGCAAATCAAATGCCAGATGCATTTACGGATCTGAAAAGAATAACGAAATTATATATCCTTGCAGAGAATGTTCCAATCCGTATTGATATCTCTGTTGGACAATCTTCTAGTGTCATAACTAATGAGTCAAAAGCACACCTAAAGCATAGCAGACCATTGGGTTCTAAGGATCAAAATCCTAGAAAAAGGAAAATAAATGATCAAGATGACACTATGAAAAAGTCTCATAAAAAAACCCATGATTTAACCAATCCTGAGATTCATGAGGATATCGATGAGCTTGAGACCCAAGAAAATAAGGAACTATCAATAAATCCAAATGATATTGAGACAAATTTGAATCAATTGAATATAGTGGTGGATTATGTCTTTGCATAAAATGTTGCATCTAGTATTATGCAAGATAATGAGGATCTTGAACCTCAATCTGTTGGAGAATGTTGACAAAGACGTGATTGGACAAAATGGCGAGAAGCAATCCAATATGAGTTGGATTCTCTTGCGAAACGTGAAGTTTTTGGGTCTGTAGTCCAAACACCTAATGGTGTTAAACCTGTTGGCTATAAATAGGTCTTTGTATGTAAAAGAAATGAGAAAATGAGGTACAAAGATCTAAGGCACGCCTTATTGCACAAGGATTTTCACAAAGGCCTGGTGTCGATTATGAAGAGACGTATTCTCCTGTTATGGATGCTATAACGTTTCGTTATCTCATTATTCTTGATGTCCATGAAAAGCTTGACATGCATTTAATGGATGTGGTTACAGCCTACCTTTACGGCTCACTTGATAATGAGATATACATAAAAATTTTCGAGGGATTTAAAATGCCTGACACACATAATTCAAAGTCCAGGAAAATTTTTTCAATCAAATTGCAAAGATCTTTGTATGGTCTAAAGCAATCAGGAAGAATGTGGTATAACCGCCTTAGTGAATATTTATTAAAAAAAAGTTATATAAATGATGCCATTTGTCCATGTATTTTTATAAAGAAAGCAACATCGGAGTTTGTTGTACTTGCAGTATATGTTGATGACATAAACCTTATTGGAACTCCTACAAAACTCCAAAAGGAAATTGATTATTTAAAGAAGAAATTCGAGATGAATGATCTCCGAAAGACAAAATTATGTCTTGGTTTGCAAATTGAACATTTGGCAAACGAGATTTTTGTTCATCAATCTGCCTACATAGAAAAGGTATTAAAACGGTTTTACATGGATGTAGCACATCCATTAAGTACTCTGATGGTTGTTAGATCACTTGATGTGAATAAGGACCCGTTCTGACCTCAAGAAAAGAATGAAGAGCTTCTTGCTCCTGAAGTACCGTATCTTAGTGCAATTGGTGCACTAATGTATCTTGTTAATACTACAAGTCCTGACATAACTTTTTCAGTTAATGTCTTAGCAAGATATAGCTCTGCTCCTACAAGGAGACATTGGAATGGAATCAAATACATATCGCGGTATCTAAAAGGAACTACCGATATGGGATTATTTTATGACAATGATTGTAGTCCCGATCTTGTTGGTTATGCCGATGTTGGGTATTTATCTGACCCACACAAGGCTCGATCTCAAACAGGCTATGTGTTTACATGTGGAGACACTGCAATATCTTAGCGATCGACTAAGCAATCAACCGTGGCTACTTTATCTAATCATGTTGAGATAATTGTTATTCATGAAGCAAGTCGAGAATGTATATGGTTTAGGTCTGTAATACACCTTATTCGAGACAAATATGATTTGAAGTGTGACAAACTACCTACAATTTTGTATGAAGACAATGCAACATGTATAGCTCAATTGAAGGGAGGATTCATAAAAGGAAATAGAACAAAGCACATTTCACCAAAATTATTTTTCACACATGATCTTCAAAAGAATGGTGATATCAGTGTGCAACAGATCCGTTCAAGTGATAATATGGCTGATTTATTTATCAAATCTCTACCGACGTCAACCTTCAAGAAACTAGTGTAAAAGATTGGGATGCAAAGGCTCAAGGATATGAATTGATGCTCTCGTCAGGGGAAGTTAATACACGGTATACTCTTTTTTCCTTATAAGATTTTGTCCCACTAGGTTTTCCTTGCAAGGTTTTTAATGAGATAACCAAAAAGCGTATTTCTAAACATGTGTACTCTTTTTCCTTCACTAGGATTTTTTTCTAATAAGGTTTTAACGAGGCACATTATTTATGGACATCCAAGGGGGAGTGTTATAAGAAATATCAAATTATGGTGGATGTTTACTCTTCCTCCATGATCTTCATCTCAAATGCTCAATAACATATTCAATGACATATTTTTTATGTTTAATGACATATTTAATGACATATTTTCTTCACTTTTCATGCCTATATAAAGGCCTTGTAATAGATAGGAAAATATACACAATTGAAAAAGAAATAAGAATCTCTCATCTCTTTCTTTCTATATCTCTTAACTTGTTTTTCCTTATAAATGTTACTTTGAGTTATATTTTATAACATTTCTATATTTTTCACGTGATGTGTATTGCTCTAGACATTTCATGTCATGAGATGTACTTGTTTGTTTTCATCAATCCTTAAAAGTAACATTAAAAGCGGCATTTAATTAACAGGTCCCCAATCCAAAATATTTATATTGTAAAACAATTTTTTATAATTTAAGGTGGTTTCTTGTGTGTGCGTGTGTGACGGGGAGAGCGGGTGCTTGACTTGAAAAGATAAGACTTATGGACAACTTCGTGGTCACCATATTGTGGAAACCTCATTAATGTCAAAACTTTGTACAACTTTGCTTGTGTGAAACCAAATGACAAAGTATATATCACTACTAGAAATTCGGTAAAAACCGACCAAGGTCGACCGACCAACTTTGGTCGGTAAAAAAACCGACCAAAAAACCGACCAAAGTTGGTCGGTTTTTCAAATTTTTTTTTTTTTTTTTTTTTACCGACCAACTTTGGTCGGTTTTCTTTGGTGCAAAAATGCGGGAACCTATTTTTGAGTCCCGCAAAATTTATGTTTCAAGAAACCGACCAACTTTGGTCGGTTTTTCAATTAATATAAATAAAAATTAATATTAAAAAAACGACCAAAATTGGTCGGTTAATTCGGCGGGTCATTTAAAAAAACCGACCAACTTTGGTCGGTAATTTTACTTTTTAATAAAACCGACCAACTTTGGTCGGTTATTTTCGTGCGAAAATACGATTAAAGAGTATAAATCAAATAAAAGACAGTCTTAAAACAAAATGTACAAATGGTCTAGTAGTAGAATAGTATTCTGCCACAGTACAGACCCCGGTTCGATTCTCGGATGGTGAATTTTTTTTTTACATAATTAAAATACCGACCAACTTTGGTCGGTTTTTTTTTGCAATTTTTTTTTTGAATTTAATTGACCGACCAAAGTTGGTCGGTAATTTCCGACCAACTTTGGTCGGTATTCCTTTCCGACCACAAAAATACCGTCCACACGTAAATGGTCGCGTTTTGGTCGGTTTTTTGCCATTACCGACCAACGTTGGTCGATTTTTTTGGTCGATTTTTACCGAATTTCTAGTAGTGTATTGACTTGATAAATACTCAATTGCATACTCAATCTTGTTGGAAGTGATAATCATATTGCATGGTCTCAGTCAGTATTGGAGTTGGGTTAATTAGTTAATCATTCAAAAGATAATTCTAATCCATCTCTTACGTTTATAATTAAGAAGGGTGATTTAAAAAGCTTTTCATATTTGATCTAACAAAGAGCTGACACGATTTGACAATGTCATCAATTCGGTCTGCTTCAAAGAATTTCATTTTGTTACGTCTTGCATATTAGGAGTAATGGTTCTCATATGCAACTTTAATTTCCTTCAATTCGTCAACTCTTAAACATATATACGCGTGGTCAAGCAGACCAAATTAAATATGTTGCTTGATGTCTCCCTAGTTTATCCTTTTCTTTCTTGTCTTTTGATCAGCTTCTAACAATCCATTATTTTAATAAATAAATAAAAAATTACATTTCTGATTATTTACTGTAAAATTGATTCCGTTTGGTGTTCAACCATACTTTAAGAAACTGCAGAAGCATCCCATTGTAATGATTTTTATTTACCCCAGCAGGAGTATCTCGCTTTGCTTCCTTGGTGACTCAAACCGACAACCTTAAGGTTAGATGTGAAGATGCTTACTGCTTGAGCAATTCCCTCTTAGTTTTTGTAATAATTAAGGCTTGCCGTAGGGAATTTTTAGCCCTTGTACCATTTTTTTCTATCAAAATGATGCAAATTAACTCCTACCCTTTACACTACATTTTACACCAAAAAAGAATATCCCTTTTATATTCTTCTCTTTTTTTACACCAAAAAAGATTATTCCGTTTATATTCTTCTCTCTCTTCTATATTATATTATTTTCTTTTATTTAAATTTATTTTTTTATTTCATAAAACAAATTCTTTCTTTTTTCTCTTTTACATATTCATCCCATATAGTAATTCATATTTTTTTCTTATATAATCATTTAATATAAAATTATTTTATACCATAAATTTTTAAATAATATAAATCTTAAGCAAATATTTTACACTATACTTATTAATGGATAATTCAAATAAAAATAAAATCATTGATAAGATATAATTAAATAAATATTACATTATGGTAAATTTAGTTTAATTTTTACATAAATATTCAACTTTCAGGATTAGTATGTTGCTCCCATAAATGCTCTATTAATGCATTATAAAGTGTAAAATGAGTATCTTTGTACTTAATTTTTTTGTATCGAGTTAAAAATTATTCAAATCGGTAATTTTCATCTATTACCATTTCTGTTGTTGAAGTTGAACCTTCCCAAGCATCTTGAATTGGTGCATTAAGATCACGCTCATCCTCAATTATTATATTGTGCCGTATAATACATGTAGTTAATATACAATAATAACTTATAATAAAATTAACTTACAATTTTATATAAGAATAATATATATGAAAATTAATTTATAAAAATTATACACCAAAATTAAGATGTAAAATTAACATTATAAAGATATTACATAAAAGTATAAGTAATTATATATATATATATATATATATATATATATATATATATTAAATCAAAGTGTTATATAATAAAAGATAATAATAAAATATTAATGAATAATAATGATAGTGTATGAATAGTGTTACACCAAATTTAGTGTAACACTATTCACACGCCAAAATGGTGTAAGATATGGTGTTGGCTTGGACCAAAACACTAAGGACACGTTTGGCCATATGGGTTTTTTTTTGGCAAATACATATTTGGCCATAGATTTTATCTACATTTTGGCAAATTCCCAAAACCCAAAACCCTTTTGGCCCAAAATATCACTATTACATTTTTTAAAAATTATCCCAAACTTTTATATTTTATAAAAGAACCCACCGTTTATTATTTTGTAACAATGTTGCTTCGTCTTTTCGGTCATCTGATAATGTATTATGTAGTTCATTATAAAAATGATAATTTTATATCAAATTTATTTATGTTCAGGACTATGGTTTGCGATAATATAATGAATATTATTGATAAAGGTAATGTTGGGTATTTGTGATAATTTTTAAAACTTGTGGGTATTAGTTATGTTTCATATTTTTTTTTTAAAAAATAGTAAAATATGTTTTGAAAACTTATGTGCAAATACATTTTCATTTTCAAACTAAACTTCACCCAAATCAGATTTTTCAAAATAAATTTAGAAATCTATGGCCAAACGCTAGCTAAATCTTACACCAAAATAGCATTTAGTGTAAAAATTGGCTAAGGGTTGGAGGTGATCTTAGTGTTTCAAAATAAAAAGATTAGTATAAAAGAAAAGGACAGATTAATGTAAAGCACAAAATATTACTTCAAATTCGGGGGGAAAAAAGTCTTACGACAAAGATTTAGCTACCCGCAACGTGCTCTTATCCTTAGCCACAATATTCTCCCAAAACTATGGATGTTTCACTTTCATCCAAAGTTCTTTTCACCCTTTTCCATCTCCAGGAAAATTCTATCTTCTTGGAAAAGTTTCAGCATGGAATAACTAATTTAGTCATTAACCTTCATTAATTTCAAACGCAATGAAGTACTTGTCGGTAAACTCTGTATTTTTTACCAACAAGTTACATTGGATTATAATGAGAATGAACAACAATAAACTTAGCAAGTCAATAAACACTTTAAAAGAATTCTTATAATTATTATGTCCTGCACCTAAAAATAATAAACAAATTATAATAAGTTGAATTAATAAATTTAAAAAATAAAATAGATTACCTTTTACAATAGACTAAATATACCGATGGAAAATGTACATTTTATTACACTGAGAGCTAGAGTATATAAATTAAACCCCAAACTCTTAATATTAAAATGGATGTATATATATAATTAGATACATAGTGAAGAATTCATTTAACTGGAGCCAACTTTGCTCATATTTTTGTTCTTGCAGAGAAAAGATCGATCGTTAGCAGTAGTTTCAACTTATATAGTTAAAAAAATTGTTAGCTTGGACTAACTTCATATATTGCGATAAGATCTTGCTTACCTAGAACTTAATGTGTTGCGTGTGTGTTGACATGTTATCAGTCACAAAACCTCCTTAATCCTGACGAGTTTATGAGCACATGCATCCCACAGCGAAATTAACCCAGATCAATACCAAGGAGCAATTTCATACTTGAAAATTAGAGCTTTCTTTTGGTTAGATAAAAGATACTTATATTAATAACTAATACATCAAAGGGTACAAGGTCATGAACCGCAGAACAGAGTATTATTCTTTAACATTACTTCCATTAATTCCTTCATTACTGGTACTATCCGAAATATTTCTATCAAAAGTAGTTCCTAGTAGGGTGCCATGTGGGCCGGTCCGGGCCCTAAACGGGCCAAGCGGGCCGGTCCAAACGGTCTCGATTCCGGGCTGGTCCCAAACTAAACTGGCCAAACGGTTCCGGGCTAAACAGTCTTTTTTTAGAAACATGTCCGGGACTGGGCCCACGAACTCATGATCCCGGGCTAAACGGGCTGGGCCCACGGGCTAAATGGGCTAAGTGGACCCAACGGCTAAAATATTAATTTAAAAAAAAATTAGAATTGAAATTAGAGACAAAAAGATATAAAAAAAATATCTAAGGCAATGCCTTGTAAATTTTATTATAGAATTGTGACCTAAACTTTTTAATTCAAAATTTAAAGACAAAAATATTGTAAAGAGATATTCAAAGCAATGCATTATAATTTTATTATATGATTCTTATTTTTAGAAAAATATTTTTTTAAGGAAGCCATCTTAATTAATCAAGTAATAGCAAATAAATAAAACAAACAAAAACTATAATATTAAGACTTAAGAATTGGAACGAGTTTATTGAATTGACGAATAACTTGTTGAAAATTGATTATTCTTGAAGACTTGAATATTTCAATTCACCAACTTCACAATTTTTTCACAAATTGTAACAACCTCAATATTTTTGAACTATTTTTTGGAATAAAGTAAGCAATAGTTGCAAGTATAGGAGAAAAGTAGAGAGAGGTTGCGATAGATTGATATTGAATTTGTAAGATAAATGAAAGAATAAGGGGGTATTTATAGTTGAAAATAGGAAAAAAGTGTAATTATAAAAAGTTTGGGGTTAAAACAAAGTTGGGGGAGGGGTTAAATGGCTATTTTCTAAATAGCCAACGGCTATTTTTGGTCTGCCCAACGACTATTTTCTAAATAGCCAATTTTTATTTTATTTTTAAAAATAAATAAATTACCTTTGGGACCGTTTGATCCGCCAAGGGACCGATCCGGTCCCGGTCCCTGGCGGGCCATACGGTCCCGGTCCTACCGATTCCAAAATCAAAAACCAGCCCACGAGACCGACCTAGACCCACATATATCGGTTCTATCGGTTCCGACCCACTTAGCCCGTTTGTCCCTTTTGAACTGTGGCACGGATGTCTACTATATATAACAACATAGATCATGTAAAAATAGAGGAGGAAAGTACACCATCCTATCAAAAAGCTGCATCCTTGCTCTGTACTTGGCCAAAAGGTCCGTTACCTTGTTAGAGCTGACTCTATCATTATATAGTTGTCATTTAAGAGCCACTAAGACATATAGCTTGTTTGGCTTTTTGAGAAGTTATGTATTTTTCTCAAAATTATTTAAGTAATCAGTTTATGTTTGACTAATTAATTTAAAAAGTACTTTTGAACAGTAATTAGTGTTTGGTCAAGCTTTTAAAAACTACTTCTAAGTGTATTTTTCTCAAAAGTGTTTTTTGAGAGAAGTTACTTTTTTCTACTTCTCTAAAACTGTTTATGTTTCTCCTAAAAAGTATTTTTTTTTTTCCAAAACCTTGCCAAACTCTTCAACTTTTTAAATTTTATTTGTTTTTTTTTGAAAAAAAGTGCTTTTAGCGTTTAATAAGCTTGGCCAAACAGGCTATTAGCTTGGTGACTGCCCGGTAAAGTATACACTCCATATATCAAGAGCAACTTCAACAAGATTTACTGGGTCTAATTATTTTTACTGGCCTAGTAAAATCAGATATCTGGACGGGAAATTTTATACATAAGAACAAAAGGATGAAACAGGAGAGAGGAACATGGGACCAAAACCTCCCAGTCCTATCTAAAGGGGGAACAGCCTCACCCTTTTTATATATATGAAGATCTCAAAATTGGTGGCTCTTCACTCAGCCTTATTATCTCATTTTTTATGTAGGATTCAACTTGGCTGAAAGCTCTAGCTCAAGGCTGTAACATTATATTAATGCAGATATTCTGGTGAAAGCCATTAATGAGAATAGGAATTAAATTTTCAAGAAGAAATTGCGTTACAAGGATTTTTCTAGCAAAGGAAGTGAATCAAAGGCAAAAGCATGTTTTTCATAACACACAAGTTGCTAACAGACAAGAAGTTTGATCATTATTGGATACAAATTCTTGAAATATATATATTAAATTCAGAGCGAAGAAAGCAAGCTACTCAATCACAATCATAGGGTGTAGTGGAATAGTTAAAACCCGTTCATCCTTAACCAGTGGCATCAGCTACAAGTTATGAAAATGAAAACCTTTTGGTAGGGAGTGCTTTAAATGGGACTACTTGACATGAGTAAATCTGAACTAATCAAGAGCCAATGAGTTTCGGATATTAAGTGTCTAAAAAGAAGCAAGCTACTCAATGAGAAGGAAACATTAGTTGTCATTAAGCTAGCTAGCACCCTCCCACAAACTTCTTTAACCTTTCTGAGATTCTTGCAGCTCCGTATTGATCTGGTGCACACTCTCCCATCTACAATATAATGAAGCAATGAAACACATCTCTGTCAAATAAATAACCACACCCCTTCAATTCATTGAGAAATAAATATATAGAGGAAAGAAACAAATGGAAAACCTTAGAATGAATGGAATGGACGATGGTGTCACAAATGAGAGTATAACTGGCATTTATAACTTGTACGCTTTCTTCATGAAGCAGACGGATAACATCAGTGAAGATGAACTGATAATCCAAACCAGTAGTTAGAACCACCTGTAGAGCTGAATCCACACTGTGGATTTCTATATGTGGCAATGACAGCCCTGTCTTTCTCCCACAGCTTGAATTAGAACTTGAATTTTCACCTCTTTTTAAGCTATCTTTTTTCTGTGTCATTCTCTCCAAATCTATCTGCAGTCTTTTTATATAGTTGATTGCCTCTTCCAGTTGATCTGGCAGTGACAAAACTTCCTGCAAATTAAGCCCAAATAATTTTGCGAAACGTGTAACAATGATAAATGATATGATGCAGATGCAGTTCCATATATAAATTAAAATGAAAACACTAAAGAAAATTTTATCTCTTAACAAGATTTTGTTTTCAAATAATTATATGAGTATGATTCTACTAGATCTGACTATATGATCTCGAACATGCTTCAAATCCGGCGGATTTTGGGAAGGAGGACATAATTATGACATGCGTGAAATAGAAGAGAAAAATAGAAAAAAACTAAAGGAGAAAGAAAAGAACCCTAGAATGCTGCTGATTAGGGACAAGAGAATGGAGCTTCAAGTAGAGAGCTTTCATTTGGTTTCTTCTGTTTTTCTCAATAGTCTTTCTGTCAGCTTTAGATGATGAGGAACTTGGGTTGTTACACTGTTGCTCCATCTCTTATCTTTATAACCTCTCCAACAAATTTGGCAAATAAACAGGATCTTATTCCTTCTATATTTAGCAGGAGATGTTTTTAAAGAGTAGTAAATGAAAGCAAAAGGCATTTACTCCAGAAGAATATAATATCAACATAGAAAAAGTTTGTGTATGAAGAGATAACATTAGGGCTATCCTTCTGTATTTTCCCTTTTATGGGTCCCATATATGGGACTATTTTTGACTACTCCTGATTCTGCAGTTACAGAGAACCAAGACTGTTCCAACAATTGGCCCAACTATACCTATGTTCATCATTCTTCTACTTAATTTAATACTTTGTCTTTGTCCGTTTCAATACCCTAAAGAATCATTATTACGCGAACCATAGTGCGCCATCGATATGCGCCACCAATATGCGTTATGTGTATTTACTGCCTATAAAAGCCTAACTCATTTTAGTTATTATTTGCGCTTAACCAAACAAATAGGAAAACTTTCAATTAATTTTTTATTTTTCTTGCATTACGAAATGTCTGGACGCAATGACGTACCAAGGTGTTATTGTGCCAAACGTGCGATTTTGAAGCCATGTTGGTCAAATTGCAATCTGGGACGCAGGCGCTAGATCTGTCAACAACTTTTAAGTGATTATTTTGGAAAAACGTTAGTTAATATTTTTTTATAACTTGTTAATTAATAGATATAGGATATAGTGTCCATATAAAAGTAATTTTAAAAAATACATACACACACACACAAATATATATATATATATTTATTTATTTAAAAATTATTTATATAAAGGGTGACAAAACCGACCGACTTCGATCGGTAATATTATTATATATATATATATATATATATATATATATATATATATATATATATATATATATATATATATTTATTTAAAAATTATTTATATAAAGGATGACAAAACCGACCGACTTCGATCGGTAATATTATTAAATTTATATTTTAATTATTTTAAAATTATTTTTCCAACCGAAGTCGGCTGGAAATATTTAATTATAACTTATTCCGGTTGGTTAATTAAATATATATAATTTTTGTTATATTAAAAACCAATTGCCTTGGGCTGGAAATAATAATTTCAAAATTTCCGATCGAATTCGGTCGGAAATTTGGAAAAATTTTAATAAAAATTATTTTTGTACATTATATCAAATATTGACCAATTTCTGACCGAAATCGGTCGGAATTTTTGTTTTTTTGCTGTGGGCACTATTTCCGTTGTCAGAAATATTTTTGTTGACTTTTGCGATCAATTTAGCAATTTTCAACCGATTTCGGTTTTTTTTCCGACTGATTTCGTCGGTATGCTTTGGACGAAATATGCCAGTTTTCTAGTAGTGTATTTTCCTTCTGTATTTTCCCTTTTTACTTGAACTCATTTGATTTAAAATAAAGCACATATATTTTGTATGGCTATAAATCATTGCATAAAGGTAAATTGTTTCCAAATAAGAAAAGTAGTCATTCTTTTTGACACAGAATAAAAGAAAAATAAGTTCACATAAATTGAAACGGAAGAGTAATATTTTAAGTAAATTCCGTTCGCGCGTGTGAAAGCAATTTATAATAATGATGGGTAATTAAAAACTTCTAAGTCAACTTTTAAAAATAATTAAAACTAGACTCCTAGAAAATTTATATCTTGTTCACATTCTTGGTGAATTTTGCACCACAACTTTGTGAGATCCATTGCGTAATTGCTAGTGATATCAGCATTCGAACGCACCTAAAAAGTTGTAATTCTGGATAACACAAAAGGGTCCACTTGCAAGTATATATCCTAATTAATTAGGTGCACTTTATGAGATCTGTATATTGCGTAATCTTGGTGAGATCAGCAGCATTGTCCATTGATGTGTATTATTCTATGAGATTTCTTTAATTTCATGGGGCAGGTGTTGTGAATAAGAAGAAAAAGAACAACCTAATTTAGGGGATCATTTGAATCCTACACCTATATGTGAGTGGGTGTTGAAACAGGTTTACCGTCTTTTTTCGAAATAAAATTCACTCAAATCACCTAACGTTAATAGCAAATCATAGTAATTTACCAATTTTGCGGGATAAATTGAAGCGAATATATATTAATTATGGTCTAGGTCATGTATTCATCGAGTTTGTATATTAATTATGGTCTAGGTCATGTATTACATGTCATGTATTTATCGGGTTGGTGTAAACACATGTAGCAGTAGATAAAAAATTTCAACTCTAAGCCTTTTATTAGGATTTACAAGATATTGTTGCAATCTTATTCTTTTCTTTTCTATAGCATGTTTTACATATGCATTAGTTAGTCTTTTCTTTTCTATAGCATGTTTTACATATGCATTAGTTAGTTAATTGTTTTTAAGCGGGAAAAGAAAAAGAAGAACTTGAATCAAATAGCAAGAAACAGAAATAACAACGAAAATAAACAAAGAACAGATGTGGAATGACCACCTACTCCACAAAAAAATAAATAGCATCAACTAGTAAGTGCACGTGCAAATTTCGTGAAACCTCCAAACAAAAAAGAAAAACAAAGAAACAAATAACAACAAATGTGAATAATTTCAGTCATGAATGAGACGTCTCCTTAATCATGTGCCTGGGGTGTTTTTTATGTTCACTCCTTTTCTACGGACAGGAAGATAAGACGACAGTCCAAAGTTTGTACTACTAAAAACATTATCCCTTCTATTCACACGTTAGGTTATAATTATATACTACTTGGATGTTTCATTAATCCTTGAATTTCATGTGTTTGATGAAATACTTGTTGCTTTCACCAAGTGGACCACCCCCATATTATTTCTGGGAGATCAAAAAAAGAATTTGGTTAAATATATAAGAAGAAATATTATCATTTTGATTACTCTTCAACACTTTTCTTACATCATATCGGCATCAGTAGCTGAGTCAAAACTCTAATAAGGATATTCATTAAAAAAAAAATGCAAAAGAACTTACATGTGACATTTGCAATTCTAACAAGACAATTAAAAAAACGTTCCATTTTATGTGATGTTCTTTGAATTAGGCATGACGGCATAAAAATTAAAAAATATTTTTAAAACTTGTGGTTTAAAATATTATATAAATATTTGTGTGGCTATAAATCATCTCATTAAGGGTAAATGAGAAATTGAAGCTAAACTGTTTTTAAATAAATAAAAGTTCTTATTGGGACGGATCGAAAGAAAGTGCATCAAATACATTGGGACTTAGCTTCCTCTGTCTCATTTTTTGTAATGTTGTTTGACTTGGTGCGAAATTTAAAAAAAGAAAACTTTTGAAACTTCTGATTTAAAATATGTCAGAGATATTTGTGTGACTATAATTTATCTCATTAAGGTAAAATAAGAAGTTTTAAGATAAATTATATTTTAAATATAGGAATGTATCATTATTTTTGGGACATATAAAAAAAAATGGATAACATAAAATGGACAGGAGGAGTACAAGAATACATTTCCTCGAATTCAATGGAAATTAAGCAGTGGAAATTCTCTCCTACATAACCTTTTACCCTGCTAGGATATGGCACTGGGAAGGAGCCAAGAAGGACTTGATCGAAAGCAAAAACCAATAGCAATTAATGTAATGTAATATAAAGTATATTGCAAATGGAGAAAATCATAGATACTACGAAAGATGCTTTGTCACAAGGAGCTCATGAATATCGTCGTGAAACATCTTGAGAAAATGTTAGCAGTGATTCTTTAATTTTCAGTTGATTTTGGAAGTCTTTAATTACTCTTACAACAAATTACATCGCTTTTTCACACACAAGAATTTTTCCACTCAAGTTTAGGTAAACTTATAATATTGTTAAAATGTAGTAAAACATCAACAACCAATTTCATAATCAGGCTGATATTGATTGATACAGTCTCTTGGACTCTTGGGTTCCCATTATTGGAGAATCAAGAATGGTCAAAAATAGTCACATCTGGGACCATAAAGATAATAGGACAGCCCTACCTACCATTCTATCATCTTTTTCACCCTCACATAATCATGTTGTATTCTCCTTCAGTTATTGCCTTTCGCTTTTATTTACTACAGTATTACTCAACTTTTGCTTCTCCACTGTTTCAGAAATACAAAAAAAATAATAAGTCCTACAAATATATTTAACACCTTCTGTTAAAGATAGGACTGAGATCTTGTTATTTCCCAAGTTTGTTGGAGAGGCATATATATAGATATGGAGCAGTGTAACGACCCTAGTTCCTTATCAAAAGCTGACAGAAAAACTATTGAGAAAAACAGAAGAAATCAAATGAAAGGTCTTTATTCCGAGCTCAATTCTCTTGTGCCACATCAACAACATTCTAGGGTTCTTTTCTTTTCTCCTCTATTTTTAATTTTCTCGGATGTTTATCTTCTTTTAATTTCAAGCACATTTTCATGCTTATATCCCCAAAACCCCTCTGATTTAGCTCATGTTGGAAATCGTATGGAGATCTAGTAGAAGCTTCATATATTAATCGAAACATGAGTAACATACTTCGAAATCATATAAGTCATGCTTTTTTTTCTTTTTTTAAATAAAATTTAAAATATGAAATTGCAGTTATTCGCTAGCATGTTGCATTGACTTCCTTAAGGTAATTAATTATCTGAGCTTAATTTGCAGGAAGTTTTATCGCTGCCTGATCAACTGGAAGAAGCAGCCAACTATATTAAGAAACTGCAGATAGATTTGGAAAGAATGAGACAGAGAAAAGAAAGCTTAACTGTTGGTGAAAATTCAAGTTCAATTACGTCAAGCAGTGGGAGAAAGGAAACATTGCCATTATTGCCACATCTTGAAATACATCATGTGGATTCATCTCTAGACGTTGTTCTAATTACTCGTATAGATTATCAGTTCATATTCAACGATATTATACGTATGCTTCACGAAGAAAACCTAGAAGTTATCAATGCTAGTTATACTCTCATTGGTGACACCATCTTCCATTCCATACATTCAAAGGTACGTAGAAATTACACTGGGTTCAACCGAACTCATTCTTTTGGATCGAATTATGTATATTTATGAGGGGGAAAAAAAGAAATGAAAATGTATTTCTATAACAAAATTACATGACTTAATCTAAATCTATGACTAGATTCTGGATTCGCTTCCGTGGATTTGTTTAGTTTGTGATATGATATATGATATAGATATGTTTTTTCTTGATAAAATGTAGGTGGGAGAATGTGCAACAGGATACAGAGCTGCAAGAATCTCAGACAGATTAAAGAAGTTTGTTGGTTCAGGTGCTAGCTAGCTAGCTAGCAACTAAATTACTACTACTATTTCTTTTGGCATGTGCTAAATTATTTCTGCTTGCTGCTTTAGTACTTATCCCGTTCATGTTTTTTCTTTTTCCTATCAATGAATAGATCCAAGAAAGAGTTGTGTATGAATTGTGGGATAAGAGTAACGCACCGTGTATCAAGGTTCTAGTTTCATTTTTACGGTGAAAAATGGATTTCTGTTGAACAATTTCCTGCATTATTATTGAATTTGTCCAGTTTTCAATCTTTAATCGATTGGTCATATGTTATGTTAATATTGCACTCATTTCCCCACCTATATCCTCTTGTGTTTTTTTCTTTTATTTTTGTTGATGAACTTACATTTTTGACTTGATCACTCAATAACTGTAAGAAATCTACAATTATAAATACAGTGTTTTAGATTACAAGGGTTTAACAAGGTATGACCTTATTGGTCGTGGCCTCTTTGGTTTGACTTGGTGTGTGACATAATCAGAGAGTGTCAAATACATCACATGAGTTTGGATGTTAGAATGAAATAACATTCAAATGGACGTTGTACTTATAGTGTATATATATATTTCTCGAATTGACTTGAACGCTTCTCGATCCCTTATAAGGAGTATATATCATTAAAATAAATTTCACCTACAAATTATTTCTGGAAATGTACAAGTAAGCTCAACTGGATACCCAATAATTAGTTAGCATAAGAGTTAATTGACTTTTACCTTATCATTTTTGTCGCGTAATGAGACATCATTCATTCAATTCCCAGGCTACGTACAGTAGGGGATAAGGGTTGTCTAGGCTATTTCAAAGATAAAAAGCTATAAGTACTTGTGGTCCTAAAATGACAATGTGGCTAGTACAAATCTTCCTTTTGCTAATCTCTTCTCTTCCACTCAATCCTCTTTTGTACATAAACCTTTTTCTAAGTTCTGTTTTAACCAATTTCTTTCCGAACTGATAATAGCATCTTTATTGGCTTTAGATACACGATGTTCTTGCGAGTCCGGAACCCAAATATTATATAATTAGACTCAAGCTAAGTATAACGCATTAATTAATTTAATGCGCTATGTATGTCCTTTTTTTAATGGACGTCGTTAACGTCGCTCTTTCTTTGTTCTTGAAATACTCATGACGCATGAAAAGATAAAGAAGTTTAATGTACTAAAATAGAAGCACAGTGTTGGGTGGTGCAATGGTTAAATGCTAGATACAAAGTTGGGTTTGAACTCAAACTCAAATGTTCGAATCCTATCACCACCAACAGTTTGTTTTTCGATCTTTTTTCATTATTTGGTTTAAGTATTTAGATATAAATACTTTAATATTTATAATTACTTTTTAATTTAATTAAAATCATTTAATACTTATTAGAAAATTATGACGTTTGAATTCATTTAAAGTATATAAAAAAAAAGCCTTTTATTATTTCGTTAAAAAAATCTACCGATATTTTTAATAGTTGTTATTTTGTATTATATGCAAAACAAAATTATTATTTTTCTCTTTTTATTTTCAAATTAGAATTATGATTTTTATTTTATAGTTAAAATTTCATAAGAGAAATTTAATTAATATATACAGTTTTTTTTTGCAATTAATTAATATATACAGTTTAATCTATTGCTTGGAATTTTTTTATTTTTTAATATTTTTCTTTTTAAATTTAATTATTAAAATTTTTGTTATATTTACACTATATGAATTTTATTAATCTAAATTCTAATTATATTTTTTATATTTTTCCTGAAATGTATTTTTTATTTCTCTTTTTATTCCTTGGCTATTGTAATAGTATTATCCATTTAAATTTTTTAAATATGAATATGGTTGTTCTTATTATTAAATATAAACTGATTATAATCATTTAATTTTTAAAATTATAATTCATTAGGATTATTATTAGCTAAGTAATGGAATATAATTCTTATATTCTTATTCGGAAAACTAATTAAATGGTTGCTCATAGACTAAATTTTTTCTAATAAGAATTATCCTTAGATAAACTGATTATAACTATTTAATTTATGAACAACCATTTAATTAATTTTTTTAACTAAATTTTCATAAACTAAACAATATTTATAATCATTTAGTTTATGAACAATCATTTAATTAATTATCCTGATAAGAATATGAAAATCATAATCCATTACTTAGCTAATAATAATTCTTGGATTATAATTTTAAAGATTAAATAGTTATAATTAGCTTATATTTAATAATAAGAAAATTATAAGATTTATAATTAGAATTTCGACTAATAAAATTCATAAAGTGTAAATATAACTAAAATTTTAATAATTAAATTTAAAAAGAAAAATATCAAAAAATAAAATATTGTTGGTGGAAGGAATCGAACCTTGGAGCTCAAGGCCAAAATCAGACATTGCACCACCCAACACTCTACTTCTCTTTTAGTACATTAAATTCACTTTATCTACTTTTCCTGAGTCATGTGGATTTCAAGAACAAAGAAAGAGGGACGTTAACGGTGTTCGTTAAAGAAAGGGACATAGCGCAATAAATTAATGCATTATGCCTGTTTTTCTCTCTCTCTCTCTCTGTTCTCTTTTTTTTTTGCCATAGTTTGGTCGCTTGAGTCTAATTAGACAATATTTGGGTCCAAAGTCCAAACTCATGTCTTCCTGCTGGCTTACATATTCGTTTCCGTGTGTGATAGCGAGTAACCTAGCTCGTCAATATTTAGGGTCTATTTGTAGTTGGACAAAAAGAAATTTTCCGACTTGATTTTATTATCAGCATCATAATCAAAATGTTTGTTTAGTTAGTATACGAAAAAAAGTTTAGTCAAAAGTACCTAATATATTTTTTGGGTAATCTATATGTTTAACCAATTATTCTGTAATTGCTTTTAAATATATGGTAACATCTTTATACTCAAAGGTGTACTCAAGATTTCAAGAGCATGAGGCACCATCGTCAGAGATCCGAGTTTCTGTCCTAGAAATGTATTTTTGATTTAGGAATTTTAAAATCAAAACAAAGACTAAAGAAATAGAAGAGAAAAAAACAAAAAGAAAACGTGTAACCAATAAAAAAGGGGGGGAAAATAAAAAAGTGTGTTTAATTAGAAAAAGTGGCAGGGGTATGGGGATTTATCACTATTTATTAATTAAAATATAATTTTAAAAAAAAAGAGTACTAGAATCGAACCCCAAACTAAACAGTAAAAGGTGAACCTTCTTATTAGTGCACTAAAGTGTCACGTAAGCTTGAGTTCACTAATGTTAATTTAAATATTTGAATTGTAACTCAATAGTGTTATACATGATTTAAGGAGAAGAGAATGTTATAATTCTGTATTGCTGTAATAAACAATTAAACTTTCTGAAAAAATAAAACAGAAAGTTAGTAATACTTATTTAACGAAATAGATTCTGAAAAATAAAAAACAGTATAGGAATAAATCGAGCCCACTGAATACACAGTGTGTCTTTAAGAAAATTATTCCCCTCAAGTACCCGAGGTGCTGGAATATATCCTCCCAGGATAGAACGATTTAACTCACCAGAGTGTTGGTACCAAAATGCCGGTGAATAGCGAGCCACTCGAAGGCTGTAAAACACACTGGAATTTTTGTGCAGAAGAAGAAGCTCAGAAAATTTCGTAAGGAAAGATTCTGGGATTCAAACTCTATTTATAGAGTTGCTGGCATTGTTTCTAAAAAGGTTTGCAACCTTTCAGAAACAGCCATGGCTGTTGGAACAGGGTTGTTTGAAATATTGCGGGAAAATATATTTAAAATAATCCGAAAAAGAAAACGGGCCTGACCGAACCTGGTCGCGGGTCATGGATTTTTCCGGATTGAATTTTTCGTTAATTATTTAATTAATTAATTAAATAATTGAAAGAAATTTTGTCCAAAAAGATTAATCAATCAATCGATCTTTGACCAAATCCAAATTCAAATCCGAATCCGAAGCCGAAACCAAAGCCGAAGCCGAGCCGAGCGAGCGACGACGACGACGGCGTGAGGTTTGCCTTCTTCTTAACTCTTTAAAAGCTAGAAGAAGAGCAATTATATATATATACCCATCAAAAGCCTTTTCTTTCTCCGATATAGGACAATGTCCCTTTGCCAAGAAAAACTCAAATATTTCATTTCTCCTCCATTTCTCATTCACCCTCTTTAAGCTACACAAGCTTAAAATCCTAACAATCCCCCACATGAATGGGGAATGGCTATAAAATAAAGGAATGCACGGACGCGTGTGTGTTTTACATGTAAGAATTAATTGCATCTGGATAAGTAGGTTTTTCTTTGAACTTTCCGTAGTGAATTTATATCGGATATACTCGGTCAATCGGTAGATTTGATATCTTTGAACCGCCGAGCTTTGTTGTATACCTATATAACATAAGTCACACAATCAATCCTTAACCATCTATGGTTCTCACGATTATGTTCGTTTCAACCATGAACACCGCTTGGTTTCATGAGTGCTTAGAGAATGGGCCTTTACTTTCATTCCCCTTGAAGCGGCTTACACTTCACACTCACATAGATGATTTCTAAACGTGTAATCCTATAGACACACTATCTGGTCATATCCTGCCAGACTTAGCAAATTATTAAAAAACCTTTAAGCTTTGTTGACTCATCAAAAAGCCTTAACGTTTTATCTCGATTTCTGAACATTGTCTTCATCACGAGAATGGGTTGAGTTATTTAACAATGTTGAACTGTCATTCATAACTTTGTTCGATCTCTTTGAACCTAGCTCGTGGGATCTCCAGTCTGCTAGGTAGAGTTACCGTCATGATGACTTGTCCTAGACCTTAACCCCATTCCCTTTGATGATCTTTCAACTGCCTCTCTAGATAGGCCTTTTGTAAGTAGATCCAACACGTTATCTCTTGACTTTATGTAGTCAATTGTGATAACACCACTAGATAATAGTTGTCTAACGGTATTGTATCTCCGTCGTATATGACGAGATTTTCCGTTATACATAACGCTCCATGCGCTGCCTATTGCCGCTTGACTATCACAATGTATACAAATAGGTGCCAAAGGTTTGGGCCAAAATGGAATATCTTTCAAGAAATTTCGGAGCTATTCAGCTTCTTCACCGGCCTTATCTAAAGCTATGAATTCAAATTCCATTGTAGAACGAGCGATGCACGTTTGTTTGGATGATTTCCAAGACACTGCTCCACCCCCAATTGTGAAAATATATCCACTCGTGGATTTAATTTCAGATGATCCAGTGATTCAATTTGCATCACTATATCCCTCGATTACGGAGGGATATTTGTTATAATGCAAAGCGTAATTTTGGGTATGTTTGAGATACCCCAAAACTTGTTTCATTGCCATCCAATGTATGTGATTGGGATTACTTGTAAACCAACTCAGTTTACTAATAGCACATGTTATATCTGGTCGTGTACAATTCATGATATACATCAAACTTCCCAATACTCTTGCATAATCCAATTGTGAGTCACTTTCACCTTCATTCTTTTGAAGTGCATAACTCACGTCAATTGGAGTCTTGGCAATTTTGAAATCCAAATACTTGAACTTGTCAAGTACCTTTTCAATGTAGTGAGACTGTGATAATGCTAGACCTTGTAGAGTCTTGTGAATTCTGATTCCTAAGATCACATCAGCAACTCCTAAGTCTTTCATATCGAATTTGCTAGCCAACATGCGCTTAGTAGCATTTATATCTGCCATGTTTTTGCTCATTATCAACATGTCATCAACATATAAACAAACAATGACTTCATGACCTGGAGTGTTTTTAATGTAAACACTTTTGTCGCACTCGTTGATTTTAAACCCACTTGCCAACATTGTTTGGTCAAATTTGGCATGCCATTGCTTGGGTGCTTGTTTAAGTCCATAAAGCGACTTAACAAGTTTGCACACTTTCTTTTCTTTACCAGTTACCACAAAACCCTCAGGTTGTTCCATGTAAATCTCTTCCTCTAATTCTCCATTTAAGAAAGCTGTTTTAACATCCATTTGATGGATTTCAAGACCATACACGGCCGCTAGTGCCACTAACACCCTAATAGATGTTATCCTCATTACTAGCGAGTAAGTGTCAAAGTAATCAATGCCTTCCTTTTGTCTATAACCTTTGACAACAAGTCTTGCCTTATATTTGTCAATAGTGCCATCAGCTTTCACTTTCCGTTTAAAGATCCATATCGAACCTAAAGGCTTATTTCCCGGAGGAAGATCTACCAATTCCCATATATGGTTATCCAAAATTGATTGAATCTCACTATTGACTGCCTCTTTCCAAAACGCTGAATCAAAAGATGACATAGCTGCTTTAAAAGATTGAGGCTCATGTTCAAGCAAGAATGTCACAAAATTTGGTCCAAAGGAAGTAGATGTTCTTTGACGTTTGCTATGCCTTGGATCTTCTATACTTGGAGTATTTTCCTTTGGTTCTTCCCGAGGTCGTTTAGGTCTTTCACTTAACGACTCACATTTAGTTTTATACGGATAGATGCTTTCAAAGAATTTAGCATTATCTGATTCCATTACCGTGTTAATGTGAATTTCGGGATTATCAGATTTATGAACCAAAAACCGACATGCTTTACTGTTTGTAGCATATCCAATGAAAATGCAATCAACAGTTTTTGGTCCGATTTTAACCCTTTTAGGTAAAGGAACTTGTACCTTTGCTAGACACCCCCACACTTTGAAATATTTCAAGTTGGGTTTTCTTCCTTTCCATTTTTCATATGGAATAGATTGCGTTTTGCTGTGGGGTACTCTGTTGAGTATTCGGTTAGCTGTAAGGATAGCTTCGCTCCACAAACTCTGCGGTAATCCGGAACTTATTAATAAAGAATTCATCATTTCCTTCAATGTCCGATTTTTTCTTTCCACAATTTCATTGGATTGAGGTGTGTAAGGTGCAGTAGTTTGATGGATAATTCCATATTCCGAACATATTTCTGCAAATGGAAATTCATATTCTCCACCCCTATCACTTCTAATCATTTTGATCTTTTTATTCAATTGATTCTCCACTTCATTCTTGTATTGCTTAAATGCTTCAATTGCTTCATCCTTACTATTAAGCAAATAAACATAACAATATCGAGTGTAGTCATCAATAAAAGTAATAAAATACTTTTTTTCACCTCGAGATGGTGTCGACTTCATATCACAAATGTCAGTATGAATTAAGTCTAAATGATTTGAATTCCTTTCAATAGACTTATAAGGATATTTTACAAACTTAGACTCAACACATATTTGACATTTTGATTTATTACACTCGAATTTAGGCAACACTTCTAAATTAATTAACTTCCGCAAGGTTTTGTAATTGACATGTCCTAAACGAATATGCCATAACTCATTTGACTCCAATAAATAAGAAGAAGCTGCAATTTTATTCATACTGTCAACAACCATTACATTTAGTTTGAAGAGGCCCTCTGTGAGGTAGCCCTTTCCAACATATATTTTATTCTTGCTTACAACAACTTTATCAGAAATAAATATACATTTGAATCCATTCTTAACAAGCAAAGAAGTAGAAACTAAATTCTTCCTAATAGTAGGAACATGAAGAACGTTGTTGAGCGTTAACACCTTGCCGGAAGTCATTTTCAGGAATATCTTCCCATAACCTTCAATCTTGGTTGTTGCAGTATTTTTCATGGAAAGCTCTTCTTCGGGACCAGCAGTAGAGTAAGTCGCAAATGCTTTCTTGACAGCACAAACATGTCGAGTGGCTCCAGAGTCAATCCACCACTCCTTCGGATTTCCAACTAGGTTGCATTCCGAAAGCATTGCACACAGATCATCAATATCATTATTCTTCTCCACTATGTTGGTCTGTCCCTTCTTCTTATACTTTTTCGGGAGACGACAATCAGGGGCTTTGTGATCGGTTTTTCCACAATTGTAGCAGCTTCCCTTGAATTTCTTTTTGTTCTGTTCCTTAGTCTGTCCAGAAGACCTCTTTCTCTTCTTACTTTTTGGAGAAATCTCCTCAACGATACCCATGATCGTTGAATTTTCACGAGACTTCTTCTCGGCTGTTTTGTTGTCTTCCTCAATATTGAGACGAATCATAAGATCTTCCAACTTCATTTCTTTGCGCTTGTGCTTAAGATAGTTCTTGAAATCTCTCCACGAAGGAGGCAATTTTTCAATCATTTCAACCACTTAAAATGCTTCATTCACGACCATACCTTCAGCAATAAGGTCATGAAAAATAAGTTGAAGCTCCTGAACTTGGGTTCCAACAGTTTTACTGTCTATCATTTTATAGTCTAGAAACTTGGCAACCAGGAACTTCTTCAAGCATGCATCTTCAGTCTTGTACTTCTTCTCAAGTGCGTCCCATAATTCTTTCGAAGTATTCATCGCACTGTACACATTGTACAAGTCATCCTCTAAAGCGCTTAAGATATAGCCTTTGCAAAAAAAATCTGTCTGCATCCACGCCTCAACAATCATGAATTTCTCGTTGTCTGGCATGTCCGCAGCAGGCACTGGAGGTTCTTCACTAGTGAATTTCTGCATACCAAGTGTGATAAGCTAGAAGAACACCCTTTGCTGCCATCCTTTGAAGTTGGCTCTGGAAAATTTCCCCGGTTTCTCTGCCGGTGGAACAGCAGTCCGGCTTGACAAGGCTATCATCGTCGCCACAATAGTCACAGAAGAATTTCCGTTATCAATTGCCATTTCTCACTGTAAATAATAGAAGAGTTCAATTAATGGCAAAATCAGAACAGTAAACAATACTGTTATTAACAAAAAACAGTATGTATAATAAATAAAATCGAAGTTTTTATATACTGTTTCACAGGAAAACGATGAAGTTTTTATGTTCTTCAAATCGTTTTATGAATTTCAATACTCTGATGAAGTTTTTTATATCTTCAAATCAGAATAATAAAATTCAGAAGGAGTAGAAAACCACACATGTTTTAATCTCCACAAATAAAATACAGAATATAATAAAATAATTTCCTTAAAAATGTTATAAATCTGTATTGCTGTAATAAACAATTAAACTTTCTGAAAAAACAAAACAGAAAGTTAGTAATACTTGTTTAACGAAATAGATTCTGAAAAACAAAAAATAGTATAGGAATAAATCGAGCTCACTGAATACACAGTGTGTCCTTAAGGAAATTATTCCCCTCAAGTACAGAAAATTTCGTAAGAAAAAATTCTGGGCCTGACCGAACCGGGTCGCGGGTCATTGGTTATTCCGGATTGAATTTTTCGTTAATTATTTAATTAATTAATTAAATAATTGAAAGGAATTTTGTCCAAAAAAATTAATCAATCAATCTTTGACCGAAGCCGAAGCCGAGCGACGACGACGACGGCGCGAGGCTTGCCTTCTTCTTAACTCTTTAAGAACTAGAAGAAGAGCAATTATCTTAACTCTTTAAGAGCTAGAAGAAGAGCAATTATATATATACCCATCAAAAGCCTTTTCTTCCTCCGATATGGGACAATGTCCCTTTGCCAAGGGAAACTCAAATATTTCATTTTTCCTCCATTTCTCATTCACCCTCTTTAAGCTACACAAGCTTAAAATCCCAACAATCCCCCACATGAATGGGGAATTCCCATTTGCATCCACCTATTCATACTCTGTCAAAGGAGGCGCTAAATGAATTTGGAGAAATAGTACGAGGATTTAATTAATATGTACCTAAAAGGAAGGGGGGAAAAAGAAATTATAAGAGGGGCCAGTTTGTTTATGTTGTTCAAATAGTCATACGAAAATCATTTAGGACTTGTACTTACTATATAAGAACCTGCTATAAGCATATCTATTAAACTAACATGGTGAAATAGGAGTCGCAAGATAAGTGACAATATATTGACAACTGAACATACGTTATAAACCTTTATTTAAAGAAAACATGAACCAGAAAAGTCATTAATCAGGTGTTAACAGACCTAGGTCAAATCATAAAAGAGCCAAAAGTTAATAGATGAAAAACATTTTGAGTTGTAGATCAACTTGAGTCTCTAATTATTATTTGCTAAAGAGCAATGCCAGTATTTGGGAATGAGAACTGATATCATAATTCTCAATTCATATGATATTTGAGTAGGCAGGAACTTACGGCCATTGTATCTGGGTATCTGTTGGGCCCAAACTTATGTACAGTTGCTATTCAACCCGTTTATGCAAGTAAAATACCTTCTTGGCCCAATTTCATGCACTGGTCTAGGATCCCCTTATTTATCTCTTCTTTCCCTTTTCCTTCTATTTACTGGATATGGTATTTTGGAATAAAAAAACTAAAGATGATTATAAGGGGGAATTTGTTTTTCAAATCTTAAACAAAATTGGTTGGCATTCAGGGAAATTTTGCAACACGTGAAAGGAACATGACCAATAATCTGAAGAACAGTCACTATAATGCTATTGAATCAAATCATGAACAAAGCAAAGAGGAGAGTAGAATTTAGAGTTATAGGACGAGTGTTATTTTCACCTCACGCCTCTCGCACCTTATTCCAGCTCGAACTAAGTTTCACAATAGTTAGAGTAATTATGGCAACCGATCACAATACTCGTCCCGCTGAACCTGGCTCTAATATCAAGATAATAATGGACACCTGGTACCTAACTCAACCCCAAAAGATAAATCAACTGACAAGTCATACCAAATACCATATGGAACTCCACCGAAACTTAATTGTGGTATTTTGGACTCAAGCGACCAAAATATGTAAAAAAAAAAAAAAAAAAAAATGGGCACCATTATATATATAGCGCGGTTATTCACCGTGTTATACCTTAACGGTACGTTTGTCCGTTAAGGTATAGCGCGGTGAATAGCCGCGCTATAGGTATAGCGCGCATATATACCATGCTATACATAAATGTTGGGTCCCCCAATAATTCTTCTGCACTTAACTGACATACCAATAATTCATAGGGGTATAGCGTGCATATATACCGCGCTATACATCAAATAATTGTACCCCGGGACTGGTTTTTTCCTTATTTAAGGAGTTTCAGAATTTTGTAAAAATCCATTAAGGATCCTTCAAGTCTTCCGAAATATTTGTTCATTAAATATTTGTTTGTTAAGTTATTTTGTATTTTGTCATAATGTTCGAATAGCGAAAAATTAGGGTTTTATTATATTGGGGGGGTAAGGTTGTGGTGGAGAATAACTAAGTGCACTATAGTTGTTCTCCATAATGTCATGTTAAGTTGCCACTTACAATGGAGTACGATACATTAGTATCGTTGTTATGTAAAAAAAAATGAGTGTGAGCAAACGTTCAGTGAATATTAAAGTAACTAGAAGATATCTGTATTCTATTACTCCGCAAGGGGTTGCTGCTGTGTTGAGTTTAACATCGAAGACGATAAAACTCTGAAATATTTTCTTAGGACTCCGGATGAACACCGGGAAATTCTTCTGATAAAAATGTTGGAAATGTACGTCAAGGCTGAAAACGTTCGCAATAATGAGGTTTCACAAAGCAGGGATATCCCTCAATCATCAAGTGGTTATTTTGGAGCAGTTTTAGCCAAACAGGTTCCGGTCAAAGAGTTTGGCCTGATCTAAACTTATCTCTGCGAGCGAATGAGGAGCGAGGAAATAATCTCTCCCATAGTTTACATAATCCACAAGCCGAGTGATAAACTTTAATTTTTCTTTGTGTTACGATATTTTTATGTATTAAATTTTTATTAACACTCATATATTCCACAGGGGGTACCGGCCAGATATGAACTTTACAAGTTGTGAACCAACGGCCAGTTGGAATATGCCTAGTTTTGGTGTGTTGGATCATGGTGGTCCATCCGGGAGTCATCATCAACAGGATAATGTGCATCATGGGATATCAACACTTTATGATTTGTAAGTGAAGTGATAAAGTGTATATGTAAAGTTTGGATGAATTTGAGAAACTCATTATTTTATTGGTTGTGTAGTAAAAACGAGCAACTTGAATGTCCTGTCCTTACTCAATTGCCCGAAGACGATATATTTAATCGGGATCTGGCAAATGCGCAGAGTCAGAAAGAGAATAGTGATTATGACAACAATGCTGATGAGTCTGGAGAAGAAACACCCTTCCCTGATGAGGGTGATGATGATGAGGACGAGAATGTTGAACCTAATTTGACGAGGGAGCATGCTCCACCTCCCTTAGACCAAGAGTGTATGAGTCCCATGTGCCTTTTCATTCAAGGGAGATTCCCTACCTTGATCATTTGCCATGTATGCCGGATGTGGATGCCCTCACAAGGAATCGTGACAAAATTCGGACAGCAATGTGGGATGAATCTAGGGCAACGATGTTGTCAAAGGGCATAGAAGGAACCGTATGCCTACCACCATTACTGTTAGGTTCTGTACAGAATTTGCGTGCATGGAAGGATTCGTATGCCTACCACCGTTACTGTGTGAGGCACCTGAAGGCCAACTTTCAGATGGCTTATTCGAACAAGGAGTTGCATAATTTAATGTGGATGGCTACAACAAATCACCAAGAGTGTAAATTCAGGAGGCGAATGGAATTGATCAGATAGAAAGACCAAGGAGCCTATAATTGGTTGATGCGACATGAGCTTGACAAGTGGACTTTGCATGCGGATGGTGGCAGAAGATGGGGAATTCACACTACAAATGTGTTAGAGTCTTTCAACGGGTTATTGAAGTTTGCACGTGGATTGCCTGTCACTGCCATAGTGCGTATGTCATTCAAGCAGATGGCGGAGAGGTTCATTGAAAGATCTAGAGGTACATTGTCATTGATGGAAATGGTGTTGAATTTATGCCAATACCAATGAAAAGATTTGAGAAATACTGGAAGCGAGCATAGTGGCATTCATTTTTGCATTATTGCAACGAGCGAAATATTTTTGAAGTTTGCATTGTTATTCATCACAACCGGGGGAATAATACACACACCGTCAATGAAGCCAGAAGGTTATACTCCTATGGAAAATGGTCCATATATCACATGTCGTGCTCACATGCCATGAAGTGCTTTCGACATACAGGTTTTGCGGCAACGAGGTACGTTGATAAAGAATATAATATTTCTGCATACTTAAACACTTATAGTGGATAATTGCAATCAGTGGGTGCTGAGCATTATTGGTTGCCGAAATCATTTAAAATGGTGTGTAACAAGGATTATGTGCGTCAACGACAAGTGCAAAAATGAACGTATATACGGAACCAAATGGATGTTGGTGATAACGTTTATGCACGTAAATGTGGCATATGTTCCCAAACAGGACACGACCGTCGTAAATGTCCTTCAGTTGGTTTGGGTAGCAGTGGTAATTCAGCTCTTGGTGGAAGTTCATTCAATGTGCCCAATTATCAAGGATACACGTAGTGTTTTGTTGTAGTAATTTGTTGTAATAAATGTATGTAAATATTTAGCTTGCAAAATGTATGAAATAAAATTATGTTTCTATTGGGGTTAAATCTAATTGATATTTAGCATTAATACTTCAGTACAACAATTTAACATACACCCCAAGAAAAAAAAACATATGTCATTCACCATTTTCGTCGTTGTCTGGCACTATTTAATTGTCATTGTCTTCATCTTCTTCGTCAACATCGTGTACGCACCCTTCAGGCTCGAGGGCATCGTAATCTAGGTCCCATTTGACACACATTTCTCGTATTTCATTGCTATCATCAACAAGACCACTTGCTTGATTTCTACAATAATATGGGACTTCTACATCTAACGTCTGTGGTAGAAACTTAGGTAGTTCCTCCCACTCCATAACTGTTGAGAAAACAAGATAATCACTGTCTCTATGCATATTTTCATTTTCTAATAAATCCCAATACTGATCCTCCGTTCCTCCCAGGTATTAAAGATCATCCATTGCATGATGAACAACTAGTGCCTTTTTCATCTCTAGAATCTCCTTCATCAAATGCCGAATCACTTCTAGTTCATCTTTGTGTGTGTTTGTTTGGAAGGTTGCAGGCAGTGCTTGTGGCACAACAAGCCCATGTCAGTGACATAGTACTTCATAATCACATCATTTTGAATAAAGGGGAACCCATTGTAGTTTTTCGCCCCAAATTTGCATACCTTCAGGCTTTGTAGAATGTGCTTCGCCCTCAATAATGTGCCCTGCAACTTTGAGATCAGTTTGTATACTAATAGGCTTATTTTCCAAGGGACGCAGAACATCATATCACCTGTCATCAACCAAAATCAGTATAGAAACCTAGCATATTCTTTTCAAGGTAGGGATCGATAGTGTTAAGACGTGTTCCATGGGGATCTGTTGAACAACCTTCACCATTTTGCCTCTTCTTGAACCACTTATTAAATGTTAGTGTCATTTTTGTAATGGATGTTGTAATGTTTCTTCAAATTGTCTTTGAATATAGATCTCTTGGTTCAGTTTAAGAAGTTGTCTTATGCCCTAAAGAATCGTTATCACGCGCAATAGAGCACGCCACCAATATGCGTTATGTGTATTGTCTTGTCGGCTTGAAAAAGATGTCGTTCTAGAAAAGCTGTCTTGTACCCTAAAGAATCATTATCACGCGCAACATAGCACGCCACCAATATGTGTTATGTGTATTGTCTTGTCGACCTGAAAAAGCTGTCGTTCTGGAAAAGCTATCTTGTACCCTAAAGAATCATTATCACAAGCAACATAGTGCGCCACCAATATGTGTTTTGTGTATTGTCTTGTCGACCTGAAAAGGCTGCCATTTTGGAAAACTGCCACGACCCAAAATCTCACCTATCGTGATGGCGCCTATCTCAATACTAAGCAAGCCAACAATCTTAATAAACCACCATATCTTTTAAGTTTGAAAACATAATATTTAAATTCAGCGGAAGAAATCCCTCAAATACAGATATACACACTCCCAAAACCCGGTGTCACTAAGTACATGAGCATCTAATATGAATATAAAGTCTGACTGATAAAACACTGTCTGAAAGTATAAATTAGTACAATAACTGAAAGAAAGAACGTCAAGGTCAGCGAACTCCAGGCAACCACCTTGATAGTCTCCAACTAATAGCACTCAGAGATCTAACAGTCGCCGTCTCTGAAAGCACCTAGATCTGCACACGAGGTGCAGAGTGTAGTATGAGTACAACCAACTCAATAAGTAACAATACTAACCTCTCGGCTGAAAGTAGTGACGAGCTCCGTAGGTACAGTCCAGTACATAAATAATGGTACAGATATGTAGGCATGCTTTCAAGTTCAACAGTTAAACTTAGTACAAGCAAAAATAGACCAATACTGCATGATATGAGGAATATGACATCTCAGTGGAAAGACCTCATGTACTACTGGTCGCAAATCATTCGGTCACTCGGTACTGTTTATGCCCAAACCAGCCCAGGGATATTCCATCATGTATATATATATATATACACACATCGACTGGCAGTCAGTCACTCAGTACTGTATAAGGCCAATCCAGCCCTGGGTAATTTATCCCCAAATATAAATGATATGGACAAGATCCATGTCGAGGGAAAATTCATCACAATATAAATAAGTAAGGCAAGTCCATGCCCTGGAAGTCCATCCCGAATATATAGTCATCTACGCTAAATGCGGGTGTGTACAGACTCCGGAGGGGCTCCTTCAGCCCAAGCATGATATAAAGCCGATATGGCCTACTGCAGGCGGGCAGTCCCGATCCGTATAATAATAAAGCCTATAAGGCCTGCTGCAGACGGGTAACCCCGTTCTATATAATAATAATATATAAAGACAATATGGCCTACTGCAGGCGGGCAGCCCCGATTAAACAAACGTTCGTCCTCGAACGGGATTAGAATCATACCTAGAGTCTCAAATAGGTGTGGATATTTGCTCCGCATCTCCCGCTCAATATCCCAAGTAGCTTCTCCGACTGGATGGCCTATCCACTATACCTTCACTGACGTTATGTTCTTTGATTTCAACTTTCGAACTTGTCGGTCTAAAATAGTCACCGGCTCCACATCATAAGTCAAATTAACGTCCGACTGCACTGTACTGAAATCCAAAATATGAGACAGATCCCCGACATACTTTCGGAGCATGGATACATGGAACACTGAATGCACACCTGATAGACTAGGTGGCAAAGCAAGTTCATAAGCCACCTCTTCAATCTTCTTAAGTATCTCAAAAGGCCTAATATACTGAGGGCTCAGCTTGCCCTTCTTCCCGAACCTCAACACACCCTTCATGGGTGAAATCTTGAGCAGAACCTTCTCCCCAATCATGTAAGCAACATCACTGACCTTCTTGTCGGCATAACTCTTCTGTCTAGACTGCGCCGTGCGAAGCCTCTCCTGGATCAATTTAACCTTCTCCAAAGTATCCTGAACCAAGTCCATACCCAATAGCCTAGCCTCACCCGGCTCAAACCAACCCACCGGAGACCGGCACCGTCTCCCATACAAAGCCTCATACGTATCCATTTGAATGCTCAAGTGGTAGCTGTTATTGTAAGAAAACTCCGCGAGTGGCAGAAACTGTTCCCACGAACCCCCAAAATCAATGACACAAGCACGTAGCATATTCTCCAATATTTGAATAGTACGCTCGGATTGTCCGTCCGTCTGAGGGTGAAATGTTATACTCAACTGAACATGTGTGCCCAATTCTCGTTGCACTGCTCTCCAAAACTATGATGTAAACTGCGTACCCCGATCTGAAATGATGGACACTAGCACACCGTGTAGGCGAACAATCTCACGGATATAAATCTCAGCCAACCGCTCCGAAGAATAATTAGTACCAACTGGAATAAAATGCGCGGATTTGGTCAACCGATCTACAATCACCCAAATAGCATCAAACTTCCTCAAGTTCTGTGGGATCCCAACTACGAAGTCCATGGTAATACGTTCTCATTTCCACTCTTGAATTCAAGTCTCTGAAGCAATCCACCCGGTCTCTGATGCTCGTACTTCACTTGCTGACAATTTAAACACCGAGCCATAAATCCAACTATATATTTCTTCATTCGCCTCCACCAATAGTGCTGCCTCAAATATTGATACATCTTCGCGGCACCTGGATGAATAGAGTACCACGAACAATGAGTTTCCTGGAGAATCAACTCATGCAAACCATCTACATTAGGCACACATAGCCTGCCCTACATCTGTAAGACACCGTTATCTCTAATAGTGACTTCATTGGCATCATCGTGCTGAACCGTGTCCTTAAGGACAAGCATATGGGGTCATCATATTGACGTTCTCTGATACGATCATAAAGAGAATACTGAGAAACCACCCAAGCCAGAACTCGGCTCGGCTCAGAAATATCCAATCTGATGAACTGGTTAGCCAAGGCTTGAACATCCAAGGCTAAAGGCTTCTTTGCTACCGGTAAGTATGCTAAGCTGCCCAAACTCTTTGCTTTACGACTCAAGGCATCGACCACCATATTAGCCTTTCCGGTATGATAGAGAATGGTAATATCATAATACTTAAGCAACTCCAACCATTTTCGCTGCCGCAAATTAAGATCTTTCTGTTTAAACAGATGTTGTAGACTCCGGTGATCGGTATAAACCTCACAATGGACACCATACAAATAATGCCGCCAAATCTTCAAGGCATGAACAATAGCTACTAACTCAAAGTCGTGGACTGGATAATTCTTCTCATGTACCTTTAACTATTTGGACACATAGGCAATCACTGCATTAGCACTGCGCCGAGACCAATACGCGACGCATCATAATATACAATATAGGATCCTAAACCTGTAGGCAACACCAATACTGGGGTTGTAGTCAAAGTTGTCTTGAGTCAATGAAAGCTCTCTTCACACTCAACCGGCTACCTAAACGGAGCACCTTTCTGGGTCAATTTAGTCAAAGACGATGCAATAGACGAGAAACCATCCACAAAGCGACGATAATAACCGGCCAAGCCGAGAAAACTCCGAATCTCAGTAGCTGAAGATGGCATGGGCCAACTCTGAACTGCCTCTATTTTCTTCGGATCCACCTTAATTCCTTCACTAGACACTATGTGCCCCAAGAGTGCCACTGAACTAAGCCAGAACTCACATTTAGAGAATTTGGCATAAAGCCTCTCCTCTCTCAGCCTCTGTAATACAATACCCAAGTGTTGTGCATGTTCATCCTGGCTACGTGAATATACCAGGATATTATCAATAAATACTACGACAAATGAATCAAGATATGACTGAAATACATTATTCATCAAGTGCATAAATGTTGCTGGGGGGTTGGTCAGCCCAAAAGACATCATGAGAAATTCATAGTGGCCATAACGAGTCCTGAATGTCATTTTTAGAATATCCGAATCCCGAATTTTTAATTGGTGATACCCAGATCTCAAATCAATTTTGGAGAATACCCTCGCTCTCTGAAGCTGGTCAAATAAATCATCAATACGCGGCAAAGAATATTTATTCTTGATTGTAACTTTATGCAGTTGCCTGTAATCAATGCACATCCATATAGTACCATCTTTCTTTTTCACAAACAGAACCGGTGCACCCCAAGGTGACACACTAGGCCTAATAAACCCCTTATCAAGGAGTTCCTAAAGTTGCTCTATTAATTCCTTCAATTCAGCTGGTGCCATACGATATCGAAGAATAGAAATGGGTTGAGTGCCCGGCACCAAGTCAATGCCGAAATCAATATCCCTGTCAGGTGGCATACCCGACAGGTCTATAGGAAATACATCCGAAAAGTCTCGCACGACCTGTATTGAATCAATAGTAGGATTATTTGCATCAATATCTCTCACAAAGGCCATATACGACAAATACCCCTTCCTAACCATACGTTGGGCCTTCAAATAAGAAACTACCATGCTGGAAACATAATCTAGAGAACCCTTCCATTCGACCTTCGGCAATCCCGACATCGCCAACGTCACAGTTTTTGTGTGACAGTTCAGAATAGCATGACATGGAGACAACCAATCCACACCCAAGATTACATCAAAATCAACCATATTGAGCAATGAGAGATAAACTATATTCTCCAGTCCCCCAATAGTTACCACACATGACTGATATACACGGTCCACAATAATAGTATCACTCAACGGCATGGATACACAAACATGTGAAGCTAAGGACTCACGAGGCATATCCATATAATGAGTAAAGTACGATGATACATACGAATAAGTGTAATCAGGGTAAAATAATATAGAAGCCTCCCTATGGCACACTGAGACAATACATGTGATCACTGCATTTGAAGCAACAACATCTGGCCTGGCAGGAAAAGCATAGAATCGGGCCAGACCGCCACCTGATCGGCCTCCCCCTCTTGGGCGACCCCTAGCTGACTGAGCCCCACCCCGAGCTGGTTGGCCGAGCGGTGGAGCAACTGGTGCAGAAGTAGTGGCTTGACTCCTTTGCTGAACTGGACCTCGCCTAAGGTGGGGACAATATTTCCTCACATGACCCAGCTCTCTACACTCATAGCAATCTCTCTCAAAGAATGGTGGCAAGTTCTGAGGCGGACCTCGAGAACCAAAATAACTACCAGAAGAACCTGGTACAGATGATCCCTAAACTAAAGGAGCACGGGGCATACTCTGGGGTGGAAGGACACTGCGAGATGACTGGACCTGATGAGAACTGTATGAACCATGGTTGGATGATGCACCACGGGGAACTGGACGACCCGTCTAAGCGTGTGTGTGAGGACGACCCCTGCTATGGTAGGACTGCCCTCCAGAAGGTACCCCACCAGAACCACCCAAACCTCGAGGCCTCTTGGCCTCTCTCTCACCACGCTCCTGGATACGAACCACCTCTATCTGCTGAGCAATGTCAACCACCTCATCAAAAGTGGCACCAGATAACCTCTCCTTAGTCATAAGTAACCGCAGTAGATATGTGAGGCCATCAATGAACCTCCTAATCCTCTCCCTATAAGTGGGAACCAACCAAACAACGTGATGAGCCAACTCAAAAAATCTCATCTCGTACTGTGTCACAGACATGCCATCCTGACGCAACTGCTCAAACTGTCTGCACAACTCCTCTTTGCGAGACTGTGGTACAAATTTCTCCAAAAAGAGAATGTAGAACTCCTACCATGTAAGTGGTGCTGCACCGATCGGCCTGCGCCTCTCATAAGCCTCCCATCATCTGAAGGCAGCCCCAAAAAAATTGAAAAGTAGTGAACGAGACCCCACTGGTCTCCAGAATACCCGCTGTCCGAAGCATCTACTGGCACTTATCCAGAAAACCCTGAGCACCCTCTAACTCAGCACCGCTAAATGATGGAGGTAGAAGCCTCCCAAATCTCTCAAGTCTCCTCTGCTCATCATCTATAATAACGGGGACTACCGGGGCCTGAGCAACTGCAACTAGCTGGACTGGTAGTGCCCCCGGTATCTGAAGTCCCTACACTACCTGATCTGGAGTACGAGCAATAGGGGTATGAGTACCTCCCCCGGCCTGAGAAGTGGTAGGTGCGTCCTGAGACGAAACCACCTGAGCAAGGGCAGTGCAAACTGTCAATATCTAGGTCACAACCTCCTGAAGGCCTGGAATCACAATGGGCACAGCTGGTGCCTGAGATAGTCCTATCGGCTCAGCTATATCTGGAATTTGCTCCTGAGCTGGAGCAACTGGTGGTGCTACAGGTGCTGCTCCAACTGCTGTACGAGCTACACCTCGACCTCTACCTCGGCCCCGGACCATCCAATCTGATAGTACGTATCCTTACCATCTGTGAGAGAATAAAATAACATAAATTTAGTTTCCGGAATCAACAAATCCACACGACAGAATATAAGAAAGTGAAATTTCCTAAGGGTTCAGCAGCCTCTAGAAGATAAGTACAGACGTCTCTGTACCGATCCGCAAGACTCTACTAAACCTGCTCATGGCTTGTGAGACCTATGTAACCTAGGCTATGATACCAACTTATCACGACCTAAAATCTCACATGTCGTGATAGCGCTTATCTCCATACTAGGCAAGCCGACAATCTCAATAAACCACCATATCTTTAAGTTTGAAAACATAATATTTAAATTCAGCGAAAGAAATCTCACAAATACAAATATAAACACTCCCAAAACTCGGTGTCACTGAGTACATAAGCATCTAATATGAATATAAAGTCTGACTGATAAAACACTGTCTGAAAGTATAGAACAGTACAATAACTGAAAGAAAGAAAGTCAAGGTCAGCGAACTCCAGGCAGCCACCTTGATAGTCTCCAACTAATAGCACTTTGAGATCTAACAGTCGCCGTGTCTGAAAGCATCTGAATCTGCACATGAGGTGAAGAGTGTAGTATGAGTACAACCAATACAATAAGTAACAAGACTAACCTCTGGGCTGAAAGTAGTGACGAGCTCTGCAGGTACAGTCCAGTACATAAATAATGGTATAGAAATGTAGGCATGCTTTCAAGTTTAACAATTAAACTCAGTACAAGCAAAAATAGATCAATATTGCATGATATTAGGAATATGACATCTCAGTGGAAAGACCTCATGTACTACTGGTCGCAAATCATTCGGTCACTCGGTACTGTTTATGGCCAATCCAGCCCAGGGATATTCCATCCCTTATATATATACACATCGACTGCCAGTCAGTCACTCAGTACTGTATAAGGCCAATATAGTCCTGGGGATATTTATCCCCAAATATAAATGATACAGACAAGATCCATGTCCAAGAAAAATTCATCACAATATAAATAAGTAAGGCAAGTCCATGCCCTAGGAAGTCCATCCCGAATATATAGTCATCTACGCTTACTAGGGGTGTGTACAGACTCCGGAGGGGCTCCTTCAGCCCAAGCGTGATATAAAGCCGATATGGCATACCGCAGGCGGGCATTCCCGATCCGTATAATAATAAAGCTTACAAGGCATGTTGCAGGCGGGCAGTCCCGTTCCAGATAATATATATATATATATATATATATATATATATATATATATATATATATATATATATATATAAAAGCTATATTCGCCTGCTGCAGGCGGGCGGCACCGATCCCGTATATATCCTCACAATGGATGAACATGACTGAGTATGAAATGTACATTTTAAAACAATTAAATTCAACAGCAACACGACCATGTGGGTCCCAAAATATCGGCACGTAGCCCAATCATGAACTTTAATATGAGTCTCAACTCAATTTTTCTAACACGTGAAAAATGTTCAGATAATAACATGATTCTTTAATTTTACAACTTCACAGAATTTATTCAAGTCACAATTTCAATGGTGCACGTCCACACGCTCGTCAACTATCGTGTGCGTCACCTCCAAACAATTTATATAACACCAAATCGGGGATTCATACCCTTAGAACCAAGTTTAGAAGTGTTACTTACCTCAAATCGTGTAATTTCTTACTCCGCTATTCCCTTGCATTGTGAATTGGTCTCCGAAAGCCTCGAATCTAGTCATAACTAATTCGATTCAGTCAATACAATTTATTGGAATTAATTCCATATGAAATTATGAATTTTCCAACAAAATTCAAAATTTAACTCAAACATAGCGTCTCAGTTCCCGACAAAAGTTACAAAATATGAACGCCCATTCAACCACGAGTCTAACTATATAAATTTTACCAAATTCTGACATCAACTCGACCTCCAAATCATCAAATCTTATTTCCAAATCCCTAGGTTCAAATTCCCGATTTACACCTCAAAAACACGTAATCTAGTCGGATTATTGGATGATAATTCAATATTATGGAGTAGAAATTATTACAAGTGACTTACTCAGGTTTTCCGTGAATTATCTCTAAAAATCGCCCCAAAAACCGTGCTTGAAAGTCCAAAAATGGCAAAACTCGGAACCCCTTTGAAATGTATACTGTCCAGGGGTTCCGCACCTGCGACTCACTTAGCCGCTTCTGCGGTCTCGCTGGTGAGAGAAACCAACCGCTTATACGGTTTGCCAAGGCCTCCACTGCCTCCGGTTCTGCGTCCTCTAAGACGCTTCTGTGGGATCGCATTTTGCGAGGCTCAGTCCGCTTCTGCGAAGCTTTGTGCTTCTGTGCCCATCCGTCTGCATTTGCGATCACGCAGTTGCGGAAATTCCCTCGCACCTGCGACTACTGACTCACAACCCCCTGCCCGTATCTGCGCTTGCCAAGCTAGCTTCAGCGAGCTCGCACCTGCGAGCCAATTTCCGCAGGTGTGATTGCATCAGTAGGCAGCAACAAGTTTCAATTGTTCTAAGTCCAAATTTGATCCATTAACCATCCGAAACTCACCCGAGACCCTCGGGACTTCAACCAGATACACCAACAAGTCCTAAAATATCATACGAACTTAGTCGAGCCTTCAAATCACATCAAAAAATGCTAAAACCACGAATCATACCCCAATTCAAGCCTAATGAACTTTGAAACTTCCAATTTCTACAAACGACGCCGGAACCTATCAAATCACGTCCGATTGACCTCAAATTTTCCACACAAGTCATAAATGACATAACAAACCTATTCAAATTTCCAAAATCAAATTTTGACCCCGATATCAAAAAGTCAACCCTGCGGTAAATCTTCCCAAAAATTCAACTTTCGCCATTTCAAGCTTAATTCCACTACGAACCTCCGAATAATTTTTCTGACACGCTCTTAAATCCAAAATCTCCGTAGTCAACTTTTCCAACTTAAGTTTTCAATTATGAGATTAAGTATCTCATTTCACTCCAAAATCCTTTCGGACTCGAACCAACTAACCTGATAAGTCATAAAATAACTGTAAAGCATAAATTGAGCAGTAAATGGGGGAACAGGGTTATAATACTCAAAACGATTGCCCGGATTATTACAAAAGCTATATTGTACCCTAAATAATCATTATCACGCGCAACTTAGCATGCCACCAATATATGTTATGTGTATTATCTTGTCGACCTGAAAAAGTTGTCGTTCTGGAAAAGCTATCTCGTACCCTAAAGAATCATTATCACGCGAAACATAGTGTGCTACCAATATGCGTTATGTGTATTTGTTGCCTATAAAAGCCTAGCTCATTTTAGTTATTATTTGCGCTTAACCAAATAAATAGGAAAACTTTCCATTAATTTTTCATTTTTCTTGCATTACGAAATGTCTGGACGCAATGACGTACCAAGGTGTTATTATGCCAAACGTGCGATTTTGAAGCCATGTTGGTGAAATTGCAATCTGGGACGCAGATGCTAGATCTGTCAACAACTTTTAAGTGATTATTTTGGAAAAAACGTTAGTTAATATTTTTTTTATAACTTGTTAATTAATAATGTTGTGTTATAATCCCCAATGGTAGGATGAAAATCAATGTAGATTTCAAGAATGGTATGATGAACCCATTAACCAGGAATACTATAAATCATGTTTGCACTATGTTTGGAATATGACCGGCAAATACGAACTCCAGATCTTTAAACTACAAAAATAACTTGCGGCAGTGAAGGAGAAACTAAAAGAGGCAGAAGAAGAAAAAAATAGGTTCGAAGAGAAATTTAAGTGGTTGAAGCACAGAATAATGGGCGATAGTGACTAAACAAAAATATGGATGTGTTGAGTGTAGTATTTTATATTTATGTTTTACGTGTCATGTATTACCATTAATTGTACCGAATTTTAATTATGTTAAGTTGTCATTTTTTTATGTTGTACACTTAAACTAATAAATAACCCGAGAAATAAAAACACATGCGCAAATTATGTAAAACATAAATAATGTTGCTATTATATATTTAATGTCATATTTACAGATAATGATATATGTCATTGTGTCCCACAACCTGTATGCTTTAAAGCATTCGCTGGCCTGAGACGCATCCATCCCGCCCGGCTACACTATCAGGATCATCCTCATCACATCGTCTCTTTATCGGAGGATGCGCTGCAGCATGATCGTCAGTAAGGCTGGCAGACTCGGTAGAAGCGGTTGTCGGTCCAGCAGTAACCTACAAAATAATAAGATATTTTAGTATATTAAATATAAATTACTAACGTACGTTTTAGCTAAAAAAAATTTAATGGTCATACCATGGTCTCGGCGGGCTCCTAAATAAAATCATTTGTCTCTTGCATGTCAGTATCGCACAAAGTGGCCTCTGTGACGGGCTATGATGATGTATTTAAAAAATATAAAAATGCTTTAGATACTGATGACTAATCAATGAGATAAAAACACATAGAAATAATAGTAATACAAACAAACCTGCGCCTGAGTAGCAACACACTGCTCTGTCAGAACATCGGGGTGTACTGGAGTAGATGAAGTATGTGAAACATCCTCAGTTGCCCTCGATGATGAGCCATAACTCAATCGTCGCCCACTATGCACCTTTCGTATTGGACGATCCTCAGCAACCGTCGATGGCCCTGGTCGATCAGGAAAATACCGATCCCACTCTTGTTGTGTAATGGTCGTGCCCGCAATCAACAATGAAGCTGACACGGTCAACTGCGAATTCTCTGGCGACAGCTGCAGGCTGAATGACGGCATATCATGAGGAGCATCGTATGGCTCAGGGTGGTCACCCGACTGATCATCTCTAATATCCTCCACGGGTGGCTCAACGCCCCCTTGTAGGGGGCCCCTTCCTCGCCGACCACCTCGACCTCGTGGGACACCCTTCCTCTCTGGCCACGCCTGCCACGTCTACCACATTCAGGATCCACTGGTGGCCAGCGATGGTAGTCCTCTGGCGGCACATAAGAAGCCTCGTATCCGAATAGCTCATCATCCCGGGAACGCCTCAATGTCCGGTCAGCCAGATCTGTAACCTGACGGCCAAACTCGTGCAAAGTTGTCGCTCCTTCGCCGATATGCTGCAGCATCTGCAGTCCCAGCTGGTAGAACTGATGTAATCCAATAGCCTGCATAACATGTCAAATATTAATTACGGAATTATAATTTAACATTATAAGTAAGTATAACAAATAACATATCAATGCCTCATTGTCACGACCTGAAATTCCTACCTTCGGGACCGTGATGGCGCCTAAAATTTCACTTGCTAGGCAAGCCAATGTTAGAATAATCTTAACCATTTTTAAACAATTTAAATTAAACGAAAGTCAATTACTGAAATAAAGTGCGGAAGACCATAACTACTGAATCATCAAAATACATCCCCGAATCTGGTATCACAAGTGCACGAGCTACTAGAATAATACAAATAAAGGTCTGAATAAAATTTCAAGTTGTTTGAAAGATAATACATACTCCATCCGTTCCAATTTATGTGAACCTGTTTGACTGGGCACGGAGTTTAAGAAAAAATGAAGACTTTTGAAATTTGTGGTCCTAAACAATTCAAAAAAGGGCCTAGAGTATTTGTGTGGTTATAAAATCTTCTCATTAAAAGTAGAATTGTAAGTTTAAGCAAAATTATTTCCAAATTTAGAAAGGGGTCATTCTTTTTGGAACAGACCAAAAAAAAAGTAGGTTCACTTTAACTGGAACGGAGGTAGTAGCTAAGATAAGATAGAAGGGGACTTCAGAACTGCAAACATTGTGCAATTATACCTCAAGTCTCCTTTGGGTACCTAAATTCGAGCAAGTCTATGGTACGCCGCTGGGACCAACTCCAAAATCTGCACAAGAAGTGCAGAGTGTAGTGTGAGTACAACCGACCCTATGTATTTCGTAAGTGTCGAGTCTAACCTCGATGAAGTAGTGACGAGGCTATGACAGGACACATACATAAACAACTTGTACAAGTATATACAAATATGAAGCAACAATAATATAATAAATAACACTTTATAAATTTGGGAGGGAACATGCGAAGGGGGATGATATAATAATTTTAGCAGGAGAAGTATCACTTAGCAGCCAATTAATTCCTCAACAATAAAATGAGCAACTAATAATATGAAAATGGCACGGCACCACCCTTCGTATTTTTACTCTCATTCCTCCCATATTTGGATAGATAAATAATAATAATAATAATTGGTATGACATCACCCTTCGTGCTTTAACTCTCTACCCTTCATGCTTTTACACTCTCTGAAAATGGCACGGCATCACCCTTCGTGCTTTTATACTAAAAAATGACACGGCAACACCCTTCGTAATTTTACACTCTTTCTCACCATGACAATGATAGTATAAATAATAAAAATGGCACGGCATCACCTTTCGTGCTTTTACACTCTTTCTCACCATATTCAACAATAATTAAATCAATAAAAATTTCATGAATAATGATCAAATAATCAATAATAAACTTAAACAGGAATATCTTAATTAAATAAGCAATTATTCAAAATGAAATAAATTCCTCCAGCATGCTTTGACTCAACCATAACGCATAAGTACTCGTCACCTCACATATACGTTGTACCCGCACATTACATCACATATCAAATAGACAAATAAATCCTACTCCCTCAAGTCAAGGTTAACCACGACACTTACCTCACTTTGCAACCAACTCAAGATTCCAATAAACCTTTGCCTCGCGAATTGTTGTCCGAATAACTCAAATCTGGTCACAAACAATTCAATATACTCATACGAATTATAGGAATTAATTTCATAACAAAATATTAATATTTTCCCACAAAATCCGAAATTACACTCCGAAAATTGTCCGTGGGGACCACGTCTCGGAACCCGAAAAAAGTTATAAAATATGAACGCCCATTCAACCACGAGTCCAACCATATAAATTTTACCAAATTCTGACATCAACTCGACCTTCAAATCCCCAAATCTTATTTTCAAATCCCTAGGCCCAAATCCTCGAATTTCACCTCAAAAATACGTAATCTAGTCGGAATACTCAATGATAATTCAATATTATTGACTAATAAAGATCACAAGTGACTTACCTCAAGTTTTTCCGTGAATTCTTGCTCAAATATTGCCCCAACCCGTACTTGAAATGTCCAAAAGTGAGAAAAATCTCGGAACCCCTCTATTTTTAACACTGTCAGTGTTTTCGCATCTGCTATGCACTTGGCCGCATCTGCGGTCTCGCAGATGCGAGGGTGGAGGTCACTTCTGCGGATTCGCTTATGCGAAGAAGCGTCCACTTCTGCGGTCCAAGGCCCCTTTAGCCCAGGCCATATCTGAGACCATTGCGCCGCTTCTGCGCTCGCGCTTCTGCGACGCACTTTCCGCTTCTGAGAGGCCTGGCTCGCTTCTGCGAACTCGCATCTGCGGTCTAAAATCCGCAGGTGCGATTACACCAAAAGGCCAAAATTTCAAATTTTCCTTAAGTCCAACTTTTGATATGTTAACCATCCAGAATCCACCGAGGCCCCCGGGACCTCAACCAAATACACCAATAAGTCCTAAAACATCATACGAACTTAGTCGAAACCTCAAATCACATCAAACAACGCTAAAACCATGAATCATACCCCAATTCAAGCTTAAGGAACTTAAGAATTTTTAACTTCTACATTCGATTCTGAAACCTATCAAATCAAGTCCTATTGACCTCAAATTTTGCACATAAGTCATAAATGTCATAACGAACCTATGAAAATATTTAGAACTGGATTCCGACCCCGATATCAATAAAAGTCAATTTGTAGTCAAACTTTAGAATCTATAAGCTTTCAAACTTCAAATTTTTCAACAAATGGCGATAACTCAAGCTAGGGACTTCCAAATTTGATTCTGGTCATACATCCAAGTTCCAAATCATGATATGGATCCACCGGGACCGTCAGAATATCGATTCGTTTGCTAAAATTGTTGACCGAAGTTAACTCAGTTGAGTTTTAAAGCATTATTTCTCATTTTTTCAATCAATTTTTCACATAAAAGCTTTTCGAAAAAATATACGGTCTGCGCACGCAAGTCGAGGAAAGCTGAATGGTGCTATTTGGAGTTTTAGAACACAAAAATAATATTTAAAATTAAAGATGACATATTGGGTCATCACACTCATGCCTCCCAGCGTTTGGAATGTATCGACCACCAGCGCAATGAACGGGATTCCCGACATGAAGTCGGGTAACATTGCGATATCAGCCCATATACTCATGCTTGCTCGCCATCCGTATGCTCAGGTGCAGGGGTGGATGAATCAGGTCATGCCACTAGTCCCAAACCTCAATCTGTGCCTCTAGCGAGTCCAAGTATGTCTAGTCAACCCTGGAACGATCATCCCATTGGTAATGTGTCCTAAGCCAAACAGGCGGAATAAGTACAAGCTGTGGTTGACCAAACTGGCGAAGGACTCGCTCGGTGGCATGATGCTCGACAATATCAAGACATATCAGTGGGACAGAAGAGCTCCACATAGCTCGGCCGCGGGAGCAATAATCGGGCAAACCAGCTATGAGCGCGTCGTTGTATGGCCTCCATAAGAACTATTAATCAAACACAGGAATCATGAGTAAACACAACACATATAAAGTCAGGCCAAGTAAACTTAAGTATACATGTACCTGCGCGTCTTCAAGCAAATCCAACAAATCCCTGTAATAGGGGAGATGATGTCGAGTCTCGATCTCGCGTTCGTATCCTCGCTCATCAACCCACCTCCAAGCTAAAGGGAGAAACGATGGAGGTGGTGCATCCAAAGCGATGGATGGTAGAGGTGGTTGGAACTACAGGAACCGCTCCCAGGCCCAAACCTAATATAGATTGTGGACGTAAAATTTAAGGTATTCTCACCCTATGTATGTTATAATCATAAAAAGAATTGACTATGTTTTCACCTGCAGCAGCAGTAAAAATCCGACAACGTCTCTCTGGGTGCCCATGGATGCCCGGCATATCTGCCTTTACAGGTAACCTAGAATAGTTGCACCCCAGCTATAACCAAGTAAATCATTTAGCCGCTCAAGATGATGTAGAAATCTCAAGCTGAATAGGTTTCCCGAAGTATTCGGGAATAGTACACCACCAAACATCAGCAGCACCACCAATCTCGTGTGTCGATCGATAACCTCCGGTGGTAAATCATCTGTAATCTCCGCGTCCATCGCCTCCAGATGCTGCCGGACGGGCGTTAGCTACAAACGAGTGGTTCCACTCAATGTCGTCTCCTCCGCTGGCTGGAATCCGGTGAGTCGTTGCAACATATGCAGGTAATGCAATCCCCTATAGTCTCTAAGAGCATGCGGGTAAGCTACAAGCAGCCCATCAACTGGCAGCCCGAAAAGAACCTCCACGTCCTCAAGCATGATGGTTGTCTCGCCGATGGGTAGATGAAACGTGTGCGTCTCCAGTCGCCACCACCTATCATAGCCGTGTCGAACTGCAATCGGCCTATCTCTATGATCCTGTAGAAACTCATATCCTGAAGGCGTCTAACTATATGGGAATGGAGTGGGTGGGCCCTAATGAACTCCCACATGTCGTCTATACGTCTGGCGCGGAATGTCTGGGACAAACACTACACATCCCATATGTATGAAGACCTATGCTCAGCCTGTAGCAACAGTAGCTCTAGCGATACAGGTCCGGGATGCACAAGCGGAACCTCCATGACGATGACTGTAAATTGAACAATATTAATTAAAGTATCTTTCTTTTTAATTGCTTAACATCTTTAAATTTATTACGATATCTTTAATATTAAAATTTATTCGATATTTTTAATATATTGTAGTTAGGTTGATACATTTTCTATATTATAATTTTATATGTTGGTTTACAATTTTATATGTTAGTTTGTTATTTTATATGTTACTTTATTATTTTATATGCTAGTCTACTATTTTATATGTTTGTTTATTATTTTATATGTTAGTTTCTTATTTTATATGTTTGTTTCTTATTTTATATGTTAGTTTTTTATTATATATGTTTGTTTTCTTAGTCACTTATCTTTAATTGTTAAATATTCATATAAAAATACTTATTGTGACAAATATTGTTATTTTTTAATGTTATTTTATTACATTTATTGACTAGAATTTGAGAGAGTTTGTGTTTGAACTATCATCTTTTTTCAGATATTTTTGGGATAACAAATAATTAAATAATTAATTTCAATAGCTATAAAGATACTACACAAAAGGGCACTATATTTTACTATGTTAAAGGGCACTACATTACAATTACAGACACTACATTAAAATTACAGGCACAACATAACACTACAGGGAACTAAACAACATTAAAGTCACATATTAGTATATGTACAACAATAACATCTAAATAAGATTAATTATTCCTAAAATAATAATTTATCTATTTTACTAATCTTTTAGCACATAAATAATCTAATCCGGATAAAAAAATAAATTAATTTAATCACAAAACAATCACGAAAATACATATACCATAGTAGAAAATAACCAATTACCATTTTTTATAACAACTAAAAACATTAATTATTCATAAAATAACAATTTCTCTATTTTACTAATTTTTTTAGCACACTAATAATATAATCCGGATGAAAAATAACAAATTAATTAAATCGCAAGACAATCACGAAATAATATAGAACACAATAAAAAATAATTAATAGGCATTTTTTATACATGAAGTTTAACAAAAATAAGTCGGAATACCTCGATTTTAATTTTTTTGAAAGTTGAAGATTTGATTATTTGGAGCCAAAACTGTCACGATCCAAAAACTAACCCCGGTCGTGATGGCGCCTATCGTGGAACTAGGCAAGCCGGCTCATTTCCAAAACAAACCGATATTTTTATTTTAAAGATAATTTCAAGGTTATTTAACATAAAAACCTTCGTAAAGGAGTTCCAATCAAAATAAAAGTGCGGAAGGAAAAGCCCGACATCGGGGTGTCACTAGTCATGAGCATCTACTATAATCTGTCTAACAATATCAAGGCTAACTCAGCCTGGAAAATAGCAAAATACAACTAGAGGAAGATAAGAGGGAGAAGAGCAGGGGCTGCGATCGCCAAACAACTACCTTGTTATCTCCAAGAAAATCTACAACCAGAATACTCAATAACCGCTACCATGATCAGCTACACCTGAATGTGCACACAAGGTGCAGGGAGTAACATGAGTACGCCAACTCAGTAAGTAACAATAATAAATAAAGACTGAGTAGTAGTGACGAGCAATAAAGAATATAACATTCATATCGAAAAATCTCAGTAAAATACCACATGCTTTTAAAAATCAGGATTTGAATCAAAACATCTCGTTTAACCCAGTTCCAGTAAAAATCATTTAAAGATATTTTTTTAACAGTTTTCAGACAGAGGAAAAATGCAAAGGTGAGCAAAAATGATGAAATCATAAACAGCCCCTCGGGCAAAACATCACTCATAAACAGCCCATCGGGCAAACCTCACAGTCACTCGTGCCACTCGGGCATACCTCACAATCACTCTTTCCACTCGGGCATACCTCATAATCACTCATGCATCTCAGTCACTCAGCACTCAGCACTCGCACTCAGTAGGTACATGCGCTCACTGGGGGGTATGTACAGACTCCGGATGGGTTCCTTCAGCCCAAGCGCTATAATCTGCGCTATAATCTGCACGGACAACTCACGTGCGATAATAATAAAGTATGCTGCAGGCGGGCAGCCCCGATCCACACTCATCCTCACCAATTTGGACCTTGGCCTCACTCAGTCATAAGTAACTCAAGCCTCTCAAGCATTTCAGTAAAATAGGGCATTCAGCCCAAAACATTTATATACATCAAAATAGAGTCATAAAACTGAGTTATGCGGTAAACAAGTATAAACATGACTGAGTATAGATTTTCAATCGAAAATAATGAGAGGATGGTAAGAAACAGCCCCTAAGGGTCCAGACAGCATTGGCGCAAGGCCCAAACATAGCATTCAGCCCAATTTATAGAAATTCTTTCTAAAACATATAAGTATCATATGGTTTCAACAAAGTATGCAACTTTACAGTTGCTACGGGACGGACCAAGTCACAAATCCTCAACAGTGCACGCCCACATGCCCGTCACCTATCATGTGCATCACTGCCAAAGGTCTATCTGGTGCTGGAAGATATGCTAAACTCTCCAAACTCTCTACCCGACGACTCAAAGCATTGGCCACCACATTGGCCTTCCCCGGATGGTACAAAATAGTGATATCATAGTCCTTAAGAAGCTCCAACCATCTCCGCTGACGCAAATTAAGATCCTTCTACTTTAACAGATACTGCAGACTCCGGTGATCTGTATAGATCTCACAATGAACCCCATACAAATAATGACGCCAAATCTTCAAGGCATGAACACTGGCTGCTAACTCAAGATCATGGACAAGATAGTTCTTCTCATGGGTCTTCAACTGGCACGAGGCATAGGCGATCACCCTACCCTCCTGCATCAAAACACAACTAATGCCTATCCTCATGGCATCACAATACACGGTGTAAGAACCTGAAGCTGATGGCAGAACTAACACTGGAGCTGTGGTCAAAGCAGTCTTGAGCTTCTGAAAGCTCTCCTCACACTCAAAACAACTCCCTGGTGTTGGCAGCGAAAACTGAAGGGAACCCATGGCACCGGGATGACTGGTAGAAGAACCAGGCATGGAAGAGCCCTGAACAGGTGGAGCACGGGACGAACTCTGAACTGGAAGGGCACTAAGTGATGAGTGGCCCTGATGAGAACTGTGAGAACCATGGCCAGATGATGCACCCCGATGAAATGGCCGAGCTGACTAAGCCTGCCTGAAATGACGACCACTACCGTGCTGGAACTGACCCCCAAAAGGAGCACCACTGAATCCACCCTGACCACGAGGCCTCTTGGCCTCCCTCTCAACCCTCTCCTGACTGCGAACCATCTCAATCTGTTGAGCAATGTCGACAACCTCATCAAAAGTAGAACCCGAAACCCGCTCCCTGGTCATGAGCAACTATAGTTGATAAGTGAGGCCATCAATAAACCTCATGATCCTCTCTATGTCCGTGGGAACCAACCAGATAGCATGAAGGGCCAACTCAGAAAATTGCATCTCATACTGTGTCACCGACATATCACCCTGGTGAAGCCGCTCAAACTGTCTGCGCAGCTCCTCTCTGCGGGATCGAGGCACGAATTTCTCCAACAAAACCACGGAGAACTGCTGCCAAGTAAGGGGTGCTGCGCCAACAGGACTACGCCTCTCGTAAGTCTCCCACCATCTGAGTGCAGCCCCAGAAAACTGAAAGGTAGTGAATGAGACTCCACAAGTCTCCAGAATACCAGCAGTACGGAGTATCTTCTGACACCTGTCCAAAAAGTCCTGAGCATCCTCTCTCTCCGTGCCACTGAAAGGTGGTGCCTGAAGTCTCCTAAAGCTCTCCAACCTACGCTGATCATCCTCAGGCATAGCGGGAACCACATAATCCTGAGCAACAGCAACCGGTTGGGCTGGTGGTGCCTCCGGTGTCTGAAGTCCCTGAATAATCTGCTCGGGTGTGCGAGCGATGGGAGTCTGAGTGTCTCCCATGGCCTGAGAAATGGTTGCGGCCGTCGAAATAGAGGCTGCCTGAGCAAGGCCAGTACACGCTGTCAGAATCTGAGCTAGGGCCTCCTGAAGGCCTGGAATCACAATAGGCACAGGTGGTGCCTGAGCTGGTGCATCAACAACTGGAACCTGGTCCTGATCTGGGACAACCAGTGGATCTACAAGTACTACCCCAGCTGCTGTACGGGCTGCACCTCTGCCCCTACCACGGCCTCTACCACGGCCTCGGCCTCTCGCGGCACTAGCTGGTGGTACTGGTGGCTGGCCCTCCTGACCGGTAGTACGAGTCCTCACCATTTGTGAGAGAATGAAACAACAGATGTTTAGTTACTAGAATCAACAAATTCGCACGACAAGAATTCAAGAATGTGGAGTTTCCTAAAGGTTCTGCAGCCTCCTGAAGATAAGTACAGATGTCTCTGTACCGATCTGCAAGACTCTACTAAACCCGCTCATGACTCGTGAGACTTGTGTAACCTAGGCTCTGATACCAATCTGTCACGACCCAAAAACTAACCCCAGTCGTGATGGCGCCTATCGTGGAACTAGGCAAGCCGACTCATTTCCAAAACAAACCGATATTTTCATTTAAAGATAATTTCAAGGTTATTTAACATAAAAACCTTCGTAACTGAGTTACAATAAAAATAAAAGTGCGAAAGGAAAAGCCCGATATCGGGATGTCACTAGTCATGAGCATCTACTACAATCTGTCTAACAATATCAAGGTTAACTCAGCCTGAAAAATAGCTAAATACAACTAGAGGAAGATAAGAGGGAGAAGAGCAGGGGCTGCGATCGCCAAACAGCTACCTTGCTATCTCCAAGAAAATCTGCAACCAAAACACTCAATAACCGCTACCGTGACCAGCTACACCTGAATCAGGGAGTAACGTGAGTACGCCAACTCAGTAAGTAACAACAATAAATAAAGACTGAGCAGTAGTGACGAGCAAAAAAAGAATATAACATTCATATCGGAAAATCTCAGTAAAATACCACATGCTTTTAAAAATCAGGATTTGAATCAAAATATCTCGTTTAACCCAGTTCCAGTAAAAATCATTTAAAGATATTTTTTAACAGTTTTCAGACAGAGAAAAAATACAAAGGTGAGCAAAAATGATAAAATCATAAACAGCCCCTCGGGCAAAATATTGTCATATACAGCCCCTCGACAAACCTCACAGTCACTCGTGCTACTCGGGCATACCTCACAATCACTCATGCCTCCCAGTCACTCAGCACTCGGCACTCGCACTCAGTAGTACCTGCGCTCACTGGGAGTGTGTACAGACTCCGGAGGGGCTCCTTCAGCCCAAGCGCTATAATCTACACGGACAACTCACGTGCCATAATAATAAAGTATGCTGCAAGCGGGCATCCCCGATCCACACTCATCCTCACAAATCAGGCCCTCAGCCTCACTCAGTCATACATAAACCTCTCAAGTCACTCGGGCATTTCAGTAAAACAGGGCATTCGGCCCAAAACATTTATATGCATCAAAATAGAGTTATAAAACTGAGTTATGCGGTAAACAAGTATAAACATGACTGAGTATAGATTTTCAATCGAAAACAATGCGAGGATGGTAAGAAACAGCCCCTAAGGGTCCAAACAGCATTGGCGCAAGACCCAAACATGGGATTCAACCCAATTTACAGAAATTCTTTCTAAAACATATAAGTATCATATGGTTTCAACAAAGTATGCAACTTTACAGTTGCTACGGGACGGACCAAGTCATAAATCCCCAACAGTGCACGCCCACACGCCCGTCACCTAGCATGTGCGTCACTAAAAATAGTAGAATGATACAAAATCTGGGGTTTCATACCCTCAGGACTAGATTTACAATCGTTACTTATCTCAAACCGGTCAAATCTCTACCCCGCAATGCTCTTGCCTCTGGACTCGGCCTCCAAATGTTCCAAATCTATTCACAATCAGTACAATACCATCAATATACGCTAATGGAATGAATTCCATAAGAAAAGCTTCAAAATTAGACCAAAACCCAAAATTGGCTCAAACCTGCCCCCGGGCCCACGTCTCGAAATCCGACAAAATTTACAAAATTAGAAAGCTCATTCACTCACGAGTCTAACCATACCAAATTCATCAAAATCCGACATCGTTTGGTACTTCAAATCCTTAAATTATTTTTCAAAAATTTCAAGCCCTAACCCCTCATTTTCACTAATTACCATCATTAAACAACAGAAAAATCACCATATATACAAGTATTAGGCTCAAGTAACTTACCTCAATGAAATTCCCTTGATTCCCTCTTCAAAACCCTTCAAAAGCTCAAAAAACCGAGTTGAAATTGTGAAGAATGACCAAAAATTCGCGAAGGGTTCAATTTATGCCTTTCTGCCCAGCAAAACCGCATCTGCGGTCCAGATAGCGCGCCTGCGCCCAAAAGCCCGCATCTGCGGAAGTCACTTAAGGTCCTAAAACCCGCACCTGCGATCACCTCTTCGCACCTGTGGTCTCGCAGGTGCGATCCCTTATCCGCTTCTGCGATAAAACCCCAGGCTTCCAAACCCCGCACCTGGAGCAGCACAAGCTGTATTTTTCCAACTTCAAACTTCCCGTTAACCTTTCGAAATCATCCCGAGGCCCTCGGGACCTCAATCAAAAATACCAACAAGTCATATATCAACATACAAACTTAGTCGAACCTTCGAATCACTCAAAACAATATCCAAATACCAAATTACCCTCGGATTTAAGCCTAAGAACTTCTAAATTTCCAAATTCGGCAACTGATGCCGAAACCAACCAAACCACGTCTGAATGACATCAAATTTTGCACACACGTCACAAATGACACTATGAACCTACTCCAACTTTCAAAATTTCATTCCGAACCCGATATCAAATTTTCCACTGCCGATTGAAATCGCCAAATTTCTAATTTCGCCAATTCAAGTCTAATTCTACCACGGACCTCCAAATCACATTCCGGAAACATCAGAATTCAAATCCGAGATCGTTTACACATAGGTCAACATCCGGTTGACTTTTCCAACTTAAGTTTCTACTTAAGAGACTAAGTGTCTCAATTCACTCTGAAACTACTCCGGTCCCGAACCAACTAACCCGATATAACATAATATAGCTGAATAACACAAAAAGAAGTAGAAATGGGGAAAACGGGGCTATAACTCTCGAAACGACCGGCTGGGTCATTACAGAAACGAGCAACCCACTACACGATAACGCCTTATATACGATGTTAGCTTGCTACAATATCGAGAATCTACACTTTTTGTGGGACCGATGAGCTCCAACCGAACTTTTTTCGTTAAAAATTGGGAGGGGGGGGGGGGTGCGTCTGTGGGGAAGGAAGAAGAAGGCACGCTTATTTATATAGGTATAGAGCGCATATGTATCGCGCTATAATATAGCGTAGTACATATGCGCGCTATACCTTCCCGCCCATTTTAAGTTCAAATATAGCGCGGCTATTCATCGCGCTATACCTTAACGGACAAACGTGTCGTTAAGATATAGCGCGGTGAATAACCGCGCTATATATATAATGGTATCCAGCCCCATCTTTTTTTTTTTTTTTTTACCTATTATAGTCACTTGAGTCCAAAAATATCACAATTAGGTTTCGGACTCGCAATAACCCAAATATAACAAATCTTAGGAAAAGTAACTTATCTTCTAATGATTGCCCGAGTATGTAGGAATGTATGTAGTATTCGTGCTCAACAAGTCTACGAGCATCTATACTATTCTTATGAGGATTGATTAAAGGAATAAAATCACTTATAAATGTGAAAAAATATCTTTTGCACGGAAACATGTAGACATATACGATGCAAAAAAAAAAAAAAACTTACGGTCAATTTTGATATTAAGAATTATTAATTTTGATACAATTTATCCCTTTTTCGTGAATATAATTCGTCAACTGACATCAAACTTTCAATATGCAAACAAATTCTCTTATTATAGTATTAAATATTAATTTTGTATTTTAACAATATCTATGACAAGCTTATATCCTTTTCTGCTTTTATGTATAAAGAAATTCTATCTCAATCGATTTAATTTCTCTATTTTAATTGAATATTAAATATTCAAAACCGAAAAAAGAAAAAGAAAAAAAGGTTCTCATTCTTGTATAAATTAAACGAATTATATAAGAAGAAGAAACCTTTCTTGCATAGCAAAGGGCAGAAATGCTGAATTCTGTTTCTCAATAAATAAGACGCATATGTTGACTCTACAAACAAAATCACATGTTTGGTTTGAAAGCCGATTCGAACACCAGAGAGACTGGTTCCTATAAACCAAGTATACGAAGAATGTCTTGTTTTCAAACCCAGACATGTTTAGATTATGTTTCTCGTGATTTTTCAACCATAAACAAGACATTTACTTTATGTTTCTCGTGATTTTTCAACCATACGATAACTTCTACAATGCTTTGTAGCTTTAGAGATTTTTCCCTGGAAAAGTTTTCAAAATCAAGCAATTTTTTAATGTCCTACTTGCACCTTTCTAGTGAATGTGATCATTTCTAATCTTGTACATCCAAACATCCATCTTAATATCCGCACATTAACAACACTCGTCTTATGAATACATTGAACTTTAGTTACCCAACATTCACTCTGATTACAAGACGAAATGTTGTATAATTATCCTATCCCAAAATAGAAATGAGAGTGTTAATATCTTTAAAATGTTGCATAAACTTAAAAATGTGACAGAAAAATCTTCTCAATTATTGTAGTAGGTGTTAGACAAAAGGAAGGACCACATCTCTGAAGTCCTCCATAACCTCTCAAAGCTTCCATTCACATGAACCACAATATCAAACATATCCAGAATAGGTAACATGTGAAACTCCAAAGTAACACACAAAACATGAATTTCACTATTTTTCCACTTAAAACTATCAAGAGGAATCACAATGCATCTTTACAGATTCTAATCACATTACAAGTATCACGGATACCATGCAAACGATGGTTCATTTCACAAAACTAATCGATGCAGCCACTGGTTTTTTATAGTCTTTTCCAAGATTCATGCACACATACAAAACCTAACTAGTTGTCTTTCCTTTCATTATTCAAATAAAAAGGAAATGAATTACGATATTTCCAGGAACCAGTCGATACATGTATAACATGCAAGTGCAACATTAGTAAAGTTCAGTACCCACTTTGTGGTCCTTATATACATTCTAGATATAGCAATATGGGTAATAAATGAGAAGATATTTAATTTCCATTCAAGAGGTAGTGGAGTAGATGGGCTTGCATACCTATCTCTTGATACCAAAAGAAAGAAAACCAAGTTGATGCAGCAAGTAGCAAGTGAATTAATCACATTATCTTCTTTCCTTTAAAACGTACGGAACCATTGGCCCAGCTATCTTTTCTGACCTGCACCCTGCAAAGGAAAACTCAGGCAAAACATGAAGGATGCAAGAGGGTGTTAACTTGCTTTCATTCTAATGTATTTTGGCCTAGTTGGAAACAAATGTTAAATGAAAACAATTGAACAAATAAGGCAAGTGATGCACCTTAGGCTTAGCAACCTATCATCTTCACATATGTTTTCCCTTAAAGGTCCAACGTTAATCGTGTGCACCCAAGGGGAAAACTATAAAGATTCTTGTTTCTAAATTGTTAGTCCTTCCAGAAGGAACCTTCGTCAATGCTGGAGCTATAGGAACAATCTTTAGATTGTGTCCTTTGTCAATGACAACCATCTCAACTATGCAAAATATGTCTGGGGGTCAAAATGTATTCATTCAACAAAATCTGCACACATATTGAATGGCTAAGTAAATTAAATGCTGACCAATCGGCTTCTCCAAATAAAGATCCATGTTAAATCCAATGTTCATAAATGCTACCAGTTTTTACATTCAGATGAGCACTGTATTATGTTTCAGTTAATATTACCCGACATCTACAATTAACAAGCTTTATTAGTAATGCCACCAACAATCAGCAGCAGGGCGTGTAGGTGCCAAGCTTCAACAAACTACATATCCAAAAATCACAAACCCTATCGTCGACCAAAAAATCACCCCAAACAGCAAGCAAGCAATGCATTTTAAGGAAACTTAAACAAGCAACATTATGCTTGCAATACAGGCAGCTGAAAGCTTCAAGAGAACTGTTTAATGCAAGTAAAACCACTATATAATTATTAGCAAATGTCGTCTTGGCTTGAGAAGTAGATAATATACCACATTAAAAAAGGTTTAGAATTTATTGCATTCAACTCAACCTAGACTTGCATCCAAAATCTGATGATCATATTTTGTGTACCTACCATGTAAAATTACAAAGGCTATACCAAGCCTTACAGATGGCACTTGCATTCAAGATCTGATGATCATACTTTGTTTACCTATCATATAAAATTACAGAGGCCACCCAATGCAAACCTACAACCTAAACATTCACATTCACTTAATGGCGGGGCAGAGATATACAGCAGTATGTAACCCAAAAGCAGTTTAATTACACGACCTGGTAAAACCACAAAAGTCAGATCATCCAGAAAATTCAAGCGAACTTGGGTTTCGGCATTGGCATTGATGAGGCAATTTGATGTAACGAAGCATTTTGATGTACGGGACCAAGCTTTTGGATCCAATGATGAAGCCCTTTCTTGTGATCTTGCAACATTGACTTTTGCACAAGATTCAGAGTTCCGTCATGAGCAACTGATGACTCGAACTGCTCCAGTACCTTCACAATCTGCCAAAACTCAGGCCTCTTTTCTGGCTGCAGAGCCCAACACAGTTCAATTAAAGCTTTCATGGCTGGAGGGCAATCCCCAGGAATAGGTGGTCGCATATTCTGAAGGCCAAAAAAGACAAGTACTTTTAGGATTACATATATCCCTAATTCGCAGGAATATGAAAAAGCATCAAAGGAGAAGAAGATTTTTGCTGGGAGGGGTGGAGGATGCCCGAGGGGCATGTGGGTTGCTATTACGTCAAAATGCTCAGCCATGCAGAGGTCAAAGTTATTTGCGCCAACAAGTTCTTTGGGAAGGAAATAAAGCATTAAGTGAATGATACTTTACCATTCAATGATAATTGATTATAAAGTTCAAAATAACACAATATTACAAGAGTGCCAGAAGTAGATGAATAAGAAAACACCGAAATTTGGAGCGTACCTTGTTTACGACAGCAAAAGCAGCCTGTACTGGTGTCATATCTTCATAAGGAATGGTTCCAGCCACCATTTCCCATAGAATGAGTCCAAAGCCATACACATCAACCTTCCGGCCATATGATTTTCTCTTAATCATCTCTGGTGCCATCCAACGGTAAGTACCTGGATCATCAGCCAGGAGATCACAGTATGCCTCCTCACAAGCAATTCCAAAATCAGCAATTTTCAGGTGAAATTCCTCACTGATAAGTATATTCTCTGGTTTGAGGTCCCGATGAATAATGTCTTGTGAGTGAATATATTCCATTCCACGAGCAATATCCATGGAAAGTGCTATCAATTTGCCCAAGATTAGGGATTTATGCTCAAGCTTATGCAGGTACGCTCTCAAAGAACCCTCCGATAGATACTCAGTAACAACACAAAAGACTGGTGGTTGTTTGCATGCACCTACGAACTGCAAGGGGTCATATGAACCAAATCACAAAGACGTTTTATAAGGAAAACAAGTTAGCACAATTGCTCTATTTTCTAAAAATGGAGACTATAGTTAGAGGCAAATGACGGAATGAAATTTTTTAGGCAAGATAATCAGACACAGTTAAATAGATGCAACAGCAGAGTTGCATATACTTAAATGAAATGAACCAGATAAGAAATTTAACTCTATTTTACTACCTTTACAACATTTGGATGGTGGAGACGAGACAAGAGAGTAACTTCTCTAATAAACTGATTCTCCAATCGAGTTGCTAAAGCTCCAATTTCGTCATTATCTGGTATTCTAATAATTTTCACCGCGACAGCTTCATCCTTGTATTTCCCGTGGTAAAGCTGACTGTGCGCACCGTGTGCAAATCTTAGCCCAAGAAACAGCTTAGAAAGATCAATTGTATATTCATCTGCTGTTTCTACAGAACTGACCCTACCAACACCATGATCAAAGTACCTACTCCATGCTGAATCCTTCCGGCTCTTTGATTTATCATGGAACTTCATTGACGTGAAATGCCGAAGGGGACTTGTATTTGCTGGAGATCTCGAACCAGGAGACCTTAACAAAGGCGACTTTGTTCCGCGGGAATCTTTGTGAAACGACTTGCTCATAATTTTCTTCTCATGTTCCTTCCTTTGTGGATGTGGAGTTGAGAATCTCTTCTGACTAGATCGAGCTTCCTTAAAGGTATCGGAAATTGCTGTTTCTGGATGAGGTGATACAGTCCTCTGTTTGTTTGTAGTTGGGTTGCGCTGAAGTCGCACAACGGTTGGCTCAGGTCTTGGATTAGGAGAAGCAGTTTCAGGTCTTGTTTTTGCACCTGCAATTCTTCCTGACTGAATAGTAAAAGGAATAGAGGCCAATCTTGCAGAATCCAACCTATGACAAACTGTATGAGAAAACTTTGTTCTCCTAATCCAAGAATTAACCTCTTCATCCATTTTCTTCAATCAGCCTAGAACACCTGATAACAAGTAAAAAATCTCTCCTTTTCCTCCTCCTTCAGCTCAGAAGAAGTTCCAAATTCAAGAATTCCCTTCAAATCCCCTATGAATTTTGCCAAGCTTTCTACTGACAATTTCTTCAAGTCCATCAAAGGGTGGTAGAAAATCAAGAAATCAAACTCCAACCTTCAAATTCAGTGTAAACATCCTTCATACCCCAAGTGCAGATAAACCATAAATGATCAATCACCTTCAAAACAACCTTTTCAACACCAAAACTAAAGCTGGAAAAATCCCAATATCTCTATCAACTAAGCCAAAGATCAAAACTTTTTAACCTCTAACAAACAATAGTTATCAGCAAATTATACCATCAAACTTGTAGACCTACCAAATGCCACTTTCATACCCATCAGCAGCAGAAGGAAAAAAAAAACCAAACTATTACCTCAAAAAGCAAAACAACCCCTCTTCAGCTCCAAAGTCAAACACCCCCACCATCTTCTTTCAAAACCTGGAAGATCCCACAAACAAATTAAAAAATATAAATACATAAGATTTAAAAAAGAAAAAGCCAAATGAAATAATATTAAAAGCATACTTAATTGGCTTAAAGATAAAGAAATACACATCATGATAAACCCCATTAACCCACTAACTCAGATAATCATTTCCCCAAATACAAATCACAAATCGATAAACTAATCAAGAAATATAATAAAGAATAAAAAATACCCATTCCATAAAAACAAGATCCGTGTACCAACACACTTACCCAAAGGGGTATTTTTCTTGATTTTTCCAAAAAAAACAACTCGTCTTTAACACAAACTCTTTGTATTCTTTCTTCTTCTTTTTCACTTCTCTCTCTCTCTCCTCTCTCTTAAACCATTATTAAATGTAAGAGAGGAAAGAGAGAAGAAAACATCAAAAACTCCATTTAAAACTAGTATCCTTATTCATATAAGCTAGACTGCTAGACTAGGGGGTTGTATCTAAATAAAAATACGTACAAAGTTATACGTGAGGTGCTTTATGTGGACCAATTGTTGCACGTAGATGATTCATGTGGACCCGGTTTTGTTGCTGACTACAAAAAATTGGGCTATTCTAGTGGGCCCTAGGAGTTTGGGTGGGTGGTGGAAAGTGGGGCCCATTAGAAGATAGTCAATAAAAGACAGAGAGAGAGAGAGAGATATTAGTATATAACTATATATATCAAAGGGAATAAAGCAATTTAATTGGGAAGAATACAAAGTCCCTATCAGAGAATTGAGGTACGGAATAAAGGAAAACTCAGATTTTTAATCCTTTTTTTATCTTTTTCGTTTTAGCTTTATTATTTTTAATACTTTGATACGGTTAAATGGTACGGTTGTCACGGATATGTAGGATTGTGGTTGGGTGAGTGGACAGTAAATTAATACTACTCCTCAATACTTTTTAGGCGACACAATTATTTTTTATATGTATATAGTTTGCAAATATACATATTTTATTTTAAAACTTAAATAATTTATATTAAAATTAAATAGTTGGATTCTCATACTTTAAATTTTGCCACATAAAATAAAACATAGAATATATAATTTCTTCTTTTCTGAAAAACTAACAATTTTGATCATGGAGTAATTTTTTTATTCTAGTTTAATCATTGTATTATTCAAACAAGCATATGTACGTTGGATTAAAGATAATCCATATTCTTTTATAATTAAAGCTAAAGGAGCTAATAGATGCATTACAATCAATAAAAATATAAAAAGAAAAAGAAGAGGATAAAATCAACTCCCTCAAAATGAAGTGAATCTGCACATATGTAAATGAGCTTAATATAGAAAAAATATGAGACTAATACTGGCGGTCAATAAAATTTTAGGTAATAATTTATTGGTACTTATAAGTTATAAGAGCCATTCATATAGTTTGTCTGAGTTTGATCTTTACCATTTTTTTTCCCTCTTTGATGCGTTTCTATTTACTAGAAAAGTTAGAGAGAAAAATGAGAGTGACAGGAGGATGGGGAAGGATGAAGATTTATTAGCAACTTCATATGAGAATCTTAGTGGGCGTTTAGACATAAGAATTGTAAAATTTCAAAATAGGGGAAAAAATTTTTCTAAGTGAAAATGGTATTTAGAGTTGTGTTTGGACATGAATATAATTTTGGGTTGTTTTGAAGTTTTATGGGTGATTTGAGTGAAAATTTTAAAAAATAACTTTTTGGAGTTTTTCAAATTTTCGAAGATTTCCAAAATACATATTCAAGTGAAAATTGAAAATTTTATGAACAAACGCTGATTTCGAAAAAAAAAAAGTGATTTTTTTTGGAAAAAATAAAAAATTTTCTTATGTCCAAACAGGCTCTTAAAGTAGCTTTTCTCGTGGTATCAGATACTCCGATGGTCAGCACCTCACACCTACAATTCAGGGTTGTGAGTTCAAGTCAACAAAGGAGCAATAGCTCTAACAAAGGAGAATCAAAGGGAGAGGAATTGAAAAAAAGAAAAAAGGAAAAAAAAAGTCTGCCTCTATAGTTAAATTCAAAACCAGGATCATAATTTCTTAATTTAAAACTCAACTTTCATGTTTGACTGTGGAAATACATGCTAAATTTTGATATCTTAAATTCGGCCTAGAGATCTTGTGCTTCTTAATTTTTTTCCTCCTAGAAATTGTGATATTGGCATTGAATAAGGTTTCTTTAACTTGCTGGTGCTTTTATTCGACGGATGTAGAAAATCTAATATTTCTTTTGATTTTTTAATCTTAGTATTTCTATATACCATCAAATGTCATGATAGAATAGAAATAATATCGTCATCATCCTTAATTAGAGGTCCCGTGTCCAAACTCTAAAATGAAGAAACTGATCATAATAAAGAGTGTTCCCCATTAATGAATCCGGCCATAACATAAGGCTTTTACTTTCACACCTCTCTATCTATAGATAGAGAGAGATCCGCTGCGTGAGCAACCCGACTATGCCTTACATATGCTCTACAGGCCGCACGTAGTTTTTCTTCGTACGAAATATTTTTTCTATTTGTAATATTGAAATTAAATTAAACTTTTTTTCCTACTGTTTTTTTTTTACGAGGAACAAGGAGGAAGCCACAAGATGCACTACCATGGACATGCTTATGCTTGTGTTGTTTGTTTTCCTTTTTAGAACAACATTTCTTTTAACTTTAAGGGTTCGTTTGGTTAGAAATATATAAGGAAGTTTCATTTCGTATAAGTTATAACAGTTCATATTGCTTACATATCTTTTCATTTCTAACATAAAATCATGCATAACTAACATGATTTTTACATAAATAATAAATGTTTAGTTTTGTTTGATGGATGTGGAAAATCTTTTCTTTTATTAATTTATTTTCCGAATATGAGCATATATTTTTTTATATACTATTAACGGGCGTAGGATGGATGAGACTACTCCATCATTAATCAAGCTTTCAGTTCGAGCTTTGTAAATGCAAAAGAATTTTGGTACGCGAGTGCTTCCCCCTTTTAATAAATTCTACACGAAGCACATCTGAATAATTAATCAAGCAAGTAAATATTGAATACTAAATGATTATATCAAAAATGAAACTAGAAAGTGATGGCTACGATAGCACTGAAATACGAACTCGTAGCATTGTCATTAAAATTCTCAATATTGAGTATGTCCACTTGGAGATATATTCCGCGTGTAATATACATATTCTACGGTTTCTCTTTTTTTATGCTTTTGGTATTTAGTATTCGAAACTTATTGGTTGAAATAGTTCAGTTACAGTCAACTAGGCTCGCTAATAGTAGGAATAAAGCGCTTTATACTTAAAATATTCATTCTTAAGGTTCGAACCCAAGCCTTCAAATTAAAAATGAAAAGATTTCAAATATCTCACAACACACTTAAGATTTTTTCTTTCGACATGTTTATAAGAGGGTTCATGTTTAACTCATCTAACTTGCACGGAAGCTGTAGAGATATTAAATTAGGTAAAAAAGAAATAGAAGAAGAAAAAGGAGAAGAAGACAATTAGAATTATGTCAGGAGCCATTAATCGTATCCCTTGCTGTCTTAGTTAGTCCAATTCTATGTTGTCCCTTTTAGACGGAACAAACATGTCTTTTGGTTTGTTGATGAGACAATTTGTAACAGCGTTTCAGGAAAAATCAAAAGCATAAAAAGGAGACAATTAATATTCAAATGGATTGGTGATGTTATTGAGACTTGGTTGGGTTTGTAGCTGATAATTTCTCATATTATTTTTTCTATTTTTAGGGTATTCATGGAATTGCATTAATTATACCTGATGTACGCATTAAGCTTACTCAATTTGACGCAGTATAAATCACAAATTAGGTTTTCTTTTCTAGTTTTTGTTTATCATATGCAAATACCCATATCAGTAATAAGAATATATGTAAAATAAATGACACGTAATATATATATTATTGATTACCTGAGTTTGTATCAATTTATATATATATATATATATATATATATATATATATATTATTGATTACCTGAGTTTGTATCAATTTTCCGTGAGTCGTCGTTCAGTTATATCGAAGTTAATAAAATGAATAACTCGTAATGCTTTATATAGAGAGATTTGATTTAGTAATTTATTGCAAACATTTTTCTCTTTGTTGAAGTCCATCGTTAGCATTGGGTATTGGAAAGTGATTTTAAACCCCACCATGCTTTTTCTTCCAACATTTTAAACTCCGACATGTGGTTGGTTAGATTCAGAACCAAACATTGAGCACGAGAGAATTCATAATAATTGATATTTGTGGGAAGGAGAACTCAAAATTGATACTTAATTAGAATTTTATCACAATTAAGATAAATAAATCGAAAGTATAGTTAACTTTTCAAATAGTATGAAAATTCTTTAGTATTCTCTATATACGAATTCCAATCATCTCTTCTATTTATTTTTTTAGACATAATCTCCATATTTGAAGGCTAGGTAATATTATTTTTTTTTTACATTATTATGTTACCTATAAGATATCTACGGATGATCCTTCATAAAAAGTGAAATTTATCCTAATATTGAATAAAAGGGGGATTACCTACCATCAGCAGAAATAATTTGATAATGTAAAACATTTATACTATTAATGTATATAAACTAAACTATGTACGTTTGAACACATATAATGTTCTTTTAGAGGGTAGTGTATTGACAAATACAAAAGATTGCAGGAACCTCCCTTCCAAATAATTATAGGGAAACTTACACAAATGTCCCAAATAAGTCTCAACTTACCAACCTCTAGCCATTGGTCATAGACTTACTAAAAGTAGCTAAACACATATAAAAATTGAAAAACCAAATAAATAAGGTTCTTTCTCTCAAAGAATCACATGCAAAAATCTCCTTCCATATTTTTAAGCGTGATTAGCAACATTAGATGCAAGATGGAAAGGAAATTTCATGGATGAGGTAGCAAATAAGGTGATGAAATACAAAAAAAAAATTACAATATTCCAAAATCTAAGCAAAAAGGGAACATTTTCAATGGGTATACTTAAAATTCATACACATTTCAAAAATCTAAGCAAAAAGGGACTTTTTCAATGGGTATAGTTAAAATTCATTGAAAACATATAGATAAGTCAATATACAAAATTTAATTTGAGGAAGATTGGAGGTGATTTGGACTGGTTTTGTATCAAAATTCGTAATTAAATTGAGTTCAAAAAATTCTTCTGCGACACATGTATCAAACATGTATCACGCATGTATCTCACACACATGTATACATGGATATACATGTGATACACAATTGATACATATGTGATACACAAATCTTTTTTTTCATGTTCAGTTTTTATTTCGAATTTTCAATTCAAACCACCTCAAAACTTCACCAAATCATCCCAAAACTGAGATTCAAGCTCTTTAAGATATACCCAATCTATTCTAATAACACCCACTCAAAAGAAAACAAAATTTGACCTTTTTGTTACAAATAGCTAATTGGCTAATATTAGTAATATTTGGCTAATATTAGTAATATTTTATGAATTGGCTAATTTTTATAATGACCTACTTATAAATGGACATAGCTGGTATTTTCCAGTTTGAGTAGCTAACTGCTCCGGGCTGTGATGTCCGAGCCCATATATACTAACAGGTGCATTAATAATCTATTATATCAAGTAACCATTATATTATTCATATTTTTCCTATCTATACTACATTATAAACTTACTCCCCTTCCTAAAGAAGTTATCACTTAATTACATTAACATATAAAATTTATAATTTATATACCGTACAAAATAATGTATTAGACTTCAATCTTACCCATTTTTTGTCCCTCTTCTTCCTTCCCCAAGTTTGTATCAAATTACGTCTGGAATATTGCGACGGAGAAACTCACTAGTTGTCTTTCCCCTCTCCATCTTCTGCTACGATCAGATTGTTTTCCCCTTCTATTTATCTTTTTAATTACATCTCTTAAATATGTCCCATGAAATAAGAATGGTGAAAGGGCTTAGATTTATCTGAGAATTCACCCGAATGTAAATGGCATTGAAGTACGCTGATAATGTCTCTCTCAATCTGGGTGATAGGCCAAGGAAACTTCATCAATTCGGTGCGCTTGAGGAAGCATAGAGACGAAGCAATCAAAATGTGAAGCACAAGAAAAGAAACACCACCTTTATATTAACTAGGCGTAACCTAGATTCAACCCATTGTGAAATTATTATTTATTTAGATTGGGTATTATTTTAAATGATTGGGAATATCTTTTGGAGTTTATATCTCAACTTTGAGAGAATTTAATGAAGATTCGAGGTGGTTTTGGTTAGAATTTCATATTGAAACTCGAAGAAGAGACATAAACAAATTGTATATATTTTGTATGTCGAGTGTAGAAACGGCATACAAAATATATACAACGAATATAATTGTATGTAAATTCTAGTTTTTAACTGGATTTTCTATTAAAAAGAATGTATGTAAGTTGTAGTAAAATTGTATCCAAGTTGTAGATAAATATAGTTTTTGACCGAATTTCTGTAGAAAAAAATATAGTCAAGTTGTAGATAAATTGTAGATTTTGACCTATTTGTATATATTTTATAATTTTAGTTACTTTTCATAAATAGAAAAACTTAGACAAAATCGGGTAAATAAATTTGCTCTCGTATATATACAAAAAAGTAAAAGCAGAATATTTAAACTAATTATTTTAAAAGCAAGCTATTTTATTTCTGTAACTTTCAAGTTTCTACAGCAGAATATTTAAACTAATTGTATTTTTATTACTTCTTTTATGTCTTGTATTTTCATTGAAGTAACTGCTAATTTGTTTGTTTGGTGTTAGTCAACAACTCCTAATACATTACTAATAATCTCAACGTTACCGCACTGAGAAACATCCGTAATGATACCCCATCCATTCGTTTAGTCAACAAATCGTAAATAACAAAAATATAATATTTCTCAAACCCAAACGACAAAGCAGTGTACTTGATTTTGCCTCATCCGTGAGTTACCTCTTAAAAAAGGAATTGCAGGAGTCGTATTATGTTGTTTTTAATAGAAGGAATTCTTAGAAAATATTATTCTTCATTGATAAAAGCTGAACGAATGATAAGAGATCAAGTGGACGTTTCAATATATTAATGGCATTGTTATAAAATAAAGACCGTAAAGTAAAGACAAATATAGAGAAAAACTGATATATTATTTAATTTCAAACTAACGTACATAATAAACTGAAAATTTCTCTATTTATAGAAGAAATGAAGCAGCTGCGAGGCTTTTCTTGAGCTGCTTGTAAGCTGTCTGCATGAACTGCTTGCAACCTGCCTGTTTAATAAGAAATTGATGCAAATCATTTCATTGAGTTGCTTGCAACCTACGTGCATCAGCTGCTTGTAGATAAACTTCAATAGAGTATCAAACGGATAATCTTCTTCAGGAACATTATCTATAGCGGAGTAATAAATTAACATCCACAATATAATTATTTTCATAACACTCCCCTTGGATGTTCATTAAAAGATATTGTGCCTCGTTAAAACCTTACTAGGAAAAACTCAGTGGGAAAAATCCCAGTGAAGGAAAAAGAGTACACATATTTAGTAATACGCAATTCTAGTTGCTTCATTAAAAACCTTACAAGAAAATACCTATGGGAAAAACCTTAGTAAGAAAAAAAGAGTACAACGAATATTTCACTCCCCTTGATGAAAACTTTGTCCCAAATATTTGAGTCTCCACATTTCAATCTTGTATACCATCTTCTCAAAAGTTAAAGTTGGCAAAGATTTAGTAAATAAATCTGCTGGATTGTCACTTGAACAGATTTATTGCACATCGATGTTACCATTGTTTTGAAAATTATGTGTGTGGAATAATTTTGGGGGATGGTAATAGAACGGTGCGGGTGCGGGGCTGGCATGTTTGAGCATTAGTGGGGCGGTACCGGTTTGAGAGTTTGCGGTTGCGGGGCGGAGCAGGTTCAATTTTTAAATTTAAAAAATAACGCGGGGCGGGACGGGTCGCGGGTGGAGATTTAATTTTTTTGAACTAACGGACATAAAAGACTCTCTCAGACTCATTCTCTTGACAGCTCATCTCTCTCAGACTCTCCTTAGTCCTCTCGCTCGATAATCAGAGAAACATTTACGGTAGCTTTTAATTATCAGTGAAGGTCATTATTCTGTGGTTTATCAAGGATTGTGAGTCCCCTTTTCTCTCTGAATTCTACTTGTCACTATAGCTCCATTTTCTGGTTCTAGTAATCTTGAATTAAGTTCTTGGGTTTTATCTTTGTTGTGGAATTCCTATTTAATTTTGGTTTAAAACTTTGCATTTTCGATTATATCTTTGTAGCAATGTACTGTTATTGGTGTCATCTCCTAAAGCAGTAAGGAAGGTTTTCCTATGGAAAATTTTATCAAATACATTATGGGCATCAGTATTGCTTTGGTTTTCCTATGGGAAAGATTTACGTTTTTTGGTTGTTGATGTGGAAATGACGTTCAATATTTGTATTGGATGATGGAAAATCTATGTTGCACCAAAAGGTACTGGCAAAACCATTTGCCCATTTAATTTAATTTAATTTAAAGGCTGAAAATGATACCAAAGACATGGTGCAGTAATAATGTGTTTTGTCTAAACATGAACGCATGAAGCTATATATGCTGAATTTTGTTGCTTATGGATAGTTTTCTTCTGCCAAAAAAGATTAATGTTAATGTGAATAGAAATGAAATGTGGCAAAAGGGGTTGGGACTTGGGCACTGTTGAGTCTAATGAGGCTTAACTGTCTTAGTATGTTTGCATATGCATGGAATAGGACCTGTCATTCTAGTGTGGGTCTGAACCTAAGAGTGAGAGAGAGAAGATGGCAAGATATAGTTTCTGTCATAAACTGCTTAATTGACTCTTTTTTCATTTTTCATGTACACTTAGAAATGTCTAATAATATTAATTTAGCTTATTTTTTGTAGAAAAGTATGGAGTCTCAAACTGAAGAGAATCCGGTTTGTTCATCTTCTAGTACTTTTCCTATAGAGAGTTAGAGTTAATTGCCTATGCAAGTCGATGAAATTACTACTGAAGTTATTGATGAAACTGGGAAAAAAAAACTTATTTATGACGTATGGAAGCATTTTAAACCGGTAATGATTAATCGTGTTCGTTTTGGTGTTTGTAAGTATTGTAATACTAGTATCAAATCAACAAGAAATTGTGGGACATCGTCCATGTTAGATCATATTCGTAGTCGATGTCGCAAAAAGTCAAGTAACTTGGACAATAAGGGTAGTTCGGGGGGGTGATGGTGGCCAACAACACTATTTTAATCAAGACGTTTCATGCAGAGAACTTATCACGACCCCAAATTCCCTTTGTAAGATGTCGTGATGGCACCTAGTCTCTAAGACTAGGTAAGCCTATCAATTATGCGAAATACAAAACTGAAACTCAAATCTCAACATAAAAAATAAATCAAACCGCGATTCAAATAGTTACAACTTCCAAAATCCGGTAAAAATAAATCACAAGCTTCTAAGAATTTACTCTTATTGTCTCTATACATTAGAGTCTAAAGAGAATAAGGAAAACAACACAATAAGGATAGAAGGGGACTCCGAGGTCTGCGGACGCTGGCAGATATACCTTGAAGTCTCCGCGTGTAGCTAGTTCACTGATACCTGGTCTGATAGGAAGTACCTGGATCTGCACAAAACGATGTGCAGAACTGTAGTATGAGTACACCATAGCGGTACCCAGTAAGTGCCAAGCCTAACCTCGGTAGAGTAGTGACGAGGTCAGGTCAGGCCCTACTGGAATAATAAAAGACAGGGAGAAAAGTTTAACAATATAATAATAATAATGACAATGGGGATAAATCAAGTAAATAGTATGTCACAATTTAACTACACAGAATAAGGGCAATTAACACCTCGCGAAAGAAAAATAAAAATTTACAACTTTAAATATCAACAAGGGCACTCTCGAGGTACCGCCTCGTAGTCCCAAATCATAAATAAATTCATAATATCTCATTTCTTTATATCACCGCGGGAATCTTCACATTAAATTTTTAAAGAAAATATTTTTTCCGAAATAGCATCCCGCGTTTTAGCCACCCTTATCACACCACATGACTTCTAGTAGTTCCCCTGCTAGCCACGCGTATCAAGCCACCCTTATCTCACCGCATGCGTTTTAACACTCAGACCTTATACCACCGCATGCATATCAATATCACAATATATCATAATTTATACCTCAAGTGCCCAAATATTTTAACTTGCCAAAATAAATCAACAACTGTTATGAAAATATTATATTGTGGATGTCCATTCATTACTCTGCTATAGATAATCTTCCTGAAGAAGATTATCCATTTAGTACTCTGTTGAAGTTTATCTACAAGCAGCTGATGCAGGCAGGTTGCAAGCAACTCAATGAAATAATTTGCAACAGTTTCTTATTAAACAGACAGGTTGCAAGCAACTCAGGTAGACAGCTTACAAGCAGCTGATGCAGGTAGGTTGCAAGCAACTCAATTAAATGATTTGCAGCAGTTTCTTATTAAACATGCAGGTTGCAAGCAGCTCATGTAGACAACTTTCAAGCAACTAAAGAAAAGCTTTGTAGCTGCTTCCTGAAAAGCCTCGCAGTTGCTTCCTTTCTTCTATAAATAGAGGAGTTTTGAGTTCATTATGAACAGAAGTTTTAAAGTTGAATAAAATATCAATCTCCCTCTATACTTGTCTTCAGTTTATTTCTTTTATAGTCTTTATTTTATAACACGTTATCAGCACGAGTCTCTATGTTTGAATGTATAGTTATCTCTAACTTGAGATAATTTAGAGCAAAAGACGATGGAAGCCAAAGCTGCCTTAGGTAGATGTACTTAGAAATCTCATAACTTTGAACAAGGTTCGTTTCTAATCTTGCTTTCGCATGTTAATTATTTTCTGTATGGACAACTATTATTAACTACAAATGTTATGATGCTCTAACAATTTTATTTTATCCATGTGAGCAATATTGCATCTTGAGATAGAGTTGCAATCAATATATATGGCTAATGATTAAGAAGGATGGTACCCGTACAAGGACTATAGCACCAACATATATTTAGCCATCACTATTTACTTCTCTAATTAATTTTTCAGGTTTCATTTACGCTTTGGCAACCCTGTCCTTTAATATTATATCATTACTTGTCTAATGAAGCGTATTGAATTGTCATGTGGATAACAATAAAAGGTCCACTTAAACTCCGGTAGAGTCTGCAAAAAAACACGCACACACACACACACACACACACACACACACACACACACACACACACACACACACACACACACATACACACACACACATACAACCACCAGAAGTGATTGTGTTTCGTATATCTCATTGTAACTAAATTTTGTTAACCACTAGAAGTGGTATGTGCCTATGACCACCAGAAGTGATAATTTAGGCTTGATATGGTTACAATGAAGATAAGTTAGAGAAATATTCTATAAATTACATGCACGCCTCAATTTGCTCCTGAAGTATTAAATATTTTAAAAGAGGATGAAGCATCACAATTTGATGTGATTAATGCGTGTTCATATAATTATGTTCGATTTCCTGAAGGATGAGAATTTTTATAAATATTAATCCATTCCCTGAAGTGAATGTGACAATATTAATAAAGCCGTAAATATGAGCACGCTGTTGATGAAAATATATTACGATTCACCTCCAGAAGAGGTAATATGGTTGAGAGAATATATACTCAATTTTTTGTATTTTAATTTGCTCCTGAAGAAGTAACACAATTGAAATTTTCTCCCGAAGCAGGAAAATATTATGAAACTGTGTCTTTCTGTGCGTAAATAAAATAATGAGCTATTCAAAATTATTTTTGAAGCACATTTTCATTCCCTGGAGTGAATGAAGAAATACCACAACTCACCTTCAGAAGAGCTAGAATAACAGAGGATATAAATATTATTTTTGTGGCATAAAGATCATTACCGCACATACCTGTTGTACGTAAAACATCTTGGATAATTTTATTAAGTATCATTCTAAGGCAAAAGCATTCTTGTAGAATACTTTCTACTACAACCGCATTAATAAATTATGGTTAGTTATTGAGTTCCCTGAAGGAAATAACAACTCGTGTATCTTTTCTTAAAAGATGCAATGACTATGTGGTTGCCGTATTGATACAAAATATTCAGATGTTAATGATATTTCTCCTTGAAGGAGATATTTGTCACAAAGTTAGTGGTAGAAATATTAAAATTCTTAATTTTCGTCATTTATAAATTTAGAATTAGCTTTATATTGTTCATTTGATTATGATTTTCTCTCATGACACCAGAAGTGTCTGAGCAATATTTGGTAGTACAATAAAAGCTCCTGAAGAGCTAACTGTTTGCCTAGAAGACACATGACACAAGTAGTGTCTGAATAATATTTGATTATGGACAATAAATGAAAGGCTCCCGAAGAGCTTATTTGTCATTATTGTGGTCAAAACATATGTTATGATAAACTGAAGTTTACTAATACATATGACTATCATATTGAGACTACAAATGATTGAAAGATTGAAAATCTTCATGTTTCCACAATCATATGGGGTAAATATGTATGTGACAAGTTACTCGCTTTATTCTTTAAATTTATACTATATCATGTATCACAGTATACCAAAAGTTTACTAATGCAAAAGCAGTCACGGTAAATCAGAAATTTACTGATACAAAAGTAGCCACAGTAAATCAGAAGTTTACTGATGCAAAAGTTTATGCCATAGTAAACCAGAAGTTTACTTAGAGATAGCACATGTCATGATAAACTTGAAGTTTTCATCTGCCATTTTTAAATGAGCTATTTGAGGATTCAGATAAGCATATACTGAAGAACTAGAAGATTCTTCAAGAATTCTCTTGTGTTGCTTGTTCTCATAATAACTTGATTATACCAGCTAAAGTTGAGACTAAAATCCCCGAATTCCGGAATATATAAAAGGTGAATATGGGCCCATTCACCTATCATGTGAACCACTTATAGATGCATATATAAGATGGTTACATATATGTTTATTGTCAACTTGCAGTTTGGCATTTGAAATTGTCTTTCTCAATTAAGAGCATAATTTTCATATTATGAAATCAAGATAGTTCATCTTGATGATGCTGGTTTATATTCAAGCTAGTTTAGCATTAAATACCTCCTATTGATGGCTAAACTATTGCTTATGAGAACAAAGCCTCATGTGTTGATCTAAGATTTTCTAAATTGCATACAACAACACTTGTATGCATCACACCAACAAAATATGATAAGTCATCCCCTCACAATTGGTTTGGGATCAGAAACCAAATATTTTTACTATCTAATAATTTTTGATGTGTGGTATATGATTAATTTCTCTACCACAATGTACAAAGATATGTTTCCCAAAGAAGATTGGGGATATGAGTTAGTTTTTCTAACATTTGGGGGATGAAATAAAACAGCTGGAAAATATGCTATATGAATTGAATTATCATTAATATGATCCTCGCTTAGAAGACAATTCAAGTCTAATGCCAGAAGCATTTGCTGATCCAAAATTAAATATCATATTTCAGCTGCAAATGCTCCTATTAAAATTAAAGTCCCTGAAGAATAGAATTTACTATACGCATGAAGCGTGGTAGACCAATCGGTTCCAAAGGTAACAATCCTTGAAAAGAATAGGAGCAAATGATCAAAATGATCATAATAAGGAGGGAATAAGCTCTGGAAGATCCCACGACATAACATTTCATGAAACTCCAGAAGAAGTTCAGGTACCTGAAAATAAAAAAAGTGATGAGATCTCAATAAGTTATGTCGCTTGCGAACTGATACGAAATGATCGTCGATGATATATTTGATACAATATAGTGCACAATATTATGAGGATCAGACCTGTAGTCTAGACACCTGAAGATGACATGCCATTTAAATGTAAGTCATAACCTATATGACTCATTTGATTAATTCTATATGAAGATCCCTGAAGGATTTAAAATGCCTGAAGCAAATTCAAAATCTCGGAAAATGTATTCAATCAGATTACAAAGATCTTTGTACGGTTTAAAGCAATCTGAGCACAGGTGGTATAATCGCCTTAGTGAATATTTGTTGAAAGAAGGTTACATAAATGATGTTATTTATCCATGTATTTTTATAAAGAAAATGGCATCAGAATTTGTTATACTTGTTATTTATGTTAATGACATAAATCTTGTTGGAACTCCAGAAGAGCTCCAAAAGGCAATTGAATATCTTAAGAAAGAATTTGAGATAAAAGATCTTGGAAAGATAAAACTTTGTCTTGGTCTGCAAATTCAACATTTAGCTGACGGGATCTTTATCCATCAATCTGCCTATACATAAAGGGTCTTAAAACGCTTTTACATGGACAAAGCACACCCATTAAGTACACTAATGATTGTTCGATCACTTGAAGTGAATAAGGACCCGTTCCGACCTCCAGAAGAGGATGAGGAACTCCTTGGTCCTGAAACACCTTTTCTCAGTACAATTGGTGCACTTATGTATCTTGCTAATGCTACAAGGCATGACATAGCATTTTCTGTTAATTTACTAGCAAGATATAGCTCTTCTCCTATACGGAGACATTGGAATGAGATTAAGCATATATTGCGATATTTAAAGGGAATTCTTGATATGTGTTTGTTTTATGCTAACAAAGGTAGTGCAGATCTTATTGGTTATGCAGATGCAGGTTATTTATCTGATCCTCATAAAGCTCGATCTCAAACCGGGTATGTGTTTACATGTGGAGGTACTATCATATCATGGCGTTTCACAAAGCAATCTATTGTTGCTACTTCTTCAAATCATGCTGAGAAAATAGCTATTCATGAAGCAAGTAGGGAATGCGTATGGTTGAGATCAGTGATTCATTTCATTCGATAAAAATGTGGTTTGGAATGTGATAAAATATCCACAATTTTACACGAAGACAATGCTGCATGCATAGCCCAATGAAACAGAGGATTTATAAAAGGAGATAGAACGAAGCACATTTCACCAAAATAATTCTACACACATGATCTTCAGAAAAATGGTGACATTGATGTGCAACAAATCCGTTCAAGTGACAATCCGGCAGATTTATTCACTAAGTCTTTGTCAACTTCAATTTTTGAGAAGATGGTATACAAGATTGGAATGCAGAGACTCAAATATTTGAAACAAGGTTTTCATCAGGGGGAGTGAAATACGCGTTGTACTCTTTTTTCTTGTAAGATTTTTAATAAGGCAACTAGAAATGCGTATTACTAAATATGTGTACTCTTTTTCCTTCACTCACAGGGTTTTTCCTAGTAAGGATTTAACGAGGCACATTATCTTTTAATGAATATCCAAGGGGGAGTGTTATGAAAATATTATATTGTGGATGTCCATTCATTACTCCGCTATAGATAATCTTCCTGAAGAAGATTATCCATTTAGTAATCTGTTGAAGTTTATCTACAAGCAGCTGATGCAGGCAGGTTGCAAGCAACTCAATGAAATGATTTGCAACAGTTTCTTATTAAACAGGCAGGTTGCAAGCAACTCATGCAGATAGCTTACAAGCAGCCGATGCAGGTAGGTTGCAAGCAACTCAATTAAATGATTTGCAGCAGCTTGTTATTAAACATGCAGGTTGCAAGCAGCTCATGCAGACAGCTTTCAAGCAACTAAAGAAACGCTTTGCAGCTGCTTCCTTTCTTCTATGAATAGAGGATTTTTCAGTTCATTATGAACAAAAGTTTTAAAGTTGAATAAAATATCAATCTCCCTTTATACTTGTGTTCAGTTTATTTATTTTATAGTCTTTATTTTATGACAAAAATAATATTTTTCCACAATAAAGAGCTCACGGCTCATGCCAAAATAAATCAACAACAATATTTTCTATAATAAATAGCTCATGGCTCCATCACAATGAGTACAAAAATCTCCAAAATATTCAGTAAAAATAATATTTCACAAATTTAACACTTTGTCTAAATATCAAATTTTTAAATGTAAAATATTTTATTTTTAATAATATTTAAATTAAGAAATCCATCCTTCAAGTAATGTACAGAACAAAAGAAACAGAGTTTCAACTAAATAGGTAAAACAGCTAGCACGAACAGGTCGGGAAAATTTAAAATACGAAAATATATTAATGATGATGAATATAACAGAATAAAATAATTTAATTAATATGCAACAATGCTCTACACAATTTAAAGACATAATCTTCCACATTTAGCCCGTGTACACACTCGTCACCTCATGTACATGACTTTCAACACATCAACATTTTCATATCAATACCAATCGTAAGGAAAATTTCAGGTTAGACAAGTCACTTACCTCAAACCACGCTCAATTAGTCAAGTAGTATGTCTTTTCCTCGATTTTTCGACTCTGATCAGCTTGAATCTAGTCATAATTAATTCGATTCAATCAATACAAATTACATGAATAAATTTCATATGAAAATACAATTTTTCTAACAAAATCCGAAATTTAACCCAAAACTTGACCGTGAGGCCCACGTCTCGGAATCCGATGAAATCACAAAATCCGACAACCCATTTAATTATGAGTCCAACCATACTAGTTCACTCAAATTCGACTCCAAATCGACACCGAAATCTTAAAAATTTGTTTTATGAGATTTCTAAAATTTTCCCTAAATTTCCATCTTAAAACACTAATTAAATGACGAAAACAATGATATATTCATGTATATTGACCAAATCCGAGTTAGAATCATTTACCCCAATATTTTTCCTTGAAAATCTCTCAAAAATCGCCTCTCCCAAAGCTCCAATTTGTCAAAAATGGAAAATGGGACGAAGCCCCCGTTTTATAACTTAAAGTCTTTGTCCAGGCGATGCCCTTGATTTCCTGACCTCGATTTCATGACCTCTATTTCCTGACCTCGATTTCCTGACCTTGATTTTGACCTCAATTTTGACCTCTATTTTTGACAGATGAAGGAAACCATATGAGCCAAAACCCAGCAAACTCAACTTCAGCAGTCTCCCAACTTCAATTCTTGTTCCGTTAACCATCCGAAACTCAACCGAGGCCCTCGGGACCTCAACCAAATATACCAACAAGTCCTAAAATATCATACAAACTTATTTGAAACCTCAAATCACATAAAATAATGCTAAAATCACGAATCATAGACCAATTCAAGCTTAAGGAACTTAAGAATTTCTAACTTCTACATTCAATGTCGAAACCTACCAAATCAAGTCTGATTGACCTCAAATTTTGCACACAAGTCATAAATGACATAATAGAGCTATGAAAATTTTTAGAACTGGATTTCGACCCCGATATCAAAAAGTCAACTCCCCGGTCAAACTTTCCCAAAATTCAACTTTCGCCATTTCAAGCCAAATTCTACTACGGACTTCCAAAATTTTTTTCGGACACGCTCCTAAGTCCAAAATCACCATACGGAGCTACTGGAATCATCAAAACTCTATTCCGGGGTCGTTTACACATAAGTGGACATTCGGTCACTATTTCAACTTAAACTTTAAACCTTGGAATTAATTGTTCCAATTCATTCCAAAAACCTTACCGGACCCAAACTAATCACCCCGACAAGTCACATAAATAATGTAAAGCATAAATTAAGCGGTAAATGGGAGAATGGGGCTACAACTCTCAAAATGACTGGTCGGTTCGTTACATTCTCCCCCTCTTAAACAAACGTTCGTCCTTGAACGGGTTTAGAATTATACCCGGAGTGGTGAAAAGATGAGGATAACAGCTGCACATATCATGCTCGATCTCCCAAGTCGCCTCCTCGACCGGATGATCCCTCTAATATACTGTCACTGAAGCAATGCTCTTTGATCTTAGCTTTCTAACATGTCTGTCCAAAATGGCCATCGGTTCCTCGATATAAGATAGATCCTTGTCCAACTAGACTGAGCTGAAGTCCAACACATGAGACGGATCGCCGTGATACTTCCGGAGCATAGAAACATGGAACACTGGATGAACTGCAGAGAGACTAGATGGTAGTTCAAGTCTGTAAGCCACCTCTCTAACTCTCTCAAGAATCTCAAAAGGTCCGATATACCTCGGCCTCAACTTGCCCTTATTTCCGAACCTCATAACACCATTCATAGGCGAAACCCGGAGCAAGACCCGCTCACCAACCTTGAATGCAACATTACGAACCTTCCGATCCGCATAACTCTTTTCTCTAGATTGGGCTGTACGTAGTTGATCCTGAATCAACTTAACCTTTTCCAAAGCATCCTGAACCAGGTCTGTACCCAATAGTCTAGCCTCATCCGGTTCGAACTAACCCACTAGAGACCGGTACCGCCTACCATACAAGGCTTCATACGGAGCCATCTGAATGCTCGACTGATAACTATTGTTGTAGGCAAACTTCGCAAGTGGCAAGAACTGCTCCCAAGCACCCCCAAAATCCATCACACACATGAAGCATATCCTCCAATATCTGAATAGTGCGCTCGGACTGTCCGTCCGTTTGAGGGTGAAATGTTGTACTCAACTCTACCCGAGTACATAACTTTCGTTGTATGGCTCTCTAGAACCATGATGTAAACTGTGTACCCCGGTCAGAGATGATAGATACTGGTACGCTATGAAGCCTAACAATCTCGCGAATGTAAACCTGAGCCAGCTGCTCCGAAGAGTAAGTAGTAACCACATGAATGAAATGAGCTGACTTGGTCAATCTATCCACAATCACCCAAACTGCATCGAACTTCCTCTGAGTCCGTGGAAGCCCAACAACGAAATCCATAGTGATTCACTCCCATTTCCACTCTGGAATCTCTAACTTCTAAAGCAATCCACCAGGTCGCTGATGCTCATATTTCACCTGCTGACAATTTAGGCACCGAGCTACATATTCCACTATGTCTTTCTTCATCCGCCTCCACTAATAGTATTGTCTCAAGTCCTGATACATCTTCGCAGCACCTGGATGAATGGAGTACCGCAAACTGTGAGCCTCCTGGAGAATCAACTCACGCAAACCATCTACATTAGGCACACATAGCCTGCCCTGCATCCGTAATACACTGTCATCTCCAATAGTGACCTCCTTGGCATCACCGTGCTGAACTGTTTCCTTAAGGATAAGCAGATGGGGGTCATCATACTGACGCTCCCTGATACGATCATACAGAGAAGACTGAGAAACCACATAAGCCATAACTCAGCTCGGCTCGGAAACATCCAATCTAACAAACTAGTTGGCCAAGGCCTGAACATCCAAGGCTAAAGGCCTCTCTACTACTGGTAAGTATGCTAAGCTGCTCAAACTCTCCGCCTTATGACTCAAGGCATCGGCCACCACATTGGTCTTCCCTGGATGATAGAGAATGGTGATATCATAATCCTTAAGCAACTCCAACCACCTCCGCTGCCGCAAATTAAGATCCTTCTGTTTAAATAGATGCTGTAGACTCCGGTGATCGGTATAAACCTCACAATGGACACCGTACAAATAATGCCGCCAAATCTTCAAGGCATGAACAATAGCTGCTAACTCAAGGTCGTGGACCGGATAATTCTTCTCATGTACCTTTAACTGTCTGGACGCATAGGCAATCACCCTACCGTCTTGCATCAACACTGCGCTGAGACCAATACGCGGCGCATCACAATACACAGTATAAGACCCTGAACCTGTAGGCAATACCAATACTGAGGTTGTAGTCAAAGATGTCTTGAGATTTTGAAAGCTCTCCTCACATTCCTCGGTCCACCTGAACGGAGCACCCTTCTGGGTTAATTTGGTCATAGGTGCAGCAATAGAAGAGAAACCCTTTAAAAATCGGCGATAATACCTTGCCAAACCAAGAAAACTCCGGATCTCAGTAGCTGATGACGGTCTGGGTCAACTCTACACTGCTTCAATTTTCTTCTGATCCACCTTGATCCCTTCGTACGAAACTATATGACCCAGGAATCCCACTGAATCAAGCCAGAATTCACACTTTGAAAATTTTGCATATAACTTCTTTTCTCTCAAGGCCTAAAGCACAGTCCTCAGGTGCTGTTCATGATCCTCTCGACTCCGGGAGTACACCAGAATGTCGTCAATAAACACAATGACGAATGAGTTAAGATAAGGCTGAAATACACTATTCATCAAATGCATAAATGTTGCTGGGGCGTTGGTCAGCCCAAATGACATTACCAGGAACTCGTAATGGCCATACCGAGTCCTGAAGGCAGTCTTTGGAATATTTGGTTCTCTAATCTTCAACTGATGATATCCTGACCGCAAATCAATTTTCGAGAACAATGTGCCACCCTGAAGCTGATCAAATAAGTCATCAATACGTGGCAATGGATACATGTTCTTCACTGTAACCTTGTTCAACTGGCGGTAATCAATACACATCTGTATAGAACCATCCCTCTTCTTCACAAATAAGACAGGAGCACCCCAAGGTGATACACTGGGCCGAATGAAGCCCTTATCAAGTAACTCCTATAACTGCTCTTTTAATTCTTTCAATTCTGCTGGGGCCATACGATATGGTGGAATAGAAATAGGTTGAGTTCCCGGTAGCAAATCAATGCCAAAGTCAATATCCCTGTCGGGCGACATACCTGGAAGATCCGCTGGAAATACATCAGGAAAATACTTTACTATAGGAACTGACTCCACGATCGGAGTATCAACACTAACATCTCTCACATAGGCCAGATACGCATCACACCCCTTCTCAACCATTCGTTGAGCCGTAAGAAATGAAACAACTCTACTAGGAACATAATCTAAGGTACCTCTCCACTCTAGCCGCGGTAGACTTGGCATAGCCAACGTCACCGTCTTGGCGTAACAATCAAGGATAGCGTGATAGGGTGACAACCAGTCCATGCTCAAAATAATATCGAAATCCACCATACTGAGCAATAATAAATAAGCTCTGGTCTCAAAACCACTGATAACAATCAAACACAACTGATACACGCGATCAACAATAATAGATTCACCCATGGGTGTAGATATATAAATAGAAGAACTTAAAGAATCACGGGGTACGCCCAAATACAGGGCAAAATAAGATGACACATAAGAATAAGTGGAGCCTGGATCAAATAAGACTGATGCATCTTTATGACAGACCGGAACAATACCCGTGATAACAGAATCGGATGCAACTTCCTCCGTCCTAGCAGGAAGGGCATAATATCTGGCCTGGCCTCCCCTCTAGGGCGACCTCTACCTGTCCGACCTCCACATCTAGCTAGTTGTGCAGGTGGAGTGGCAACTGGTGCACTAATCATGGCCTGAGAAGCCCGAGGGCCCTGTGGAATGGGTGGGGCTTGGGAAATCTGTAGAGGTGCAACCCTCCTAAATCTGGGGCAATCCCTCATTATATGACGAGTGTCACCACACTCAAAATAAGCCCTTGTAGGATGTGGCTGCTGGGACTGGCTCGGGCCTGATCGACTGGACTGCCCGCTGAAAGCACCCCGTACAGGAGGTATAATAGACACTGGCGGTGCATAATATGGAACCTGGGGTCTGGGAGTAGTCGGAATACCGCTGGAAGCTGGAAGTGCTAAATGAATAGGACGGCTCACATAGCCTCTACCATGACGGGCTACATCTCGGGCACGAGAACTGTTATATGTGCCAGAATCCCGAGGTCTCTTAGCTTCCCTTTATTCTCTCTCCTGAGTCTGTATACCCTTCAATTTCCTAGCAATTGACACAACCAGTTGGTATGTGATGTCCATCTCCAGTTCTCGGGCCATACTAAATCTGATACTAGGGTGGAGCCCCTCAATAAATCGGCGAAACCCGCTCTCGAATAGTAGCAACCAAGGATGGTACATGCCTAGCCAAATCACTAATCAGACCGCATACTCTGACACGGTCATAGCACCCTGGCGCAACTGCTCAAACTCTGTGCACGATGCATCTCTAAGACTCCGAGGAACATACTTTCTCAAGAACATATCTGAAAATTGATTCCAAGTGAGTGAAGCTGCCTCAACCGGACTATCCAACTCATATGCCCGCTACCACTGGTAGGCCGCTCCTCTAAGCTGGAATGCCGTGAAAGAAACCCCACTGGAATCCATAATACTATAACGACCCGACCGGTTATTTCGAGAGTTATAGCCCCGTTTCTACTTCTTTTTGTGTTATTCAACTATATTATGTTATATTAGGTTAGTTGGTTTGGGACCGGATTAGTTTCAGAGTGAATTGAGACACTTAGTTTCTTAAGTAGAAACTTAAGTTGAAAAAGTCAACCGGATGTTGACCTATGTGTAAATGATCTCAGATTGGTATTTTGATGGTTCTGTTAGCTCCGTTAGGTGATTTTGGACCTAGGAGTGCGTTCGGAATGTGATTTGGAGGTCCGTGGTAGAATTAGGCTTGAATTGGCAAAATTGGAAATTTTAGCGATTTTGGTCGGTAGTGGGAAATTTGATATCGGGGTTGGAATGGAATTTCGGAAGTTGGAGTAGGTTCATAGTGTAATTTTTGGCGTGTGTGCAAAATTTTAGGTTATTCGGGCGTGGTTTGGTTAGTTTCGGCATCGGTTGCCGAATTTGGTAATTTAGAAGTTCTTAAGCTTGAATTCGAGGGTAATTTGGTGTTTGAAAGTTGTTTTGAGTGATTCGAAGGTTTGACTAAGTTTGTATATTGATATATGACTTGTTGCTCTCCTCACACTCATCCGATCACCTGAATGGAGCACCATTTTGGGTCAATTTGGTCAAGAGCGATGCAATAGATGAAAATCCCTCTACAAAGCGACGGTAGTAACCCGCCAAACCAAGAAAAATCCTAATCTATGTGGCTCAGGACGGTCTGGGCCAACTCTGCACTTCCTCTATCTTCTTCGGGTCCACCCGAATACCCTCACTGGACACCACGTGCCCCAAGAATGCTACTGAACTGAGCCAAAACTCACATTTGGAGAACTTTGCATAAAGCTTCTCCTCCCTCAATCTCTGTAATACAATCTTCAAATGTTGAGCGTGCTCCTCCTTGCTACGAGAGTACACCAGGATGCCATCAATGAATACAACAACGAATGAGTCCAAATAGGGCTGGAATACACTGTACATCAAATGCATGAACGTTGATGGGGCATTGGTCAGCCCAAAAGACATCACCAAGAACTCATAATGGCCATATCGGGTTCCACAAGACCTCTTAGCCTCCCTCTCAGCCCTCTCCTGACCGTGAACCATCGCAATCTGCCGAGCAATGTCGACAACCTCATCAAAAGTAGCACCCGAAACCCTCTCTCTGTTCATGAGCAACTGTAGCTGATAAGTGAGACCATCAATAAACCTCATGATCCTTTCCCTGTCCGTGGGAACCAACCAGATCGCATTACGGGCCAACTCAGAGAACTGCATCTCATACTATGTCACAAACATATCACCCTGGCGAAGCCGCTCAAACTATCTGCGCAACTCCTCTCTGCAGGATCGAGGCACGAACTTCTCCAAAAAGTCCACGAAGTACTGCTGCCAAGTAAGGGGTGCTGCGCCAACAGGCCTACGCCTCTCGTAAGTCTCCCACCATCTGAGTGGAGCCCCAGAAAACTGAAAGGTAGTGAATGAGACCCCATAATTCTCCAGAATACCAGCAGTACGGAGTATCCTCTGACACCTTTTCAAAAAGTCCTGAGCATCCTCTCTCTCTGTGCCACTAAAAGATGGTGGCTGGAGTCTCCCAAACCTCTCCAACCTACGCTGATCATCCTCAGGCATAGCAGGAACCACATAATCCTGAGCAACTACAACCGGTTGGGCTGGTGTTGCCTCTGGTGTCTGAAGTCCCTGAATAACCTACTCAGGTGTGCGAGCGACGGGAGTCTGAGTGCCTTCCCTGGCGTGAGAAGTGGCTACGGCCATCGAAATAGAGACCGCTTGAGCAAGGCTAGTACACGCTGTCAGAATCTGAGCTAGGGCCTCCTGAAGGCGTGGAATCACAATAGGCACAGGTGGTGCCTGAGCTGGTGCATCAATAACTGGAACCTGGTCCTGATCTGGGACAACCGGTGGATCTGCAGGTACTGCCCCAGCTGTTGTGCGGGCTGCACCTCTGCCCCTACCATGGCCTCTACTGCGGCCTCGACCTCTCGCGGCCCTGGCTGGTGGTACTGGTGGCTGGCCCTCCTGACCGGTCTGTGAGAAAATGAAACAACAAATGTTTAGTTACTAGAATCAATAGACTCGCACGACAAGAATTCAAGAATATGGAGTTTCCTAAAGGTTCTACAGCCTCTCAAAGATAAGTACAGACGTCTCCGTACCGATCCGCAAGACTCTACTAAACCCGCTCATGACTCGTGAGACCTATGTAACCTAGGCTCTGATACCAATCTGTCATGACCCAAACTAACCCCTGTTGTGATGGCGCCTATCGTGGAACTAGGCAAGCCGACTCATTTCCAAAACAAACTGATGTTTTCATTTCAAAGTTAATTTTAATGTTATTTAACATAAAAACCTTGTAAGGGAGTTCAAATCAAAATAAAAGTGCTGAAGGAAAAAGCCTGATATTGGGGTGTCACTAGTCATGAGGATCTACTATAATCCGTCTAACAATATCAAGGCTAACTCAGCCTGGAAAATAACTAAATACAACTAGAGGAAGACAAAAGGGAGAAGAGCAGGGGCTGCGATCGCCAAACAGCTATCTTGCTATCTCCAAGAAAATCTGCAACCATAATAATCAATAACTGCTACCGTGTCCAGCTACACCTGAATCTGCACACAAGGTGCAGGGTAGTGACGAGCAATAAAGCATATAACGTTCATATCATGAAATCTTATTAAAGTACAACATGCTTTAAAAATCAGTGTTTGAATCAAATCATCTCGTTTAAACCCGGTTCCAATAAAAATCATTTAAAGATATTTCTCCAGCAGTTTTTCAAACAAAGGCTCAATGCAAAGGTGAGCAAAAAAATGATGAAATCATAAACATCCCCTCGGGCAAACCTCACAGTCACTCGTGCCACTCGGTCATACCTTACAATCACTCTTGCCACTCGGGCATACGCCATAATCACTCATGCCTCCCAGTCACTCAGCACTTGCACTCAGTAGGTACCTGCGCTCACTGGGGGTATGTACAGACTCCGGAGGGGCTCCTTTAGCCCAAGCGCTATAATATACACGAACAACTCATGTGCTGCACGGATGACTCACGTGCTATAATAATAAAGTATGCTGCAGGCGGGCAGCCCCGATCCACACTCATCCTCACAAATCAGGCCCTCGACCTCACTGAGTCATAAACCTCTCAAGCCACTCGGGCATTTCAGTAAAAGAGGGCATTCGACCCAAAACATTTATATGCATCAAAATAGAGTCATAAAACTGAGTTATAGATTTTCAATCAAAGACAATGAGAGGATAGTAAGAAAAAGCCCCTAAGGGTTAAACAGCACTGGCGCAAGGCCCAATCATGGCATTTAACCCAATTTACATAAATTCTTTCTAAAACATATAAGTATCATATAGTTTCAACAAAGTATGCAACTTTACAGTTGCTACAGGATGGACCAAGTCACAATCCCCAACAGTGCACGCCCACACGCCCGTCACCTAGCATGTGCGTCACTAAAAATAGTAGAATGATACAAAATCCGGAGTTTCATACCCTCAGGACTAGATTTACAATCGTTACTTACCTCAAACCGGTCAAATATGTACCCCGCAATGCTCTTGCCTCTGGACTCCGCCTCCAAATGCTACAAATCTAACCACAATCAGTACAATTCCATCAATATACACTAATGGAACAAATTCCACAAGAAAAGCTATAAAATTAGACCAAAACCCGAAATTTGCTCAAACCTGGCCCCCGGGCCCACGTCTCGAAATCCAACAAAATTTACAAAACTAGAAATCTCATTCACTCACAAGTCTAACCATACCAAATTCATCAAAATCCGACATCGGTTGGTCATTCTCCTTAAATAACTCTCCAATTACAATGATTAAACAATGGGAAAATCACCATATATACGAGTATTAGGCTCAAGAAACTTACCTCAATGAAAACCCCCTTGATTCCCTCTTCAAAACTCTCCAAAAAGCTCCAAATCCGAATAGAAATCGTGAAGAATGCCCAAAAATTCGTGAAGTGTGCAATATGTGCCCTCTGCCCAGGCTTCTCACACCCGCGTGACCGCACCTGCTGTCCAAGGAGCCGCACCTGCACAACTCACTTACGGGTCCAGACTGCATATCAGGGCCAAACACGTCGCACCTGCGAAGGCACATCTGCGCATTTCCTCCGCTTCTGCGAAGCCTATCCAGCATTGCCCTTTCCGCATCTGCGCCCTAGGTTATGCACCTGCGGGCTCACAGATGCGACCTCCAACTCGCACCTGCGCAACCTGCCTAGACCATCATCACCCGCACCTGCGCACTTCCCACGCGCACCAGCGGCCTCGCACCTGCAAGGATTTCTTCCGTAGGTGCAAAAATAGCAGTAGCAGCTGCTTCAACCGCATTTTCCACCTTTGACAAATCCGTTAACCACCCGGAATCACCCTGAGGCTCTCGGGACCTCAACCAAAAATTAAGCTCAAGACTGCTTTGACTATAGCTCTAGTGTTAGTTCTACCATCAGCTTCAGGTTCTTACACCGTGTATTATGATTCCTCGAGAATAGGCATTGATTGTGTTTTGATGCAGGAGGGTAGGGTGATCTCCTATGCCTCGCGCCAGTTGAAGACCCATGAGAAGAACTATCCTATCCATGATCTTGAGTTAGCAACCATTGTTCACGCCTTAAAGATTGGGCGTCATTATTTGTATGGGGTTCATTGTGAGATCTATACTGATCACCGGAGTCTGCAGTATCTGTTAAAGCAGAAGGATCTTAATTTGTGTCAGCGTAGATGGTTGGAGATTCTTAAGGATTATGATATCACTATTTTATACCATCCGGGGAAGGCCAATGTGGTGGCCAATGCTTTGAGTCGCCGAGCAGAGAGTTTGGGGAGTTTAGCATATCTTCCAGCAGTAGAGAGACCTTTGGCATTGGATGTTTAGGCCTTAGCGGGCCAGCTTGTCAGATTGGATATTTCGGAGCCTAGTCGGGTATTGGCTTGTGTGGTCTCCAGGTCTTCTCTGTATGACCATATCAGGGAGCATCATTATTATGACTCCACTTGCTCATTCTTCAGGACAGGGTTCAAAAGGGTGATGCTAGGGATGTAACTATTGGTGATGATGGCATGCTGAGAATGCAGGGCCGGATATGTGTGCCTAATGTAGATGGGCTTCGAGAGTTGATTCTTAAGGAGGCCTACAGCTCGCGGTATTCCATCCATCCAGGTGCCGCGAAGATGTACCGGGATTTGAGGAAGCACTATTGGTGGAGGCGGATGAAGAAGGATATTGTTAGGTTTGTTGCTCGGTGTCTCAACTGTCTGTAGGTTAAGTATGAGCATCAAAGACCGGGTGGCTTGCTTCAGAGATTAGAGATCCTAGAGTGGAAGTGGGAGTGGATCACCATGGACTTTGTAGTTGGGCTCCCACGGACTTCGAGGAAGTTCGACGCTATTTGGGTTATTGTGGATCGGCTGACCAAGTCCGCGCACTTCATTACAGTTGGTACTATTTACTTTTCAGAGCGGTTGGCTGAGATTTACATCCGAGAGATCGTTCTCCTGCATGGTGTCCCAGTTTCCATCATTTCAGATAGGGGTACTCAATTCACATCGTAGTTTTGGGGGGCCGTGCAACGAGAGTTGGGTACTCAGGCTGAGTTGAGCATAACTTTTCACCCTCAGACGGACGGGCAGTCCGAGCGCACTATTCAGATATTGGAGGACATGTTGCGTGCTTGTGTCATTGACTTTGGGGTTTCATGGGACCAGTTTCTGCCACTCGCGGAGTTTGCCTATAGCAACAGTTATCATTCGAGTATTCAAATGGCTCCGTATAAGGCTTTATATGGGAGGAGGTGTAGATCTCCGGTTGGGTGGTTTGAGCCAGGAGAGGCTAGGCTCTTAGGTACAGATTTGGTCCAGGATGCATTAGATAAGGTGAAATTGATTCAGAAGCGGCTTCGCACGACGCAGTCTAGGCAGAAGAGCTACGCTGATAGGAAGGTCCGTGATGTGTCTTTTATGGTTGGGGAGAAGGTCTTGCTGAAGGTATCACCCATGAAGGGTGTTATGAGGTTTGGGAAGAGGGGCAAGTTGAGCCCCCGGTTTATTGGGCCTTTTGAGGTGCTTCAGAGAATAGGAGAGGTGGCTTATAAGCTTGCCTTGCCACCCATCTTGTCGAGTATGCATCCAGTGTTTCATGTTTTCATGCTCCGAAAGTATATTGGAGATCCGTCCCATGTTTTGGATTGCAGCACGGTTCAGTTGGAGGGTGATATGACTTATGATGTGGTGCCGGTGGTTATTTTGGATCGGAAGGTTCGAAGGTTGAGGCCAAAGGATATAGCTTCAGTGAAGGTGCAATGGAGAGGTTATCCTGTGGAGGAGTCCACCTGGGAGACCGAGCGGGAGATGCGGAGCAGATATCCATGCCTATTTGAGACTCCAAGTGTGTTTCTAAACCCGTTCGAGGACGAACGAATGTTTAAGAGGGGGAGGATGTAACGACCCCGCCAGTCGTTTCGAGAGTTATAGCCCCGTTTTCCCTGTTTCTACTTCTTTTTGTGTTATTCAGCTATATTATGTTATATCGGGTTAGTTGGTTCGGGACTGGAGTGGTTTCAGAGTGAATTGAGACACTTAGTCTCTTAAGTAGAAACTTAAGTTGGAAAAGTCAACATGATGTTGACCTATGTGTTAACGATCTCAGATTTGAATTCTGATGGTTCCGTTAGCTCTTTTAGGTGATTTTGGACTTAGGAGTGCGTCCGGAATGTGATTTGGAGGTCCGTGGTAGAATTAGGTTTGAATAGGCGAAATTGGAAATTTTAGCGATTTCGGTCGGCTGTGGGAAATTTGATATCGAGGTCGGAATGGAATTCCGAAAGTTGGAGTAGGTTCGTAGTGTCATTTGTGATGTGTGTGAAAAATTTGAGGTCATTCGAACGTGGTTTGGTTGGTTTCGGCATCGGTTGCCGAATTTGGAAATTTAGAAGTTCTTAGGCTTGAATTTGAGGATAATTTTGTGTTTGAATGTTGTATTAAGTGATTCGAAGGTTCGACTAAGTTTGTATGTTGATATATGACTTGTTGGTATTTTTGGTTGAGGTCCCGAGGGCTACGGGGTGATTCCGTGTGGTTAACGGATTTGTCATAGTTGGAAAATGCAGGTGAAGCTGCTGCTACTGCTATTTTCACACCTGCAGAAGAAAGCCTCGCAGGTGCGAGGCCGCTGGTGTGCGTGGGGAGTGCGCAGATGTGGGCGATGCTGGGCTAGGCAGGTTTCGCAGGTGCGAGTTGGAGGTCGCATCTGCAAGCCCGCAGGTGCGTAACCTGGGGCGCAGATGCGGAAAGGGCAATACTGGGCAGGCTTCGTAGAAGCGGAGGAAACGCGCAGATGCGCTTTCGCAGGTGTGACGTGTTTGCCGTAAATGCGGAGTCTGGGCGCATAAGTGAGTTGCGCAGGTGCGGCTCCTTGGACCGCAAGTGCGAGAAAATGGCCACAGGTGCAAGAAGCCTGGGAAGAGGGTACATATTGCACACTTCGCGAATTTTTGGGCATTCTTCACGATTTCTATTCGGATTTGGAGCTTTTTGGAGAGTTTTGAAGAGGTAATCAAGGGGTTTTCATTGAGGTAAGTTACTTGAGCCTAATATTCGTATATATGGTGATTTTCCCGTTGTTTAATCATTGTAATTAGTGAAAATGAGGGGTTAGGGTTTGGAATTTTTGGAGAGTAATTTAAGGATTTGAAGGACCAAACAATGTTGGATTTTGATGAATTTGGTATGGTTAGACTCGTGAGTGAATGAGCTTTTTAGTTTTGTGAATTTGTCAGATTTCGAGACGTGTGCCCAGGGGCCGGGTTTGAGTAAATTTTGGGTTTTGGTCTAATTTTGTAGCTTTTCTTGTGGAATTCGTTCCATTAGCGTATATTGATGGAATTGTAATGATTGTGGTTAGATTTGGAGCATTTGGAGGTCGAGTCCAGAGGCAAGAGCTTTGCGGGGTAAAGATTTGACCGATTTGAGGTAAGTAACGCTTGTAAATCTAGTCATGAGGGTACGAAACCCCGGATTTTGTATCATTCTACTATTTTTAGTGACACACATGCTAGGTGACGGGCGTGTGGGCATGCATTGTTGGGGATTGTGACTTGGTCCGTCCTGTAGCAACTACAAAGTTGCATACTTTGTTGAAACTATATGATACTTATATATTTTAGAAAGAATTTCTGTAAATTAGGCTGAATGCCATGTTTGGGCCTTGCGCCAGTGCTGTTTGGACCCTTAGGGGCTTTTTCTTACTATACTCTCATTGTCTTAGATTGAAATCTATAACTCAGTTTTATGACTCTATTTTGATGCATATAAATGTTTTGGGCTGAAAGCCTTGTTTTACTAAAATGCCCGAGTGGCTTGAGAGGTTTATGACTGAGTGAGGCCGAGGGCCTGATTTGTAAGGATGAGTGTGGATCGGGGATGCCCGCCTGCAACATACTTTATTATTATAGCACGTGAGTCGTCCGTGCTGCACGTGAGTTGTCCGTGCAGATTATAGCGCTTGGGCTGAAGGAGCCCCTCCGGAGTCTGTACACATCCCCAGTGAGCGCAGGTACCTACTGAGTGCGAGTGCCGAGTGACTGGGAGGCATGAGTGATTGTGAGGTATGTCCGAGTGGCAAGAGTTATTGTGAGGTATGCCCGAGTGGCAAGAGTGATTGTGAGGTATGCCCGAGTGGCACGAGTGACTGTGAGGTTTGCCCGAGGGGCTGTTTATGATTTCATCATTGTTTTGCTCACCTTTGCATTGGGCCTTTGTTTGAAAAACTGTTGGAAACATATCTTTAAATGATTTTTACTGGCTCCGGGTTTAAATGAGATGATTTGATTCAAACACTGATTTTTAAAGCATTTGCACTTTATTGAGATTTCATGATATGAACGTTATATGCTTTATTGCTCGTCACTACCCTTCACTTTGTGTGCAAATTCAGGTGCAGCTGGACACAGTAGCTGTTATTGATTGTTCTAGTTGCAGATTTTTCTTGGAGATAGCAAGGTAGCTGTTTGGCGATCGCAACCCCTGCTCTTCTCCCTCTTGTCTTCCTCTAGTTGTAATTAGCTATTTTCTAGGCTGAATTAGCCTTGATATTGTTAGACGGATTGTAGTAGATGCTCATGACTAGTGACACCCCGATGTCGGGCTTTTTCCTTCCGCACTTTTATTTTGATTTGAACTCCCTTACGAAGGTTTTTATGTTAAATAACATTGAAATTATCTTTGAAATGAAAACATCGGTTTGTTTTGGAAATGAGTCGGTTCATCTAGTTCCACGATAGGCGCCATCATGACAGAGGTTAGTTTGGGTCGTGACAAATACCCATAGTACGGAGGATACGGTAACATTACTTGAGAAAACCCTGAGCATCCTCTGAAGCCAAACCACTGAAAGTAGGAGGGTGATACTTTTTGTACCTCTCGAGCCTGAGTTGCTCCCCCTCCGAAACTGTTGCTCTAGCCTCGGGCCGAACTGGAACAACTGGCTACACTGGTATAACCTCTGGGGCATGGTCAACTTGGGCCTGTGGCTCTGGGGTACGGGCGGTGGGATTCTGTGCTCCTCCTCCGGCCTGAGATATGGAAGGAGCAAGTGGAATTAACCCTGCCTGAGCTAGAGTGCCAAACATTCTTAAAAACTGGGCAAGAGTCTCCTGAAGTGCAGGAGTAGTAACAGGCATCTCAGGTGCCTGTTCTCCAACTGGAGCTACTAGTGGTTCCTCTGCAGCAGCTCGTGCGGGTGCTCTGGCTGTACCATATGGTCTTCCTCGGCCTCTGGCTCGGCCTTTACCCCGGCACCGGCCTCTTGCGGGTCCAAAAGGGGGTGTGGGTGTCTGATCATCGGATCCAGTTGTGCGTGTCCTCACCATATGTGAGAGAATAGAAAGACAATGGTTTAGAACTTCGGAGTTAACAAATGCGCACGATAAGGAATCAAAGAAGTGAACATTTTCCTAACAGTTACATAGCCTCCCGAAAATAAGTATAGACGTCTCCGTACCGATCCGGGAGACTCTACTAAACCTTCTTGTGACTCATAACACCTATGAACCTAAAGTTCTGATACCAACTTATCACGACCCCAAATTCCCTCTGTAAGATGTCGTGATGGCACCTAGTCTTTAAGACTAGGTAAGCCTATCAATTATGCGAAATACAAAACTCAAACTCAAATCTCAACATATAAAATAAATCAAACTGCGATTCAAATAGTTACAACTTCCAAAATCCAGTAGAAATAAGTCACAAGCTTCTAAGAATTTATTCTAAGTGTCTCTATACATCAAAATATAAAGAGATTAAGGAAAACAACACAATAAGGATAGAAGGGGACTTTGAGGTCTGCGGACGCTGACAGATATACCTTGAAGTCTCCACGTGCAGCTAGTTCCCTGATACCTGGTCTGATAGGAAGTACCTGAATCTGCACAAAAAGATGTGCAGAAGTGTAGTATGAGTACACCACACTGGTACCCAGTAAGTGCCAAGCCTAACCTCGGTAGAGTAGTGACAAGGTCAGGTTAGGCCCTACTGGAATAATGAAAGACAGGGAGAAAAGTTTAACAATGTAATAACAATAATAACAATGTGGATAAATCAAGTAAGTAGTATGTCACAATTTAACTACACAGAATAAGGGCAATTAACACCTCGCGGAAGGAAAACAGAAATTTAAAACTTTAAGGATAACAAAAAAAATAACCAAAAACAATGCAGCCATAAAGAAATATCAACAAGGGAACTCCCGAGGTACCACCTCGTAGTTCCAAATCATAAATAAATTCAGAATATCTCATTTCCTTATATCACCGCAGGAGCCTTCACATTAAATTTTTAAAGAAAATATTTTTTCCGAAATAGCATCCCGCTTATGCGGTCTAGTATGCGGTTGTATAACGCTTGTGCGGGCCGCGTAATGACCCCATAAGTTCAAGAAAGGGTTCTGCGAGAGCACTTTTGCGGCATAGTCTGCGATCGCATAATCAACACGTGGACCGCATAAGCGATAAACAACTGGGCAATTGGGCGTGCAACTATGCGGTGGATTTGCATTTATGCGGACCGCGAACGTGATCTGTGACCCATTCTACGGTCGCAGATGTGATCTGCAGGGGTATTTTTGCCATATTTTGACCCCGATTTTTATCCCATTATAAATAGAATAAATATATGAGAGACTTGATTAAAAGAAAAATATAGGGAGAGCGGGTTGCACGCTGCAACAGAATTGAATGTGAATATATTGTGAGAGCGGGTTGCACGCTGCAACAGAATTGATTGAAATAATAATGGATTATGAATGCTGAGTTGGCGTCAATTACTATAAATGAGTTACCTGATTGATTTCTATTATTTGTTATTGTTATTAATATTGCGTATATGTTAATGTAAGTGAACCGCCTTAGCCTTGTCACTACTTTGTCGAGGTTAGGCTCAGCACTTACCAGTACATGGGGTCGCTTGTACTGATACTACAATCTGCACTTCTTGTGCAGATTTTGGAGTTGGTCCCAACGGCGTACCATAGACTTGCTCGGATTTCAGCTACCAGAGGTGACTTGAGGTATAACTGCATGGCGTCCGTAGTTCTGAAGTCCCCGTCTATTTTACTTTAGCTGTGTGTTTATTTCCAGACAACTTTATTTTATTCAGCCCTTTATTTGTATTTATTCTAGAAGCTCGTGCACTTGTGACACAAATTCTGGGATGGTATTTAGACACCGTTGTTAATATGGATTATTTCACTATGTTTCAAACTTTGCTTCCGCTTTTGTTTTCTTGATTTTTAATAATTTAAAATTGGTTTAAAAATTTGTTAATATTATTCTAACGTTATTCTAACGTCGGTTTGCCTAGCAAGTGAAATGTTAGGCGCCATCACGGTCTGAAGGAGGGAATTTCGGGTCGTGACAGTTGGTATGAGAGCATTAGGTTACATAGGTCTCACGAGTTGGATTCGGCAGTGCTCCTTTTGGGGGTCAGTTCCAGCACGGTAGAGTTCGTCATTTCAGACAGGCTCAGTCAGCTCGGCCATTTCATCGGGGTGCATCATTTGGCCATGGTTCTCACAGTTCTCATTAGGGCCACTCATCACTTAGTACCCTTCTAGCTCAGAGTTCGCCCCGTGCTCCACCTGTTCAGGGCTCTTCCATGCCAGGTTCTTCTACCATTCATCCCGGTGCTAGGGGTTCCCTTCAGCTTCCACCACCAGCACCAGGGAGTTGTTTTGAGTGTGGGGAGCTTGGGAATATGTGGAGGCAGTGTCCTTGTCGTCATAGAGGTCTATCTCAGTAGAGGAGTCAGCCTTCGACTACAACACCAGTTACCTCACCACCCGCCCAGTCAGCTCGGGGTGGAGGTGAGTCAGCTAGGGGTCGCCCTATAGGGGGAGGCAGATCAGGGGGTGGTCAGGCCCGTTTCTATGCTCTCCCTGCCAGACCAGATGCTATTGCTTCAGATGCTGTGATTACATGTCTCAGTTTGTCACAGAGATGCCTCAGTATTATTTGACCCTGGTTCCACGTATTCATATGTTTCCTCGTATTTTGCCCATTTTCTGGATATGCCCTGTGAGCATTTAGTTTCATCTGTACATGTATCTACTCTTGTGGGCGATACTATTATTGTGGACCGCGTATATCGGTCATGTGTGGTGACTATTAGGGGTCTGGAGACCCGAGTGGATCTATTGTTGCTCAGTATGGTTGACTTTAATGTGATATTGGGTATGGATTGGTTATCTCCATGTCATGTTGTTATATATTGTCACGCTAAGATAGTGACGTTGGCTATGCCGGGAATTTTGAGGGTTGAGTGGAGCGGTTCTGTAGATTATGTACCAAGTAGGGTGATTTCATATTTGAAGGCTCAGCACATGGTTGAGAAGGGTTGCCTATCTTATTTGGCTTTTGTGAGGGATGTTAATGCAGAGACTCCTGTCATTGATTTTGTTCCGGTGGTACGTGATTTTCCGGATGTGTTTCCTACAGACCTGTCGGGCATGCCGCCTGACAGAGATATTGACTTTGGTATTGATTTGGTGCCGGGCACTCAGACCATTTATATTCCACTGTATCGTATGGAACTGGAAAAGTTGAAGGAATTGAAAGAATAGCTTCAAGAACTCCTTGATAAGGGATTTATTCGGCCTAGTGTGTCACCTTGGGGTGCACCGGTTCTATTTATGAAAAAGAAGGATGGTTCCATGAGAATATGTATTGATTACAGGCAGTTGAACAAGGTCACAGTAAAGAACAAGTATCTTTTGCCTCATATTGATGATTTATTCGACCAGCTTCAGGGAGCGAGGGTGTTCTCCAAGATTGATTTGATGTCCGGTTATCATCATCTAAAGATTTGGGATTCAGATATTCTTAAGACAGCTTTTTTTAGCCACCTTTATCACACCGCATGACTTCTAGTAGTTCCCCTACTAGCCATGCGTATCAAGCCACCCTTATCTCACAGCATGCGTTTCAACACCTAGACCTTATACCACCGCATGCGTATCAATATCACAATATATCACAATTTGCACCTCAAATGCCCAAATATTTCAACTTGCCAAAATAAATCAACAACAATATTTTTTCACAATAAAGAGCTCACGACTCATGCCAAAATAAATCAACAATAATATTTTCCATAATAAAGAACTCACGGCTCCATCACAATGAGTACAAAAATCTCACAAAATATTCAGCAAAAATACAACAACAACAGCAACAACAACAATAACAACCCAGTAGAATCCCACTAATGGGGTCTGGGGAGGGTAGTGTATACGTAGACCTTACCCCTACCCCAAAGGAGTAGAGAGGCTGTTTCCGAAAGACCCTCGGTTCAAGAAAATAAAAAGACAAAATGACAAGAGGAGACAACATTAGTATCACCACAACAATCATAGAAAAAAATAGGAACACCATGAAATGCAGAAGAAAGATGCAAAGCAAAAACGATAGTTAGTAAATAGGACATACACTGAAAAGCGAAGTAGTAAAACACAACATTGTCACTAGCTACCCTAGAATAAAACCCTACGTGGCCAGTCCCACAATGGTACGAAGTAAGTCAAGACTCAACTACATCCTAACCTACAACTCTAATACTCGACCTCCACATCTTCCTATAATATATCACAAATATAACAAATTGTCTAAATATCAAATTTTTAAATGTAAAATACTTTATTTTTAATAATATTTAAATTAAGAATTCCATCCTTCAAGTCCGTTCTTATTCGCCCTGGTGATGGACGCGTTAACACACCATATTCAAGGGGATGTGCCATGGTGCATGCTATTTGCCGATGACATAGTTTTGATTGATGAGTCGCGAGCCGGTGTTAACGAGAGGCTGGAGGTTTGGAAACATGCTGTTGAGTCTAAGGGTTTCAAGCTGAGTAGGACGAAGACGGAATACCTGGAGTGTAAGTTCAGCACTAAGCCAGGGGAAGAGGGCGTGGATGTGAGGCTTGATTCGCAGGTCATCCCGAGTAGAGGCAGCTTCAAGTACCTTGGTTCGGTTATCCAGGGGGAGGGGAGATCGACGAGGATGTCACACACTGTATTGGGGTAGGATGGATGAAGTGGAGGTTAGCATCTGGAGTCCTGTGTGATAAGAGAGTGCCACCGATACTCAAAGGTAAGTTTTATAAAGCAATGGTTAGACCGGCCATGATGTATGGGGCTGAGTGTTGGCCCGTTAAGAACTCACATATACAGAAGATGAAAGTAGCAGAAATGAGGATGTTGCGGTGGATGTGCGGGCACACTAGGATAGATAAGATTAGGAATGATGATATCCGGAAGAAGGTACATGTGGCTTCCATTAATGATGATGAATATATTAATGCGAAAATATATTAATGATGATGAATATAACAGAATAAAATAATTTAATTAATATGCAACCGTGCTCTACACAATTTAAAGACATAATCTTCCACATTTAGCCCGTGTACACACTCATCACATCGTGTACATGACTTTCAACACATCAACATTTTCATATCAATACCAATCCTAAGGGAAATTTCCCCCACACAAGGTTAGACAAGTCACTTACTTCAAACCACGCTTAATCAGTTAAGTAGTATGCCTTTTCCTCAATTTTTCGACTCCGATCGACTCAAATCTAGTCATAATTAATTCGATTCAATCAATATAAATTATAGGAATAAATTCCATATGAAAATATAATTTTTCTAACAAAATCCAAAATTTAACCCAAAAATCGTCCATGGGGCCCATGCCTCAGAATCCGACGAAACTTATAAAATCCGATAACTCATTCAATTACGAGTCCAACCATACTAGTTTCACTCAAATCTGACTCCGAATCGACATTGAAATCTCAAAAAATTATTTTATGAAATTTCTATAATTTTCCCCAAATTTCCATATTAAAACACTAATTAAATGATGAAAACATTGATATATTCGTGTATATTGACCAAATCCGAGTTAGAATCACTTACCCCAATATTTTTCCTTGAAAATCTCTTAAATATCGCCTCTCCCAATGCTCCAATTTGTCAAAAATGAAAAATGGGACGAAGCCCCCGTTTTATAACTTAAAGTCTCTATCTAGGCGCTGCCCTCGATTTCGTGACCTCGATTTTCTCACCTCGATTTCCTGACCTCGATTTTGACCTCGATTTTTGACATCGATTTTGACCTCGATTTCTTATATCACCGCGGGAGCCTTCACATTAAACTTTTTAAGAAAACATTTTTTCCGAAATTGTATCCCGCGTTTTAGCTACCTTTATCACACCGTATGACTTCTAGTAGTTCCCCTACTAGCCACGCGTATCAAGCCACCCTTATCTCACAGCATGCGTTTCATCACTCAGACCTTAGACCACCGCATGCGTATCAATATCACAATATATCATAATTTGCACCTCAAGTGACCAAATATTTCAATTGCCAAAATAAATCAACAACAATATTTTTTCACAATAAAGAGCTCACGGCTCATTCCAAAATAAATCAACAACAATATTTTCCATAATAAAGAGTTTACGGCTCCATCACAATGAGTACGAAAATCTCACAAAATATTTAGCAAAAATAATATTTCACAAATTTAACACCTTGTCTAAATATCAAAATTTTAATGTAAAATACTTTATTTTTAATAATATTTAAATTAAGAAATTCATCCTTCAAGTAATGCACAGAACAAAAGAAACAGAGTTTCAGCTGAACAGGTAAAACACTTTGCACGAACAGGTCAGACAAATTTAAAATACGAAAATATATTAATGATGATGAATATCACAGAATAAAATAATTTTATTAATATGCAACAATGCTCTACACAATTTAAAGACATAATCTTCCATATTTAGCCAGTGTATACACTCGTCACCTTGTGTACACGACTTTCAACACATCAACATTTTCATATCAATACCAATCCTAAGGGAAGTTTTCCCCACACAAGGTTAGACAAGTCACTTACCTCAAACCACGCTCAATCAGTCAAGTAGTATGCCTTTTCCTCGATTTTTCTACTTCGATCGGCTTGAATCTAGTCATAATTAATTCGATTCAATCAATACAATTATAGGAATAAATTCCATATGAAAATACAATTTTTCTAACAAAATCCAAAATTTAACCCAAAAATCGTCCATGGGGCCCATGCCTCAGAATCCGACGAAACTCATAAAATCCGATAACTCATTCAATTACGAGTCCAACCATACTAGTTTCACTCAAATCCGACTCCGAAATCTCAAAAATTCGTTTTATGAGATTTCTAAATTGTTTCCCAAATTTCCATCTTAAAACACTAATTAAATGATAAAAACAATAATATATTCGTGTATATTGACCAAATCCGAGTTTGAATCACTTACCCCCAATGTTTTTGCATGAAAGTCTCTCAAAAATTGCCTCTCCCAAAGCTCCAATTTGTCAAAAATGAAAAATGGGACGAAACCCCCGATTTATAACTTAAGTCTTTGTCGAGGCGCTGCCCTCGATTTCCTGACCTCAATTTTCTGACCTCGATTTCCTGACCTGGATTTCCTGACCTCGATTTTGACCTCGATATTTGATCTGGATTACTTATATCACCGCGAGAGCCTTCACATTAAAGTTTTAAAGAAAACATTTTTTTCGAAATAGCGTCCCGCGTTTTAGCCACCTTTATTACACCGCATGACTTTTAGTAGTTCCCCTACTAGCCACGCGTATCAAGCCACCCTTATCTCACCGCATGCGTTTCCACACCCAGACCTTATACTACCACATGCGTATCAATATCGCAATATATCATAATTTGCACCTCAAGTGCCCAAATATTTCAACTTGCCAAAATAAATCAACAACAATATTTTTTCACAATAAAGAGCTCACAGCTCATGCCAAAATAAATCAACAACAATATTTTCCATATTAAAGAGCTCATGGCTCCATCACAATGAGTACGAAAATCTCACAAAATATTCAGCAAAAATAATATTTCACAAAATTTAACACATTGTGTAAATAATAAATTTTTAAATGTAAAATACTTTATTTTTAATAATATTTAAATTAAGAAATCTATCCTTCAAGTAATGCACATAACAAAAGAAACAGAGTTTCAACTAAACAAGTAAAACACTTAGCAGGAACAGGCCAGACAAATTTAAAATACGAAAATATATTAATGATGATGAATATAACAAAATAAAATAATTTAATTAATATACAACAGTGCTCTACACAATTTAAAAATATAATCTTCCATATTTAGCCATTGTACACACTCGTCACCTCGTGTACACGACTTTCAACACATCAACATTTTCATATCAATACCAATCTTAAGGGAAATTTCCCCCACACAAGGTTTAGATAAGTTACTTATCTCAAACCACACTCAATCATTCAAGTAGTATGCCTTTTCCTCGATTGTTTGACTCTGATCGACTCAAATCTAGTCATAATTAATTCGATTCAATCAATACAAATTATAGGAATAAATTCCATATGAAAATATAAATTTTCTAACAAAATCTGAAATTTAACCCAAAAATCAATCGTGGGGCCCACGTCTCGAAATCCGACGAAACTCACAAAATTCGACAACCCATTCAATTACGAGTCCAACCATACTAGTTTCACTCAAATCCGACTCCGAAATCTCAAAAATTCGTTTTATGAGATTTCTAAATTTTTTCCCAAATGTCCATCTTAAAACACTAATTAAATGATGAAAACAATGATATATTCATGTATATTGATCAAATCCGAGTTAGAATCACTTACCCCAATATTTTTCCTTGAAAATCTCTCAGAAATCGCCTCTCCCAAAGCTCCAATTTGTCAAAAATAGAAAATGGGACGAAGCGCCCGTTTTATAACTTAAAGTCTCTGTCCAGGCGCTGACCTCGATTTCCTGACTTCGATTTCGTGACTTCGATTTCCTGACCTCGATTTTGACCTCGATTTTTTACCTCGATTTTGACCTCGATTTTTGACAGATGAAGGAAACCAGATCAGCCAAAAACCAGCAAACTCAACTTCAACAGTCTCTCAACTTCAATTCTTGATCCGTTAACCATCCGAAACTCACCCGAGGCCCTTGGGACCTCAACCAAATACATCAACAAGTCCTAAAATATCATACGAACTTAGTTGAAATCTCAAATCACATAAAACAATATTAAAACCACGAATCATACCCCAATTCAAGCTTAAGGAACTTAAGAATTTCTAACTTCTACATTCGATGTCGAAACCTATCAAATCAAGTCCGATTGACCTAAAATTTTGCACACAAGTCATAAATGACATAACAGAGCTATGACAATTTTCAGAACTAGATTTCGATCCCGATATCAAAAAGTCAACTCCTCGGTCAAACTTCCCAAATATTCAACTTTCGCCATTTCAAGCCAAATTCCACTACGGACTTCCAAAAAATTTTCCGGACACGCTCGTAAGTCCAAAATCACCATACGGAGCTATTGGAATTACCAAAACTCTATTCCGGGGTTGTTTACACATAAGTGGACATCCGATCACTATTTCAACTTAAACTTTAAACCTTGGAACTAAGTATTCCAATTCATTCCAAAAACCTCACCGGATCCAAACTAATCACCCCCGACAAGTCACATAACAAATGTAAAGCATAAATTGAGCAGTAAATGGGGGAATGGGGCTACAACTCTCAAAACGACTGGTCGGGTCATTACAAAACTTGCTCATGCTATCATTTTGCACGAGTATCCATTGTTCATTGTTGATCATGTAGGATTTAGGAAGTTTGTTGCTAGTTTCCAACCGTTGTTCAAAATGGTGTCTAGGAACACAATCAAGAATGATATACTGAAGATTTTCGACAATTTGAAATCAATCTATGTTATTGGAAAAACTCACAAGTAAAATTGCAATAACAACTGATACGTGGACTTTGGACAACACCAAAAAAGGGTTCATGGCTATTACAACACATTTTATTGAAGATTCATGGAGACTTCAAAGCCATATTCTTAGATTTGTTTATGTTCCTGCTCCACATGATAAGGATACTTTGTGTAATGCGTTGCTTAATTGCTTGTTAGAGTGGAATCTTGAAAGAAGAATTTCAACAATTACAGTTGATAATTGTAGCACAAACAATGCTATGATAAAAACCTTGCTAGATGAGAAACTTTGTAAAAGGGATTTATTGTTGATGGGTCGAATGTTACATGTGCGATGTGCCGCACATATCTTGAATTTAATTGTGCAAGAAGGACTAAAGGTGATACAAGATAGTATTAATAATGTGCATGACAGTGTCTTATATTGGATAGGGTCTTCAGGCAGAATCGAAAGGCTTGAAGAAGCTGCACGATTGCTACATATTTCTTGTAACAAAAAGTTAAAGTATGATTGCCCTACTCGTTGGAACTTAACATATCTAATGTTGAGAACATCCCTAGAATACAAAGATGTGTTTATGAAGTTGAGCCTAAATGACCTTAGTTATCGTTGTTTTCCAACCGAAGGGCAATGGAGTGCAGCAAAAGAAGTTTGTGATACATTAAAGCTTTTCTACCATATCACTGAAGAATTCTCAAGGACTCAATATCCCACTTCTACTCAATATTTTTCTAAAGTTTGTGATATTAAACTAGAATTGGAAGCCTTGGTGAAAAGTTTAAATCCTTTGATTAGCTCTATGGCATCAGCAATTTTGTTGAAATTTAAGAAATATTGGGATGAAGTACATATTTTGATGGGTGTAACTGCTATCTTTGATCCGAGGTAAAAGATGAGGTTGGTGGAGTTCTATCTTACACATATTTATGGTGGAGAAGTTGCTTCAGATAAAATTCAAGAAGTTTGAAACTATTATGTTGATCTCTTTCAAGAATATAAGAGTAGAGGAGCTGAGTCATCCCAAGTATCTAGTTCTAGTGAAGTTGTTGGTCATGTTGAGGGTGAACGACTGTCTAGTTTTGATAGGTTTGTCGCGTCGAGTAGCTCGGACATGGACACAAGATCGGAATTGGATTCTTATTTAGAATAAAATGTGCTACCCCGCACACCATCATTTGACACTTTAAGTTGGTGGAAGACAAACGGAGAATCTGCATTTAGTACTAGTGGGAGATTGATTAGTCCACATCGTAGTAGACTGTCACGACCCAAAACTCTAACCTGTGGTGATGGCGCCTCTCGATGGTACTAGGCAAGCTGACCTTTCAAAATACTTCAATATTTCATAAAAAGGATAATTCAAAGCTTTTTCATACCAGAATCGGAGTTAAATTCAAAATAAAATGCGGAAAGATAGCCCCAAATATCGGGTGTCACCAAGTCATGAGCATCTAGATATCCAGTCTAATGAATACAACGTCTATGTATCAATACAGGAAAGAAAGAAAACATAGAAGGAGAGACAAGGTCTGCGGACGCTGGCAGCTACCTCGTAGTCTCTGGTACTCGATTGCGCACGAAATCAAAGACCTCCATGATCAAACACACCTAGATTTCCACATGAAGTGCAGGGTGTAGCATGAGTACATCCAACTCATCAAGTAACAGAAATAAATAAGGAACTGAGAAGTAGTGACGAGCTATACAATTACAGTCCATGTTTAATAATTCCAGCAAAGAATAGACATGCTTTCACATCCGGCAATTTAAGTCCAATCAGTTTTATACAATTAAAGTTCAGGTAATTCAAATATAAAATCTTTCAGGAATTTCACAACAATGACAGATAGCAACTAAGTGCATCAACAAATGAAAAAGCAAGTACAGCCTCTCAGGGCAACAATCACTCAACTCGTCACAACAGCTCAAATCACTCGGCTCTCAGCCCTCAGTACTCACACTCCATAGGTACCTGCGCTTACTAGGGGTGTGTAGACTCCGGAGGGGCTCCTTTCAGACCAAACGCTATATCCGCAAGGACAACTCACGTGCTATAGTATCAATATGTGGAGCCACACGGACAACTCACGTGCCATAGTATCAATACCTCAGAGACAGGCCCTTGGCCTCACTCAGTCATCAACCTCTCTAATCTCTCAGGCTCTAGGAAATCACAAAGACCGACCCAAACAAAGATAACATAGTGTATCAACAAGAATCAAGAAGAGGCTAAGATATGATATGCAAATAAAACCATGACTGAGAACAAGACAGCGATTAGCAAGTAATTCAACAAGTACGCGACCTCTGCGGGTCTCAATAGTAACATCACATAGCCTAAGCATGATTTCTAACATGATTTGCAGCCAAATTTCTATAACACAGGGAGAAAATATAGCTAGCAACAAGTTATTCAACTTTATAGTTTCACGGAATGGACCAAGTCCCAATTCATACGGTGCACGCCCACACACCTATCACCTAGCATGTGCATCACCTCCAAAATACTCACATAATCCAATAATCCGGGGTTTTATACCCTCATGACCAAATTTAAAATAGTAACTTACCTCAAACCGCGCAAAATCCTACTCCGCAATGCCTTTGCCCCTTGAATCAATCTCCAAACGCCCCGAATTTAGCCACAAGCAGTACGATATAATTAATATAGGCTAAAAGAATCAATTCCACAAGAAAAACATGAAATTATAAGCCAAAATCCGAAATCGGCTCAAACTCAACCCACAGGCCCACGTCTCGAAATCCGACAAAAGTTGCAAAACCTGAAAGCGCATTCACTTACGAGTCTAACCATACTAATTCATCAAAATCTGATATCATTTGGTCCTCCAAATCCCCAAAATCCGCTCTCCAATTCTCAAGCCCTAAACCCCCAAATTTCACTTCAAGATCTCGCTAATTAGGTGGGAAAATCAGTGGGGAATCAAGATTTATGATAAAAAATGAGTACAAGAAGCTTACCTCAATAATCCCCTCAAAACTCTTCTCCAAAATTGCCTAAGTCCGAGTCTCAAATGTTGAAATAAGACTAAAATCGCGAACCCTTGCTTTTAAACCTTATGCCCAGACTTTTCGCACCTGCGGCCATTTATCCGCACCTGCGGGGCCGCTTCTGCGGAAACATTCCCGCTCCTGCGGAAGTCACTTGTTCGCTGCCTCCTCTTCCGCGATCAAAGGACTGCATCTGCGCCTATCGCAGGTACGGGAAACCCATCGCTCCTGCGTTTCCATCTCGCTCCTGCGCCCACCTGCCTGCTCCTACGGCCATCGCATGTGCGGGAAAATCTTCGCACCTGCGACCTCTGCTCAACTCATCCTTCGCCGCTTCTGCAGGCTCCTTCCCCGCTTCTGCGGGCTCGCACCTACGGTGCCCACTCCACAGATGCGGTTACACCAGTAGCAGCAACACTTCAGCTGCTTCATTAACTCAAAAATCACGTCTGTTAACCATCCGAAATCAACCCGAGGTCCCCGGGACCTCAACCAAACATACCAACTAGTCATATGACCCAATTCGAACTTAGTCGAACCTTCAAATCACCCAAAACAACATCAAAACACCGATTACACATGGATTCAAGCCTAAAGAACTTCTAAACTTCCAAATTCCACAAACGACGTCGAAACCTATCAAACCACATCCGATTGACCTCAAATTTTGCACACAAGTCATATTCAACATTACGGACCTACTCCAACTTCCAGAATCTCAATCCGACCCCAATATCAAAAAGTCAGCCCCCCGGTCAAACTTTCCAAAAATTCAACTTTTGCTATTTCAAGCCTAAATTAGCTACAGACCTCAGATTCACAGTCCGGACACACTCCTAAGTTCAAAATCACCCAATGGGGCTAAGGAAACCGACGGAACTCCATTCTAGAGTTGTCTTCACATAATTCTGACTACGGTCAAACTTCTAAGACTTAAGCTTCCGTTTTAGGGACTAAGTGTCCCAAAACACTCTGAAACCAAAAATAAGACCTCCCGACAAGTCACATAAGCAGAAACAGATACGGGAAAAGCAGTAAATAGGGGATCGGGGCTAATACACTCAAAATGACCGGCCGGGTCGTTACATCCTCTCCCTCTTAAGACAATCGTTCATCCTCAAACAAGCATAGAGACATACCTGAAGTGGTGAAAAGATGAGGATAACGGCTGCGCATATCATGCTCGGTCTCCCAAGTCGCCTCCTCGACTGGCTGGCTCCTCCACTGAACCTTCACAGAAGAAATATTCTTTGACCTCAGCTTTCGGAGCTGCCTATCCAAGATTGCCACCGGCTCCTCAACATAAGATAAATCATTGTCCAACTGGACTGAGCTGATAACTAACATATGAGACGGATCACCGTGATACTTCCGGAGCATAGAAACATGGAATACTAGATGAACTCCTGCTAGACTGGGAGGCAAGGCAAGCTCATAAGCAACCTCCCCAACACGTCGCAATACCTCAAATAGACCAATGAACCTTAGGCTCAGCTTGCCCTTTTTCCCGAACCTCATAACACCCTTTATAGGCGAAACCCGGAGCAAGACCCTCTCTCCAACCATGAATGCAACATCGTGAACCTTCTGATCTGTATAACTCTTGTGTCCGGACTGGGCTGTGCGTAGTCTATCCTGAATCACCTTAACCTTCTCCGGAGCATCCTGAACCAAGTCTGTACCCAATAATCTAGCCTCACCCGGCTCAAACCAACCCACCGGAGACCTACACTGCCTACCATACAGAGTCTCATACAGTACCATCTAGATGCTCGACTAGTAACTGTTGTTGTAGGCAAACTCCTCTAGAGGAAAGAACTGATACCACAAAACCCCAAACTCCATCACATACGCACAGAGCATATCCTCTAATATCTGAATAGTTCGCTCGGACTGTCCGTCCGTCCGAGGCTGAAATGTCGTGCTCAACTCCACTCCAGTACCCAACTCATGCTGCACGACCCTCCAGAACCATAATGTAAATTGCATACCCCGGTCAGATATGATAGATACTGGTACGCCATGAAGCCTGACGATCTCGCAGATATACACTCGAGCCAGCTACTTGAAAGAATAGGTAGTCATCATAGGAATGAAATGAGCTGACTTGGTCAGCCTATCTACAATCACCCAAACTGCATCAAACTTTCGCTGAGTCCGTGGAAGCCCAACAATGAAATCCATAGTGATCTGCTCCCATTTCCACTCCGGAATCTCTAACTTCTGAAGCAACCCACCTGGTCGCTGATGCTCATACTTTACCTGCTGGCAATTTAGACACCGAGCTACATACTCCAATATGTCCTTCTTTATTCTCCTCTACCAGTAATGCTGTCTCAAGTCGTGATACATCTTCGCGGCACCTAGATAAATAGAATACCATGAACTGTGAGCCTCCTAGAGAATCAGCTCACGCAAACCATCTACATTAGGCACACATAGCCTGCCCTACATCCTCAATGCACCATCATCCCCAATAGTGACATTCTTAGCATCACCATGATAAACCGTGTCCTTAAGGACAAGCAGATGGGGGTCATCATACTGACGCTCCCTGATACGATCATAAAGAGAAGACCGAGAGACCACACAAGCTAATACTCGACTCAACTCAGAAACATCCAGTCTAACAAATTGGCTGGCTAAGGCCTGAACATCCAATGCCAATGGCCTCTCTGTTGCTGGAAGATATGCTAGGCTCCCCAAACTCTCTGCCCGGCGACTCAAGGCATCGGCCACCACATTGGCCTTCCCGAGATGGTATAAAATGGTGATATCATAGTCCTTAAGAAGCCTCAACCACCTTCTCTGACGCAAGTTAAGATCCTTCTATTTGAACAGATGCTACAAACTCCGATGATCAGTGTAAATCTCATAATAGACCCCATACAAATAGTGCTGCCAAATCTTCAAGACATGAACAATAGCTGCTAACTCAAGGTCTTGGACAGGATAGTTCTTCTCATGAGGATTCAACTGGCGCGAAGCATAAGCAATCACTCTACCCTCATATATCAGAACACACCCAATACCGATCCTCGAGGCATCACAATACCTTGTGTAAAAACAAGAAGCTGATCGTAGAACTAGAACTGGAGCCGTGGTCAAAGAAGTCTTGAGACACTCCTCCAACCACCTGAAAGGAGCACCCTTTTGGGTCAATTTAGTCAAGGGCGATGCAATAGATGAGAAGCCTTCCACAAAACGGTGGTAATAACCAGCCAAACCGAGAAAACTCTGAATCTCCGTGGCTGAGGACGGTCTGGGCCAACTCTGAACCGCCGTTATCTTCTTTGGGTCTACCTGAATACCCTCACTAGACACCATGTGTCCCAAGAACGCCACTGAACTGAGCCAAAACTCACACTTGGAGAACTTTGCATAAAGCTTCTCCTCCCTCAACCACTGTAACACAATCCTCAGATGTTGGGCATGTTTCTCCTGGCTACGAGAGTATACTAGGATGCCATCAATGAATACAATGGCGAACGAGTCAAGATAAGGCTGAAACACACTATTCATCAGATGCATGAACGTTGTTGGGGCGTTGGTCAGCCCAAACGACATCACAAGGAACTCATAATGGTCATATTGGGTCCGGAAAGCTGTCTTAAGAATATTCGAGCCTCGAATCTTCAGCTGGTGATACCCTTACCTCAAATCAATCTTGGAGAACACCCTCGCTCCCTGAAGTTGGTCAAACAAATCATCAATATGCGGAAAAGGATACTTGTTCTTGATTGTGACCTTGTTCAACTACTTGTAATCAATACACATTCTCATAGTACCATCCTTCTTCTTTACAAATAGAATCGGTGCACCCCAAGGTGACACTCTAGGCCAAATAAACCCCTTATCAAGGAGTTCCTGAAGCTGCTCCTTCAATTCCTTCAACTTTGCCGGTGCCATGTGATACGGTGGAATAGAAATGGGCTAAGTTCCCGGCACCAAATCAATACCGAAATCAATTTCCCTGTCGGGCGGCATGCCCAGTAGGTCTACAGGAAACACATCCGAAAAATCTCGCACCACAGGAACAGAATCAATAGTAGGGACCTCTGCACTAACATCCTTCACAAAAGCCAAATAGGATAGATAACCCTTCTCAACCATCTGCTGAGCCTTCAGGTATGAAATCACTCTACTTGGAACATAGTCTATAGAACCGCTCTACTCAATTCTCGGCAACCCCGACATCGCTAACGTTACGATCTTAGCATGACAATCTAAAAAGAATGACATGGAGACAACCAATCCATACCCAATATCATATCAAAATCGACCATACTAAGCAGCAAAAGATCTACTCTGGTCTCCAGACTCCCAATAGTCACCACACATGACCGATATACACGGTCCACAATGATAGTATCACCTACTGGAGTGGATACATGAACAGATAAAACTAGGGACTCACGTGGCATATCCATAAAATGAGCGAAATATGAAGACACATATGAATAAGTGGAACCAGGGTCAAATAATACAGAGGTATCTCTGTGGCAAACTAAGACAATACCTGTAATCACAGCATCTGAAGCAATGACATCTGGTCTGCCAGGAAAAGCATAGAAACGGGCCTAGCTGCCCCCTGATCGGCCTCCTCCTCTAGGGCGACCTCAAGCTGACTGAACCCTACCCCTAGCTGGCTGGGCGGGTGGTAGAGCTGCTGGTGCTGGTGCCATCGACTGAGTACTCTGCTGTGGAGCCCCACCCAACAACCTAGGGCAATCTCTCTTAATGTGACCAAAATCTCCGCACTCGAAACAACCCCTCCTCTGATGGAACTGCTGCTCCTGATGCCCAGAGGAACTACTCATGGAAACCTGAGCTGACGAGGCCTGGTGAGAACTCTGTGCCGATAGTGCACTAAATAAAGACTGGCCCTGTTGATGACTGTATGACCCGTGGCCAGATGATGCACCACAGTGAATTGGGCGAGCCATATGAGCATGTTTGAAAGGACGACCCCTACCATTGCGGAACTGCCCCCAGAAGGAACACCGCTGAAGCCACCCTGACCACGAGGCCTCTTGGCCTCCCTCTCAACCCGCTCCTGGATGCAAACCATCTCAATCTGACGAGAAATGTTGACAACCTCGTCGAAAGTAGCACCAGACTCTCTCTCTAGTCATAAGCAATCGCAGCTAACATGTGAGGCCATATATGAACCTCTTGATCCTCTCCCTGTCTGTGGGAACCAACCAGATAGCATGCCGGGCCAACTCTGAAAATCTCATCTCATGCTGTGTCACGGACATATCACCATGACGAAGCTGCTCGAACTACCTGCGCAACTCCTCTCTGCGGGACTGAGGCACGAACTTCTCAAGAAATAGACCAGAGAACTGCTGCCAGGTAAGGGGTGCTGTGCCGACCGGCCTATGCCTCTTGTACGCCTCCCACCAACTGAAGGCAGCCAACAGAACTGAAAAGTAGTGAACGAGACCCCACTGGCCTCTAAAATATATGCAGTACGGAGTATCCTCTGGCACCTATCCAAGAAGCCCTGTGCATCCTCTCCCTCGGCACCGCTAAAAGATGGAGGCTAGAGTCTCCCAGACCTCTCCAATCGACGCTACTTATCATCAGGTATGATAGGAACCACATAGTCCTGAGCAACTACAACCGGCTGAGCTGGTGGTGCCCCCGGTGTCTGGAATCCCTATACACCCTACTCTGGTGTGCGGGCGGCGGAAGTCTGAGCACCTTCCCCAGCTTGAGAAGTGGCTGCTGCGGCCGGAGCAGAGACCGCCTGAGCAAGACTGGTACACGCGGTCATGATCTGAGCTAAGGCCTCCTGAAGGCCTGGAATCACAATAGGCACAGGTGGTGCCTGAGCTGGTCCCATAGGCTCGTCCACAACTGGAGCCTCCTCCTGAACTGGGGCAACTAGTAGATCTGCAGGTGTTGCCCTAGTTGCGGTGCGAGCTGCACCTCTGCCCCTACCATGGCCTCTACCGCGACCTCGGCCTCTCGCAGCCCCGACTGGTGGTACTGGGGGCTATCCATCCTGCCCGGTAGTACGCGTCCTCACCATCTATGAGAGAATTAGAACAACAGAAATTTAGTTACCAAAATCAAAAGACTCGCATGACAGGAAATCAAGAATGTGAAATTTCCTAAGGGTTTGGCAGCCTCTCAAAGATAAGTACAGACATCTCCGTACCTATCTGCAAGACTCTACTAAACCTGCTCATGACTCATGAGACCTATGTAACCTAGGCTCTGATACCAATTTGTCACGACCCAAAACTCTAACCTGTCGTGATGGTGCCTATCGATGGTACTAGCTAAGCCAACCTTTCAAAATACTTCAATATTTCATTAAAAGGATAATTCAAAGCTTTTTCATACTAGAGACTTTTACAAAAATCGGAGTTAAATTCAAAATACAATGCGGAAAGATAGCACCAAACATCGGGGTGTCACCAAGTTATGAGCATCTAGATATCCAGTCTAATGAAAACAATGTCTAAGTATCAATACAGGAAAGAAAGAAAACATAGAAGGATAGACAAGGTCTGCGGATGCCGGCAGCTACCTCGTAGTCTCCGGTACTCGATCATGCACGAACACAATGACCTCCGTGATCAAACATACCTAGATCTGCACATGAAGTACAGGGTGTATCATGAGTACAACCAACTCATCAAGTAACATAAATAAATAAGGAACTGAGAAGAAGTGACGAGCTATACAATTACAATCCATTTTCAATAATTCCAGCAAAGAAAAGACATGCTTTCGCATCCGGCTGTTTAAGTCCAATCAATTTTATACAGTTAAAGTTCAGGTAATTCAGATATAAAATCTTTTAGGAATTTCACAACAATGACAGATAACAACTAAGTACATCAACAAATGAAAAAGAAAGTACAACCTCTCAGGGCAACAGTCACTCAACTCATCACAACAGCTCAAATATCTCGGCTCTCAGCCCTCAGTACTCACACTCAATAGGTACATGCGCACTGGGGTTGTTGTCACGACCCAAAATCTGACCTGTCGTGATGGCTCCTATCTCAAAACTAGGCAGGTTGATAATATCAATAACCCCCGATTTCCTTTAAGTTTGAAAAATATAATATTTAAATATAATACAAAATCCCTCAAATATTGATACGAACACTCCCCAAAACCTGGTGTCACTGAGTACATGGGCATCTAATATGAATACAAGTCTGGAAAATATGGTCTATGATAGTCTGAGACCAAATACAATAACAAGGAGATAGGGAAGGAGAGACAAGGTCTGCGAAACATGGCAACTACCTCTAAATATCCGAAAAATTAACTGTATGAGAGAATCAACACCCGCTATGTCCGGGAACACCTGGATCTGTACACAAAGTGCAGGGTGTAGTATGAGTACAACCAACTCAGCAAGTAACAATAATAAATAAGGAACTGAAGAAAATGACGAGCTACACAGTTACAGTTCATTTTTAGTAATTTCGGCAGAGAGCAGACATGCTTTCAATTCCAAAAGTTTTCAAATCAGTTTTATACAGTTGAAGTTCATGTAATCCGGATATAAAATCTTTCAGAGAATTTCACATCAATGACAGATAGCAACTAAGTGCAACAACAAATGAAAAGCAAGTACAGCCTCTCAGGGCAACAAATACTCAACTCGTCACAACAGCTCATCCACTCGACTCTCAGCCCTCAGCACTCCCACTCAATAGGTACCCGCGCTCACTGGGGGTGTACAAACTCCGGAGGGGCTCCTACAACCCAAGCGCTATAATCTGCACGAACAACTCACGCGTTGCACGGACAACTCACGTGCCATAGTATAAATATCTGGATCCGCACTGAAAACTCACGTACTATAGTATAATACAAGGATCCGCACGGACAACTCACGTGTTGCACGGACAACTCACGTGCTATAATATCCCACACGGACAACTCACGTGCTATAATATCCCGCACATACAACTCACGTGCTGTACGGATAACTCATGTGCTATAATATCCTCCTCACAATCAGGTCCTCGACCTCACTCAGTCATAAATCTCTCCAGTCTCTCGGGCTCTCAATAATCATGAAATCAACCCCAACAATAATGATATGATGCATAAATAATGAATAATAGAGACTGAGATAAAATAAACAAGTAAATTATGGCTGAGTACGAAACAACAATTACGCAGGTAGTTCAAGATCCCAAAAATACCAACATAAAACCTAAACATGATTTATAACATAATTTGCAGTCAAATCTCTATAACACAAGGAGAGCATATAGCTAGCAACAAGTTATACAACTTTACAGTTTCATGGAATGGACCAAGTCCCAATTCCTACGGTGCCCACTCACACGCCCGTTACCTAGCATGTGCGTCACCTCTAGAATACTCACGTAATCCAATAATCAGGGGTTTCATACCCTCAGGACCATATTTAAAACTGTTACTTACCTCAACTTGTGTAATTTCCTATTTCGCTATGCTTTTGCCTCGTGAATTGGCCTCCAAACGCCTCGAATCTAGCCACAAATAATTCGATTCAGTCAATAAAAATTATAGGAATTAATTCCATATGAAAATATAATTTTTTCATAAAAATCTAAAAATTCATCTAAAAATCGCCCGTGGGACCCACGTCTCGGAACCCGACAAAGGTTACAAAATATGAACGCCCATCCAATCATACAAATTTCACCAAATTCTGACATCAACTCGATCCTCAAATCTTCAATTAAAGTCTTCAACAAGCCCAATTCACCCATGATATCCCTTTTATCCCTAATAGATTTCATCCTTAGCCTTTAAGCCCCAATATAGGTTATATGATTCAATAGTTAATCATTATTAAGCTATTGAAGCACTAGAATCACCAACCATCCTAACAAGATTCAAAAATTCACTATTCATCTTCTTCTCCATTCAAGAACCCTAACTCACAATACCCATTTCAAGGATTAGCATAATTCTTCAACCAATTGGTACTTTCTACTTCACAATACATCCCAAATACTTAATCCATAGTTGTATTTTAAGTGTAGGGTGGAGAATTTACCTCTTGTAGCTCAAACCCTAAATTGAACCCTTTTGAATGATTCTTGAAGATTAGAGAAATTCCTATGAATTTCAATCTATGTAGATGTTAATACTACCATTAACTAGTGTTAATCCATTATAAAAATATCATAAAACTTACCTTTGATGTGTATTTGGGTTGAGGATGCTCCACCTTCTCTCTAGAACCCAAAACCCTACACAGATTGGCTACGCAGCTTAACCCTCCCCTCACTACCATACTGATTTTGCCTACGCAAATCTGCGTAGGCTACGCAAGACTCGCGTAGCTGTTCTGCCACTCTTTAGTAAAATAGTCATAACGTCTTGTAGAAATCTCCAAATGACGAACGGTTTGATGCGTTGGAAACTAGACTCAAAGAGATTTAATTTGATAGGTTATAAACTATATAAATCTTCATATCCTGAGAGTTATCTTCGTTTGAAGTTAGATCTTGTGCAAACTCACTTGAAACTTTATCCAATCATATAATTTTCAACTTGACTTAGACTTAGGGCTCTTCTTAGACCCTAAACTATTTTTAATGCACCTCATACATATATTATCATGATCAATTGATATCATTCAAATTACCAGTCTTGTTCATACCCGAATTGATATATTTAGCATCCGCCAATCTTCTTAATGGTCTTAAAACACTTAGAAAATTTTTCGGGGTGTTATAGGTGTGCAGACTCCGGAGGGGCTCCTTTCAGCCCAAGCGCTATATCCGCACGGATAACTCACGTGTTGCACGGACAACTCACGTGCGATAGTATTAATATGTGAAATCGCACGGACAACTTACGTGATGCACGGACAACTCACATGCCATAGTATTAATACCTCATAGACAGGCCCTCGGCCTCACTCAGTCATCAACCTCTCTAATCTCTCGGGCTCTCGGAAATCACAAAGATCGACCCAAACAAAGATAACATACTGTATCAACAAGAATCAAGAAGAGGCTGAGATATGATACGCAAGTAAAAACCATGATTGAGTACAAGACAACAATCAGCAAGTAATTCAACAAGTACGCGACCTCTGCGGGTCCCAACAGTACCATCACATAGCCTAAGCATGATTTCTAAGATATAAACATGAAATAAGTGTAGGTCATGCATAACGTCTAGAAATAAACTATTAATTCATATGAATAACCTACGTGGGAAAACAGGCCCAAAAGATATATATACATACATATATATACTGTAGGGCGAGATGACAAGGCCACATACTATATAGCTATACATGACTGTCTACAGACCTCTAATAGAGTGTACAACTGTATAAAGGAAGAGAATGGGTCCCGTCGTACCCATATATATATATAAACACACCGTACCAAAACTCAAAGAAGCTTTGGATCAAATGGAGCACACCAACCCTTGCTGATCAAGGATCCTAAGAAGGGGGGCCGTCAGCCAGTCTACCTGCACATGCGGCCATGAAATGCAGCGTCCCCCGGAAAAAAGGGACGTCAGTACGAATAATGTACTAAGTATGTAAAGCATGAAAATCAGTACATAAAAGACATAGATGAAACATGGGGTAAAGAATTCCACTTGTGAGTCTAAATAACTTTGTGAATCCTGAAACATTTATAATATCATGCACGTTCGTGTAAATGTCGTATCATGCATAGGTATAGGTGTACATAACATCATCAAGCCTCTAAGGGCATCCCATCATATCATCTCGGCCACTGTGGGCAAAATCATCAATATATACCAGCTGATCAGGTGGTGGTGCTTATATAACGCATTAACCTTTTATCATATCCCATATACATATAATATACGCGTATATAACGCCTTCTGGTCATGGGTAAATGTACATGTATAAATGCATGAAATGCAATAGAAATACGTTAATAAAATTTTTCGAATATCATAAAATCAATATGCCTTACGGACAAACTTTATCAAATACGTATTTTTTTGAGACCAATGAATAGAGGATATAATAATAATCCACATGGGGAATCAAGAATATAGACACCTCTAGTATTTCTATGAATAAAGTCATTTATGAACGTTGCGTATTTTACTCGTTTCGTTTGTATCATTTGGATCATGCCAGAAAGAAAAAAAGGGATAGCCTTAACATACCTCAAGTCGTCAATGCAACTCAAAAACAAGTTTATGAAAACTAGAGCGCCAACCCTATAGCAAAGAAATACGTGTAGAATTTAAATGGCGGTAGTATATTACGTATCTCAAACGATAACTCGATTCTAAAATAAAACGGGCAACATTTCCTCGATTTTACTGCTCGCTCAAGCCTACTATAGGCGAGATACAAACATAATACAGTCAGCAACTCAAAACCAACCTAATTACAATCCGGGACCTTCAATACAACAAACCCCCCCAAATATACCATAATACACCCAATCAACAAATTATCAATTAGCCTGCAACTACAACGACGAGCGACCAACCTACTACCCTACCACATGTGGTGTTCCATGCCATTTTTATCCTTCCAAACTCCATAAATTAGTAGCACAATAGACAACCCAAAAGCAACACAAAACAGCCCACAAAGCAGTCCACTACAAATCAAATAACTCGAACTCACGGCTTCCGATCACCGTCCTGTGAGGTCTAACTATTAGGAAACAAATTTATCAAATTTTCTTGATATTTTAAAGCTTAAATACAGAAATTATAAATTTTTATTAACTATTAAATACATTCCAAAACTCAAACTATAAAGAAAAAGAGAGGTGATATAGTGATACTATAACGACCCGCCTGTTATTTCGAGAGTTATAGCCCGTTTTTCCCATTTCTACTTATTTTTGTATTATTCAGCTATATTATGTTATATCGGGTTAGTTGGTTTGGGACCGGAGTGGTTTTAGAGTGAATTGAGATACTTAGTCTCTTAAGTTGAAAAAGTCAACCGGATGTTGACCTATGTGTAAACGATCTCGGATTTGAATTCTGATGATCCCGTTAGCTCCATTAGGTGATTTTGGATTTGGGAGTGTGTTCGGAATATGATTTGGAGGTACGTGGTAGAATTAGGCTTGAATTGGCGAAATGGGAAATTTGGCGATTTCGGTCGACAGTGGAAAACTTGATATCGGGGTCGGAATGGAATTCTGGAAGTTGGAGTAGGTTGTGGTGTCATTTGTGACGTGTGTGAAACATTTGAGGTCATTCGGACGTGGTTTGGTTGGTTTCAGCATCGGTTGTCGCATTTGGAAATTTAGAAGTTCTTAGGCTTGAATGCGAGGGTAATTTGGTGTTTAGAGGTTGTTTTGAGTGATTCGAAGGTTCGACTAAGTTTGTATGTTGATATATGACTTGTTGGTATTTTTGGTTAAGATCTCGAGGGCCTCGGGGTAATTCCGGGTGGTTAACGGATTGTCGAAGTTGGAATTTGCACCTGGAGCTACTGCTACTGCTATTTTTGCACCTGCGGAAGAAAGCCTCGCAGGTGCCAGACCACTGGTGCGAGTGGGTAGTGTGCAGGTGCGGGCAATACTGGACTAGGTAGGTTGCATAGGTGCGAGTTGGAGGTCGCATCTGTGAGCCCGCAGGTGTGAAACCTAGGGCGCAGCGGCAGAAAGGGGAATACTGGGCAGGCTTCGCAGAAGCGGAGGAAAACGCACAGATGCGCCTACGCAGGTTCGACGATGTTGCTGCAGATGTGGAGCCTGGGCGCGTAAGTGAGTTGCGCAGGTGCGGCTCCTTAGACCGCATGTGCGTTGGTGCGGGTGCGAGAAAATGGCCGCATGTGCGAAAAACCTGGGCATAAACCATAAATAGAACCCTTCGCGATTTTGGTGCATTCTTCACCATTTTTATTCGGTTTTTATAGCTTTTGGGAGAGATTTGAAGAGGGAATCAAGGAGATTTCGTTGAGGTAAGTCACTTGAGCCATAATACTTGTATATATGGTGAATTTTCGTTGTTTAATCATGGTAATTAGTGAAAATGAGGGGTTAGGGCTTGGAATTTTTGGAGAGTAATTTAAGGATTTGAAGGACCAAACGATGTCAGATTTTGATGAATTTGGTATGGTTAAACTCGTGAGTGAATGAGCTTTCTAGTTTTGTAAATCTAGTCCTGAGGGTATAAAACCTTGGATTTTGTATCATTCTACTATTTTTAGTGACGCACATGCTAGGTGACGGGTGTGTGGGCGTACACTGTTGGGGATTTTTGACTTAATCCGTCCCGTAGCAACTGTAAAGTTTCATACTTTGTTGAAACCATATGATACTTATATGTTTTAGAAAGAATTTCTGTAAATTGGGCTGAATGCCATGTTTGGGCCTTGCGCCAATGCTGTTTGGACCCTTAGGGGCTGTTTCTTACTATCCTCTCATTGTTTTTGATTGAAAATCTATACTCAGTCATGTTTATACTTATTTATCGCATAACTCAGTTTTATGACTCTATTTTAATGCATATAAATGTTTTGGGCCGAATGCCCTGTTTTACTGAAATGCCCGAGTGGCTTGAGAGATTTATGACTAAGTGAGGCAGAGGGCCTGATTGTGAGGATGAGTGTGGATCGGGGCTGCCCGCCTGCAACATACTTTATTACTACAGCACATGAGTTGTCCATGCAAATTATAGCGCTTGGGCTGAAGGAGTCCCTCCGGAGTCTATACACACCCCCAGTGAGCGTAGGTACCTACTGAGACGAGTGCCGAGTGCCGAGTGCTGAGTGCTAAGTGACTGGGAGGCATGAGTGATTGTGAGGTATGTCTGAGTGGCAAGAGTGATTGTGAGGTATGCCCGAGTGGCAAGAGTGATTGTGAGGTATGCCCGAGCGGCACGCGTGACTGTGAGGTTTGCCCGAGGGGTTGTTTATGATTTCATCATTTTTGCTCACCTTTGCATTGATCCTTTGTTAGAAAATTTTTTGGAAAAATATATTTAAATGATTTTTACTGGAACCGGGTTTAAACGAGATGATTTGATTCAAACACTAATTTTTAAAGCCTGTTGTACTTTACTGAGATTTCATAATATGAACGTTATATGCTTTATTGCTCGTCACTACTGCTCAGTCTTTATTTATTGTTGTTACTTACTGAGTTGGCGCACTCACATTACTCCCTGCACCTTGTGTGCAGATTCAGGTGTAGCTGGACACAGTAGCGGTTATTGAGTTATTCTGGTTGCAGATTTTCTCGGAGATAGCAAGGTAGCTATTTGGCGATCGCAGCCCCTGCTCTTCTCCCTCTTATCTTCCTCTAGTTGTATTTAGCTATTTTCCAGGCTGAGTTAGCCTTGATATTGTTAGACAGATTGTAGTAGATGCTCATGACTAGTGACACCCTGATGTCGGGCTTTTCTTTTCCGCACTTCTGTTTTCTTTGATTTGAACTCCTTAAATAAAGGTTTTATGTTAAATAGTATTGAAATTATCTTTGAAATGAAAATATCGATTTGTTTGGAAATGAGTCGGCTTGCCTAGTTCCACGATAGGCGCCATCACGACAGATTAGGTTTTTTGGTTGTGACAAATTAGTATCAGAGCCTAGGTTACATAGGTCTCATGAGTCATGAGAGGGTTTAGTAGAGTCTTGCGGATCGGTACGGAGATGTCTGTACTTATTTTCAAGAGGCTACAGAACCTTTAGGAAACTCCACATTCTTGAATTCTTGTCGTGCGAATCTGTTGATTCTAGTTAATAAACATCTGTTGTTTCATTCTCTCACAGATGGTGAGGACTCGTACTACCGGTCAGGAAGGCCAGCCACCAGTACCAACAGCCAGGGCCACGAGAGGCCGAGGCCGCGGTAGAGGCTGTGGTAGGGGTAGAGGTGCAGCCCGTATAGCAGTTGGGGCAGTACCTACAGATCCACCGGTTGTCCCAGATCAGGACCAAGTTCCAGTTGTGCATGCACCAGCTCAGGCACGACCTGTGCCTATTATGATTCCAGGCCTTCAGGAGGCCCTAGCTCTGATTCTCACAGCGTGTACTGGCCTTGCTCAGGCGGTCTCTACTTAGACGGCCGCAACCACTTCTCAGGCCAGGGGAGGCACTCAGACTCCCGTCGCTCGCACACCCAAGCAGGTTATTCAGGGACTTCAGATACCAGAGGCACCACCAGCCCAGCCGGTTGCTGTTGCTCAGGATTATGTGGTTCCTGCTATGCTTGAGGATGATCAGCGTAGGTTGGAGAGGTTTGGGAGACTTTAGCCACCACCTTTTAGTGGCACAAAGAGAGAGGATGCTCAGGACTGTTTGGACAGGTGTCAGAGGATACTCCGTACTGCTGGTATTTTGGAAACTTTTAGGGTCTCATTCACTACCTTTCAGTTTTCTAGGGCTGCACTCAGATGGTGGGAGACTTACGAGAGGCGCAGGCCTGTTGGCGCAGCACCCCTTACTTGGCAGCAGTTCTCCGTGGTCCTTTTGGAGAAGTTCGTGCCTCGATCCCGCAGAGAGGAGCTGCGTAGACAGTTCTGTGATGCAGTATGAGATGTGGTTCTTCGAGTTGGCCCATCAAGCTATCTGGTTGGTTCCCACGGATAGAGAGAGGATCATGAGGTTTATTGATGGCTTCACTTATCAGCTACAGTTTCTCATGACCAGAGAGCGGGTTTCGGGTGCTACCTTTGATGAGGTTGTTGACATTGCTCGGCAGATTGAGATGGTTCGCGGTCAGGAGAGGGTTGAGCGGGAGGCCAAGAGGCCTCGTGGTTAGGGTGGATTCAGCGGTTCTTCTTTTGGGGGTCAGTTCCAGCACAGTAGAGGTCGTCATTTCAGACAGGCTCAGTCAGCTCGGCCATTTCATCGGGGTTAATCATCTGGCCATGGTTTTCACAGTTCTCATCAGGGCCACTCATCACTTAGTGCCCTTCCAGTTCATAGTTCGTCTCGTGCTCTACCTATTTAGGGCTCTTCCATGCCAGGTTCTTCTACCAGTCATCCAGGTACTAGGGGTTCCCTTCAGTTTCCGCCGCCAGCACCAGGGAGTTGTTTTGAGTGTGGGGAGCTGGGGCATATGTCGAGGCAGTGTCCTCGTCGTCATGGAGGTATATCTCAGCAGAGGAGTCAGCCTATGACTACAGCACCAGTTACCTCATCACCCGCCCAGTCAGCTCGGGGTGGAGGTTAGTCAGCTAGGGGTCACCCTAGAGGGGGAGGCAGATCAGGGGGTGTTCAGGCCCATTTCTATGCTCTCCCTGCCAGACCAGATGGGATTGCTTTAGATGCTGTGATTACAGGTATTGTCTCAGTTTGCCACAGAGATGCCTCAGTATTATTTGACCCTGGTTCTACGTATTCATATGTTTTCTCGTATTTTGCCCATTTTCTGGATATGCCCCGTGAGTCCTTAGTTTCATCTGTGCATGTATCTACTCCTGTGGGCGATACTATTATTGTGGACCGCGTATATCGGTCATGTGTGGTGACTATTGGGGGTCTGGAGACCCGAGTAGATCTATTATTGCTCAGTATGGTTGACTTTGATGTGATATTAGGTATAGATTGGTTATCTCCATGTCATGTTGTTCTAGATTGTCACGCTAAGATGGTGACGTTGGCTATGCCGGGAATTCCGAGGGTTGAGTGGAGCGGTTCTGAAGATTATGTACCAATTAGGGTGATTTCATATTTGAAGGCTCAGCACATGGTTGAGAAGGGTTGCCTATCTTATTTGGCTTTTGTGAGGGATGTTAATGCAGAGACTCCTGTCATTGATTTTGTTCTGGTGGTACATGATTTTCCGTATGTGTTTCCTGCAGACCTGTCGGGCATGCCGCCTGACAGCGATATTGACTTTGGTATTGATTTAGTGCCGGGCACTCAGCACATTTCTATTCCACCGTATCGTATGGCACCGGCGGAGTTGAAGGAATTGAAAGAACAACTTCAGGAACTCCTCGATTAAAGGGTGTATTCGGCCTAGTGTGTCACCTTGGGGTGCACCGGTTCTATTTGTGAAGAAGTAGGATGGTTCCATGAGAATGTGTATTGATTACAGGCAGTTGAACAAGGTCACAGTCAAGAACAAGTATCCTTTGCCTCGTATTGATGATTTATTCGACCAGCTTCAGGGAGCAAGGGTGTTCTCCAAGATTGATTTGAGGTCCGGTTATCACCAGCTGAAGATTCGGGATTCAGATATTCTTAAAACAGCTTTCAGGACCCGATATGGCCATTATGAGTTCTTGGTGATGTCTTTTGGGCTGACTAATGCCCCAGCAGCGTTCATGCATATGATGAACAGTGTATTCCAGCCCTATTTAGACTCATTCGTCGTTGTATTCAATGATGACATCCTGGTGTACTCTCATAGCTAGGAGGAGCATGCTCAGCATTTGAAGATTGTATTACAGAGATTGAGAGAGGAGAAGCTTTATGCGAAGTTCTCCAAATGTTATTTTGGCTCAGTTCAGTAGCATTCTTGGGGCACGTGGTGTCCAGTGAGGGTATTCAGGTAGACCCAAAGAAGATAAAGGCGGTGCAGAGTTGGCCCAGACAGTCTTCAGCCACATAAATTAGGATTTTTCTTAGTTTGGCAGGTTACTACCGTCGCTTTGTGGAGGGATTTTCATCTATTGCATCGCCCTTGACCAAATTGACGCAAAAGGGTGCTCCATTCAAGTGGTCGGATGAATGTGAGGAGAGCTTTCAGAAGCTCAAGACTGCTTTGACCACAACTCCAGTGTTAGTTCTGCCATCAGCTTTAGGTTCTTACACCATGCATTATGATGCCTCGAGGATAGGCATTGGTTGTGTTTTGATGCAGGAGGGTAGGGTGATTGCCTATGCCTCGCGCTAGTTGAAGACCCATGAGAAGAACTATCCTGTACATGATCTTGAGTTAGCAGCCACTGTTCACGCCTTGAAGATTTGGCGTCATTATTTGTATGGGGTTCATTGTGAGATCTATACTGATCACCGGAGTCTGCAGTATCTGTTAAAGCAGAAGGATCTTAATTTGCACAGCGGAGATGGTTGGAGCTTCTTAAGGACTATGATATCACTATTTTGTACCATCCGGGGAAGGCCAATGTGGTGGCCGATGCTTTGAGTCGCCGGGCAGAGAGTTTGGGGAGTTTAGCATATCTTCCAGCAATAGAGAGACCTTTGGCATTGGATGTTCAGACCTTAGCGGGCCAGCTTGTCAGATTAGATATTTCTTAGCCTAGTCGGATATTGGCTTGTGTGGTCTCCAGGTCTTCTCTTTATGACCGTATCAGGGAGCGTCAGTATGATGACCCCCACTTGCTCGTTCTTCAGGACAGGGTTCGGAGAGGTGATGCTAGGGATGTGACTATTGGTGATGACGGCGTGATGAAAATGCAGGGCCGGATATGTGTGTCTAATGTAGATGGGCTTCGAGAGTTGATTCTTGAGGAGGCCCACAGCTCGCGGTATTCCATCCATCCGGGTGCCGCGAAGATGTACCAGGATTTGAGGCAGCACTATTGGTGGAGGCAGATGAAGAAGGATATAGTTGGGTTTGTGGCTCGGTGTCTAAACTGTCAGCAGGTTAAGTATGAGCATCAGAGACCGAGAGGCTTGCTTCAGAGATTAGAGATCCCAGAGTGGAAGTGGGAGCGGATCACTATGGACTTTGTAGTTGGGATCCCATGGACTTTGAGGAAGTTTGATGCTATTTGGGTTATTGTGGATCGCCTGACCAAGTCCGCACACTTCATTCCAGTTGGTACTACTTACTCTTCAGAGCGGTTGGCTGAGATCTACATCCGAAAGGTCGTTCGCCTGCATGGTGTCCTAGTTTCCATCATTTCAGATAAGGGTACTCAGTTCACATTGCAGTTTTGGAGGGCCGTGCAACGAGAGTTGGGTACTCAGGTTGAGATGAGCACAACTTTTCACCCTCAGACGGACGGGCAGTCCGAGCGCACTATTCAGATATTGGAGGACATGTTGCGTGCTTGTGTCATTGACTTTGGGGGTTCATGGGACCAGTTTCTGCCACTCGCGGAGTTTGCATTTAACAACAGTTATCAGTCGAGTATTCAGATGGCTCCGTACGAAGTTTTTTATGGGAGGAGGTGTAGATCTTTGGTTGGATGGTTTGAACCGGGTGAGGCTAGGATCTTAGGTACAGACTTGGTTCAGGATGCATTAGATAAGGTGAAATTGATTCAGGAGCGGCTTCGCACGGCGCAGTCTAGGCAGAAAAGCTACGCGGATAGAAAGGTCTGTGATGTGTCTTTTATGGTTGGGGAGAAGGTTTTACTGAAGGTATCACCCATGAAGGGTGTTATGAGGTTTGGGAAGAGGGGAAAGTTGAGCCCCCGGTTCATTGGCCTTTTGAGGTGCTTCAGAGAATAGGGGAGGTGGCTTATAAGCTTGCCTTGCCACCCAGCTTGTCGAGTGTGCATCCAGTGTTTCATGTTTCCATGCTCCGTCCCATATTTTGGATTTCAGCACGGTTCATTAGAGGGTGATATGACTTATGATGTGGAGCCGGTGACTATTTTGGATCGGCAGGTTCGAAGGTTGAAGTCAAAAGGATATAGCTTCAGTGAAGGTGCAATGGAGAGGTCAGCCTGTAGAAGAGGCCACCTGGGAGACCGAGCGAGAGATGAGGAACATATATCCACGCCTATTCGAGACTCCAGGTATGTTTCTAGACTCGTTCGAGGACGAACAGATGTTTAAGAGGGGGATGATGAAATGACCCGGCCGGTCATTTCGAGAGTTATAGCCCGTTTTCCCCATTTCTACTTCTTTTTATGTTATTCAGCTATATTATGTTATATCGGGTTAGTTGGTTCGGGACCAGAGTGGTTTCAGAGTGAATTAAGACACTTAGTCTCTTAAGTAGAAACTTAAGTTGGAAAGGTCAACCGAATGTTGACCTATGTGTAAACGATCTCGGATTTGAATTCTGATGGTTCTGTTAGCTCCGTTAGGTGATTTTGGATTTGGGATTGCATTCGGAATGTGATTTGGAGGTCCGTGGTAGAATTAGGCTTGAATTGGCAAAAGTTGAAATTTGGCAATTTCGGTCGACAGTGGAAAACTTGATATCGGGGTCGGAATGGAATTTCGGAAGTTGGAGTAGGTTCGTGGTGTCATTTGTTACGTGTGTACAAAATTTGAGGTCATTCGGACGTGGTTTGGTTGGTTTCGGCATCAGTTGGTGAATTTGGAAATTTAGAAGTCCTTAGGCTTGAATGAGAGGTTAATTTGGTATTTGGATGTTGTTTTGAGTGATTCGAAGGTTCGATTAAGTTTGTATGTTAATATATGACTTGTTGGTATTTTTGGTTGAGGTCCCGAGGGCCTCGGAGTGATTTCGGGTGGTTAACAGATTGTCGAAGTTGGAATTTGCAGCTGGAGCTGCTGCTACTGCTATTTTCGCACCTACGGAAGAAAGCCTCGCAGGTGCGAGTGGGTAGTGCGTAGGTGCGGGCAACACTGGACTAGGCAGGTTGCGCAGGTGCGAATTGGAGGTCGCATCTGCGAGCCCGCAGGTGCGAAACCTGGGGCGCAGATGCGGAAAGGGGAATACTGGGCAGGCTTCGCAGTACCGGAGGAAAACGCGCAGATGTGCCTTCGCAGGTGCGATGATGTTGCCGCAGATGCGGAGCCTGGGCGCGTAAGTAAGTTGCGTAGGTGCGGCTCCTTGGACCGCATATGCGGTCGCGCGGGTGCGAGAAAATGGCCGCATGTGCGAAAAACCTGGGCATAAACCATAAATAGAACCCTTCGCGATTTTGGTGCATTCTTCACCATTTATATTCGGTTTTTGGAGCTTTTGGGAGAGATTTGAAGAGGAAATCAAGGGGGTTTCGTTGAGGTAAGTCACTTGAGCCCTAATACTTGTATATATGGTGATTTTCCATTGTTTAATCATGGTAATTAGTGAAAATGAGTGGTTAGGGCTTGGAATATTTGGAGAGTAATTTAAGGATTTGAAAGACCAAACGATGTCAGATTTTGATGAATTTGGTATGGTTAGACTCGTGGGTGAATGATATTTCTAGTTTTGTAAATTTTGTCTGATTTCGAGACGTGGGCCCGGGGGCCGGGTTTGAGCCAATTTCGGGTTTTGGTCTAATTTTGAAGCTTTTCTTGTGGAATGCATTCCATTAGCGTATATTGATGGTATTGTACTGATTGTGAATAGATTTGGAGCATTTGGAGGCCGAGTCCAGAGGCAAGAGCATTGCGGGGTAGAGATTTGACCGGTTTGAGGTAAGTAACGATTGTAAATCTAGTCCCAAGGGTATGAAACCCCAGATTTTGTATCATTCTACTATTTTTAGTGACGCACATGCTAGGTGACGGGCGTGTGGGCGTATACTATTGGGGATTTGTGACTTGGTCCATCCTGTAGCAACTGTGAAGTTGCATACTTTGTTGAAACCATATGATACTTATATGTTTTAGAAAGAATTTCTGTAAATTGGGTTGAATGCCATGTTTGGGCCTTGCGCCAATGCTGTTTGGACCCTTAGGGGTTGTTTCTTACCATCCTCTCATTGTTTTTGATTGAAAACCTATACTCAATCATGTTTATACTTGTTTACCGCATAACTCCGTTTTATGTCTCTATTTTGATGCATATAAATGTTTTGGGCTGAATGCCTTGTTTTACTGAAATGCCCGAGTTGCTTGAGAGATTTATGACTAAGTGAGGCAGAAGGCCTGATTGTGAGGATGAGTGTGGATCGGGGCTGCCCGCCTGCAACATACTTTATTATTACAGCATGTGAGTTGTCCGTGCAGATTATAGCGCATGGGCTGAAGAAGTCCCTCCGGAGTCTGTACACACCCCCAGTGAGCGCAGGTATCTACTGAGTGCGAGTTTCGAGTGCTGAGTGCTAAGTGACTGGGAGGCATGAGTGATTGTGAGGTACGCCTGAGTGGAAATAGTGATTGTGAGGTATGCCCGAGTGGCAAGAGTGATTGTGAGGTATGCTCGAGTGGCACGAGTGACTGTGAGGTTTGCCCGAGGGGCTGTATATGAGTGATGTTTTGCCCGAGGGGCTGTTGATGATTTCATCATTTTTGCTCACCTTTGCATTGATCCTTTGTTTGAAAAATGGTTGGAAAAATATCTTTAAATGATTTTTACTGGAACCGGGTTTAAACGAGATGATTTGATTCAAACACTGATTTTTAAAGCCTGTTGTACTTTACTGAGATTTCATGATATGAACGTTATATGCTTTATTGCTCGTCACTACTGCTCAGTCTTTATTTATTGTTGTTACTTACTGAGTTGGCGTACTCATGTTACTCCCTGCACCTTGTGTGCATATTCAGGTGTAGCTGGGCACGGTAGCAGTTATTGAGTATTCTGGTTGCATATTTTTCTTGGAGATAGCAAGGTAGCTGTTTGGCGATCGCAGCCCCTACTCTTCTCTCTCTTATCTTCCTCTAGTTGTATTTAGCTATTTTTCAGGCTGATTTAGCCTTGATATTGTTAGACAGATTGTAGTAGATGTTCATGACTAGTGACACCCCGATGTCGGGCTTTTCTTTTCCGCACTTCTATTTTCTTTGATTTGAACTCCTTAAATGAAGGTTTTATGTTAAATAGTATTGAAATTATCTTTGAAATAAAAATATCGGTTTGTTTGGAAATGAGTCGTCTTGCCTAGTTCCACGATAGGCGCTATCACGACAGATTAGGTTTTTGGGTCGTGACAGATACTTACGTCGTAGGGATCATTCTGATTTATCGCTTCTCGATTTCGTACCCGGGATGTTAGTATTATTTGAAGCTATAAAAGAGCTCAAGGACCATTCTTTTATGGTTTCTCTGGTCAGATTCTATGTAAAATGAAGAGAGAAAGAGACGAGTTAAAACATATTTATCAAACTTTTGAAAAATCAAAAGGTGCTAGCTTGGCACCCTCTGATTCACCCATTTTCCAACGCTTATATCTTTTTATTCGAATATCGTATGAATAAACGGTTAAGAGCATTGGAAACTACATTCCAAGACCTTCCATTTGGTATATAATATGTCCTAAAAAGACCTCATATAGCATACGAAATTTATTTCTCAAAATGCTCTGTTATAGGGCAAATTCTTAGTCGGTTTTTCCGCAACTTTAATCCGATTTTCCCCAAACTTTATATGTTTTGTCCAACCATCATATATAGTCATATTATGACTTTAAACTCATTTAAATCATGATTAACAAGTCTCATATTCATTATACGTCACCTTCGAACGTACAGGGTGTAACATAATTCAACAAGTACGCGACCTCTGCGGGTCCCAACAGTACCATCACATAGCCTAAGCATGATTTCTAACATGATTTGCAGCCAAATTTCTATAACACATGGAGAGCATATAGCTAGCAACAAGTAATTCAACTTTACAGTTTCACAGAATGGACCAAGTCCTAATTCCTGTGGTGTACGCCCACACGCCCGTCACCTTGCATGTGCGTCACCTCCAAAATACTCACATAATCTAATAATTCGGGGTTTCATACCCTCGGGACCATATTTGAAACTGTTACTTACCTCAAACCGCGCAAAATCCTACTCCGCAATGCCTTTGCCCCTCGAATCAATCTCCAACGCCCCGAATCTAGCCACCCACCATATGATATAATTAATATAGGTTAAAAGAATCAATTTCACAAGAAAAATACGAAATTATAAGCCAAAATCCGATATCGGCTCAAACCCGGCCCCCAGGCCCACGTCTCAAAATCTGACAAAATTCGCAAAAGCGAAAAGCCCATTCACTCACGAGTCTAACCATACTAAATTCATCAAAATCCGACATCATTTGGTCCTCCAAATCCCCAAAATCCATTCTCCAATTCTTAAGCCCTAAACCCCCAAATTTCACTTCAAGAGCTCGCTAATTAGGTGGGGAAATTAGTGGAGAATCAAGATTTATGATCCAAAACGAGTACAAGAAGCTTACCTCAATAATCCCCTCGAAACTCTTCTCCAAAATCGCCTATGTCCGAGTCTCAAATGGTGAAATAAGACTAAAATCGCGAACCATTGCTTTTTAATCTTCTGCCTAGACTTTTCGCACCTACGGGGCCGCTTCTGCGAAAACATTCCTGCTCCTACGGAAGTCACTTATCCGCTGCCTCTACTCTCGTGATCAAAGGACCGCATCTGCGCCTATCGCAGGCGCGGGAAACCCATCGCACCTGCGGCTCGATCTCGCTCCTGCGCCCACCTGCCCACTCCTGCGGCCATCGCATGTGTGGGAAAATCTTCGCACCTACGAACTCTTCTCAACTCATCCTTGGCCACTTCCGCGGTCTCCTTCCCCACTTCTGTGGGCTCGCACCTGTGGTGCCCACTCCGCAGGTGCGGTTACACCAGTAGCAGCAGCATTTCAGCTGCTTCATCAACTCAAAAATCACGTCTGTTAACCACCTGAAATCAACCCGAAGTCCCCGGGACCTCAACCAAACATACCAGCTAGTCATATGACCCAATGCGAACTTAGTAGATCCTTCAAATCACCCAAAACAATATCAAAATACGATTACACCTGGATTCAAGCCTAAAGAACTTCTAAACTTTCAAATTTCACAAACGATATCGAAACCTATCAAACCACATCCGATTGACCTCAAATTTTGCACATAAGTCATATTCTACATTACGGACCTACTCCAACTTCTGAAATCAGAATCCGACCCCGATATCAAAAAGTCAACCCCCCGATCAAACTTTTCAAAAATTCGACTTTCGCCATTTCAAGCTTAAATTAGCTACAGACCTCAGATTCACAGTCCGGACATGCTCCTAAGTCCAAAATCACCCAACAGAGCTAACGGAACCGACAGAACTCCATTCCAGAGTTGTCTTCACACAATTCCTACTACGGTCAAACTCCTAAGATTTAAGCTTCCGTTTTAGGGACTAAGTGTCCCAATATATTCCGAAACCAAAAACAAGACCTCCCGGCAAGTCACATAAGCAGAAACGGATACGGAAAAAGCAGTAAATAGGGGATCGGGGATAATATACTCAAAACGACCGGCTGAGTCGTTACATAGACTTCATCCTACTACTTTGGAGGCTTTAATGTATGCTCGCACTTGTTTATGGAACGAAATAAATGGTAAGTGATATTTTCAATGACTTGTAATGTTAATAGTGATTTTCAATTTTTAATACTATATATGTTTCTTTTTAGGTTTGGCTTCAACGGTCGATAAAGTTTCATGTCCAACATTACTTGACGAAGAGGAAGAGCCGGATTCAAGTTGGCTTACTGGTCGATAGAAGAGGAAGAGAATGTCATTTGTTGATACAATTTCTTTTTGATTCAAGTTGGCTTACTGTACTTTGTTGATACAATTTCTTATGATTTTGTAATTTGAATTTGATAGATTTTGTTGAGTATAGACCTTGTTGTTAAGATTTTGTGGCTTACTGTAGTTTGTTGATGCAATGTCTTTAGTTTCTCTTTTATCTTTTTCTGGTTTTGCGGCTTACTGTAGTTTGTTGATATAAAGTGTTCGCAATGCTTTATAGAATGAGGAAATCTGTTTTTCCATCCGTACAGATGTAAAGATGAAGTAATTGCTAAATAGCCAACTAGCATTTGAATTTGAATTGGTCCGATTGCTAATTTGCTATCCGCCCTTCAGAAGTTAAAATAATTAGTATATACAATGAAGATCTTGTTTTATCCTAGGTTGATCTGGCCCCAATTCTTATTTAAGATAATTCTTCTTCCTAATCTAAAAATTATATATTTAATTTTGTCGGTATACATTGTGCACTGAAAAGCAATGACAAGCAAAAAGGCTACTTCAAAAAAGCTAAGTAAATGAAAGAGAGAGAGAACAATTTGGATATAATTAATTATTTTGTTAAAAAAATCAGATTTAAGTCTAGCTTTCTAAAAAAAAAAAGAATTTTTATTAAAAATATTTGCGGGGCGGGGCGGGTGAACGCGGGTGGAGTGCGAAACGGATGAATACGAGTTTAAATCCTATGCGGGGCGGGGTTAAATCCTCTGCGGGGCGGGGGCGGGTTTAAATTGTACATGCAGGTTCAGACAGAACCCGTCCCGCACCCACACCGCTTGCCATTCCTATGCAAATGGATTGGTGATGTTATTGAGACTTGCTTGGGTTTGTAGCTGATATTTTCTCATATTATTTTTTCTATTTTTAGCGTATTCATGGAATTGCATTAATTATACCTGATGTACGCATTAAGCTTACTCAATTTGACGCTAAGAAGAGTGTAAATCACAAATTAGATTTTCTTTTCTAGTTTTTGTTTATCATATGCAAATACCCATATCAGTAATAAGAATATATGTAAAATAAATGACACGTAATATATATATTATTGATTACCTGAGTTTGTATCAATTTTCCGTGAGTCGTCGTTCAGTTATATCGAAGTTAATAAAATGAATAACTCGTAATGCTTTATATAGAGAGATTTGATTTAGTAATTTATTACAAACATTTTTCTCTTTGTTGAAGTCCATCGTTAGCATTGGGTATTGGAAAGTGATTTTAAACCCCACCATGCTTTTTCTTCCAACATTTTAAACCCCACCATGTGGTTGGATAGATTCAGAACTAGGGATGCATATAGGTCGGGTTGGTTCAGATTTTTCAATTATCAAACCAAATCAATGGTGTCTGGTTTTTAAATGTATAAACCAAACCAAACCAACAAAGTCGGGTTTTCAATCTCGGTTTTTCTAGGGTTTTTCGAGTTTTTTCGGGTTTTCAATTTTTTTCCGGTAAAGTCTTTATAGCATAAAATATGTAACTTGTGCTCCAAATATTTCTTAAGTCCTAGTAAAATACAACTATATAGTACATTTTTCAAGAAACTAACAAAATAATATGAGATAAGTCATAGAATTATACTAAAATATTCAATAACAAAGATAAAATAATAAAATAACATAAAATAAATATTGCTAATTAATAAGCCATAGTGAAAATTAACATAATCTAAAAATACTATATAGGTCATGCTAAAATAAGTATAGCTAATAAATACTAATATTAATTACATAACTAAGCACTAAAGAAAAAGATAAACTAAGTTATGCATTTTCATTATAACAATGTAAAACTAAAATAATTATCAAACACTAACGTCATTCCTTGTATTGAATTGAATTTATTTTGCTAGCATTAATATTGATTTGAACTTTGTTTGAGTTACTACATTTATGGGTTATAAAATTTATTTACCATTCAAGAATATTAAGTTTAAACTTGAAATAATACGTTAAAAGATAAAATTGTAAAAAAGTTTAAGAAGTATTTCTTTAAATTACTATAAATATTTATATGTATAAAATATTTTTAAAAATTATATAAATGTACTATCGGGTTGATTTGGTTTCGATTTGACTTTTTTTTAGTTAAAACCAAACCAAACCAATTATGACCGGGTTTTAGTTTTTAATACCAAATCAAATCAAACCAAACCACATCGGGTTTTTTTCTCCGATTTGACTCGATTTATCGATTTGGTGCGGTTTATCGGTTTTCTTTGTACACCCCTATTCAAAACCAAACATTGAGCACGAGAGAATTCATAATAACTGATATTTGTGGGAAGGAGAACTCAAAATTGATAATTAGAATTTTATCACAATTAAGATAAATAAATCGAAAGTATAGTTAACTTTTCAAATAGTATGAAAATTCTTTAGTATTCTCTATATAGCAAATTCCAATCATCTCTTCTATTTATATTTTTAGACATAATCTCCATATTTGAAGGGTAGGTAACTTTTTTTTTTTAACACTTTTATGTTACCTATAAGATATCTACGGATGATCCTTCATAAAAAGTGAAATTTATCCTAATATTGAATAAAAGGGGGATTACCTACCATCAGCAGAAATAATTTGATAATGTAAAACCTTTATACTATTAATGTATATAAATTAAACTATGTACGTTGGAATACATATAATGTTCTTTTAGAGGGTAGTGTATTGACAAATACAAAAGATTGCAGGAGCCTCCCTTCCAAATAATTATATCCGGTTTGAGTAGCTGTTAAATCTCCATTGATCAATGAATTGAGCAATCTGACTGAGCACACGGATGAAGAGGATGAGAGAATTATGAAGGAGTTGAGATCAGAAAGTAGAGCTTTTGATAAAATGAGTAGTAGTTGTAAATGTGGAGCTACAAGTTCTTTATATAGGATAGCCTAATCTATTTACACCTAATCTAATGACAGTTGGATAACAGTTGTGACTAACAACCTCTTAAGTTAGTTAACACTACTACAACTAACTAAAATAGTAAAGTAATCATGGTTCAGTAACCATGGTGCAGGTTGTCAATTCCTCTACACCGCCCTCAAGCTAGGAGATATGAAGAGGTTCTTCATGCCTAGCTTGGATAGCAGATAATGATGTTGAAGCTAAGTAAGCCCTTTGGTGAGAATATCAGCATGTTGCTCTGAGGAAGCCAAGTACTCAAGATTTACCAAGCTCTGCTTGACCTTCTCCCGGATGAAATGGCAATCGATGTCGATGTGTTTGGTTGGCTCGTGAAAAATGGGATTAGAAGTTATTTGGATGGCTGATTTACTGTCGCGGTATAAAGAGATAGGCAACTGAACATTCACATTCAATTCCTTAAACAATCCAAGAAGCCATACAAGCTCAGCAACTATCGAGGCAAGGCTCCTATATTCTGCCTCTGCAGAACTTCTAGAGATAGTTGACTGTTTCTTGGATTTCCAGGACACCAGGGAATTGCCAAATTTAACAAAATATCTTGTAACCGACCGGCAAGTATTTGGGCACGAAGCCTAATTAACATCACAATAAGCAGTGAGAGAAGGAGAATGGCCGGATGACAATAGAATTCCAGCTCCAGGTGACTGCTTAACATAACGAACTAGTCGTACAGTAGCCTCTATATGAGAGACCTAAGGGGAGTGCATAAACTGACTTAAACACTATACTGCAAAACTAATATCTGGTCGTGTGTTAGTCAAGTATAACAATCTGCCAAGAAGTCTCTGATATGTACCAGCGTCTTCAAGAGGGGCATCATCGGTCACCCCAACATGTGCATCAAAATCTGAAGATGTCAGCTTCAAGTTAAGTTTCAAGGGAGCACCTGTAACGACCCGATCGATCGTTTTACTTCTTAGATCCCCATTTCCCTAAATAAAACTCCCCGTAGATGCTTTTACTATTTTATAACTTGCGAGGATGGTTAGTTCGGGATATGGAAGGGTTCGGCTTGAAATCGGAATACTTGGTTCCTTAAGGTTGGCAAAAAAGGCTAAGTAAATGACCTCGGAACCAGGATTTGATAATCCCAATAGGTTTGTATGATGATTTTGGATGTGGACGTACGTTCGAATCGGGTTTTAGATAATCCGGGAGCGTTTCGGCGCTTAAGGATGATAGTTTGCTTATTGAAGGTTTAGAAGTTCTTTAAATTTGGTTTAGAGTAGGTTTTGGTGTTATCGAGGTCCATTTAGGATTCTGAACTCGGGAATAGTTCCGTATGATGATTTAAGACTTGCACGCAAAATTTGTTGTCATTCCGAGTAGTTTAAGTATGTTTCGGCGCGTTCGGAGTAAGTTGGAAGAACTTGAAGTTCATAAGTTAATTCAATATGGTTTGGGGTGTGATTCTTAGTTTTGATGTTGTTTTCAGCATTCCGTGGGTGCGAACGAGTCCGTCTTATGATTTCAAACTTGTTGATATGTTTGGACGGGGACTCGGGGGGCCTCGGGTGTTAATCGGAGGAGGCGCGGACCAAGTTTTTGGACTTAGAGGAAATGGCTGAAGCACCCAGCTTCTGGTGTAATCGCACCTGTGGAGGTCCAGCCGCAGGTGGGAGCTCGCAGAAGCAAGCCACTGGTCACAGAAGCGGCCCAGCACCAGCTGCCTAGTGATCGTAGAAGCGACACAGGGACCGCACCTGCGGAGGCGCAAGTGCGAAGAAGACGATCATAGAAGTGGAATAGGGTCGCAGGTGCGACGCTCTCGCCACAGAAGTGAGCCCGCATATGCGAGCTTGTGGACGCATAAGCGGCTTTGGGCATTGGCCGGTGGTCCGCAAAAGCGGGAAAGCAAGCACAGATGCGAGACCGCAGAAGCGGGATCCCGTCCGCAGAAGCGACGCCAGCCATCCTAAGGCACTTCCGCAGAAGCGGACCTTTGTCCGCAAAAGCGATGCCGCAGATGCGGCCCAGTGACCGCATGTGCAGAATCGCTGGAGGCAGAGTGGTCTTTTTAAAATGGGACTTAGGCTATTTTGAGTTCATTTATTACACACTTGGGCGATTTTCGAGCTTCAAAGAGGGGGGTTTTCACCTAGCTAATTGAGGTATGTAATTTCTATGCAATGTGAGTTTAATATATAGATCATGGGTAGATTGTAACATGAAAAATTTGCGAAAATTATGGGTTTAGATGAATAACCCTAGGTTTTGATAAAAATAAAAATGGGATTTAACCACGAAAATGGTTATGGAATTAAGTGAAAATTATATATTTGAGTTCGTGAGGTTATGGGTAACAACTTTCTTCGAAAATTTTCGAAATTCGGGCACGTGGGCCCGCAGATGAATTTTAGGAATCCTTCAATTGGGGTTGGATAATCACTCGAATAGTTAGAATACGAACCTTTGAACGTGTATTGATTAATTTACATAACATTTGACTCGTTTTGGATTGTTCGGCACCGAGTTGGGGCTTTAGAGCGAATTTGTGACCGGAAAGTGAGCCTTGAGACGAGGTAAGTCTCTTGTCTAACGTTGTAAGAGGGAATTTACCCCATAGGTGATTTAAATTAATACTGCTTCTAATTGTGAGGGCTACGTGCGCACGAGGTGACGAGAGTCTGTGCGTAGCTACTATTCATGCTAATGTTCGGCTAGCTTAGGACCCAAATCATGGATTACTTGAAATGTTTGCACCCTACTTGTTAACTTAAGTGCCCAAATTATATTGGAACTTGTTAGAGAAAATTGTAAAAGACCGAATTTAACTTGAATGTTTAGCAGGTTACTTGATCGCGAATGGAAATTTTATTATATTGTGTACTAGCCCTGTTATAATGTTTAAGTCAAATGCTTATAAAGTATCCTCTCTTCTTGTGGAGAGGGCCGAACACCTCAGCAGTATATAGATGCATCTATGGATCATGTTGCATGTCCCTCGACAGTGTACACATTATTTTGGATCGGGCCGTACGACCTCAGCATAAATCGTGCTTAATAATACTCGGAGTGTAATCATACTTGATATTATTTTGTGGCTTGTGAGGTTACACTTATCAATGACGGGAATTTATGTGGAACTTATTAATTTGTGAAAGATTTATTTGCTCTTGTTTATTAGTGGTTTATTATTATTAATTACATAACTCATGTTTACTTGGAATTTCTATATTCATATTGCTAGCCCATAGTAAGTGTCGAAGTCGACCCCTCGTCACTACTTCTTCGAGGTTAGACTTGATACTTACTAGGTACATGTTGTTTATTATTACACCCTATATTTTTGTACGTAAAAATGCGTCGTAAGCAAACTAATGTAGGACCAAAAATGAGATAATATTTAAAAGTATATAAAGTAAGTTAATCATGTTACCTATGAGGTTACAAATATTGAAGATCATGAACAACAAGTACAAAGAGGGTTGGACAGTTCAGAAGCTAAAGCAATTGAATAAAACAATGTTTCGTCGAAAGTCGACAAGTTGGGAATTTTATAACATGTACCTTTGGGGTGAGACTAGGGTGATTAACATGATAAGGAGATTATGTTATGATTTATATTAGTCGTATGACATCCGTGTGTTATGTTTTAATGTCAAGCGAGTTGTGGAACAAAAGTCGATGAAAGTCATCACAAGTTACACTCATAAGTTTTACTGAAACTTTAGGTCAAATCTAACTGCAATTTTCTCCCAATATACTTAGAGTTATGGGGTGTTCCACCCATAAAATTAAATATCTATGAGTCTATTTTCCAATTCATTAAACCGTTTGTCAATACGACATCGGAGTAGTGAGATATGGGCATTTTTGCGATACTGCGCAAGCTGCTAGGTGACAAGTAGGTGTGTCACCTACTTGCTTAAATGAAAGCCCAAAAATGGGCCATTTCGGGTCGTCTAAAGAGGCCTTTTAAAGGCCTATTTTATTCATATATTAGACTTAAAATAGAGCATAATAACCAGACATAAGCTCTGTAAAGAATCCTCCCAAAAATTTTCCACAAACCCTAATTGATTTTCTCTCCCTTTCAAGTTCTAATTGGAGGTAAAACCTAGAGTTTGAAGAACCAAGATAGGAGCTGAGTTATCCAACAAATAAGGTGAGTTTATTGCTCTCTTTCATCCAGTTTTTCTTCTATAAATTCATGGTAAGTCGTTCTATACTTATGAGAACTCACGGGACGGTGATCGGAAGCCGTGAGTTCGAGTTATTCACTTGTAACGGACTGTTTTGTGTTGCTGTTGAGCTGCGTGTTTTACTACTGTTTTGTGGAGTTTTGGAGGAGGAAGGGGTTTTAGAAACACCATATAAATGTAGGGTGGTTGGCTGGTCGTTCGTCATAACATTTTCGGGTCGTTTGACACTACTACGGTGGTCGTTTTGTGTATGAAGAGATTGGGGTGTGTTGGGCTGTTTTGTAGTATTTGATGGTGTATATAGGGCTGGAAAATGATGTATATATGTTGTCATTGTTTTGTTCTTGTATTGTTGGTGTTATCTTAAATTTGGAGGAAGTAAGGATTATAGGTGAGATGCTGCCCGTTTTAATACAAAATAAGTTTGTCGTTCGTTGTGCGATAGTTGTAACTTTCGTAACTTAACGATAGTATTATTATCATTCTTGTAGATTAAGGTGCGAAGAGGTGAGTTCAACTTGGTGATTGGAAAGATTGTGATAAGGTATGTTAAGGCTAAGCCTTCCTTCATTTTGGCATGATCTCGTAGCTACATGTGTTAATAATGAGACAAAAAGAGAAGTTCATATTCATGAATTTATTCACATTATTCTAGTCTCATAAGTTACAATATTATTCCTTATCGAGATTCTATATTCAATTTAGTATTGTCTTCTTCCAGTCAAGAGAGCAGCAAGCCTATATATACAGTATTACAGTATTTTCATTACCATCGAGCTATAAACGATGGGCAGGCCCCTATTGGGCAACCTCTGATCAGATGGAAAGTTATATACCGAGCCTACTGAGGCCGAGCGCCTATGAGCGAGCCCAGCATGGTCGAGATACATAGCCTAGTATGGCCGAGCGCCTATGAGCGAGCCTATTACGGCAGAGCAGTTATATATACCGAGCCTTATAAGGCCGTACAATTATTTTACTTACTATATTGAAGGAGTTGAGTCAGTATCAATAGGTAAGTATATCTCCAGATCATCTTTGACTCCCAATTATTTTCAGTTATTATATTATCAGTTCAGTTTCAACTTTCAGTTATGTTATCGCCTTATATACTCGGTACATTATTTCGTACTGACGTCCCTTTTCCGGGGACGCTGCATTTCATGCATGCAGGTTCAGATAGACAGACGAGTAGACCTCCTCAGTAGGTGTTTCCAGAGTTTAGCCTGATCGGTAAGCTCCACATCCTTCGGAGTTATCGGGTCTAAGTTTTTGTGTGCATCTAATGTATGTAATTATATATATAATATGGGTAGGTCGGGGCCCTGTTCCGATCACAATATATCTATCAGTAGAGGCTTGTAGACATATCCTGTTGGTTAGTGCAGTATGTTGGGTTTGTAGGCCTGGTATGTATAATTTGGTGGTTTGTCAGCTGTAGTAGCTATGACGGCCTTTTCAGCCTAGTTTTATATTGATGTTTAGTTATCGCTAGTTTCCATTCAGTTTTATATTTTGCTTCGCAAATTGTCTTGCAAGGTGGCCCCGTGGCCAAAGTATGACATTATATGTTCAGAGTCCCTTAGTCGCAATTTGGTACGCCAGGCTAGGTGAGGCACCGGGTGCTTGTCTCACTCCTAGGTTCGGGGCGTGACAAACTTGGTATCAGAGCAGTTCTGTCCTAGGAAGTCTACAAGCCGTGTCTAGTAGGGTCTTGTTTATAGATGTGTTGTGCACCACATTATATAAGCAGGGAACTATAGGGCATTTAGGAGTTGGTTACCCTTCTTTGAAATCTAAATCGTGCCATAGAACTGAGTTATAGGAAATTTGAATTAAACTTATGTGTTGGTGTTTGCATGCACAGATGACGGTGAGTAGGAAGACTACGGCTAGCCAGAGGAGAGATACAGCAGTAAGTGAGGGGACCAGCAGGGTACCCCCAGTAGATGTGGCCCAGTCTGAGGCTCAAGGCGAGACCCCTACTCAGCCATTACCGGCTCCTCCACCAACTACGGAGATTCCTAGGGAAACCGCACATCCAGTTCCCCCTCCACTTCCATCAGATCAGGACTTGAGGAGTGCCGTGCATTTGTTGACACAGTTGGTAGCTACCCAGCAACAGGCTAGGGCATCAGCTAGTGCAGGAACTTCTGAGGGGTCTGGGAGTTCAAGGGTCCGAGAGTTTATTGCTTTGAGTCCCCCAGAGTTCACGGGGACAGATCAGAGGGAGGACCCACAGGATTTCATAGATCAGCTTCACAGGATCTTTCGTGTTATGCATGCCACGGAGAAAGAGGCAGTTGAGCTAGCAGCTTTTCGACTCCGAGATATAGCCATCCTTTGGTACGAGGGATGGGAGAGGTCCAGGGGACGTGATGCACCTCCAGCTGTTTGGGAGAATTTTTCAGATGCCTTCCTTGACCAGTACTTACGGCGGGAGATCCGACAGGCTTGAGTCGATCAGTTTCTAGCCCTCAAGCAGGGTAATATGAGTGTTCGAGAGTATAGTCTCCATTTTGACTCATTGGCCAGATATGCACCATCCATAGTTGCTACTATGCGGGACAGGATTCACAGGTTTATAGCAGGGTTAGCCCCAGAGTTAACCGAGGCATGTGCCACCGCTGCATTGCAGGATAGTATAGATATCTCCCGGATTCAGGCATTCGCCCAGAATATAGAAAGGGGTAGGCGTCGGCAGCAGGGTACAGAGAGGGCTGAGCAAGGGCAACGTAAGAGGATGAGATTTCCCAGGTCTCAGGAGCAATCTCAGGGTAGTTATAGGACCCAGTACTTCAGACGGCCACCTAGGCCTCCGCCACCTCAGTTATAGGGTTACATGTATAACCGCTATACTCAGTCAGGACCAGGTGAGAGCTCACGGGCGTCGGGTTTGCAGCGACAGCGAGGTTCTGCGCAGACATGGTCATTTCCTCCACGGTGTGACATCTGTGGTAGAGGACACTTGGGCCAATGCCGAGCAGGTTCTGATGCTTGTTATACATGTGGGCGTCTGGGGCATATGATGCGAGATTGCCCAAATAGAGATTCTGGGGGAATGGCACAACCAGCGAGTTCAGCAACAGGATCATCTATGTCCGTGCATCCTTCAGGGCACGAGTCTCAGTCTTCGGCTGGTAAAGGTCGAGGCAGAGGTAGAGGTTCCAGTTCAGGTGGTAATCAGAACCGTATCTATGCTTTAGCGGGTCGACAGGACCAGGAGTCTTCACCAGACGTTGTGACAGGTATATTAACCATTTGCTCTCACGATGCTTATGCTTTGATAGACCCAGGATCAACTTTATCATATATTACCCCATTTGTCGCGAGGAAGTTTGGTATAGTGCCTGAAATACTAAGTGATCCTTTTGCGGTATCTACACCGGTCGGAGAATCTATTATTGCTAGACGGTTTTACCGAGGTTGTACGGTGACAATTTGTAGTCGTCAGAACTCAGCTGACCTAGTTGAGCTAGAGATGATGGATTTTGATGCTATCATGGGCATGGACTGGTTGGCAGCTTGCTATGCCACAGTTGATTGCCGAGCAAAGGCAGTCAGATTTCATTTTTCGGGTGAGCCAGTCCTTGAATGGGTAGGTAATACAGCAACACCCAGAGGTAGGTTTATTTCCTATCTGAAGGCGAGGAAAATGATCGCAAAAGGGTGCATTTATCATATTGTGCGAGTTAGAGATACAGATGCTGAGATACCTACACTTCAGTCTATTCCCGTAGTCAAAGAGTATGCAGATGTGTTTCCAGATGAGCTTCCAGGTATTCCTCCAGAGCGAGAGATTGATTTTAGCATCGATTTACTTCCAGGAACTCAACCAATATCCATCCCTCCGTATAGAATGGCACCTGCCGAATTGAAGGAGTTGAAGGAGCAGTTAAAAGATTTGCTGGAGAAAGGTTACATCAAGCCCAGTACCTCACCTTGGGGTGCACCGGTACTATTTGTGCGGAAGAAAGATGGCTCGCTGAGGATGTGTATCGATTATAGGCAGCTGAACAAGGTAACTATTAAGAATAAGTATCCACTTCCAAGGATCGATGACTTGTTTGATCAGTTGCAGGGGGATAGATGCTTTTCAAAGATAAATTTGAGGTCGGGGTACCACTAGGTCAGAGTTCGGGAAAAAGATATTCCAAAGACAGCCTTCAGGACCCGATATGGCCACTTCGAGTTCCTTGTCATGTCCTTCGGGTTGACTAATGCACCCGCCATATTTATGGACTTGATGAATAGCCTATTCCGGCCATTTTTAGATCTGTTCGTGATAGTATTTATTGATGATATTCTGGTTTATTCCCGTTCAGAGGATGAGCATGCGGACCACCTGCGAGCGGTACTCCAAACCCTCCGTGATCATAAGTTGTATGCTAAGTTTTCTAAATGTGAGTTCTGGTTGAAGTCTGTAGCATTCTTGGGGCATATTGTATCAGATGAAGGGATAAAGGTAGACACTCAGAAGATTGAGGCCGTGAAATCTTGGTTCGTAGCTTTCTAGTCTTAGCAGGATACTATCGGAGGTTCGTAGAGGGTTTTTCTTCCCTTTCGGCACCATTGACGAAGTTGACACAGAAAGAAACTAAGTTTCAATGGACAGAGGCTTGCGAGCGGAGTTTCCAAAAGCTTAAGAACAGGTTGACCTCAGCTCCAGTTCTAACACTTCCAGAGGGTCTAGAGGGTTATGCCGTGTATTGTGATGCATTAGGTGTCGGGTTAGGATGTGTCCTGATGCAACATGGGAAGGTAATTGCGTATGCTTCAAGTCAGTTGAGGAAGCACGAGAGGAATTATCCGACCCATGACCTCGAGTTAGCTGCGGTTGTCCATGCACTTAAGATATGGCGACATTATTTATATGGTGTTCATGTTGATGTATTTACTGATCATAAAAGCCTACAATATATCTTCAAGCAGAAAGAGTTGAATTTGCGACAGAGGCGATGGCTTGAGTTATTGAAAGATTACGATGTTAACATTCTCTACCATCCAGGGAAAGCTAATGTTGTAGCAGATGCCTTAAGTCGCCGATCTATGGGTAGCTTAGCACATGTAGAGCCCGAGAAAAGACAATTAGCTAGAGAGATTCATCAATTGGCTTCGTTGGGGGTTCGGTTAGTAGATTCTGAGGATGGTGGAGTTGTACTCCAAAACACTGCAAAATCATCCCTCATAGCTGAAGTCAAGGAAAGGCAGTACGAGGACCCAGAGTTGGTCGAGTTGAGAGAGCGAGTTCTGCAGCAGAAGAAGCCATTGTTAGAGCTCAAGGGAGATGGGGTTCTCAGATACAAGGGTCGTTTGTGTGTTCCAGATGTAGCAGGGCTACGAGACAGGATTATGTCAGAGGCACATTATTCATGGTATTCCATCCATCCTGGATCGACGAAGATGTATCATGACATTAAGGATGTGTACTGGTGGAACGATATGAAGAAGAACATTGCTGAGTTTGTCGCCCAATGTACTAGTTGCCAGCAAGTGAAGGTAGAGCACCAGAAGCCCGGAGGGCTAATGCAGACTATAGAGATCCCGACATGGAAATGGGAGGCGATAAACATGGACTTTATCACGGCTTTACCTCGTTCTAATCGTAAGTTCGATTCCATATGGGTGATAGTCGATAGGCTCACGAAATCAGCTCACTTCCTACCGGTCAGATCTACATATACAGTAGAAGATTATGCAAAGTTATATATTAAGGAGATAGTGCGGCTACACGGAGTACCGATTTCTATTATATCTGACCGTGGGGCTCAGTTTAAAGCACATTTTTGGAGGTCATTTCAGAGAGGTCTAGGGACTCAGGTGAATCTCAGCACAGCTTTTCATCCACATACTGATGGACAAGCCGAGCACACAATTCAGACGCTCGAGGATATGTTACGAGTATGTGTGTTGGATTTTAAAAGAAGTTGGGATGAACATCTACCTCTTATCGAGTTTGCATATAATAACAGTTACCACTCCAGTATCCAGATAGCTCCGTACGAGGCTTTGTATGGGCGTAAGTGCAGATCTCCTATAGGGTGGTTTGATGTTGGAGAATCTGGGTTACATGGGCCAGACATGGTTCAGCAGGCCATAGAGAAAGTAAAGCTTATCCGGGAGCGACTGTTGACAGCTCAGAGTCGTCAGAAGTCATATTCTGATGTGCGGCGACGAGACTTAGAGTTCAGGATTAATGACTGGGTATTCTTAAAGGTATCACCTATGAAGGGCGTGATGAGGTTTGGCAAGAAAGGCAAGCTTAGCCCACGGTATATTGGGCCTTATAGGATCATTCGGAGAGTGGGCCAAGTAGCTTATGAGTTAGAGTTGCCCTCAGAATTGGAGTCTGTCCATCCGGTTTTTCACGTATCTATGCTACGGAAGTGCATTGGCGATCCTACCCGAGTGGTGCCCACAGATGATGTACAGATTACAGAGGACTTGTCATACGAGAAAATTCCAGTTGCCATCCTAGACCGACAAATCCGCAAGCTACGAAATAAGGAGGTAGCTTCCGTGAAGGTTTTATGGAGGAGCAAGAATGTAGAAGAGATGACGTGGGAATCGGAGGAAGAAATGAAGTCTAAATACCCCCACCTATTTCAAACTGAAGATATGGTTCGAGATGGGACGCTACAACATAGCTCTATGTAGGCTAGCAGGTCATCAGGTAAGCTTTTATTTTTCACTTTCAATATTTATGATTTACAGTCGGTGAGGCAAATTGCTGCTATTTATAAAGATTGGCCATGTGTGGCATGCATAGTATATTTTCTGGCTGCGTGCAGGTTGGTTTTAACCTAGTGTACGAAGGATACTCTGGCAAAATTTTCCAAAGTCTCTAAGAGTAAACATTCGAGGACGAATGTTCCCAAGGGGGGAGTGATGTTACACCCTATATTTTTGTACGTAAAAATGCGTCGTAAGAAAACTAATGTAGGACCAAAAATGAGATAATATTTAAAAGTATATAAAGTAAGTTAATCATGTTACCTATGAGGTTACAAATATTGAAGATCATGAACAACAAGTACAAAGAGGGTTGGACAGTTCAGAAGCTAAAGCAATTGAATAAAACAATGTTTCGTCGAAAGTCGACAAGTTGGGAATTTTATAACATGTACCTTTGGGGTGAGACTAGGGTGATTAACATGATAAAGAGATTATGTTATGATTTATATTAGTCGTATGACATCCATGTGTTATGTTTTAATGTCAAGCGAGTTGTGGAACAAAAGTCGATGAAAGTCATCACAAGTTACACTCACAAGTTTTACTGAAACTTTAAGTCAAATCTAACTGCAATTTTCTCCCAATATACTTAGCGTTATGGGGTGCTCCACCCATCAAATTAAAGATCTATGAGTCTATTTTCCAATTCATTAAACCGTTTGTCAATACGACATCGGAGTAGTGAGATATGGGCATTTTTGCGATACTGCGCAAGCTGCTAGGTGACAAGTAGGTGTGTCACCTACTTGCTTAAATGAAAGCCCAAAAATGGGCCATTTCGGGTCGTCCAAAGAGGCCTTTTAAAGGCCTATTTTCTTCATATATTAGACTTAAAATAGAGCATAATAACCAGACATAAGCTCTGCAAAGAATCCTCCCAAAAATTTCCCACAAACCCTAATTGATTTTCTCTCCCTTTCAAGTTCTAATTGGAGGTAAAACCTAGAGTTTGAAGAACCAAGATAGGAGCTGAGTTATCCAACAAATAAGGTGATTTTACTGCTCTCTTTCATCCAGTTTTTCTTCTATAAATTCATGGTAAGTCGTTCTATACTTGTGAGAACTCACGGGACGGTGATCGGAAGCCGTGAGTTCGAGTTATTCACTTGTAGCGGACTGTTTTGTATTGCTGTTGAGCTGCGTGTTTTACTACTATTTTGTGGAGTTTTGGAGGAGGAAGGGGTTGTAGAAACACCATATAAATGTAGGGTGGTTGGCTGGTCGTTCGTCATAACATTTTCGGGTCGTTTGACACTACTACGGTGGTCATTTTGTGTATGAAGAGATTGGGGTGTGTTGGGCTGTTTTGTAGTATTTGATGGTGTATATAGGGCTGGAAAATGATGTATATATGTTGTCATTGTTCTGTTCTTGTATTGTTGGTGTTATCTTGAATTTGGAGGAAGTAAGGATTATAGGTGAGATGCTGCCCGTTTTAATACAAAATAAGTTTGTCGTTCGTTGTGCGATAGTTGTAACTTTCGTAACTTAACGATAGTATTATTATCATTCTTGTAGATTAAGGTGCGAAGAGGTGAGTTCAACTTGGTGATTGGAAAGATTCTGATAAGGTATGTTAAGGCTAAGCCTTCCTTCATTTTGGCATGATCTCGTAGCTACATGTGTTAGTAATGAGACAAAAGAGAAGTTCATATTCATGAATTTATTCACACTATTCTAGTCTCATAAGTTACAATATTATTCCTTATCGAGATTCTATATTCAATTTAGTATTGTCTTCTTCCAGTCAAGAGAGCAGCAAGCCTATATATACAGTATTACAGTATTTTCATTACCATCGAGCTATAATCGATGGGCAGGCCCCTATTGGGCAACCTCTGATCAGATGGAAAGTTATATACCGAGCCTACTGTGGCCGAGCGCCTATGAGCGAGCCCAGCATGGTCGAGATACATAGCCTAGTATGGCCGAGCGCCTATGAGCGAGCCTACTACGGCAGAGCAGTTATATATACCGAGCCTTATAAGGCCGTACAATTATTTTACTTACTATATTGAAGGAGTTGAGTCAGTATCAACAGGTAAGTATATCTCCAGATCATCTTTGACTCCCAATTATTTTCAGTTATTATATTATCAGTTCAGTTTCAACTTTCAGTTATGTTATCGCCTTATATACTCGGTACATTATTTCGTACTGACATCCCTTTTCCGGGGACGCTGCATTTCATGCATGCAGGTTCAGATAGACAGACGAGTAGACCTCCTCAGTAGGTGTTTCCAGAGTTTAGCCTGATCGGTAAGCTCCACATCCTTCGGAGTTATCGGGTCTAAGTTTTTGTGTGCATCTTATGTATGTAATTATATATATAATATGGGTAGGTCGGGGCCCTGTTCCGATCACAATATATCTATCAGTAGAGGCTTGTAGACATATCCTGTTGGTTAGTGCAGTATGTTGGGTTTGTAGGCCTGGTATGTATAATTTGGTGGTTTGTCAGCTGTAGTAGCTATGACGGCCTTTTCAGCCTAGTTTTATATTGATGTTTAGTTATCGCTAGTTTCCATTCAGTTTTATATTTTGCTTCGCAAATTGTCTTGCAAGGTGGCCCCGTGGCCAAAGTATGACATTATATGTTCAGAGTCCCTTAGTCGCAATTTGGTATGCCAGGTTAGGTGAGGCACCGGGTGCTTGTCTCGCTCCTAGGTTCGGGGCGTGATATTTATGTACTCACGCTACACTTCTGCACTAATCGTGCAGGATCTGAGGCAGGTGCATCTGGCGGTATTACCGGTGCGCATCCCAGATATCCCGAGGCCTAGTGGTGAGCTGCATTCCTGAACCGTTCCGCAGCACCTAGTGTCTCTCCTTTACATTTAATTTTGTCTATTTTTATTTCAGATAGTGGCTAGAGTTTTGTATAATCTATTAGTGCCCATACACTTGTGACACCAGATCTTAGCACACACTTTAGTAGACTTTATGATTTTGGAGTATTTACATATTTTTGTGTGCATTCAGATGCTTTCATTTTATTCTCTATTTCACAAATTTCTAAATACATGGAACTTAATTACTTGTAAGCCTATTAAAAGAAGTAATCACGTAGTGAATTTATCGTAGGCTTGCCTAGCGGTGACGTTAGGCACCATCACGGCCTATAGGATAAATTGGGTCGTGACAACACCAACTGATTTAGCCCCAGCCAAACCCATATCTGAGATCAATTCAAGGGCATACTTCCGTTTATGCCTAACAATACCCTCTTTGCTTCTGTCCAATTCTATGCTAAGGAAATACCTCAGCTCACCAAGATCCTTGATCTTGAAACTGGATTGTAAACATGCCTTAGTTTCGAGAATCATGGTTGAGTCATCTCCTGTGATCAAGAGATCATCGACATAAACCAAAACTAAGACAAATTTTTCTTGAGATTGTCTAGTAAACAGAGAATAATCCAAATGAGTTTGAACAAAACCATAAAACAACAAGGCAGAAGATAATTTTAGATTCCTCTGCCTGGAGGCCTACTTAAGGCCATATAGTGACTTAAGCAACTTACAAACCTGCTGAAGACCATTTGAACCGTGAAAGCCCTAGGGTAAAGTCATATACACTTTTTATCCAAATCTCCTTGCAAGAATGTATTATAGACATCCATTTGATTGGTTGCAGCAATAGCCAAAACACACCTAACAGTTACCATTTTGACTACGGAGAAAAGGTTTCTTGGTAATCCAAGCCTTCAGTCTTGCCTTGAACCTCTCCACCTCCCCTGTATCTTTATACTTAATTTTATACACCTACTTACAACCAATAGATCTTTTACCTGTAGGCAAAGGTACCACCTCTCATGTATTATTAGCCTCTAAAGCTTGTAATTTAGCTTGCATAACCTCAATCTACCTAGGATCTTTCGCAGCCTTTGTTTAGGCTCAAGATCAGCAAAGAATTTGGTAAGGAAAATTTGATACCTTGGTGTGAAAGTATCATAGCTTACAACATCAGACAATAGATAGAGACAAGTATTTGCAGTAGAATTATGTCCTTTGCCAGGTACAACAAGTCCTTCAACCAAATAGGTGGTTTAGATACCCTTTCGAATTTTCTCTATGCTGGCTCAGGATCAATAACAGGTGCAGGGGTAGAAGGTGGTAAACCTGTAGTGATGGGAGAAGGATCTGCAATGTCAAAGACATGTGCATCATGTGAAGCTATTACTGGTGGCTGGTCTAAGATATGTGATGGACTAAAAATAGGATCATCTTGTGAAGGAGAAGGGGTAGACACAATTGGAAAGGAGAAGTCCTGATATGTTACTTGTGAATGTAAAGGAAATATGTTCTCATGAAAGAGAACATCTCTGCTAATAAAGACTGTTCTGTGCTCCATGTCATAGAGCTTGTAACCTTTCTGAAAAGTCTCATAGCCAAGCAACACAGATGATATAGCTCTAGGGCTGAATTTGTCTTGTCTAGGTAATATTGTTGCATAGCAGAGGTAACCTATTACTCGCAAATGAGAAAATGAAGGCACTCTGTTGTGAAATACTTCAAATGGAGACTTGTTTTCCAAAATAGTATAGGGCACTCTGTTAATTATATACACAACAGCTTCAACACAACATCCCCAAAACCTAGGTGGCAAGTGATAGCTCTAGCTATCTCAAGGATATGCCTATACCTCCTCTCGATAACCCCATTTTGTTGAGGAGAATAAGGGTAAGAACTCTGATGAATTATCCCATGCGACTTGAACAACTCACCACAAAGACTATTGTAAAATTATGACCCATTATCAGATCTAAAAGCTTTAACTTTCCTTTCAAATTTGTTCAAGATCATGGCAATAAAAGATTTAAGTAGGGTAGACATATCAGATTTAACTCATATCATAAAGACCCAAGTCCAACACTCACAACCAACTTGTTTGCTAACTTGTTCAAAACTAACACAACCAACACTCACACCAACACTCACAACCAACACAACCTGGGAGCAGATTTTTCAAAACTAACTTGTTTGCTACTTATTGCAAGTTCCACATATAAGCTCAAACTTTTGAGGCATCTGCCTATCTGTTATACTGTCAAGCACCTTAGCAACATAGACATCAGTATCAACTCCTAGAGAAAAATGGAAGTTATCCTGCTATACAGATCAATTTCAATCAGCTTGAAGTGGTCAGCAATCTGATGTACTTACTCAGAAAGTAGGAGAAGCAACTAATGTGGAGAATTAATAAACTGGACTTTCATCTCAAAAAATGATCAATCTGCTCTATGCTCATTATGGATGTTGATCAACAGTTACTGCAACAACACTTCAGCAACACAGATGTCAATTCATATTAGGTTCAGAAAACTGGAAGTTATCCTGCTAATCACAAGCAGCTTGGCTTGGACATCAATCTGATGTACCTACACAGACAGTTATCACATGGCCTGAGCTTGACTACTATGTAATGTATATATGGTATTAGACCATTTCTCAGTGGTATTAGCATGTTATCATGCTCATTCTAGGGGTGGTTTAACATCATACAGAACTATGGAGTCAAGCAGGTATCTCATAGAATCCAACATGAGTTCACAAGATATAAGGCTTATATTAGCTGTGATTGCATTTATTCACAGAATTGTATGGCTGCACATTTGATCAGCTTCTTTGTGTATGAATTTTTGGTACTGGAATATCAAATTGAAGATATCAATTCACATGAAATACAAGGAAAACTATTGCTGGCATCTGTTCTTAGTATTTACAGTATAGTGTCATATCATTAGCCAGTGGTATTAGTGTGCATGCATGCTCAATCTTAAGATGAGAAGACATTATATTGTCCTCATGTCTCAAGCAGGCAGTTCTGTCTCTATTATGCTTTCATCTCAAATTCATGTTCAATGTATCAACAATGATACTGAAATTTTTAGCTCCAAGTTCACAATGTTCAAAATGCTTCGCTTTACAACTACTGGATTTAAACATACCTATTCCTTTGGATTGCAACAAATGGCACCTGGTGAGAGCTTTGTAGGTGCTACAATAAATTGTTGGCAACTGGTGTGTGCATTCATGATCGTCGGCAACAATTGGATGTTTCAAATTACTAGCCTTGTATTTACCATCTTTCATTACGCTACTGCTACATTATATTTGGTAGCAATCGCCATTGGATTTCTTTGTCGTATTGTTTGTTTGTAGTTTATCTGAACATTTTGTAAGTTTCACCCAATTTGGGATTTATTATACATAACAGCTACTAGGTGAATAACCTAGTAGTATATTCGCAGGAAAAACAAAAGTGTCCATCTAGAGAAATCATCCATAAGAGTAAGAAAATAGTTCATTCCATTATAGGTGGAGACTTTGTAGGGCCCCCAAACATCTATATGAATCAATTCAAATGGTGTAGCAGCTCTACTATTACTATGAGAAAATAGAAGTCTAACTTGTCTAGCTAATGGACATATGCCACAATGGTCCAATGTAAGACTATATTTATTTTTCAAAACAAAAATTCTTCTTAGAACTGCCATAGGTACATGGCCCATCCTCTTGTGCCATAACTCTGAATTTGTTCTCTCTCTTACTGCCAAAGATTTCATCTGCTCCTTGACTCCAGCATTTCCCTTTGGTCTCAAGATGTAAAGTTCTACTTCTTTCTTACCAATTCCCTTCACCCTCCCAGTGAAGAGTCCCTGGAAGATAAAGAATTCGAGATAGAAACTAACAAAGCACTGCAAAGCCTTAACCAGCTTTGAAACTGAAAATAGGTTGAATTTAAATGCTGGTACACACAATACATCTTTAATGAGATCACCTCCTGTCAAGTGGAAATTTCCTACATGAGTAATCTGAGTGGAATCTCCAGTAGGCATTTGAACATGTCCTGAGTTTCCTACTTTAGTAGCATCAACCAACAAGTCTACTATCCAAGTAGGACTAGAATCAGGATCAGACAAAGATATACCTGCCATGTGTGCACTAGGTTCACCAACTGAAGTTTTCTTCAACAAATTGAGGATTTGTGAATTCTGCTAAGGAGTAAAGACTGGTGTTGTCATAGGTGCGAGTGGACGAGGAGTAGAAGCATCATTTCCATCTGATTGTGCAAGGTTTCCACTCGGCAAAACACCTCTCTTTTATGGCTTAAAATCAGGAGGGTACCGTATGATTTTATAGCAATTTTCCTTCAAATGAACTTTCATGTTGCAAAAGTCACATTTCATTAACTTGAAACAATTATCCTTGGAATGACCTCGTGTGTGACAATAATCACACTCCAGATTATAATTCTTATTCCCCAGCCTCTGACCAGAATGTTTAGCAGTAAATAGGGCAGTAGGATCCATATTTTCAGTCAATGCATAATGCCTTCCTGCGACCATTTTTTGACTCTCATCCTGAAGCAGCATTGCATATGCTTGGTTAATATTAGGAACGTGTGATTTCATCAAGATCTGGCTGCGTGCATGGCTATATCCGTCATTGAGACCCATAAGAAATTGTAACAAGCGTTGGTATTGTAAATGATTAGCATATTCCTTGGATTTTGTACATTCACAGGAAGGAGGGGGCATCAATGAATCATATTCACCCCATAAGTCCTTCAATTTGGAATAATACACAGAAATGGATGAAGTACCCTTTGTTAAGGTGAAAATTGTCTTATGCAGATAAAACATACGAGAAGTTGTCACCTTATCAAAGCGCTCTCGCATGTCCTCCCAAATAGCATAAGCACTGAAATGAAACAGCACTCCTCTAAGCAAATGATGACTAACATTATGCATAATTCATGATTTTACCATCGTATTACAGCGATCCCAGTGATTAACAAAATTTTGTCCATAAGTGTCTCGCGTGATAGTACCTTCAACAAAACCTAGTTTATTCCTAGTTAGCAAAAAAACTTCCATGGCCTGTCACCATAGAGTATAATTATCCATTCTGATTAGGGGCATCCCAATCGAAAGCAAGCTCGGAGCATCCGAAGCATGCAAATACAATGGGTGATTGTGGTCAATCACAATCTTATTTTGCGTAGTTGCGTCATCGATTGCCATAAAATTTAGGGCTCAAAACACATTAAAACTCGAATTCATTAGAAAGTACCTAATGAATCTCTCGATTTTCAACTGGCGTCAGAGAAAATCCCTATATTCACTCAATTAGGGCTCTGATACCATGTTAAATCTTCATTGATCAATGAATTGAGCAATCTGACTGAGCACACGAATGAAGAGGATGAGAGAATTATGAAGAAGGAGCTGAGATCAGAAATTTTTCCTTATCCCTTGAAGCATTATCCATAAATTTTCTTCTCTTTATCGCATCAGGAAGTGTTGATTCTTTTGTAGATTTCTCAAATTGGCCTTGTTTCGATGTGTCATTGAGTATTTTTGTTCTCCTTTCTGCAATAATTGTTGCTGTTGAATCTGTAAATACATGTTCTGTTTGAGTGATTTGCAAATCGAAAGATGACCCATCGAAATTGAGTGCTTTGGTGGGTATACATCGGGTAACTCTCTTCTGAATTGTTGAATCAACTATTGGAGAGGAAATTTCAAGTTTTCTGGTGAAAGTATAACAATAGTGAATATTTAAAAAAATTAGTAAAGAGAAAAAGAAGAAGCACAGTACCAGCGAAAAGCTAACAACTTTAACACTTACTACAATCTTTTGGAGCAAAAAATATTGAAAATTGAGAGAGACAATGGAGATGATAAAAGGAGAATCGTGGCTATAGAATGGGGAAGAAAATGGCGCTGTGAGAGAGAGATAGTGGAGAGAGAGATCGTCGAGAGAGAACTTTGATACTATATTGTGATTTTGGGAGAGAAAAAACTGGAGAGAAAAATATTAGACATCGTATTTAATGGCTTAATGGTAGGAAGTGACCATAAATACATATTTTTGCTATAAAAACTAAAAGATAACTATAGAAAATAATATTTTAAAAGGGTTTTTATTTATAATAAATAAGGTGTAAAGTTTTGCTATAGGAGGTAAAATTTTCATAATAATATCTAGTTTGAGTAGCTAACTGCTCCGGGCTCTGATGTTCTAGCCCGTATATAATAACAGGTGCATTAATAATCTATTATATCAAGTAACCATTATATTATTCAGATTTTTCCTATCTATACTACATTATAAACTTACTCCCCTTCCTAAAGAAGTTATCACTTATTTACATTAACATATACAATTTACAATTTATATACTGTATAAAATAATGTATTAGATTTCAATCTTACCCATTTTTTCTCCCTCTTCTTCCTTCCCTAAGTTCGTATCAAATTACGTCTGGAATACTGCGACGGAGAAACTCACTGGCTGTCTTTCCCCTCTCCATCTTCTGCTACGATCAGATTGTTTTTCCCTTCTATTTGTCTTTTTAATTACATCTCTTAAATATGTCCCGTGAAATAAGAATGGTGAAAGGGCATAGATTTATCTAAGAATTCACCCGAATGTGAATGGCATTGAAGTAAGCTGATAGTGTCTCTCTCAATCTGGATGATAGGAAAAGGAAACTTCATCAATTAAGTGCGCTTGACGAAGCAATAGAGACGAAGCCATCAAAATGTGAATCACAAGAAAAGAAACATCACCTTTATATTAACTAGGCGTATTCTAGATTCAACCCATTATGAAATTATTATTTATTTGGATTGGGTATTATTTTAAATGATTGAGAATATCCTTTGGAGTTTATATCTCAACTTTGAGAGAATTTGGTGAAGATTCGAGATGGTTTTGGTTAGAATTTCATATTGAAACTCGAAGAAAAGACATAAACAAATTGTATATATTTTGTATGTCGAGTCTAAAAACGGCATACAAAATATATACAACGAATATAATTGTATATAAATTGTATGTAAATTCTAGTTTTTAACTGAATTTTCTATTCAAAAAAAAATATATGTAAGTTGTAGATAAATTGTATCCAAGTTGTAGATAAATGTAGTTTTTGACCGAATTTCTGTAGAAAAAATGTAGTCAAGTTGTAGATAAATTGTAGATTTTGACCTATTTGTATATATTTTGTAATTTTAGTTACTTTTCATAAATAGAAAAACTTAGACAAAACCGGGTAAATAAATTTACAATCTCGTATATATAAAAAAAAAAGTAAAAGCAGAATATTTAAACTAATTATTTTAAAAGCAAGCTATTTTATTTCTGTAACTTTCAAGTTTCAACAGCAGAATATTTAAACTAATTGTATTTTTATTACTCCTTTTATGTCTTGTATTTTCATTGAAGTAACTGCTAATTTGTTTGTTTGTTGTTAGTCAACAACTCCTAATACATTACTAATAATCTCAACGTTACCGCACTGAGAAACATCCGTAATGATACCCCATCCATTCGTTTAGTCAACAAATCGTAAATAACAAAAATATAATATTTCTCAAACCCAAACGACAAAGCAGGGTACTTGATTTTGCCTCATCCGTGAGTTACCTCTTAAAAAAGGAACTGCAGCAGTCGTATTATGTTGTTTTTAATAGAAGGAATTCGTAGAAAATATTATTCTTCATTGATAAAAGCTGAACGAATGATAAGAGATCAAGTGGACGTTTGAATATATTAATGGCATACTTTTATTGAAAAATACAGAGAATGACTAGAGCAGCGGCAGATCACAATAGAAGTAATGCATTCCACAATACAATAGTTTTGGCTTAAACTTTATATTTATATTTAAAAATTTATTTAATATGTACAAATAATCTATTCAGAATTCAATAAGCAAAAATAATTGTTAATCAAAATCTATAAACTTAGGACTCGTTTGGCCATAGATTTTGCCAAAATAAATTTGGATTTTATTTGGCAAACACATGTTTGGCCATAGATTTTGCCTACATTTTGGCAAAATCCTAAATCCCAAAACCAGCTCAATGGGCCAAAATATCACTATTATATTTTTAAAAAAATTGCCCCAAATCTTTGTATTTTATAAAAAAACCCATCATTTATTATTTTGTAATAATGTTGCTTCGTCTTCTCGGTCATCTGATAGTGTATCATGTAGTTCATTATAAAAATGATAATTTTGTATCAAATTTATTTATGTTCAAGACTATGGTTTGCGATAATATAATGAATGTTATTGTTAATGGTACTGTTGGGTATTTGTAATAGTTTTTAGAACTTGTGGGTATAAGTCATGTTTTTTCAAAATAAATTTGGGAAATATGTTTTGAAAACTGATGTCCAAACACATTTTCATCTTCAAACCAAACTTCAACCAAAGCAAATTTTTCAAAACAAATTTGAGAATCTATTACCAAACGCTAGTTTAAAATCTTAAATTAGCTAGAATTCGAGTGGAATCTCTACATAAAATACCATTTGAGATAAAAAGGCACGTGCCATCTAGGAATGATAAACGCTGTTGTAATTCTAGTGGGTTGAACTAAAGGTGTCAAATGGGCTGGGTTGACCCGGTTCCGAATCGGCCCGGACCAGTTTTAGCCCGGACCGGTAAGTAGGGGGCCGGGCAGATTCTTCCCACATTTTAAACCCCACCAAGTGGTTGGGTAGATTCAGAACCAAACATTAAGCACGAGAGAATTAATAATAATTGATATTTGTGGGAAGGAGAACTCAAAATTGATACTTAATTAGAATTTTATCACAAATAAGATAAATGACTCGAAAGTATAGTTAACTTTCCAAATAGTATGAAATTCTTTAGCATTCTACATATACCAAATTCCAATCATCTCTTCTATTTAGTTTTTTAACATAATCTCCATATTTGAAGGCTAGGTAAATTTTATTTTTTTTACATTATTATGTTACCTATAAGATATCTACGGACGATCCTTCATAAAAAGTGAAATTTATCCTAATATTGAATAAAAGGGGATTACCTACCTTCAGCAGAAATAATTTGATAATGTAAAACCTTTACACTATTAATGTATATAAATTAAACTATGTACGTTTGAACACATATAATGTTCTTTTAGAGGGTAGTGTATTGACAAATACAAAAGATTGCAGGAGCCTCCCTTCCAAATAATAATAGAGAAATTTTTAGAAACCACTATTGTTTAGTGGCTATTAACTTGTTATAGCTACCATTTACTTAATTACTTCCTATAGCTATCATTTCAGTTGTTATGGAATGTATTTGATGTATTCAAGCTACTGTATTCATGAATACAGTAGCAAAATTCGGCGAAAAAATAAGGCAGTCTAGCTATCATCCGATGTATTCATATGTATTTGCGAGTAGTATTCAAGAATACAGTAACGGCAATCTGCGTAAAAATAGGTCTCTCTAGCTGTTTAAAAACGAAAAGTGAATCAATTAACGTGATAGACTCCTAATATAACTTAACAAACTCAATTATAACACGCAAAATTATTAATCCAGTTGATGAAAAGATTTCTCAGACGAAAAACACCCAAAAAATAGAGCAATCTTCAGAGATTAAGTCTATTCTTTTTTTTTTGTGGTATCATTCGAGGAATTTTTATCCCGCTGATATTGTTCGAGGTTCTGCTAGAAATTCATACAAGTATCTACAGAAATAGACTGAAATTCAATTTTTCAGATGGCAAGTTTAACTGTGCTACTGCGTCATTCTGGCAAGTGGAACATTGAGAATAGCTATGTCGATTATTCGATTGATGGGCTACTGATAAAAGAGTATGCGTCGTACAATGATTTGGTTGCTTCAATTTCGAAGCAACTTGCTATAAATTTGAGCTCAAAGTCAATTAAAATTGAATACAAAGTGGAAGAAAATTGCACGTCAATAAAAATATACAACGACATGGGTTACATGGTGTATGTAGAGTTGAAAAAGGAGAACAGAGAATTCGGGATGTATCTATTGTGTATAGCAACAATGGATAAAGAAATTGTAGCTGGAGGATGTCTAATTCAACGCAACCTAATGCAACTAGACGAAACAGATGGGGTGAGTAAATTTGATACAATTGATACACTTGCTCTTGAGTCAGTAAACTCAGGTGAATCAATTGAGGTTTTCGAACCAGAAAGGGATTTGATTATTTCAAAAACTAATCAAAGAGAGGTCATGGCTGGACAAATATATAAGGATAAGGCCACATTGAATGCGGTGATGAAGCAATATACAATTACTGAAAGGTTTCAATTCCGGGTTAATAGGTCTAATGCTATCAAATTTTAGTGTTCTTACTTACAACCTCTTCACCAATATGTTATATTCAAATGTATGGATATGTATTCTGGCTAGTTGTATAATGTATTCATGGTAGAAGTTTAAAAAATACAGCATATACAATGTTATATTCATAATATATGCTTTCCTTCATGCTATGTTTCTGTATCAGTGTTTTTGTAATTGTGTGTTCTGAAACATTTATATAAGAACTTAACTATTTATATTAATATATGTTTATGCATTTTTTATGCAATGTATTCAAAAATAATTTATAGTATATTCAATAAACATACATTGTATTTCGTTGTGTTTTTATATACAAAAATTTGTTGGCAAATGAAAATGCTGTGTGTATGTAGCCAAATCAGTTGTAGGTCTGTTTATATTTTATATCCATATATAACCATTCGGCACAAATGTATTTGCAGCTATACATTATTATGCATTTCAGAGGATTGTGAATGGAGATTTAAGGCTTCTAGTATTAACAAATTACAAATGTTCAAAGTGAAGGAGTTCAATGATAAGCATACATGTCCGTTGCAGTATAAGGTGTATGAGCAACATCAAGCAACTAGTAGGTTGATTGGTGGTATGATTAGGTCCAAGTTTACTAATCATAAGAGGAAATACACGCCAAAGGATATAATTGATGATGTGAAATCAAACTTTGGTATAGATGTTAGTTACATGTTGGCGTGGCACGCTAAAGAAAAGGCAGCAAATATTTTGAGAGGCGAACCAACTGATTCATACAATAAAGTACCAGGGTACTTGTATACATTGGATATGACATATCCTGGTTCGCATATTAGAATAGTAAAATTACCAAAAAATGAGTTCATGTATTTGTATATATCGTTGTATGCTTTTATAAAGGGGTTCGATCTCTATAGACTCCATCGTGGTTATGGATGGTAGCCCCCTAAAATCGGCATACACAAGGACATTCGTCTCGGCTAGTACGTTGGACGGTGCAGGTGAGTCAGTTAAAAAACAAAATATATACGGATTAACATAAAATATTGTAATTTGACTTCTTAATAAAGCTTGAATGAAATTCTTTTTATATGTATGTAATTATATTTACAGGACATATATTGCCACTAACATATGGTGTTGTTGATTCAGAGAATGATGCTGCTTGGTTGTGATTCTTTGAGCAATTCAAGGTAGCTTATGGTGAGCGGTAAAACATATGCATCATTTCAGATAGGTATGAAAGCATCATCAAATCTGTATCGAAAGTGTATCCTATGGTACCCCATTTTGCTTGTATATGGCATCTATGAAACAACATATATAAGAAATTCAAAAAGAGTCATGCAAAGTTGAGCGAGGTATACTTCTCGATGGCAAAAGCATACACTCAGGATGAATTTGATAGTCTAATAAAAAAGGTGGAGAAGGTAGACATTCGGGTGAAAGAATACTTGGAATTAGCTGGACACGAAAAGTGGGCTAGGGTGTATGCACCTGTTAACCGGGGATGGACTATGACGTCAAATATTGCTGAGTCAATCAATTTCGCACTTGTATCAGCAAGAGAATTGCCAATATACGACTTCCTAGAAGAAGTTAGGAAGATGTTTGGACGTTGGAATTGCAACAATCGAAAAAAAGCTTCACACATGTACACAACGCTTGGGAAAAAATACCGGAGATCCTTACTTTGAATGAGGCACTGTCTACACGCATGACTGTAAGTTTTATTTTTTGCTATAAGTCCTTGCATCATGTATTTATGCCTGATACAATCTCTACTATTAACATACTGCCTGCTTTTATTATAATATCACTTGTACAAGTATTCTGTTTTATGAAACAGTTGTAAAAACTGCTTATTATATGTTGATAATACATGTTACTACAACTGTATTTTATAGGTTGTATTCAATGGTTTTATTTTTGTATTGACAGTATTTTACTGTATTTCACTGTATTTAAAAAATAAATGTATTCACTTTTAATAGTCTGTCTGTTAAAAAAGTATTTTTGTTTAGTGTATTTTAAATGTATTTTCATTGTATATATGTATATTGTATGTCATTGTATTTCATACATACGTGTATTAAATTTAATATTCTGTCAGATTAATATTTGTTGACATTCAGTGTATTTTAAATATTTTTTTATTGTATACATGTATACTGTATTTAATACGTTTGGTCTTTGATAGATACATGACTTTTACAAAAGTCCACAACTTATATTTCTTTGTTTAATGTAGGTTGTACCATCGACTGAACACTTGCATATAGTGAATGATGAAGGAAGACATTACACCGTTTGCCTTCTAGAGAAAAAATACAGTTGTGGGCGGTTCCAAGTTGACGAATTACCATGCCCACATGCTTGAGTTATCTTGAAAAGCAAGTTTCTAATGCTGGAAGATTATTGCTCGGATTATTACAAACCAAAGTCTGTTGTAATGATATACGAGGTGCCTGTGTATCCACTGCCCGACCAAAGTGAATGGAATATACCATCACATATATCAGAGGAAGTTATCTTACCACCCCAAATGGAAAAGACCTCCTGGAAGGCCAAAGAAGAAGCACGATAAACCATTAAGTGAATTGTTTCAGAAGAAAAATCATCATTCATGTAGTATATGTGGTCATGGAGGACATAATAAGCGTAATTGTAGAAATTCTCCACGTATAAATTAGTTCATGCTCTGATTTTAATTACTGCAATAACGATATGTCATAGATTTGTTCAAGTTTTATATTACATATTGATTTATTGGTGTATTGGATTCTTACGGGATGAATTTTTTAAGTTCAGATTACTAAATTGAACAATATTATTTTTCGTGGTATCTTTACAAATTGATTTATATACAGGTATGAGGTATAGCAGGACATGTATAGTGCAATACATTGAATACATACTGCTTATACATCTGAATACATATATACATATAAATATATAACTTATATTAATTAAAAAAAACATATGAATACATTCTACAATTCATTGAATACATATTGCTGAATAGATATTGCTGGACAAAATAGTGAAACAAAGTGAAGCTTGAGATAAAGTGCAGACTTTGAATATAGTGAATTACATTGAATACAATGAATACATTGAAAAAATGGAAAAGACTAAATACAGTGAATACATTGAATACATTGAATACAGTGAAAATAAACTGAATACATTGAAAACAGAGAAAAAACTAAATACAGTGAATACAGTGCATAAAGTGAATACATGACTTGTAATACAAATTTACTGTTGAACATATATGGGAATAACTTAACTGCTATTAATTAAAAATACATCTGAATACATAGCTAATAGTAATTAAAAAATATATATTAATACATACTGAAAAACACTGAATACATATTGTTGGATAATTCAGTGAAACACAATAAAGCTTGAGATAAAGTGAATACACTGAATATAGTGAATATAACATAATATATCAATTAACAACATAACTTAAAGGCTGTTATGTATTCCTTCATTAACATCTTAAAGACAAAAAAAATATTCATGTATTCAAAAAATAAAAAAGGTTGAGTAAAACTATCATGTATTCAGTAATAAGCTTAAAAAGAATCCGTTTTACAGAAAACTATTCTAAAGCTATCTTCATAGAAGTATATGAATTTGTAATTTGCCTAACAATTTTGCGGGTGCTTCATTGTCGCTTATGGCATCGGCATCTATATTCCGCATAGCATAGTCCCAAAGGAGGGCATCATATCTTTGACGGAGTAAATTGGCATCAAATGTTGTTTGTGGAACCAATCCATAAGTGCTGAAATACCCTGCGTATGCCATGTCATGCAACCCACAATCTCTGAAAAAGTAGATTGACACAGTTAAATATAATTCATATATTTAGTATTATAAATGATACAAGAATAAGAAAAATGATCGAATTCATACATGCTCCCAGCTTTTTGTTGAGGCACATTCGAAATAAAAACAACATCAAAGGGCTCAGTTTGTGCCTTGTCATTGTATGCTGGTTCACGAGACCAATCTATGCCTTGCTTATCTCTGTAAAAACCACTGATCGATAGGTGTAGAGGTACAAGCTTAGCAAGCTTATCTATCTCAGAACTCACATAAGCATCATGACTTGCTGATCGGTAGGAGTCATACATTGATACATCTCTCCTTAAATGAGACAACTGCCAATATCCAATGAAGTTTGTCCTTCAAGTTGACTGGTATAAAGACATTGTCAACTGTATGCCATGGTACATTAGCTAGCAATCTGTAGCCCCTTATGTATTCACATACAACATCTTCCTCATTGGCTACACTTGCATCATTATCTGTATCTGTCACGACCCAAACTAACCCTGTCGTGATAGCGCCTATCGTGGAACTAGGCAAGCCCAATCATTTCCAAACACAAACCGATATTTTTATTTCAAAGATAATTTCAAGGTTATTTAACATAACAACCTTCATAAAGGAGTTCAAATCAAAACAAAAGTGCGGAAAGAAAAGTCCGACATCGGGGTGTCACTAGTCATGAGCATCTACTATAATTTATCTGACAATATCGAGACTAACACAATCTAAAAAATAGCTAAATACAACTAAAGGAAGATAAGAGGGAGAAGAGCAGGGCTGCGATCGCCAGGTAGCTACCTTGCTATCCCCGAGAAAATCTGCAACCGGAATAGTCAACAGCCAATACCGTGTCCAGATACTCCTGGATCTGCACACAAGGTGCAGGGAGTAACATGAGTATGCCAACTCAGTAAGTAACAACAGTAAATAAAGACTGCAAAGTAGTGACGAGCAATAATGCAAGTAAAGTTCATATCACAAAAATTAAGTAAAGTATAGCATGCTTTTAAAACAAGAGTTTGAATCAAATCAGCTCTTTTAAATCCAGTTCCAGTAAAATCATTTAAAGACATCTTTCAACAGTTTTTAAACAAAGGCTCAATGCAAAGGTGAGCAAAATAATGAAAACATAATCAGTCCCTCGGGCAACATCACTCATATACAGCCCCTCGGGCAAACCTCACAATCACTCGTATACAGCCCCTCGGGCAGACCTCACCATCACTCATGCCTTCCAGTCACTTAGCACTCGGCACTCGCACTCAGTAGGTACCCGCGCTCACTGGGGGTGTGTACAGACTCTGGAGGGGCTCCTTCAGCCCAAGCGCTATATCAAGCCAATCATGGCATAAATCAATGAGGCCCTCAACCTATATCAAACATGCTGCGGCGTGCAGCCCGATCCTATAAATATCCTCACAAATCAGACCCTCGGCCTCACTCAGTCATAAACCTCTCTAGCCTCTCGGGCTCTTAGAAAACAAAGTATTCATCCCAAACAACATTTATATGATGCATCAAAATAGAGTAATATAGACTGAGTTATGTTGTAAATATGTAAAAACATGACTGAGTATAGATTTCCAATAAAAAACAATGAGAGGATGATAAGAAAAGATCTCTAAGGGTCCAAACAACACTCGCATAAGGCCAAAATATGACATCCAGCCTGATTTACAGAAATTCTTTCTAAAACACATAAGAATCATATAGTTTCAACAAAATATTCAACTTTACAGTTGATACGGGACGGACCAAGTCACCATCCCCAACGGTGCACGCCCACACGCCCGTCACCTAGCATGTGCGCCACCTCCAAATAGTAAAATGATACAAAATTCTAGGGTTTCATACCCTCAGGACCAGATTTACAATCGTTACTTACCTCAATCCGAGAAAATCTCTACTCCTCAATGCTCTTGCCCCTCGATTCGGCCTCCAAACATCCCGGATCTAGCCAGAGGCAATACAATACGATAAATATAGGCTAAAGGAATCAATTCCACAAGAAAAATACCAAATTATAGCCAAAATCCGAAATCGACTCAAACCCGGCCCCCGAGCCCACGTCTCGAAATCCGACAAAAGTCACAAAACTAGAAATCCCATTCACTCACGAGTCCACACATACAAAATTTATCAAAATCTGACATCATTTGGTCCCTCAAATCCTTAAATTAAACTCTCCCAAATCCCAAGCCCTAACCCCTTATTTCACTTCAAAAATCCTACTAATTAGGTGAGAAATTAACGGAAAAACACCATAGCTAATGATAATAGAGCTCAAGCAACTTACCTCAGTGAATAACCTTGAATCCTCTTCAAAAACCCCCTCAAAAGCTCCAAAGTCCGAGTTGAAAATGGTGGAAATGAGCAAAAATCATGAAGTCCTCAATTTATACATTCTGCCCAGCGAAGCCGCACATGCGGTCTCTTTTTCCGCTTCTGCGACACCACACCTGCGGAATTTCCATCGCAGGTGCGAAACTCACTTAAGATCCCAGGTTCCGCATCTGCGGCCAACCTTTCGCGCCTGCGCTTGCGCACCTGCGCATAACTCTTCGCATCTGCGAAGCCAGTCATTTTCCTCCCTCCGGCATCTACGCCCCAGGTCTCGCACTTGCGGGCTCGCAGATGCGATAGCCTTCTTGCACCTGTGATTCCAGTCCACCTTAACCTTGCTCGCACCTGCGACTTCTCCAAGCACTTCTGCGCCCTCGCACCTATGGCTCCCCCTCCGCAGGTGCGGAAATACCAGTAGCAGCAGCTTCAACTGCATTTTTTCCAACTCCAAACTATCCGTTAACCGCCCGAAATCACCCCGAGGACCTCGGGACCTCAACCAACCATACCAACAAGTCATATATCAACATACAAACTTAGTAGAACCTTCAAAACACTCAAAATGACATCAAAACACCAAATTACACTCAGATTCAAGCCTAAAGACTTCTAAACTTCTGAATTCCACCAACGATGCCGAAACCCACTAAACTACGTCCGAATGATCTCAAATTTTACACTCAAGTCAAACATAACACCACGAACCTATTTCAACTTTCGAAATTCCATTCCGACCCCGATATCAAAATTTCCACTGCCGACCAAAATCGCCAAATTTCCAACCTTCGCCAATTCAAGCCTAATTCTACCACGGACCTCCAAATCATATTCCGGACGCCTTTCTAAGTTCAAAATCACCTAACGGAGCTAACAGGATGATAAAAATTCAAATCCGAGGTCATTTTCACATAAGTCAATGTCCGGTTGACTTTTCCATCTTAAGCTTCTACTTTAGAGACTAAGTGTCTCAATCCGTTCCGAAACCACTACGGACCCGAACCATCTAACCTGATATATCATAATATAGCTGAAGAACAAAAAAAGAAGCAGAAATGGGGGAAACAGGACTATAACGCTCGGAACGACCAGCCGGGTCGTTACATCCCCCCCTCTTAAACAACCGTTCGTCCTCGAACGGGTCTAGAAACATACCTGGAGTCTCAAATAGGTGTTGATATCTGCTCTGCATATCCCGCTCGGTCTCCCAGGTGGCCTCCTCCACAGGCTGACCTCTTCACTGCACTTTCACTGACGCTATATTCTTTGACCTCAACTTCTAAATCTGCCGATCCAAAATGGCCACCGGCTCCACATCATAAGTCATATCACCCTCCAACTGAACTGTGCTGAAGTCCAAAACATGGGACGGATCACCAACATACTTCCGGAGCATGGAAACATGAAACACTGGATGCACACTCGACAATCTAGGTGGCAAGCAAGCTTATAAGCCACCTCCCCTATCCTCTGAAGCACCTCAAAAGGCCCAATAAACCGGGGGCTCAACTTGCCCCTCTTCCCAAATCTCATAACACCCTTCATGGGTGAAATCTTCAGCAAGACCTTCTCCCCAACCATGTAAGACACATCACGGACCTTCCTATCCGCGTAGCTCTTCTGCCTAGACTGCACCGTGCGAAGCCGCTCCTAAATCAATTTCACCTTATCTAATGCATCCCAGACCGAGTCTGTACCCAAGAGCCTAGCCTCACTCGGCTCAAACCATCCTACTGGAGATCTATACCTCCTCCCATATAAAGTCTCGTACGGAGCCATATAAATGCTCGACTGATAACTGTTGTTATATGCAAACTCTGCGAGCGGCATAAACTGATCCCATGAACCCCCAAAGTCAATGACACAAGCGCGCAACATGTCCTACAATATCTGAATAGTACACTCGGACTGCTCGTCCGTCTGAGGGTGAAAAGTTATGCTCAACTCAACCTGAGTACCCAACTCTCGCTGCATGGCCCTCCAAAACTGCTATGTAAACTGAGTGCCCCTATCTGAAATGATGGAAATTGGGACACCATGCAGGCGAACAATCTCTCGGATGTAAATCTCTGCCAACCGCTCTGAAAATTAAGTAGTACCAACTGGAATGAAGTGCACGAACTTGGTCAGCTGATCCACAATCACCTAAATAGCATCGAACTTCCTCAAAGTCCGTGGGAGCCCAACTATGCAGTCCATGGTGATTTGCTCCCACTTCCACTCTGGGATCTCTTACCTCTGAAGCAAGCCACCCAGTCTCTGATGTTTATAGTTAACCTGCTGACAGTTGAGACACCGAGCTACAAACCCAACTATATCCTTCTTCATCCGCCTCCACCAATAGTGCTGTCTCAAATCCTGGTGCATCTTTGTGGCACCCGGATGGATGGAATACCGCGAGCTGTGGGACTCCTCAAGAATCAACTCCCTGAGCCCATCTACATTAGGCACACATATCCGGCCTTGCATCCTCAATATGCCGTCATCACCAATGGTCACATCACTGGCATCACCTTACTGAACCCTGTCCAGAAGAACGAGCAGGTAGGGGTTATCATACTGACGCTCCCTGACACGGTCATAAAGAGAAGACCTGGAGACCACACAAGCCAATATCCAACTCGGGTCCGAAATATTCAATCTAACAAGCTGGCCCGCTAGGGCCTGAACATCCAATGCCAAGGGTCTCTCTGCTGCTGGGAGATACGCTAAACTCCCCAAACTCTCCGCCTGGCGACTCAAGGCATCGGCCACCACATTGGCCATCCCCGGATGGTACAAAATAGTGATATCATAGACCTTGAGGAGCTCTAACCATCTCCGCTGATGAAAATTAAGATCCTTCTGCTTAAACAGATGCTGCAAACTCCGGTGATCAGTATAGATCTCACAATGAACCCCATACAAATAATGATGCCAAATCTTCAAGGCGTGAACAATAGCTGCTAACTCAAGATCATGGACATGATAGTTCTTCTCATGGGTCTTTAACTGGCAAGAGGCATAGGCAATCACCCTACCCTCCTGCATCAAAACACATCCAATGTCTATCCTCGAGGCATCACAATACATGGTATAAGAACCTGAAGCTGATGGTAGAACTAATACTGGAGTTGTGGTCAAGGCAGTCCTGAGCTTCTGAAAGCTCTCCTCACACTCATCCGACCACCTGAATAGAGCACCCTTTTGGGTCAATTTTGTCAAGGGAGATGCAATAGATGAAAATCCCTCCACAAAGCAACGGTAATAACCCTCCAAACCAAGGAAGCTCCTAATTTTCGTGGCTGAGGACGGTCGAGTCCGACTCTGCACCGCCTCTATCTTCTTTGGATCCACCTGAATACCCTTACTGGACACCATGTGCTCCAAGAATGATACTGAACCGAGCCAAAACTCACACTTGGAGAACTTTGCATAAAGCTTCTCCTCCCTCAATCTCTGTAATACAATTCTCAGATACTGAGCATGCTCCTCCAGGCTACGAGAGTACACTAGGATGTCATCAATGAATACAATAATGAATAAGTCCAAATAGGGCTGGAATACATTGTTCATCAAATGCATGAACGTTGCTGGGGCATTGGTCAGCCCAAAAGACATCACTAAGAACTCATAATGGCCATATCCGGTCCTGAAAGTTGTCTTACGAATATCCAAATACCCGAATCTTTAGATGGTGATACCCAGACCTCAAATCAATCTTGGAGAACACCCTCGCTTTCTGAAGCTGGTCAAATAAATCATCAATACGAGGCAGGGGATACTTGTTCTTGACTGTGACATTGTTCAACTACTTGTAATCAATGCACATCCTCATGGAACCATCCTTATTCTTCACAAATAGAACCGGTGCACCCCAAGGTGACATACTAGGCCGAATAAACCCCTTATCAAGTAGTTTCTGAAGTTGCTCTTTAAATTCATTCAACTCCACCGGTGCCATACGATATGGTGGAATAGAAATGGGCTGAGTGCCCGGCACCAAATCAATACCAAAGTAAATATCCATGTCAGGCGGCATGCCCGGCAGGTCTGCAGGAAACACATCCGAAAAATCACATACCACCGGAACAGAATCAATGGCAGGAGTCTCTGCACTAACATCCCTCACAAGCGCCAAATAAGATAGGCAACCCTTCTCAACCATACGCTGAGCCTTCAAATATGAAATTACCCTACTAGGTACATAAGCTATAGAACTGCTCCACTCAACCCTCGAAAATCCCGGCATCGCCAACATCACGATCTTAGCGTGATAATCTAGAATAGCATGACATGGAGATAACCAATCCATACCCAATATCACATCAAAGTCAACTATACTGAGCAGCAAAAGGTCCACTTGGATCTTCAGAACCCAATAGTCACCATACATGACCGATATACGCGGTCCACAATAATAGTATCACCTACATGAGTAGGTACATAACTAGATGAAACTAAAGACTCACGGGGCATATCTAGAAAATGAGCAAAATATGAGGAAACATATGAATATGTGGAACCAGGGTCAAATAATACAAAGGCATCTTTATGACAAACTGAGACAATACATGTAATCACAGCATCTGAAGCAATAGCATCTGGTCTGGCAGGGAGGGCATAGAAACGGGCATGACTACCACCTGATCGACCTCCCCCTCTAGGGCGACCCCTAGCTGACTGACCTCCACTCCTAGCTGGTTGGGCAGGTGATGAAGTAACTGGTGCTGAAGTCGATGGCTCACTCCTCTGCTTAGGCGGACCCCCATGATGATGAGGGCACTGCCTCCACATATGCCAAAATTCCCCACACTCAAAATAACCCCCTGGTGCTGGAGACGGGGACTGAAGGGAACCCCTAGCACCGAGATAACTGGTAGAAGAACCTGGCATGGAAGAGCCCTGAACTGATGGAGCACGGGACGAACTTTGGGCTGGGGGGGCACTAAGTGATGAATGGACCTGATGAGAACTATGAGAACCATGGCCCGATGATGCACCACGGTGAACTGGGCGAGTTGACTGAGCATGCCCGAATGGACGGCCTCTACCTATGCTGGAACTGACCCCCATGAGGAGCACCACTGAATCCACCCTGACCACGAGGCCTCTTGGCCTCCCTCTCAACCCTTTCCTGACTGCGAACCATCTCAATCTGTCGAGTAATGTCGACAACCTCATCAAAAGTAGCACCAGACACTCTCTCTTTGGTCATAAGCAACCGAAGCTAAAAATTGAGGCCATCTATAAACCTTCTGATCCTCTCTCCGTCTGTGGGAACTAACCTGATCGCATGACGGGCCAACTCGGAGAACCGCATCTCATATTGTGTCACAGATATATCACCCTGACGAAGCTGCTCAAACTATCTGCGCAGCTCCTCTCTGCGGGACTGAGGTACAAACTTCTCCAGAAAGAGAACGTAGAACTTCTTCCAAGTAAGGGGTGTTACGCCAACCATCCTACGCCTCTCGTAAGCCTCCCACCATCTGAGTGCAGCCCTCGAAAATTGAAAAGTGGTAAATGAGACCACACAAGTCTCCAGAATACCAGCTGTACAGAGTATCGTATGACACCTGTCCAAGAAGTCCTGGGCATCCTCTCTCTCTGTGCCACTGAAAGGTGGAGGCTGGAGTCTCCCAAACCTCTCCAACCTACGCTGATCATCCTCAGGAATAGCAGGAACCACATAGCCCCCGGTGTCTGGAGTCCCTAAACAACCTGCTTGGGTGTGCGAGCGGCGGGAGTCTGAATGCCTTCCCCTACCTGAGAAGTGGCTGCGGCCGTCGAGATAGAGACTGCCTGAGCAAGATTGGTACACGCAGTCAGAATCTGAGCTAAGGCCTCCTGAAGGCCTGGAATCACAATAGGCACAGGTGGTGCTTGAGCTGGTGCATCAACAACTGGAATCTGATCCTGATCTAGGGAAACTGGTGGATCTGCAAGTACTGCCCCAGCTACTATGCGGGCTGCACCTCTTCCCCTACCGCGGCCTCTACCGTGACCTCGGCCTCTCGCGGCCCTGGCTGGTGGTAGTGGTGGATGTCCATCCTGACCGGTAGTACAAGTCCTCACCATCTGTGAGAGAATGAAACAACAAAAGTTTAGTTACTAGAATCAACAGATTCGCACGACAAGAATCCAAGAATGTGAAATTTCCTAAAGGTTCTGCAGCCTCTCGAAGATAAGTACAGACGTCTCTGTACCGATCTCCAAGACTCTACTAAACCCGTTCATGACTTGTGAGACCTATGTAACCTAGGCTCTGATACCAACTTGTCACGACCCAAACTAACCCTGTCGTGATGGCGCATATCGTGGAACTAGGCAAGCCGACTCATTTCCAAAACAAACCGATATTTTCATTTCAAAGATAATTTCAAGGCTATTTAACATAAAAACCTTCGTAAAGGAGTTCAAATCAAAACAAAAGTGCGGAAAAGAAAAGCCCGACATCGGGGTATCACTAGTCATGAACATCTACTACAATTTATCTGACAATATCGAGACTAACACAGTCTGGAAAATAGCTAAATACAACTAAAGGAAGATAAGAGAGTGAAGAGCAGGGATGCAATCGCCAGGCAGCTACCTTGCTATCCCCGAGAAAATCTGCAACCGGAATAATCAACAGCCACTACCATTTCCAGGTACGCCTGGATCTGCACACAAGGTGCAGGGAGTAACGTGAGTATGCTAATTCAGTAAGTAACAACAGTAAATAAAGACTGAGAAGTAGTGACGAGCAATAATGCAAGTAAAGCTCATATCACAAAAATTCAGTAAAATACAACATGCTTTTAAAACCAGAGTTTGAATCAAATCAGCTCTTTTAAATCTAGTTCCAGTAAAATCATTTAAAGACATCTTTCAATAGTTTTCTAACAAAGGCTCAATACAAAGGTGAGAAAAATAATGAAATCATAATCAGCCACTCGGGCAACATCACTCATATACAGCCCCTCGGAAAAACCTCACAATCACTCGTATACAGCCCCTTGGGCAGACCTCACCATCACTCATGCCTTCCAGTCAATTAGCACTCGTCACTCGGCACTCGCACTCAGTAGGTACCTGCGCTCACTATGGGTATATACAAACTCCGGAGGGGCTCCTTCAGCCCAAGCGCTATATCAAGCCAATCATGGCATAAATTAATGAGGCCCTCGGGCTATATGAAACATGTTGCGGCATACAGCCCGATCCCATAAATATCCTCACAAATCAGGCCCTCGTCCTTACTCAGTCATAAACCTCTCCAGCCTCTCGGGTTCTCAGAAAACAAAGTATTCAGCCTAAACAACATTTATATGATTCATCAAAATAGAGTAATAGAGATTGAGTTATGTTGTCAATATGTTTAAACATGACTGAGTATAGATTTTCAATCAAAAACAATGAGAGGATAGCAAGAAAATACCTCTAAGGGTCCAAACAACACTCGCATAAGGCCTAAACTTGGCATCCAACCTGATTTACAGAAATTCTTTCTAAAACACATAAGAATCATATAGTTTCAACAAAATATTCAACTTTACAGTTGATACAGGACGGACCAAGTCACTATCCCCAACGGTGCACGCCCACACGCTCGTCACCTAGCATGTGCGCCACCTCCAAATAGTAAAATGATACAAAATTCTGGGGTTTCATACCCTCAGGACCAGATTTACAATCGTTACTTACCTCAATCCGAGCAAATCTCTACTCCGCAATGCTCTTGCCGCTCGATTCGGCCTCCAAATGTCCCGGATCTAGCCACAAGCAATACAATACGATTAATATAGGCTAAAGGAATCAATTCCACAAGAAAAATACCAAATTATAGCAAAAATCCGAAATCGGCTCAAACCCGGCCCTTGGGCCCACGTCTCGAAATTCGACAAAATTTACAAAACTAGAAAGCCCATTCATTCACGAGTCTATACATAAAAAATTTATCAAAATCTAACATCATTTGGTCCCTCTAATCCTTAAATTAAACTCTCCAAAATCCCAAGCCCTAACCCCTTATTCCACTTCAAAAATCCTACTAATTTGAGAGAAATCAATGGGAAAACACCATAGCTAATGATAATAGAACTCAAGCAACTTACCTCAGTGAATAACCTTGAATCCCCTTCAAAAATTCCCTCAAAAGCTCCAAAGTCCGAGTTAAAAATGGTGGAAATGAGCAAAAATCATGAAGTCCTCAATTTATACATTCTGCCCAGCGAAGCCGCACATGCGGTCTCTTTTTTCGCTTTTGCGACACCGAACCTGCGGAATTTCTATTGCAAGTGCGGTACTCACTTAAGATCCCAGGTTCCGCATCTGCGGCCAACCTTTTGCGCCTGCGCTTGCGCACCTGAGTATAACTCTCCGCATCTGCGAAGCCAGTCATTTTCCTCCCTTCTGCATCTGCGCCCCAGGTCTCGCACCTGCAGGCTCGTAGATGCGATAGCCTTCTCGCACATGTGGTTCCAGTCCACCTTAACCTTGCCCGTACCTGCGACTTCTCCAAGCGCTTCTGCGCCCTCGCACCTGCGGCTCCCCCTCCGCAAGTGCGGAAATACCAGTAGCAGCAGCTTCAACTGCATTTTTTCCAACTCCAAACAATCCGTTAACCACCCGGAATCACCCCGAGGCCCTCGGGACCTCAACCAACCATACCAACAAGTCATATATCAACATACGAACTTAGTCGAACCTTCGAAACACTTAAAACAACATCAAAATACCAAATTACACTTAGATTCAAGTCTAAGGACTTCTAAACTTTCGAATTCCACCAATGATGCCGAAACCCGCTAAACCACGTCCGAATGACCTTAAATTTTATACACAAGTCAAAAATAACATCGCGAACCTATTCCAACTTCCGGAATTTTATTCCGACCCCGATATCAAAATTTTCACTGCCGACCAAAATCGCCAAATTTCCAACCTTCGCCAATTCAAGCCTAATTCTACCACGGACCTCCAAATCACATTTTGGACACATTCCTATGTCCAAAATCATCTAATAGAGCTAACAAAACCATCAAAATTCAAATCCGAGGTCGTTTACACATAAGTCAATGTCCGGTTGACCTTTCCAACTTAAGCTTCTACTTTAGAGACTAAGTATCTCAATCCACTCCGAAACTACTGCGGACCCGAACCAACTAACCCGATATATCATAATATAGCTTAATAACACAAAAAGAAGCATAAATGGGGGAAACGGGGCTATAACTCTCGGAACGACTGGCCGGGTCGTTACAATATCATTATACTTGTCGAAGATTTCAGCAATTCTTGTCTTCAATATACAATCAACAGTGGTATATTTGAATGTGGTGGTTTGGTTGTACTTGCCCTTCTTTCTCAGGTAGTAAAATATGACATCAATATGCTGTATATAAAATTGAATACATAGCGTCAGTACATTGAATTAAAATAAGGAAAACAAACTTCATTGAAGAAACTAAAAATATACATGTATTGTATATTGAAGAAACTGAATATATAACTCAATACAATGAATTCATTGATTACAAACATACTGCAATACTTTGGGAATAACTTAACATACTTCTGAAAACAAATTGCTAGATAAAATATTGAAACACAGTGAAGTTTGAGATAAAGTGAAGTCATTGAATATAGTGCATACAGTTAAAATACACTGAATACATTAAAATACATTGAATACAATAAAAGCAGAGAAAATACTAAAATATAGTGAATACAATATTTTACTGTATTTTTTTAATATATAATACATCTGAATATACTGTGATAAAAAATGTGAATACAGTGAATCCAGAATTTGTATGACAAGAACAAAACAGTGAAACACAAATTTTGACAAACTATGTATAAAATATGTAAATAAACTAAATGTACAAGGGTTATATCTTACACCGTCATTCCATAATTGACCGTCTAATGATAGAAGGTAAAACCAATTTTTTGAAGTGACTTCATGAACTCTAAAATATAACGGTATAGGCAGTGTTGACTTGTGTTTCTTGTAATGGTCTTCCTTATCCTTTCTACAAGGATTTGGAAAAAATATTATAATCATATTATAAAGGGTAAAACCATACATTATAGATCAAAAAAAAGAAACTTACTTTTGATCATGTTTAGCAAGTAGACCATCACGAACCCATTTCTCGAATTCTTGAATGACTAAAGTATGATATGGCCCCGATATTAAATCATCTTCAAAGGGATATTTTTTGTCAAATATGGGAGTCAACTTTACTGAGGTACCTGTAGTTCATCGGCGTAATTAATAGCGATATTTAATTATAGTTAACATGGGAAAATATATCGTAACTTTATAAAACATAGTTTTTGTATAAAAATTTACTAACCGGCCGAGTCGAAGTTTGACTCGTAAGGCGAAGAATTCCATCGACTTGGACGCTGAGTCCTATGAGAGGGTAAAGACGTTGAATCAATAAGTTTTGCTGCTTGATGTATCACAATTCTAGTCTCTAGAATTTGACTTGGAAGGTCCTCATCCGCCAACTCAAATTGTGATACATGTATTTCTTTGGATACATCCTCGCCAATTTTAGGTGGTATGATACACGGTACCTCCGATGCAGTAGGCCCCTCATTTCTTACTTCACCACAGACATGATTATCCTCTGTAGATTCATTTAATGTGTCTCCAGTTAAAATAGCATGTGGATATTCATCGGCATGAATGTCCGTGTTCAGCTTCCTTTCCATAGCCTTAACATACACCAAATAGAATACATTAATATAACATATATTTTAAAGAATTGTATTTATCAGATTAGATTAAAAATATTTCTTCACAAATTCATAGTTGGTGTACAGACTTGTATTTTGTCAATGTATTCACATGTATATGAGTGTATTCTGAATCATGTTTGTTGTTGTATACATGATTAAACTGAAGAATAGTAAAAGCTGTTTTACAGTATGTATTTAGAAAATCATGAATATAGATATAACAATATATTTACATGTATATAAGTGTATTCTGAAACATGTATGTTGCTGCATACATGATTAAACTGAAGAATAGTAAAAGTTGTTTTAGAATATGTATTTAGAAAATCATGAATACAGATATAACACTGTATTCACATGTATATAAGTGTATTCTAAAAATCATGAATATAGTTATAGCAACATATAAATACAATGATTACACATGTATCACTATACTACATATATACTAAAGAGGTTAAACAATGTTAACCTCTGAATTTTCCCCAAAAACTATATCATGTTGTGCTTGGCCTTTGGGATTATCTTGCAAGTTGGCTTCGGTTGATATTTGAATACCACCATCATGTCTCCCAGTATATTTCTTTCTTTGGTATATCCTTTCTATATTCTGATTGGCTTTAACATGTTCAGAAAGCTTTTTAAAATTTTCATTGATCAATGATCGTAGAGAAGTGAACTCCCCCATCACCTAATAAATACACAAACAGTTAGAGAAGGGTTAGAAACATATATGAAAGTTAATACATAAACTGTAAAGTTGAATATGTTTTAACAATACTTACATTATCCTTGAATGAATTTAGGTCCTGCCTCAAAGCAGACAAATCATCAGATTTAGAATCAGCTTGCTTCTTAACACTCAATACAATTTCCTTAATTTCAATTTTAGCAGTAGGAGAAAACTTGGTTTGAGGTATTGCGTACACATGTGGAATTGGACTCTCTGCAGTTGAGGGATCAATTAGCTGTTGTTTGCGCTTTTTATGAGGTGGTGATGAAGATGAACCAACGCTTGCATCATGTTTCTTCTTAGACTGAAGAGGCGGTGTAGGACTAAAGTCATCAGAATCATCTTCATTGTTGTATGTATGAATAGGACTTTTGTTTACATCAACGCCATCCGGAGGAACCTGAATAACAGCAAGCTCTCTAGCGTTTGGTTGAATGTTGTTGTATTTCATCTAAAAATAGAAATACACTCAATGTAAATCACACTTGCTATATGATTACTAATGTAATATGTTTTATATATATGGGCAATTATCTATATAAATGTATTCAGTTGTACTGTATACAAAATTAACTACATTGAATTAAATGTGTAGCTGTAAACTTTATTGTGTACTCTACTGTATTCCAGTTAATTCTGAAAAGTAAGCATCGATGTATGATGTATGCAACTATATTTAATTTTTAATTTTAACAATGTATTATGTATTCTACTGTATTTCAGTTAATTATGAAAACAGTGAAATTGATGTATGATGTATTAAACTGTATTTCATTTTTAATTTCAACACTATTTTTACTAACAGAAATATATGTTGACTAAAATACCAGTAAATTAAATAATAGTAAATTACCAAGTTTCCCTGGTCGTTGAACATGTCGATCATCAAGTAAGCATAAATACGCTGGTTGAAAGTGGATTTCCAATTGAGTATTCTGGGAATCCAGTTATCAACTCGGAATATAATTTTTGGGTCAATCTTTGAACAACACTCGTAGAACCATACTTGCATAGCGAGAGGCATCCCAGCTATCCTATAATACTTCTTCTGAGAATCCATCTTCTTGCTAATAGATCTAATAATGGGCCTGGAATGCATCCTTACCCCATGGATAATCAGAATATCTCCCACTCTCGACCAAGTCAAAATGTAGTCTTGGGATGGTTGTGCAGTTCTTCTCGGTGGATAATATGAAAGTATGTATGAAATACAACACATCTATTTTAATAGCATCTCCATCGTTATCATAACCCCAATTCTTGTTATCAAAGTATTTCAACAAATCTTTCTTCTTGACATTCTTTGCACCGCCAAAGTATGTATCCACAATCCTGTTAGGCATCTTTGTATTAAACTGAAAATCTTTAGCGTCACTAACACAATTGAGATCAGTAACTACCGCAAATTCCCTGATTGAAAATCATAATGTTGTACCATTCACACATATTAAAAATGAATCATCATGGCTTTCTTCCAGCTGCAGAACCATGAAGCACCTGAACAATTGATGTTGAACCTCACAGTGCTTCATATTGAGGAAACTTCCAAAACAAGTAATACCAAATATTTTGTACTGCTCTGGAGTAAGCTTTTCTTTGAGGTCGGAGACTATGTCTGTGTTAGTGTATGAACTGATATGCAGTGATAAAATAGGCGGGTATTTAACAAAGAGTTTTATTTCCTACATACAACAAAAATTAAAAAGATAAAATAAATGGTTGAAAATATAGATAAATACAGTTATTTGGAATACATAACTCATACATGATTTACAAACATAATGTATTGATAATTATCACAAAAAATATGAGTTATGACAATAACTGTTATTTTAAAACACTTAGTTGGAATACATAACTAAAACTAGAACAACTAGTGTATTTTAAAAAGTTGTTAAATGAACTAAAATACATCTAAATATAATAGTCAAAAGTCAGTGTAATAAATAAAAATCAGTGTAGGCATTATTGAATACATATAAATACATCAATATACAAGAAGAGAAAACTTAAGTAGAAGGTAATAATCAATGTATGCGGACTCAAATACATATAAATACATCTATAATTACCTTTCCGTTCGGTGTTTCCGAGCTAGTTCTTGTATCGACCTCTTTTTCCTTACCCCCTGAAGCATCATCCAAAAGTTTTCTTCTCTTTTTTGCATCAGTAAGTGTTGATTCTTTCGAATATTTCTCAAATTAGCCTTGTTTCGGTATGTCATTGAGTATTTTTGTTCTCCTTTCTACAACAGTTGTTGCTGCTAAATCTGCAAATACATGTTCCGCGTGAGTGATTTGCAAACCGAAAGATGGCCCATCGAAATTGAGTGCTTTGGTGGGTATACCTCGGGTAACTCTCTTCTGAGATGTTGAATCAGCTATTGGAGAGGAAATTTCAAGTTTTCTAGTGAAAGCACAACAATGGTGAATATTTAAAAAAAATTAGTAAAGATAAAAATGAGAAGTATAGTACCAACGAAAAGCTAACAACTTTAACACTTCCTACAACTTTTTGGAGCAAAAAATATTGAAAATTGAGGGAGACAATGAGGATGATAAAAGGAGAATCGTGGCTATATAATGGGGAAGAAAATGGCGCTGTGAGAGAGAAATAGTGGAGAGAGAGATCGTGGAGAGAGAACTTTGATACTATATTGTGATTTTGGGAGAGAAAAAACTGGAGAGAAAAATATTAGACATCGTATTTAATGGCTTAATGGTAGGAAGTGACCATAAATACATATTTTTGCTATAAAAACTAAAAGATAACTATAGAAAATAATATTTTAAAAGGGATTTTATTTATAATAAATAAGGTGTAAAGCTTTGCTATAGCAGGTAAACTTTCCATAATAATATCCAGTTTGAGTAGCTAACTGCTCCGGGCTCTGATGTCCGAGCCCATATATACTAACGGGTGCATTAATAATCTATTATATCAAGTAACCATTATATTATTCAGATTTTTCCTATCTATACTACATTATAAACTTACTCCCCTTCCTAAAGAAGTTATCACTTATTTGCATTAACATATACAATTTACAATTTACATAATGTACAAAATAATATATTAGACTTCAATCTTACCCATTTTTTCTCCCTCTTCTTCCTTCCCCAAGTTTGTATCAAATTACGTCTGGAATACTGCGACAGAGAAACTCACTGGTTGTTTTTCCCCCCTCCATCTTCTGCTACGATCAGATTGTTTTTCCCTTCTATTTGTCTTTTTAATTACATCTCTTAAATATGTCCCATGAAATAAGAATGGTGAAAGGGCTTAGATTTATCTGAGAATTCACCCGAATGTGAATGGCATTGAAGTACGCTGATAGTGTCTCTCTTAATCTAGATGATAGGCCAAGGAAACTTCATCAATTCAGTGCGCTTGACGAAGCAATAGAGACGAAGCCATCAAAATGTGAAGCACAAGAAAAGAAACATCACCTTTATATTAACTAGGCCTATCCTAGATTCAACCCATTGAGAAATTATTATTTATTTGGATTGAGTGTTATTTTAAATGATTAAAAATATTCTTTGGAGTTTATATCTCAACTTTGAGAGAATTTGGTGAAGATTCGAGGTGGTTTTGGTTAGAATTTGATATTAAAACTCGAAGAAGAGACATAAACAAATTGTATATATATTTTGTATGTCGAGTGTAGAAACGGCATACAAAATATATACAATGAATGTAATTGTATATAAATTGTATATAAATTCTAGTTTTTAACTGGATTTTCTATTAAAAAAAATATATGTAAGTTGTAGTAAAATTGTATCCAAGTTGTAGATAAATATAGTTTTTGACCGAATTTTTGAAGAAAAAAATGTAATCAAGTTGTAGATAAATTGTAGATTTTGACCTATTTGTATATATTTTATAATTTTAGTTACTTTTCATAAATAGGAAAACTTAGACAAAATCGGGTAAATAAATTTATTCTCGTATATATACAAAAAAGTAAAAGCAGAATATTTAAACTAATTATTTTAAAAGCAAGCTATTTTATTTCTGTAACTTTCAAGTTTCAACAGCAGAATATTTAAACTAATTGTATTTTTATTACTCCTTTTATGTCTTGTATTTTCATTGAAGTAACTGCTAATTTGTTTGTTTGTTGTTAGTCAACAACTCCTAATACATTACTAATAATCTCAACGTTACCGCACTGCTAAACATCCGTAATGATACCCCATCCATTCGTTTAGTCAACAAATCGTAAATAACAAAAATATAATATTTCTCAAACCCAAACGACAAAGCAGTGTACTTGATTTTGCCTCATCCGTGAGTTACCTCTTAAAAAAGGAACTGCAGGAGTCGTATCATGTTGTTTTTAATAGAAGGAATTCTTAGAAAATATTATTCTTCATTGATAAAAGCTGAACGAATGATAAGAGATCAAGTGGACGTTTCAATATATTAATGGCATTGTTATAAAATAAAGACCGTAAAGTAAAGACAAATATAGAGAGAAACTGATATATTATTCAATTTCAAAATAACATATATAATGAACTGAAAATTTCTCTATTTATAGAAGAAAGGAAGCAGCTACGAGGCTTTTCTTGAGCTGTAAGCTGTTTGCATGAGCTGCTTGCAACCTGCCTGTTTAATAAGAAGTTGCTACAAATCATTTTAGTGAGTTGCTTGCAACCTGTATGCATCAGCTGCTTGTAGATAAACTTCATTAGAGTACCAAACGGATAATCTTCTTCAGGAAGATTATCTATAGCGGAGTAATAAATGGACATCCACATTATTATTTTCATAACACTCCCCCTTGGATGTCCATTAAAAGATATTGTGCCTCGTTAAAACCTTACTAGGAAAAATCTAGTGGGAAAAATCCTAGTAAAGGAAAAAGAGTACACATATTTAGTAATACGCAATTCTAACTGCCTCATTAAACACCTTACAAGAAAAACCCCATGGAAAAAATCTTAGTAAAGAAAAAAGAGTACAACGCGTATTTCACTCCCCCTGATGAAAATCTTGTTCCAAATATTTGAGTCTCTGCATTCCAATCTTGTATACCATCTTCTAAAAAGTTGAAGTTGGCAAAGATTTAGTGAACAAATATGCTGGATTGTCACTTGAACAGATTTGTTGCACATCGATGTCACCATTTTTCTGAAGATCATGTATGTAGAATAATTTTGATGAAATGTGCTTCGTTCTATCTCCTTTTATAAATACTCCCTTTAATTGGGCTATGCATGCAGCATTGTCTTCGTATAAAATTGTGGATCTTTTATCACATTCCAAATCATATTTTTCTTTAATAAAATGAATCACTGATCTCAACCATACATATTCCCTACTTGCTTCATGAATAGTTATTATCTAAGCATGATTTGAAAAAGTAGCAACAATAGATTGCTTTGTGGAGCGCCATGATATGACAGTACCTCCACATGTAAACACGTATCCGGTTTGAGATCGAGCTTTTTGGGGATCAAATAAATAACCTGCATCTACATAACTTGCAAGATCTGCACTACTTTTGTTAGCATAAAACAAACTCATATCAAGAATTCCCTTTAAATATCGCAAAATATGCTTAATCTCATTCCAATGTCTCTGTGTAGGAGAAGAACTATATCTTGCTAGTAAATTAACAGAAAATGATATGTCAAGCCTTGTAGCATTAGCAAGATACATAAGCGCACCAATTGCACTGAGATAGGGTGTTTCAGGACCAAGGAGTTCCTTATCCCCTTCTGGAGGTCGGAACGGGTCCTTATTCACTTCAAGTGATCAAACAACCATTGGTATACTCAATGAGTGCGCTTTGTCCATGTAAAAGCGTTTTAAGACCCTTTATGTATAGACAGATTGATGTATAAAGATCTCGTCTGCTAAATGTTCAATTTGCATACCAAGACAAAGTTTTGTCTTTCCAAGATCTTTCATCTCAAATTCTTTCTTAAGATATTCAATTGCCTTTTGGAGCTCTTCTAGGGTTCCAACAAGATTTATGACATCAACATAAATAACAAGTATAACAAATTATGATGTCATTTTCTTTATAAAAATACATAGACAAATAACACCATTTATGTAACCCTCTTTCAGCAAATATTTACTAAGGCGATTATACCACATGCGCCCAGATTACTTTAAACCATACAAAGATCTTTGTAATATGATTGAATACATTTCTCAAGATTTTGAATTTGCTTCAGGTATTTTAAATCGTTCAGGGATTTTCATGTAAATCTCATTATCAAGTAACCCGTACAGATAAGTTGTAACCACATCCATCAGATGTATTTCAAGCCTTTCACGTAAGGCTAAACTAATGAGATATCAAAATGTTATGGCATCCATAACGGGTGAATATATTTCTTCATAATCGACTCCAGGCCGTTGTGAGAATCTTTGTGCGACAAGGCGAGCCTTGTATTTTTTAATTTTATTTTTGTCATTCCTTTTTCGCAAAAAACCTATTTATGACCAACTAGTTTTATACCAGCAAGTGTTTGGACTACTGATCCAAAGACCTCTCCTTTACCAAATGCGTTCAATTCTGATTGAATTGCCCCTTGCCATTTTGGCCAATCAGGTCTTTGTCGACATTCTTCGACAGATCGGGGTTCAAAATCCTCACTATCTTGCATAATGTTAAGTGCAATATTATATGAAAAAATATTATCCACCACTATTTCAGATCGATTTAAATTAATCCCATCACCAGTAGAACTTATTAAAAGTTCTTCTCTCACTTGAGTCTCGGGTTCATTGATTTCTTCAAAAATCTCAGAACTAATTAGATCTTGGGTCTCTTCAGGAAATCCCTTTATAGTATCGTTTTGATCATTTGTTGATTTTCTTTTTCGAGGATTTCGATCCTTAGAACCCAAAGGCCTACCATGCTTCAAACGTGCTTTAGGTTCACTAGCTCTCATGCTAGTAGATGGTCATGCTGGCATATCAATTCGGATAGACACATTCTCTGCAGGGATATGTGACTTAGTTATCCTTTTTAAATCAGTAAATGCGTCTGGCATTTGATTTTCTATATTATGTAAATGGATGATCTTCTGGACCTCATGATTACATATAGGGGTACGTGGATCAAAATGGGATAATGATGAAACTTTTCACACAATTTCTCTTTTGATTTTCTTTTTCTCTCCCCCTAATTATGGGAAGTTAGTTTCATCAAACCGACAATCTACAAATCGAGCACTATATAAATCTCCTGTCAATGGTTCAAGATAGCGAATAATAGAAGGTGATTCAAGGCCAATATATATTCCTAACCTTCTCCGGGGCCCCATCTTACTGCGTTGTGGTGGTGGTGCTGGCACATATGCAACACATCTAAATATTCGTAGATGGGCAATATTTCGTTCATGACCAAAAACTAATTGGGACGGAGAATATGTATTATAATGTGTCGGTCTGAGACGGTTAAGTGATGCTGTATGCAAGATAGCATGGCCCCAAACGATAGTGTGCAATTTTGTTTTCATAAATAGTGGTCTTGCTATCAATTGCAGGCATTTAATAAATGACTCTGCAAGGCCATTTTGAGTATGAACATAAGCTACATGATGTTTAACTTTTATCCCAACTGATAGACAATAATCATCAAAAGCTTGAGATGAGAATTCTCCAGCATTATCAAGACGAATAGCCTTTATAGGATAATATAGGAATTGTGCCCTTAATCGAATTATTTGGGACAATAGCTTTCGAAATGCTAGGTTGCGAGATGATAGTAGGCAAACATGAGACTATCTTGAAGATGCATCTATTAGGACCATAAAATATCTAAACAACCCACTTGGTGGGTGAATATGTCCACATATATCTGTAATGACCCGGCCAGTCGTTTTGAGAATTAGAGCCCCGATCCCCTAATATCTGCTTTCCCTATATTTGTTTCTGCTTTTGGGATTTGCCGGAGTGATTGGTTATGGAATTTAGGGAGTTTTCGGACACTTAGTCCCTAGTTGTGTGTTTAAGCCTTAGAGATTGGACCGTAGTCGGAACTGTATGAAGACAGATCCGGAATGGAATTCCGTCGACTCTGTTAGCTCCGTTGAGTGATTTTGAGCTTAGGAGTGCGTCCGGAATGTGTTTTTGAGGTCTGTAGTAGATTTAGGCTTGAATTGGCGAAAGTTATATTTTCGACGATTTCGGCCGATAGTGGAATTTTTGATATCGATCTCGGAATGGATTTCCGGAAGTGGTTGTAGGTTCGTAGTGTCATTTGTGACATGTCTGAAAAATATGAGGTTATTCAGACTAGATTTGACGTGTTTCAATGTCGTTTGTAGAATTTGGAATTTTTTTAAATTCTTAGGCTTGAATCCGTGCTTAATTCATGATTTTGGTGTTGTTAGATGTGGTTTGAAGGCTCGACTAAGTTCGTATGGTGTTTTAGGATTGGTTGGTATGTTTAGTTGAGGTCCCGGGGGCCTCGGGTGTGTTTCGGGTGCTTAACGGGTGAAAGCTTAGACTTAGAGGAATTTTTGAGTTGCTGGTTCTGGTGTTTTCGCACCTGCGGTGGGGAGTCCGCAGGTGCGGCCTGGCAGAAGCGAGGCTGGGATCGCAGGTGCACTTTTAGGCCGGGAAGTCAATGGTCGCAGATGCGACGAGTAAGCCGCAGGAGCGGAGCCACATCTGCGGAAGGGCAGTCGCAGATGCGGAGATGAGAAGGTCCCAAGGTTCCTCAGAAGCGGACGATTGAGCTCAGAAGCGCATCCGCAGGTGCGGACTCAAGCGCGCAGGTGCGGGCTCTGGAGTTTTATGAAAACTCGCAGGTGCGACTGGTTATCCGCAGAAGTGGAACCGCAGATGCGGCGCAGGGGTCGCAGGTGCGGACCCGGCCTAAGTAAGTGGACTTCGCACCTGCGATGGGTTGTCCGAAGGTATGTGACCGCAGGTGCGGTCCTAGGTCCGCAGGTGCGAGGATCGCTGTGCAGAAAAAGGGGATTTCGAGGGTTTGAAATTTCATAACACAAAATTCGATTCAGAGCTCGGTGGGAGATGATTCCTCGAGGGATTTTGAAGGAGAACTATTGGGTAACTAATTCTAACTCTATTTTGATTATAATACATTAATCTATTGTTGTTTTCCTCGTCTAATTAAGGAATTTGAGGGTAGAAGTTTGGAAATGGGGGAAAAGGTTCCCCAATTGAAAATCTGAGATTTGAATGGGAATTTGACGTCGGATTTAGATGATTTTTGTTCGAGTGAACTCGCGAGTGAATGAGTGTTCATAATTTATAATTTTTACCCGATTCCGAGACGTGGACCCAGGGAGACTTTTTGAGAGTTTTTCCTAATTTCACTCTTTTGCTTCGAATTAATTAGTTAAATTAGTTACTTGTAGTTATATTTACATTATGCAATTAATTTGAATAGATTCGGGCCATTTGGAGTCGGATACTCTTGGCAAGAACATGATATCAAGTTGATTTGAGCGGTCGAGGTAAGTGGCTTGCCTAACCTTATTTTGGGGACTTTCCCCTTAGGATGTTTGATATTAATTGATGTGTGGGCGCCGTGCACGTGAGGTGACGAGTACGTACACGGGCTATTATTGCAAAAATCCCATTTATCCTTTCTAAATCATAAACTGTTTTCCCTTATTAAATTTCACTAATACGTTTAATTGTTTAGCTTAGATTAGAGAAGCATGCTTACGTGTTTTAACTGCCTATTTGACATTCTGTGCGCTATGCTTAGTTAAGTCCCTACTTACCTTATCTATGTTCAGTGTAAACTATATAACTCGATGCCATACATGTTATTTCATCTTGCGTTGCACATTTAAATTGGGACTACGGACGTATTGCAGGAGATTCCCCAGCACTGCATATTTACTTTGGGACTACAGACGTATTCCGGGAGATCCCCTTGTACTGCATATTCATTTGGAACTACGGGACGATATCCCAGGGGATTCCCCATTGTGTTTACCTTGTTCTGAGCCGAGAGCTCCCTTAACTGTTAAATTTTTGAGAATTTCTTTAACTGTGTTACTGTAAACTTTACTTATATCTTTTACTGTTTAATTTATTATATTTACTCCGATAGGGCCTTGACCTGACCTCGTCACTACTCGATCGAGTTTAGGCTTGGCACTTACTGGGTACCATTGTGGTGTACTCATGCCTTTTCCTGCACATGTTTTCGTATGCAGATTCAGGTGCAAGCTATCAGCCTCGGGGTTAGTGCGTGCTGCTAATTCTAGGAGACTTCAAGGTACTTCTGCTTGTGTCCGCAGATCCTTGGAGTTCCCTTCTACTCCCTCGCCTAGAGACTTTCTTTATTATCTTCAGACTTTTGTATAGAGCTACATAGATTATAGCAGCTTGTGACTTAGTGATATTCTAGGTCTTGGGAAATTATCTTGTATATGCCAAGTGGTACTACTTTTGGTTATTCACAATATATTGTTTATCTTTAAAATATTGTGTTTTCTTTACATTTTTCGTAATATTAGGATTACCTAGTCGTAAAGACAAGGTGCTGTCACGATACCTTACGGAGGGTTAATTTGGTTCGTGACAAGTTGGTATCAGAGCACTAGGTTCATAGGGGTCGCGAGTCACAAGCCGGTTTATTAGTGGCTAACAGATCGGTGCGGATACATCCGTACTTATCTTCGGGAGGTTATGTAACTGTTAAGAACAATCATATTTCTTTGATTTCCTTGTCGTGCGAGTTATTGACATAAAACATTCTTTAATTCTATTCTATTCTTTCTCACAGATGGTGAGGACCCGTACTGGGAGGACTGACGATCAGGCACTCGAGCCCCCTGCCAGAGCCGCTAGAGGTCGGGGTCGGGGTAGAGGATGACCATGCGGTGCAGCCCAAGCACCTGCGAGAGCTGCATCAGAGGAGCCCCCAGCAGCTCCAGCTGGAGGGCTAGCACCGGAGATCCCTATTGCTACTTCAGCCCTCCGTGAGACTTTAGCTCAGTTCATGAGCATGTTCAGCACTCTGGCTCAGGCTGGACTATTTCTGATAGCTCCCGCTACATCTCAGGCCGGGGGAGGGGCACAGACTCCTGCAGCCCGCACTCCTGAGCAGAGGGTCCAGGTTGATCAGGCCCCAGAGTATATTCCTATGCCCCCAGTGGCTTCGGTTCAGCATGAGACCAGGGTAGCTGCTTCTGAGGCAGAGCAGCTCAGACTTGAGAGGTACAGAAGTACCACCCACCTACTTTCAGCGGACTAGCTTCAGATGATGCTCTGGGTTTTCTTGAGGAGTGTCATCGTATTCTCCGCACTATGGGCATTGTGGAGATGAGTGGGGTTTCTTTCACCGCTTTTCAGCTGAGGGGAGCGGCATATCAGTGGTGGCGTACCTATGAGCTGAGTAGTCCGGACGAGGTAGCCTCACTCACTTGGACTCAGTTTTCAGAGATGTTCTTGCGTGAGTATGTTCCTCAAAGCCTCAGGGATGCTTGGCGCGCAGAGTTTGAGCAGCTGCATCAGGGTGCTATGACTATGTCGGAGTATGCAGTCCATTTCAGTGAGTTAGCTCGCCATGCACCGGCTCTGGTTGCTACAGTCAGAGAGAGGGTTCGTCGCTTCATTGAGGGACTCCACCCCAGTATTCGAACCAGTATGGCCAGGGAATTGGAGATGGACATCACTTATCAGCAGGCAGTGAGCATTGCCAGGAGAGTGGAGGGCATGTTCCCCCGGGACAGAGAGGAGAGAGAGGCCAAGAGGTCTCGAGAGACTGGTTATTATTCAGGAACTCGTGCACCAGCAGCACGCTATGGTAGGGGTTTTGTGAGTCGCCTTGTTCATTTAGTTCTTCCAGCAGCCAGTGGTGTTCCAGCTCCTCCTAGACCTCAGGATCCCTATTATGCACCGCCAGTATCCAATATGCCTCATACTCGAGGTGCTATTATCGGCCAGTCCAGTAGGCCAGGCCCGAGTCAGTCTCAGCCGCCGCATCCTCCGAGGGGTTGTTTTGAGTGTGGTGACACTCGTCACATGGTTAGAGATTTCCCAGAGCCAAGAGAGGTGCACCTCCACAGACTTATCAGTCTTCACGTGCTCCACCGGGTCCTTCGACCATTCTTCCAGCCCCAGCTGCCACTCCACCTTCTCAAGCAGCTCGACGCCGAGGTCAGGGAGGTAGAGGTCGCCCTAGAGGGGGAGGCCAGGCCGGGTACTATGCTCTTCCAGCCCATTCAGAGGCCGTCGCTTCAGATTCAGTCATCACAAGTATCGTCCCTATCTGTCATAGGGATGCATCAATATTATTTGACCCAGTCTCTACGTATTCATATGTGTCTTCTTATGTTGCTCTACATTTGGGGATATCTCGGGATTCTTTGAGTTCCCCTGTTCATGTATCTACTCCTGTGGGAGATTCGCTCGTTGTGGACCACGTATATCGGTCGTGTTTTATTACTCTTAGTAGTTTTGAGACCAGAGCCGGTTTGTTATTAGTCAGTATGGTAGATTTTGATGTTATCTTGGGCTTGGACTAGTTGTTGCCCCATTATTCTATTCTTGATTGTCATGCTAAGACCGTAACGCTGGCTATGCCAGGCTTGCCGAGATTAGAGTGGAGAGGCACCTTAGAGTATACGCCCCGTAGGGTCATTTCATTTCTTAAGGCTCAGGGAATGGTTGAGAAGGGGTGTGATGTGTATTTGGTCTATGTGAGAGATGTCAATATTGATACCCCTAGAGTTGAGTCAGTCCTAGTAGTAAGGGACTTCTCTGATGTGTTTTCAGCTGTTCTTCCGGGTATGCCGCCCGATAGAGATATTGATTTTGGCATTGATTTATTGTCGGGCACTCAGCCCATTTCTATTCCTCCCTACCGTATGGCTCCTCCTGAGTTGAAGGAGTTGAAGAAGCAGTTGCAGGAGTTGCTTGATAAGGGTTTCATCAGGCCCAGTGTATCATCTTGGGGTGCTCCAGTCTTATTTGTGAAGAAGAAGGATGGTTCTATGCGTATGTGTATTGATTACCAGTAGTTGAACAAGGTTACATTGAAGAACATGTATCCTTTGCCTCGCATCGATGATTCATTTGATCAGTTACAGGGTGCCAGGGTGTTTTCCAAGATTGACTTGCGTTCTGGCTATCATCAGTTGAAGATTCTAGAGCCGGACATCCCGAAGACTGCTTTCAAGACCAGATATGGTCACTATGAGTTTCTTGTCATGTCATTTGGGTTGACCAATGCCCAACAACCTTTATACATTTGATGCATAGTGTGTTCCGGCCTTATCTAGATTCCTTCGTCATTGTGTTTATTGACGACATCCTGGTATATTACCGGTCTCGGGAAGATGATGAGCAGCACCTGAGGACCGTGCTTCAGACTTTGAGGGAGAAGAAATTGTATGCAAAATTTTCTAAGTGTGAGTTCTGGCTTGATTCAGTGGCATTCTTGGGCCACGTAGTATCTTGTGATGGGATCAAGATGGATCCAAAGAAGGTGGAGGCAGTGTAGAGTTGGCCTAGACCATCATCAGCTACAGAGATCCGCAGTTTCCTTGGTTTGGCGGGGTATTACCGTCGCTTTGTGGAGGAATTTTCATCTATTGCGGCACCTATGACCAGATTGACCCAGAAGGGTGCTCCGTTTAGGTGGACCGAAGAGTGTGAGGAGAGCTTTCATAAGCTCAAGACAGCTTTAACTACAACCCCAATATTAGTATTGCCTACAGGTTCTGGGTCCTACACTGTCTATTGTGATGCCTCGAGGATTGGCCTTGGATCGGTATTGATGCAGGACGGTAGGGTGATTTCCTACGCATCTAGACAGTTGAAGGTGCATGAGAAGAATTATCCGATCCATGATCTCGAGTTAGCAGCTATTGTTCACGCCCTAAAGATCTGGCGTCATTATTTGTACGGTGATCCTTGTGAGATTTACACTTATCACTGGAGTTTGCAGCACTTGTTCAGGCAGAAGTACCTTAATTTGCGTCAGCGGAGGTGGTTGGAGCTACTTAAAGACTATGATATCACTATATTGTACCACCCGGGGAAGGCCAACGTAGTGGCCGACGCCTTGAGTCGCCGGGCAGAGAGTTTGGGGAGTTTGGCATATCTTCCGGCTACTGATATGCCCTTAGCCTTGGATGTTCAGGCCTTAGACAATCAGTTCGTGAGATTGGATATTTCAGAGCCTAGTCAGGTATTAGCTTGTGTGGTTGCTCGGTCTTCTCTTTATGACCGTATCAGTGAGCGCCAGTATGATGATCCTCATCTTCTAGTTCTTCAGGATAGGGTTCGGCGAGGGGATGCCAGAGATATGACTATTGGTGATGACGGTGTGATGAGGATGCAGGGCCGGATCTGTGAGCCCAATGTAGATGGGCTTCAGGAGTTGATTCTCAAGGAGGCCCATAGCTCGCGGTACTCCATTTATCCCAGTACTGCGAAGATGTACTAGGATTTGAGACAGCACTACTGGTGGAGAAGGATGAAGAAGGATATAGTTGGGTTTGTGGCCAAGTGTCTCAACTGTCAGCAAGTCAAATATGAGCATCAGAGGCCGGGTGGTTTACTTCATAGGTTAGAGATCCCAGAGTGGAAGTGGGAGCGAATCACCATGGACTTTGTAGTTGGACTTCCACGGACTTTGAGAAAGTTCGATGCTATTTGGGTGATCACGGATCGGCTGACCAAGTCAGCTCATTTTATTCCAGTGTTGACCACTTATTCTTCTGAGAGGTTGGCTGAGATTTATATCAAAGAGATTGTCTGCCTTCATGGTATTCCAGTATCCATCATTCCAGACAGAGGTACACAGTTCACATCACGGTTTTGGAGAACTGTACAGCAGGAGTTGGGTACTAGGGTGGAGCTGAGCACAACCTTTCATCCTCAGATGGACGGGCGGTCCGAGCGCACGATTCAGATTCTTGAGGATATGCTCCGTGCCTGTGTGATGGAATTCGGAGGGTCATGGGACCAATACTTGCCACTTGCAGAGTTTGCTTACAACAGTTACCAGTCCACCATTTAGATGGCACCGTATGAGGCTTTGTATGGTAGGCGGTGTTGGTCCCTAGTGGTATGGTTTGAGTCGGGCGAGGCCCGATTGTTGGGTACAGACTTGATCCAGGATGCCTTGGATAAGGTGAAGGTGATTCAGGAGAGACTTCGCATAGCCCAGTCCAGGCAGAAGAGTTATGCGGACCGGAAGGTTCGTGATTTGGCATTTATGGTTGGTGAGCGGGTCTTGCTTCGGGTATCGCCTATGAAGGGCGTCATGAGATTCAGCAAGAAGGGCAAGCCGAGCCCGAGGTTCATTGGTCATTTTGAGATATTGTGGCAAGTTGGGGAGGTTTCTTATGAGCTTGCCTTGCCTCCCAGCCTAGCAGGAGTTCACCCGGTATTCCACGTGTCTATGCTCCGGAAGTATCGCGGTGTTCCGACTCATGTATTGGATTTTAGCTCAGTCTAGTTGAACAAGGATCTATCTTATGTTGAAGAGCCAGTAGCCATTTTGGACAGGCAGGTCAGAAAGCTCAGGTCAAAGAACATTGTGCGCAGCCAGTACCCTAATCTTTTCACAGTTTCAGGTATGTCTTTATACTTGTACGGGGACGAACGATTGTTTTAAGAGGGCCAGGATGTAACGATCCGGACGGTCGTTTTGAGAATTAGAGCCCCAATCCCCTAATATCTGCTTTCCCCATATTTGTTTCTACTTTTGGGATTTGCCAGAGTGATTGGTTATGGAATTCGGGGAGTTTTGGGACACTTAGTCCCTAGTTGTGAGTTTAAGCCTTAGAGATTGGACCGTAGTCAAAACTGTGGGAAGACGAATCCGGAATAGAATCCTGTCGATTCTATTAGCTCCGTTGAGTGATTTTGAGCTTAGGAGTGTGTCCGGAATGTGTTTTGGAGGTCTGTAATAGATTTAGGCTTGAATTGGGGAAAGTTAGATTTTCGGCGATTTCGGCCGATAGTGGAATTTTTGATATCGAGCTCGGAATGGATTTTCGGAAGTGGTTGTAGGTTCGTAGTATCATTTGTGACCTGTGTGTAAAATATGAGGTCATTCGGACTAGATTTGACGTGGTTCAGCTTCGTTTGTAGAATTTGAAAAATTCTAAATTCTTAGGCTTGAATCCGTGCTTAATTCATGATTTTGGTGTTGTTTGATGTTGTTTGAAGGCTCAACTAAATTCGTATGGTGTTATAGGATTGGTTGGTAGGTTTGGTTGAGGTCCCGGGGGCCTCGGGTGTGTTTCGGGTGCTTAACGGGTGAAAGCTTGGACTTAGAGGGATTTTTGAGTTGCTGGTTCTGGTGTTTTCGCACATGCGGTGGGGAGTCCGCAGGTGCGGCCTGGCAGAAGCGAGGCTGGGATCGCAGGTGCGCTTTTAGGCCGGGGAGTAAGTGGTCGCAGATGCGACGAGTGAGCCGCAGGAGCGGAGCCGCATCTGTGGAAGGGCAGTCGCAGATGCAAAGATGAGAAGGACCAAAGGTTCCGCAGAAGCGAACGATTGAGCGCAGAAGCACATCCGCAGGTGAGGACTCAAGCGCGCTGGTGTGGGCTCTGGAGTTTTATGAAAACTTGTAGGTGCAGCTGGTTGTTCACAGATGCGGCCCAAGGGTCGCAGGTGCGGATCCGGCCCAAGTAAGTGGGCTTCGCACCTGCGATGGGTTGTCTGTAGGTGTTTGACCGCAGGTGCGGTCCTAGGTACGCAGGTGCGAGGATCGCTAGGCAGAAAAGGAAATTTCGAGGGTTTGAAATTTCATAACACAAAATTCGATTTAGAGCTCGGTGGGAGACAATTTCTCGAGGGATTTTGAAGGAGAACTATTGGGTAACTAATTCTAACTCTATTTTGATCATAATACATTAATCTATTGTTGTTTTCCTCGTCTAATTATGGAATTTGAGGGTAGAAGTTTGGAAATGAGGGAAAAGGTTCCCCAATTGAAAATCTGAGATTTGAATGGCCATTTGGAGACGGATACTCATGGCAAGAACGTGATATCAAGTTGATTTGAGCGGTCGAGGTAAGTGGCTTGCCTAACCTTGTGTTGGGGACTTTCCCCTTAGGATGTTTGATATTAATTGATGTGTGGGCGCCGTGCACGTGAGGTGACGAGTACGTACACGGGCTATTATTGCAAAAATCCCATTTATCCTTTCTAAATCATAAACTGTTTTCCCTTATTAAATTTCACTAATACGTTTAATTGTTTAGCTTAGATTAGAGAAGCATGCTTACGTGTTTTAACTGCCTATTTGACATTCTGTGCGCTATGCTTAGTTAAGTCCCTACTTACCTTATCTATGTTCAGTGTAAACTATATAACTCGATGCCATACATGTTATTTCATCTTGCGTTGCACATTTAAATTGGGACTACGGACGTATTGCAGGAGATTCCCCAGCACTGCATATTTACTTTGGGACTACAGACGTATTCCGGGAGATCCCCTTGTACTGCATATTCATTTGGAACTACGGGACGATATCCCAGGGGATTCCCCATTGTGTTTACCTTGTTCTGAGCCGAGAGCTCCCTTAATTCCCCATTGTGTTTACCTTGTTCTGAGTCCAGAGCTCCCTTAACTGTTAAAATTTCGAGAATTTCTTTAACTATGTTACCGTAAACTTTACTTATATCTTTTATTGTTTAATTTATTATATTTACTCCGGTAGGGCCTTGACCTGACCTCGTCACTACTCGACCGAGGTTAGGCTTGGCACTTATTGGGTACCATTGTGGTGTACTCATGCCCTTTCCTGCACATATTTTTGTGTGCAGATCCAGGTGCGAGCTATCAGCCTCGGGCTTAGTGCGTTCTGCTGATTCTAGGAGACTACAAGGTACTTCTGATTGCCTCCGCAGATCCTCGGAGTTCCCTTCTACTCCCTCGCCTAGAGACTTTCTTTATTATCTTCAGACTTTTGTATAGAGCTACATAGATTATAGCAGCTTGTGACTTAGTGATATTCCGGGTCTTGAAAAATTATCTTGTATATACCGAGTGGTACTACTTTTGGTTATTCACAATATGCTGTTTATCTTTAAAATGTTGTATTTTTTTTAAATTTTTTGTAATATTAGACTTACCTAGTCGTAAAGACTAGGTGTCGTCACGACACCTTACGGAGGGTTAATTTGGGTCGTGACAATATCCCCATGTATACGCTTTAAAAAGGCAGGGGATTCACTGCCAACCTTCATTGGTGATGGTCTAGTGATCATTTTGCCTTGATAACAAGTATCACAAGAAAATTCATCATTTGCAAGAATCTTCAGGTTCTTTAATGGATGCCCACTTGAATTTTTAGTGATTCGTCTCATCATTATTGATCTAGGATGGCCCAAACAGCCATGCCAAAACATAAAAATATTTGAATTAGTAAACTTCTGGTTTACGATAAAGTGTGCTTCAACTCTACTAATCTTTAAATAGTATAAGCTAGAAGATAAAATTGATAACTTTTCTACAATGCACTTCTGGCCAGAAACATTCTTTGTAATACAAAGATATTCCACATTCATTTCATCTATTGTCTCAACATGATACCCATTTTGGCGGATATCTATAAAACTCAACAAGTTTCTTCGGGACATGGAAGAAAATAATGCATTGTCTATAATAAGTTTTGTTTCCTTAGACAAAAATATAGTGGCTCTTCCAGAGCTTTCAATCAAACTTATATTACCACAAATTATTGAAACATTTGCTTTTTCCTTATACAAATAAGAAAAATATTTCTGATCTTTGAATATGGCATGAGTTGTTCCACTATCAATTACACAAATATCTTCATGATTGGTCTTTGATCCAAACATAATTTGAGGATTATCCATATTCTTCATAATGACATAAACAAAATATATTATAGTAAACATCATTATCAAATCATAACTTTTTATTTATGTATAACAATTAAATAACCATACTATCTACTACAAACAATAAAAATTAAAATATTTACATTTCTACATATTCATTACCGATCACATGGCTTGTTTCTCCTTTTGGGAGTGCAGAGTAATCAGCTACATCCAGATGCATGAAGTCTAAATTATCTTCAAAAATAAAATTTGCTTCAGCATTTTTCTCTGTCTTCTTCAGGGAGGCTTCATAAAGCTCAACCAGGTGCTTTGGCATACGACAGGTACGTGACCAGTACCCTTTTTCTCTACATCTATAACATGCATTTTCTGCATTTGTTGTTTGCATCGCTTCATGCTTTTGTTCCTTCTTTTTTCACTGTTGGTGGTGAGGAGAGTTCTTTGGTGCATTATTATTATCATGATTAGAGTTTCTTCCCCGACTACGGCCATGACCATGACTGGGGCCACGACCTCTTCCACGCTTAGCTTGGTGGAAGTTCGTCTCATTCCCTTCAGGGAATGGACAAGAACCAGTAGGTCGGCTTTCATGATTTTTCATTAATAGCCCATTATGTTGCTCGGCTACAAGAAGATATGAGATAAGTTCAGAATAATTTTTGAATCCCATCTCTCTATATTGTTGCTGCAGGAGCATATTCGAGGCATGAAAAGTGGTGAACGTTTTCTCCAACATATCATGATTAGTAATATTATCACCACATAATTTCAATTGGGAAATAATTCTGAACATAGCAGAATTATACTCATTAATAGATTTAAAATCTTGTAGCCTTAAATGAGTCCAATCATATCGTGCCTGTGGAAGAACTACCATCTTCAGGTGGTCATATCTATCTTTCAAATTATTTCACAGTATGACTGGATCTTTAACAGTAAGATATTCTATTTTCAAGCCCTCATGAAAGTGATGGTATAGGAATATAATTGCTTTGGCACGGTCTTGATTTGATGCCTGATTTTTATCCTTGATGGTGTCTGCCAGACCCATCGCATCAAGATGAATTTCAGCATCAAGCACCCAAGACATATTGATTTTGCCCGATATATCCAAGGCTACAAATTCAAGTTTAGAAAGATTTGACATTATTTAAAAAAAAAAAAGTTTGTACCTCTGATACTTTTAAAGTATTTGCTCGAGATGGAAGAGTCTCGTGCTGATAACGTGTTATAAAATAAAAACTGTAAAGTAAAGACAAGTATTGAGAGAAACTGATATATTATTCAACTTCAAACTGATGTATATAATGAACTGAAAACTCTTCTATTTATATAAGAAAGAAAGCAGCTGCGAGACTTTTCTTGAGCTGCTTGTAAACTTTTTGCATGAGTTGCTTGCAACCTGCCTGTTTAATAAGAAGTTGCTGCAAATCATTTCATTGAGTTACTTGCAACCTGCCTGCATCAGTTGCTTGTAGATAAACTTCAATAGAGTACCAAACGGATAATCTTCTTCCGGAAGATTATCTATAACGGAGAAACAAATGGACATCCACATTATTATTTTCATAACACCATACTTTTATTGAAAAATACAAAGAATGACTAGAGGAGGGGCAGATCACAATAGAACTTATGCATTCGGCAATACAATAATTTTGGCTTAAACTCTCTATTTGTATTTAGAAATGTATTTAAAATGTACAAATAATCTATTCAGAATTCAGTAAGCAAAAAAAGTTGTTAATTAAAACCTATAAACTTAAAATCTTAAATTAGCATGAATTCGAGTGGAATTTCTGCATAAAATACCATTTGAGATAAAAAGGCATGTTCCATCTAGGAATGATAAACGCTGTTGTAATTCTAGTGGGTTGAACTGAGTGCTTGAGCATTATTAGAAGTAAACGAATCTAAAATATTATGTGATTGTTACAAACCTAAACCAATTTTCCTAAATTTGATAATTATTTATTTTGTCTTGACTTTAATTTCTATACACTAACAATAAAAATCTGTATAGACAATCATGTCATCGAAATAGAATTGCATGTAATTATCTATAACAAATGGAATGATAACTAAAAAAATAAGCAAGTGACCTTCTACGGTATAAATTGTACTACTAGTGCGAAAAACTTGTTACACACTATAACGAATATCAGTCAAATCCTTTTTGTCACAGCACCTTTACTTATGGTCGTTGTCTATGGTTTCTATAACTTAACCCGATCAACTCCATCTTCTATGTCCTTCAGATTCTTGTCAAAAGCACTAGAGAATGGAAATATATGTATAGGGTTGAAAAACCTACTCTTTTGATCAGGAGCGAATGTAGTAATAAAGTGACGAGTTTAATTGAACCCATAACTTTCGACGCGAAGTATAAATTTAAGTGTAAAAATCTATTAAAATTGCAAAAAATAGTAGATATGAATCTATAACTTTAAAATAATAATGGGTTCAATACTAAAAACCTTAAGTGTTGAATTCATAGAATTTAAATCTTGGATCCGCCTCTGCTTTTGATGGTTTGGATACTTAATTAAGTTGAAATTTCGTTAACGACTACTGGATATTTTTATGACGAGGTGAAAAATACAATCTACTTTGTCTCATAATTTATATAATCTAAGCCGAATCGTTAATTAATGTTAATATTAAGGAGCTAATGTCAAGAACTAGGTCAGTTTAGACCTGATTTCTTTCAATTTGAGTATTTGAAGGGCACTAACTATTTTTATAAGTCATTTGAAGGGCAAATTTATACTCCTACTAATGTCAGTGATAGCAGGGCGCCAGCAAGCTCACATTTAGTGACTTTATACTGTAAAATTCATGGTAAGGATTTAATTTGTTGATAGTCAAATTGACCATCTGCGATTGAGCGATGTTTACCTCCAAATTAGGATGCTTAAGAAATAATACTAGCCAAAATATCAAAAGTAAACACTCCCAAATACTTAAGTTTTAGTTGCAAAACAACATGGAAATATGCCACCTGAAGCGAGTTTTCCCAATCCAGCAAGTGTTTTTTGGCGCAAATATAAACAAGTACCTCGTATAAAAATAAAAATAATACTAGGTTGTGTCAAATGGAGTAATATTTTTTGTTTTTTTTTCTTTTTTGGGAAAAGGGAGAGTCCTCAAATGAAAAATTAAAAGCCCAGCTCTCTGCCCCTATGTTTTTTGGCCCTTAAACGAAAAATAGCTATGAATAAATATGGCTTGTCTCATTCAATATATTTGCATTTGCTGGAATGGTTTTCTACTTGCAGAAAGCTGGTGTTGACTTATTTAATGTAATATATCCATAAATGTTGCTCAGCATTGAGGTAATTAATAATGGTATAAGTTCAACTCTTGTAGCTATTGATGTTGTTAATCAGGTTAAGAAAATTGGGTTTATTCATGTAGTAATTTCTCTAAATGTCTTCACTTTTAAAACTTGTTCCAGTGCTTTCTTTTGATGCAAGCCAAAGTGTCGGTGAATATTATACCCTGTCCAAATTTGCATTTTAATTTCTCATCTTGATTCTTGTGAGTGTGGAAATCCACCTGCAATCCGTAAAGAGGTGTTAATGGGTATCAAGATCATCCTCTTCACATAAACAGCACTTCACATTTTCACAAGGAATGTTCATTAGCAACAATCTATCTTTGGTCAAGAGCTTATTATCATGCATAGCCAACTAAAGAATAAATATGTGCCTAGGCAAAGATGCAGCCACCTAAACCAATTTTCAAGCGTCAGGTTCATATAACATGACAATATAACTACTTGAGGCAGGGTAAACAGTACCATTGGAAGTCAATTGATATAGAATATCTTTGTCACGACCCAAAATCTCTCCGAAGGAGTCGTGATGATATCTAATCTCTAAAACTAGGTAAGCCTAACCTCGGTAGAGTAGTGACGAGGTCAGATCAAGATACTTACCAGACATGTAAACTTGTGCAGGATATAACATAAAGCTAACAAGGAAAGAACATTAATTTAAGGCCGATAGTAGAAGGATACCAAATTACATTCAACAGTGAAAATAATGGAAGCATGGATAGCAACGAGAAACAACCAAATAATTAAGCAATAACACAGCCGGGGTACATGTGAGATATGAATGTGTCCAAGCAAGGGAAATCGATGACAACTCAATCAATCAAATCAGTTCTAATGCACAAATTTCAAAAAGAATTATCCCAAATACCACTTCTCGTAATCTCATATCATAAGTCCCAATTTCTAACTTTACACACAAGGCACCTTGTGCCCATATTTTTCTAAATCACTTCTGCACGGCAAAATCCACGTGCTACCTGGTACATAATATCCGTGTCAAATGCTAATTAAGATGTTCAAGAGATTTATTTATATACCGTAAAGTAAAATTACAGTTTGTGAACCAAGGAGGAGATCAATAAGAAAATGAGTTTATTTTAGAAATCATTTGGGTAAAAAAAATAATATTTGCAAATAAAATAAAGCATCGAATAAGCTACCGAATTTAATATAGAATTTATTAAATTAAAACATAATAATAATTCTTTTTAAGTAAAGTAAAACATCAGACAGGGTAAGAAGATTAAGTTGAGAAATCAATTAAGGTGAAATATGACAACTATTAGAAATAGTAAAGTACCGAATGAAACGACGAGTTTTAAATTAAGAGTCACATAAAGTAAGCATGTTAATAATTCTTTTACTATTTAAAACCATTATGTTACCAACAACTCAACAGGGTATGAGGTAATGACTCAGCGTAGTAAATTCATCTTGAAAATTAATTCACCAAAATAATAGTAAATAGGAAAGGAAAACAGGAAATAACGTCAAAGCAGTAACTAATGAAAATAACTCAATCCTCGAAAACTAGTAAAAATCGGAAATACCAATCCCCAAAGTCTCGTACGAAAGAACTGAAGCCAATGCAATACAACAAGGAATACAAAACACATAAACGATTGCGGCGCGCAACCTGATCCCACCGTACAACACTATCCTCCATTATTTCACAGTGTAAATATCAATAATAATAAGTAAATATATATGTTGTGGTGCGCAACCCAATCCCACCATATAATCAGAGTCAATATCATAATTCTCCCTTATTTCACCATATCAATCCACCCTTATTTCACCTGTTGCGGCGCGCAACCCGATCCCACCGTATCAATATAAAATCACCCTTATTTCACCATATCAATCCACCCTTATTTCACATATTGCGGCGCGCAACCCGATCCCACCATATAGATATAAATCCACCCTTATTTTATCTGTTGCGGCGTGCAACCCGATCCATAAATAAATCAATAACAACAATAATCCAATACTCAGTTTATAAGATTTTCTATAATCATAAGGTATGAGTACACGACAATGAAGGAATCACGTAAAAATCAAGGCACACAACAAATATTTCAAAAACAACATGACAAGTGAAGCACGTTGTCACACCCCTTTTACCCTCAAAAGATATATATGTTATGGATTGTGTGGGTTAAAGAGTTTTTCCAACTTAAAGTGACAAATTTGAGTAGGGATTATTTTATTTATAGAGTCGCCACTTGGAATTGATTTTTGCATGTTCCAAGTCACCCTTTTTATTTGAATACCTAGTCATAGGAAAGTTAACTCTATTTATTATTGGTCTGCGAAAATAAAGTTTGGGTAAGAAATTCTGTTGATCGGGGAGAAAGTGTAAGGCATTCACCGAGCTCCGTCGTTCTAACACGGGCTCTTTTATTGACTAAAATTAGCTTGAATTAATTTTTGGATAAAGTATGTTTTATTTGCCTTGAATTATTATTGTCTATTGTCACTTAATAATTAACAGAATTTCTTATTGTTATTGGAGTTTGCAAAAAGAATCCGCACTTGAAAGCTTGGGTCATTTCTTGCTTATGGGCTTTTCAAGGCATTGGGCCAACCTAATTTGCTTATGGGTTGCCTTGTTGGTTCACAATAAAATAGGCGCAGAATTGCCTCATTACTAATATCTCTCACATATATATATATATATATATATATATATATATATTTTAAAAGTACGAAGGCCCTTAGCGAAATATCGTTCGTCTTTTTTACCCTTTAAAATAACTTTTATAGTGATCAAAATTATAATTTTAATTGTTTCCCTAATATTTAGGATTAAAAATTCCCTAAATATTTTACTATTAATCTTTCCCATATTTAGGAATTTAATATCTTTCCTTAATTATATTATCAATTAATTATTTGCCAAATATTTAGGACTTTGATCCAAAATTCATATTATTTAGTTTAGAGTTCTTTATATTCCCTTCTCGTTTTAGTATTCATTCAATACTAATTCTATTGGGATTATTTTTAGGTATACGAGTGGCTTTCGCCTAAATTTTAAAGAAAACAACCTTAAATCACCTTTCTTTCAAAACTACTATGCCATTGAAACTTTACTTCACACCAGGGTACATAGGTCGGGTTGGTTTGAAATTTTCAATTATCAAACCAAATTAATGATTTCGAATTTTTAAATCTATAAATCAAATCAAACCAACAAAATCAAGTTTTTCAATCTCGACTTTTCTCGGGTTTTTCGGTTTTTTCGAGTTTTCAAGTTTATCATCGGATTTTTTTGCACAATATTTAAAAATTATACTCAACAATTATTTTAAGAAAATAGCAAAAAATTAGTGAAGAATATAAAGGAGAATAGAGAAAGGGAGAGATAGAGAGAGAGAGATAGAGTTAGAGATAGAGAGAGAAATAAATTGTAGTAATTGTAGACGGCGCAAAAAAATTACAATAACACCACCTTTCCTAAATAGGGTCAACATTCTATAAATTTCAGAAATTTATACTATATTATCTAATATTATAGGAGTATATCTTTGTATAGATTGTATACTTTGACATGGGGTACACGCTTGGTATTTATTAATTTGGGGTACACGCGCAATGTGCGTATCGTAAGACTTATATATATATATATATATATATATATATATATATATATTTGTTTTACGCCAACATTGGACCACTTACTCTAAATATATATATGTATGTATATGTATGTATATATTTGTTTTACGCCAACATTGGACCACTTGCTCTAAATATATATATGTATGTATATGTATGTATATATTTGTTTTACGCCAACATTGGACCACTTACTCTAAATTAATTATTAAAGGTGATTATTTAATTAGTGACACATAATCTAATTTTCTTTATGTTTTAAGGAAAACAAGGCAAATTTAAGTTTACAGCCTTTTAAAGTAGTGAGCCAACTTCTTATTAAATAAGAAATGGGCCAGCTAACACTCTCAATCTTTTTGGGCCTAAGAGGATCCAATTTGACCCAACTTTTTTATTCTTGAATCAGTCCAAACTCTAGGAATTATGCCAATTTTATGTAACCAACGTTCGCCCCAAAACTTGATGCCATTCACAAAAATACGTCTCAAGTTCATTTATCTACCTAGCGCAACATTAGAACTAAACCCAAGTCACTTGACTCAAAATCACCTAAATTGTGCAAGTAATAAAATGCATGTTCGAATGGTCATTAGTTCACAAAGTTTTCTTAGCACTATAAGAATTGCACTTACTTGACACTTGAAAATTCTTAATAATTCAACATTTGCATGTTACTTTGCCTATTACACAATGTTCCAGATACATAAAATTATTTATCACGTTAGAACCCTAAAAATAACAATGATTTAGGCATACGAAGAGTAAGGAATCAGTAACATCTCAAACAAAATATGCCTTGCATAAACACTCGTTTTACTAAGACATAAGTACTAATTAGGAACCAAGTTCAGTAATGAAACTCAAGAGAATGTTGTTCTACAATTACCGTTGAAAACTCAAATCTTGAACTAGAACATGAAAACTTCCAGTGACAATTTTAGTACTATGGAGGAAAAACTAAAAGAACATGGAAAACATTGTTCTTACTCTGCCCGAGACTCGAAATGTCAGAAACTATATATAATTCTCATGTAAGCATACCCGAACCTAAATACTAATAGCATAATCTCAAATCAAGTAAGTACAATGAGCCAAACATTCATGTGAAGTAGCTAAAGGCAGTTAGGTAGGGAGATAAAATTTCGGCATTCATTCATGATAAATAAGCTCACATTACAAGTTGAGAGATACCTAGATGGTAGAGAAATCAGATAATCAGTAGTGATGCTCTCTACTTTCCACGAGCTACTAATCACAGCAATAATATAGCCAATAGCAACAACCAAGCAGCAACGAGATACCAGTGAGAGACTCAAAAAGAACGAACTCCAAAACCCAGCAATGTAAACTTTTGAACCAAGGAAGCACCTGGAAACTTTTATGAAAAAAAATTTCTTAAGTAAAGAGAGGTTGCCAGAGGTATTTCTTGGTGTTCCTCAGCCGCTCTCTTTGATGTTGTCTTTTCTTAGAGATTAAAGATGTGTCCAGAAGGTGTAAGATAGTTCAAAAATCTGCCTTTAATTGAAAGAAAGACCTCTCCTTTTATAGGAGAGGGTGGCATTCAATTATTATTACAAACCTTGTTGAGATATGTATTTAATCTGGGATGATAGCGGATTGCATTACTGCAATGTATAAGTTAATTAGTTGAGAAAGCTAGTTAGGCTTCCAATAGTTAGTTAACTTAGTTACGGACAGTTAGTTGCATTTCCAATAGTTAGTTATAGTTAGTTATAGCCTTTACTTTCCACTTGCATAGTCCAGCTGGATCCAGCTGTCAGTATGTATATATAGGAGTAGATTGCTTGTAATTGTAGAGGATTTTATTTTAGTTTACACAGCTCCAATTTCTAGGAGCTTCGCAAATGTCTATCTCTCTCATTTTCTCTGCCCTTCCTCTATTAGAGCTCAGAGTCAAGCTTGAGGTTTGGGTCTGATTGTTGCTCATTTTTGTCATGGTATCGGAGCCTTGCGCTCAATAATTTTTCTCGTGCTTCTTTCTCAATCTCGATCACTGACTACTCGATATTGATCAGTTATTGATATCTAGGGTTCATTCAATTGTGATTTAAGCTTAAGTTCAAAATTCATTTGTTTGTTGTTCATCTACAAACTGTTGTATTGGTTCGATTGTACTGCATTAGTTTTGGTCCTTCTGTTGATTGAATTTGTATTCGTTGAAGTGATTCCTTGAAACTATGGCTGGAGATCAAACACCCTTGGATGATTCAACTACTGCGAGCTACACAAACTCACAAACTACTATAGATTTGACTAATCCATTATACATGCATCCTTCAGAGAATGCTGGATCTATGCTGGTTCCAGTGGCTTTTGATGGATCTGGTTACAGATCATGGAAGAGAGGAGTTTAAGAGCACTGTCTGTGAAGAACAATATAGTATTCATAAATGGAAAATTCAAAAGGCCAGAACAAAATTCTCCTATGCTCAACTAATGGGAAAGATGTGATGATATGGTTACTTCATGGATACTAAATTCATTGTCCAAAGATCTAGCAGATAGCCTACAATATGTGAAAGATATTGAAGAGTTATGGCAGGAGCTGGAGGACAGATATGATCAAACAAATAGAGCTAAATTGTATAAATTTAAAAGGAAATCAATGATATGACTCAGGGATCACTTGATATCACTGGATATTACACAAAGATGAAGAAGTTGTGGGAAGAACTCAATACTTTGAACATTAATGCACGCAACACCTGCAACTGTACATGTGGAGCTAAGGCAAGTATGCACAAAGCAGAACAAGATATGAGGCTAATTCAATTTCTGATGAGACTAAACGAGGTATACACAATAGTGAGAGGCAGTATCCTTATGATGAACCCACTGCCTTCCTTAGCACAGGCTTTTTCCATCCTTATTCAAGAAGAAAAGTAAAGGGAGATGAGGCCACAGAGTCAATTGCTTATGGAGTCCACAACCTTAAATACAGGAGGAGATGGCAACAACAATTTTAGGAACACAAATGTAAATGGATATAACAACTTCAAAACAAACTATAATCAGCAGACAAATAACAACACCGCAATAATGCTTTCAGGGGGAACTACTCTCATAATAGATCTCGTTTGTACTGTGATTTTTGCAAGAGGTCTGGGTATACCAAGGACAAATGTTACAAGCTACATGGATATCCACAATACTCACCACAGAGCTCACAGCAGTCCAAATTCAATAGAGGCAAACGACACGCTGCAAATGTATTTGGTACAGCAAATGAGGGAGAAAATATTGAAGATGTTGACTGCAACACTCGTGAGCAAGGTCGAGCAGTGAACAATTTGACAAGTGAGAAATATGTACAACTCTTCAGCATCCTAGAAAATTTTCAAACCAATAGCAACAACAACACAGAAGATCACTCTGGAAATGCCATTATAGCCAGTGGGGCTGTAAACTTTGCAAGTATAGTTGCATTCTCTTCCTCTACTGAACCTGTATATAAATTATGTGAAAACTTTAAAATTGTTGCTGACACATGAATCTTATGTTCTGGAGTCACAAATCATATGATATTCAATAAATTCTCACTGACCAATACCAAAACCTTGATATGTCCTTTCCTTGTTACCCTGCCAAATGGCTATAAAGTAAAAGTAACCTTGATTGGTGATGTAGTTCTAAGTCCCAAATTCACCTTAAAAAAGGTTCTCTTTGTACCTAGTTTCGAATTCAACTTGATTTCTGTGCATTCCTTGACTGTACAACTAGATTGCTTTGTCATATTCACTAAGTTTTCTTGCATACTTCTGCAAGCCCCTTCACTGAAGAGGCCTCTGAAGATTAGTAAATGTAATAGTGTTCTATACCTCTTCTCTGATCTGTACAACAACAAATCCAATACGTCTGTTTCTCCAGCTGCTACTGTCAGTCATACTTGTAGTACTTCTGGTCAATCTAACTCACTTACTATTGTTCCCAATAACATTTCTACTGTTTCATTAGACTCCAGTTCTAAAGCTTGTGATTCATCAGTGAATGTGAGTGATTCTAGACACCTATGTAATCATATGAATGCTTTGAATACAAATAATAATAATGATGGTTGTTCTATATGTTCTACTTCTTTGCATCGAAAGGATACTGTGGATCTTTTGTGGCACAATAGACTAGGCCATGTACCTTTTGTCAAAATGAGGGGAATCTCATTAATACCAACCACTTTTTCCACCATACAACCCTTTCTATGTCATATTTGCCCAATGGCAAGGCAAACAAGATTGACTTTTTCAGAAAAAACCAACTCCACGTCCAAAATATTTGAGTTTCTACATGTTGATTTATGGGGTCCATATCACATTACAACTCATGATAAATACAGATATTTTATTACCCTTGTAGATGACTATAGCAGATCAACATGGACACATCTGCTGAGCTGCAAAAGCAATGCTCTACATATCCTAAAAGGATTTATTGCTATGATAGAAACTCTGTTTAATATCACAGTAAACTCCATAAGGATTGATAATGGTTTGGAGTTCACAGGATCTGAAACCACTTCTTACCTACAAACAAAAAGCATTCTGCATCAAAGAACATATCCCTATACACTCCAACAAAACGGGATAGTGAAAAGAAAAAATAAATACTTACTAGAAACAACCAGAGCCTTGCTTTTCCAGTCCAAACTTCCTCTCAAATACTGCGGGGAGTGTATCCTCGCCTCCACATACCTGATAAACAGACTCCCCTCATCTTCACTTAAGAACAAATGTACATTTGAGTTGTTATACAATAAGAGACCTACCTACTCACACCTTAGAAGCTTTGGTTGCCTTTGCTTTCCCACAGTTTTCAAAAATCACAAAGATAAATTCGAACCTAGATCACTACCTCATGTGTTTGTGGGATATCCTTTTGGAACAAAAGGTTACAAGGTGCTGAATCTGGCCACTAACAAGATCCATGTATCTAGAGAACACTGCCATAACAATGCCATTTCCCAGAATGCTGGCATTCATTCTTCTTATGAAACAAACAACTCTGCTACTCAGGAGGATTAGAAAACACCCCTTACAATAATGTCAATATTGACACTTCCTTTACTGATCACACCCTCATGGACACACAGTCACCCAACACCTCATATAGCTCAAATGATCAGGGCATTGATTTGTCCCCTTCTCATATGTCTGATGATATCAGAAATCTTTCCAGCAATGATAACCAGCAGCCTTCGCTGAACCCAATCATACAAAGACCTTCTAGGACACACAAAATATCTGCTTATCTAAAAGATTATGTAGTTGCACTTCCCAAGTCACAGCCTAACCACACTGTGTTTCCTCCTAACACTACATCAACTGATAGCACACCATCCTTTTCATTCATCATATCCAGTCCAACTGCCCAACATATATCTCTTAATGCTTTAACTTATAATAGTCAACAATTAGTTACTAATATCTCATATGATTGTGAACCTGGCTCATATGAGGAAGCATCTCTAGATCCTGCATGGCAGGCAGCTATGACACAGGAATTTGAAGCACTCTATGCAAATCACACTTGGAACCTTGTACTACTTCCAGCAGGAAAGAGAGCAATAGGCTGCAAGTGGGTTTACAAAGTAAAACACAAAGAAGATGGAACAGTGGAGAGACTAAAAGCCAGATTGGTAGTGAAAGGATACACTCAACAAGAAAGTGTGGACTATACAGAAACTTTTTCTCCAGTCCTAAAAATGACAACTATGAGGGCCCTAATTGATATAACAGTAATGAAAGGTTGGGATATGTACCAACTTGATGTGAATAATGCATTTCTCCATGGATATTTACATGAGGAGCTATATATGCAAGTTCTACAAGGCCTTATGGTTAACAAATCTGACCTTGTGTGCAAACTGAACAAGTCCTTATATGGTTTAAAGCAGGCAAGCAGGCAGTGGTATGCCAAATTAACTGAATCACTTTGTTCAAGAGGCTACACACATTCAATGTTAGACTACTCACTCTTTTCCAGAAAAAAGGGAAATTCAATGGTCTTTGTAGCAGTCTATGTAGATGATATTATATTAACTAGGACAGACACAAAGGAAATCCTTTCCCTAAAGAGATTTTTGGACAACACATTCAGAATAAAAGATCTAGGGAAACTTCACTATTTTCTGGGAATGGAAGTGCTCTACACTACTGATGGTGTGCTGCTTACTCAAAGGAAAATTGCTCAAGATTTGCTGAAAGAGTATCATTGTCTGAGTTTCTCTCCAATGTCTTCACCTCTTGATTCCTCAATCAAACTTAGAGCAGATGATGGGGTGTTGCTAGAGGACCCATATCATTACAGGAAGTTGATAGGGAAATTGAACTTTCTCACTAACTCTAGACTCGACATTACCTATAGTGTGCAACATTTAAGACAATACATGCAGAGCCCAAGGGACACGCACTTGAAAGATGCCACTCATGTTCTGAGATATCTAAAAGGAAATCCCAGCTTAGGACTGTTCTTTCCCAGCACCAAAGACTACACAGTTAAAGCATTTTACGACTCAGATTGGGCATCCTGCCCTGAGTCTAGAAGATCAGTAAGTGGCTTTGTTATAATGCTTGGGAGAACCCCCATCAGTTGGAAATCCAAGAAGCAATCAACTGTATCACTGTCCTCAGCGGAAGCTGAGTATAGATCAGCACGACAGGTAGTGGGAGAGTTGGTTTGGTTATCCAAATTGCTGCAAGATCTAACTGCTACTTTACAACTATAAATACCAGTCTTTTGTGACAGCCAAGCTGCCCTACAAATAACAAGAAATCTAGTGTTTCAATAGCGAACCAAACACATAGAAGTTGATTGTTATTTCGTGCGGGATAAGCTCAATGAAGGGCTTATTGATCTACATTACATATCCACTCATGAACAATTAGCGGACATCTTCACTAAGTCACTCACATGGCTCAAACACTCATCTCTTCTTGGAAAGTTGGTCGTGAGTCCCTCCCCTCCAACTTGAGGGGGGGTGTTGAGATATGTATTTAATCTGGGAAGATAGCGGATCTTATTACTGCAATGTATAAGTCAATTAGTTGAGAAAGCTACTTAGGCTTCCAATAGTTAGTTAAGTTAGTTACAGACAGTTAGTTGCATTTCCAATAGTTAGTTATATTTAGTTATAACCTTTACTTTTCACTTGCATAGTCCAGTTGGATCCAGCTGTCAGTATGTATATATAGGAGTAGATTGCTTGTAATTGTAGAGTATTTTATTTAAGTTTACACAGCTCCAATTTTTGGGAGCTTCGCAAATGTCTATCTCTCTCATTTCCTCTGCACTTCCTCCATTATAGCTCAGAGTCAAGCTTGAGGTTTGGGTCTGATTGTTGCTCGTTTTTGTCAAACCTATCCAAAGGATAGATTTTCCACCAAAAATCTGTCCCAATAGTTCAATGGATCTAAAGGACAATTTCTTTGCCAAATGTATCTAGTGTTTGGAACATTGTACTCCAAATAGCTTTTAGAACAGTTAAAAACAACCAAACATGGGACCTACACTCAATTATCCTCTAACTTTATCAATAAACAGCTGAATTAAAAACTCAAACCTTCAAACTAACCAAACTATGGATTGATACAGTAGAAAGAAGACTTAAAAGGTAACCGAACTAAGTATTGTTTTTTTATTTTTGTACAAACTAACATGAAGCGATTGAGATAACAAGCTAATGCATGAAACAAAAACTAAACTAGCATCGGTAAACTATCAGACACGATCAATAACAACTAAATGAACGACTAACAAAAAAATGATTCAATAAATATTTTTGGGTTTTCATGAAACTAACATAAAGACTTAACTATCGACCGACTAGGTCGGAGAACTGAAATTCAAACTTAACAAATTCATACAAAATAGTCGACCGGCTAGGTCAAAGAACCAAAAATCAGAACTAACAGACAATAACGAACTACTCGACCGACTAGGTCGAAAAACACAATTCAAATTTATAAAGTAAAATATAATTGAAAACCAATACAACACTAGATCAATTTCACACAAATAACAGCAACATGAATGTAAATTAAACCTTAAAACTAATTACAAAAGCGAAAAATAAGAGAAGATAAAAAGAAGTAATGTTTATACCAATCGTGGGCATACTGTTATGAGAGTGGATTCAGAAGAAGAGAATTCTATAGGTAAGAAGAGGAAGGAAAAATCTAGGGCTAAACTATAAAGGATTTAATTTCATAACCTCAATCGGATAATTATATTTGCCTTATATCACTCAGCTAATAGACAAAATTGTGTAACAACCTGTAGGGACCATTCTGCAAATACTAAAATATAAATAAGACCTCTTAAGGGACTTAAATATATTCACGAGACACTTACACTATTAACCTTCTAACTAACTTAACCTTCTTTCTAATTTCGTATTAGTCCTTCCCTCTTAAGAGCTTCCTTGTCCTCAAGGAAGGAAACTAGGGAAACGAATCCTCAGAGCTTGATAGTCTTCCCATGTGGCCTGATTAGGTGGAAGTTTGTCCCATTGCACTAACACTTGAGTGACTGCTTTATTCCCTTTCTGCACCATGCACCTATCCAAGATCTTCTAAGGTTGAGGGCACTAGGGGCCAGAAAGGTCAACTACAAGAGGATGGTTGATTGTATCAGGTAAGCTATGGCATAACTTCAGCTGGGAAACATGAAAGGTAGGGTGTAACAACAACTAAGGAGAAAGAGATAACTTGTAAGCAACAGTTCCCACCTTCTCAAGGATTTGATATGGTCCATAGTACCTAGCAGACAACTTAGAAAAATGATGGCCAGCCATAGAAACTTGTCTGTAAGGTTGGACTTTTACATAGACCCAATCCCCTTCTTGATATTATTTGTCAGACCTGTGCTTATTAGCCTGGTCAGTCATTCTTTGTTGTGCCCTTTGCAAATGGTACTTCAACAACTGTAAGTAAGTAAACTTCTATCTACCTCTTCAATAACAGAGTCTCTAGCAGCATAGGGTAAGTGTGGTGAGTCCCTGAATGTCCCCCTACTGGAGTGTCATGCCAGAGTTGAATAATACCCTTTCTTAGATATGGATTAGCTCCCACTACTAACCTTCCCTTGTTTCTTAATTGTTCTTGTATTCAAGTGTATCCTTTTGCTTCCTATTCACCCTCTTTGAGCTTCTGTATCAACTCCTGCAATTCAGGATTCTGGTTCTAGCTTTGTATGATCGAGTTCAATAACTCAATCTTCATAGTTGATAGGGTCATAGAAGTTAATTCTATCATAGGAAGCCTAGACAAAGCATCAACTGCCTTGTTCTCTTTTCCTTTCTTGTACTCAAATGTAAAGTCATACCGCATTAACTTAGTGATCCACTTCAATTGAATCTGAGTATGCAATTTCTATTCTAACAATAGTTTAAGAGCTTTTTGATCTGTCTTTATCACAAAGGGTCTTCCCGTTAAGTATTGTGACCATTTGTTCACAACCATCACTAATGTTAGTAACTCTTTATCATACACAGAGAGTGATTAGTGTTGAGTGGAAAGGCCTTTACTGAGAAAAGCAATGAGCTGCCCTTTCTACATTAATACAACCCCAATTCCCACATTGCAAGCATCAATCTCTACTACAAAGAGCAAGGAAAAATCAGGGAGTGCTAGTACTGGTGCAGTGGTCAACACTTCCTTGAGTCTATTGAAAGCTTCCACTGCCTTGTCTGTCCATTTGAAACTATCTTTCTTGAGAAACTCAGTAAGAGGTTTGCTAACCACTCCATAGTTCCTTATAAATCTCCTATAGTATCCAGCTAGCCCTAAAAGCCCCCTCAATTGCTTGACAGAGGTAGATTCAGGCCAATTCTGTACAACTTCCACATTCCTAGGATCTGTAGCTACTCCTTCTGCTGAAATGTAATGCCCTAACTATTCAACCTTAGTTGCAGCAAATTGTAATAACCCGATCATTCGTTTTGAGTATTTATGCCCCTTTCAACTATTTGAAGTTGAATAGCTTCATAATGTATTATGACGTGTATGAATCATCAGTTTTATTATCAGATGTTTCAGAATATGTTCAGAAGAATGAATTCTATGTTAGAAGCCTTAAGTTGAAAGAGTTGACCAAATTTAACATTTTAGTATTCAACCTCGGATTGGAGTTTTGATGATTCCGTTAGGTCCGGATGGTGATGTTGGACTTGGGCGTATGCCCGAAATTTAATTTGAATATTTCTAGAATGTTTTGACAATGTTTCTTCAAGCATAAGTGGTACCACATAAGCAAATGAGCTCCAAATTCAATTTTTATTGAAGCATTAGATCCGCATTGAAATTACAGAGCCATGACAAAAAGCATCGTCGCATTCGGACATCGTATGAGAGAGTTATGCCCATTTTTGTATCGGAAAAGATTGAGGTTTTTCTGGGACAGAGGCAAATCGCATGTATCAAATGCGATTTATAAGTCTTAGGTGTCAAATGCGACTTGCCTGGACAGATTCTAAAATAGGAGTTTCGACTATTTTTAACACATTTGGATCTATGGAGCTCGGATTGAAGCGATTTACACCATATGGATTGGGTTTCAGATCATTTTGCTTGGAATTGAGGAGATAAGAAGACGTTTAGAGGTTGATACGCGCGGAATGGATTTTTTGTAGTATTGTTTATCTTGATCGGATTTGATTCGGCTTGTTCGAGGTAAGTAACACTTCTAAATATGGTTCTGAGGGTATAAATCCCTGAATTACGTGTATATGATTTTGTTTGGAGGTGACGCACATGCTAGGTGACGGGCGTGTGGGCGTGCACCATAGAAATTGTGACTTAATTGATTATGTGGAGTTGCATAATCAAATAATCATGTCATTATCCACATATCCTCCATGTGTTGGGGGAATTGAGCTGAGACTAATATTAAAGATCATGTTTAGGCTACGCGCCGATATATTTTGGACCCGCAGAGGTCTTATTGCTATTGAATTACTTGTTTAAATTTACAATTTATACTCAGTCACATTTATCATTTGCATATCATATCTCAGTCTCTGTTTCCATTCATTGATACATCACATCATTATGTCGGGCCGATTTTTATGACATTGTGAGCCCGAGAGACTGGTGAGATTATTGACTGAGTGAGACCGAGGGCCAGATTGTAAGTGATATTTATGGGATCGGGTTGCACGCCACAGCATGTGTTTATTTATTTATGCCTGGATCTGGCTTATTATAGCGCTTGGGCTGAAGAAACCCCTCCGCAGTCTGCAACCCCCACAGTGAGCGCAGTTGTATTTACATTTGGGATGGATCTTCCCTAAACATATACATTTGGGCATGGATCTTTCATAAGCATTTAAATTTGGGATGGATCTTTCCTAAGCATTTACATTTGGACATGGATCTTGCCTAAGAATTCACATTAGCGATGGATCTTCCCTAAACATTTACATTTGGGCATGGATCTTGCCTAAGCATTCACATTTGGGATGGATCTTCCCTAAGCATTTACATTTGGGAATGGATCTAGCCTAAGCATTCACATTTGGGATGGATCTTCCCTAAGCATTTACATTTGGGCATGGATCTTCCCTAAGCATTTACATTTGGGATGGAGCTTCCCCAAGAATTTACACATGGGCATGAATCTTGCCTAATTATTTATATTTAGGGATGGATTTTCCCTTGGCTGGATTGGCCTTATATAGTACTGAGTAACTGACTATCGGTTAATCTTTATATTGAGGGATGGATCGTCTGTAGACTGGATTGTCCATATACAATACCGAGTGATTGAGTACTTTGAGAGTGTGAGTTCACGAGACTCCATTGTGGTACATCACATACAACATGTACATTGGCATGCATATATAAAGATGTCACATTCCTCATATCATTCTGAGTTGATGTAATTTACTTGTATTCAGTTTTCGTGTTGAACTTGAAAGTATGCCTATAATTCTGTAATGTTATTTCGATATTGGACTGCACCTATTGAGCTCGTCACTACTTTCAGCCCAAAGGTTAGTCTTGTTACTTATTGAGTATATTTGGTTAGTTATTGCATGCAGATTTTGGATGTTGATGCTATTGTACATGGCTGGAGCTAGCATTGAAGATGTACCTGCGATCCAATCATATCTGCCTCTTGTTTTAGGTAGCTTTAGAATTCTTAAATCTGTTCATGTATATTTCAAATAGATGACATATTTTTATTTCACACTAGCTTTGTAAATTCTAACCTTAGAAGCTTATGATTTGTACTACCAGTCCTTGGGGAGTATATTAGATTTAGTTAAATATTAATTGAATCGGATTATTGCTATTTGGCTTACCCAGCGGGTGAGATTAGGTGTCATCACGGCTAGTTGATTTTGGGTCGTGATAAGTTGGTATCAGAGCTCTAGGTTCATAGGTTCTACAAGTCATGGGCAAGTGTCTAGTAGAGTCTTGTAAATCGGTATGAGGACGTCCATACTTATCTTCGAGAGGCTACAGGGTATTTTAGGATAAACTTCCCATCTTTCTTTCCTTATCGTGCAACATTGATTCAGCTTGAAGCGTACCTCTTTGAATTCATTCCACTCACTCGTACGCGTATGCGAACGCTCGGTATCATCTGTGCATCGACAACTTATGATTCTACGAACGAGGTACGAGATGTGTTTTCTGTGTTTTGGTGATGGGCTAGTCTAGAGGACTTGAGGCCACGGTTAGATCGCAACTTAAGCTCGGTAGTTTTGTTTGTTAGAACTTGTGCGTTTGGACTTATGCGTCCGATAATGTCCCTATGAGTGGAATTTATGGCTCGATGAGTAGTTGAATGACTATGTGATGATTTTGATATGACTGCGGGATGTGTTCAGATGGCTTGAATGTGATTAAAAATGGGCTATTGGGTGCTTGGTGTTTGTCTTGATTTGACATATAGTCTCGAGTATGAATATGTTGAAGGATCGTTCATATTGTTTAATTATGGCTGCGGAAGGGTGTAGAGAGATGCCAATTTGAGGCTAAGCAGGCGGGTTATCACATACGAGGTAATTTACGGATTTGTGATCCTTACAATGTTGTGTGGAGAATTTCTTTTCTACTAGTATGTTCTATGTGTTGAGATTTGAATTTGAAATGGTCAAGGAAGTCGACCTGACCATCACGAGAATGAAGGCGAGCTTAGCAGATGAATTGAGGTACTATACAGGTTGCGTTACATGAGCTTGTGAAGAATTTAGTTGAATCTCACTGCAGTATCATAACGGTAATAGGTATGGGCATTGTGAGTTATTGAATGTCATGATCAGTGGCTTTGAGCCAAATTGGGGAGCCTTCTATTGACGGTTTGATTTCATGGTTATATGTTAAATTTTAGTTTTGGTCTGAGACATACTTGTGGATCAATTATGACTGTAGAGGTTGAGATCGAGGATGACTCGAGCAAGGAAATTCCTGAATACGGGTTACATTGCACTTTATGAAAATATGAAAATCATGGAATGATTAAGGTGTTATTTTGAAGGATGTGATACGCACGAAGTATGAATTTGATTGGTGGTGTTAAGGTAGGCTTACTTCTTTGGGTGTTATTGTGCTAATGAGGCATGTGTCTTTCAGCCCGTTTGGGCGATGCAATTTAGATTTGAGCAAAGTGGGTGACTCTCGAGAAGGTTTTAATTGGTTCGAGATTTATATATAGCAATTGAGAATTTTTTTGAACTTGTGTATGGATAGAATCTGAGATTTGCATTTGATGGTGCCGGGACTTGTGGTAATTCTGTATGACTATGGATTCTACATTCCAGAATAAGAAAGGTAAAAGAATAATTTTAAGTTCACATAAGGTATTTTCAGAGTGGATGTCTCATTTGTGGTATTTGTGGGGGTAATTATGATGTGGTGAGGCTCTACAAATGTTTTGGTGGCAATATTCTTGGGTTTGGTGCCCTGTGTGGCTTGGTCGAGTTATAAGAATTCAGTTATGATATCTTGGTTATGTGCAAACGATTTCAAAGTATTTTCGATGGTTTCTACCACGGATTGAGTTGGATATTTCCTACTGATGTGAGGATCATGTGAAAGGTTCCTAGCCAATTGGTTATGTAGTGTGCTTGTGACTTAAAGTTGGTAATGAGATTCTCGTGTTTTCATGTAATGGCCTAATAGAGGCGGCGCGTGGAGTGAGATTGAGATTTGCATGTATAAGGTGACAGTCCGATTTTGAAGGGATGGTCATGAATTCTTAGACAACATGAGCGGTTTCAAATGACTAGATGAATATTATTACTACTTGGTATTGCATGAGAAGGGTGTGCATTTCAGAAGGGGCATGGTGTTGACTTACGGATGTTTCATTAATACTGCGGTACTCATCTGGTTGATAGATTGCTAGTATTCAATTTTTTGTTATGTGGCACGAAAGAATTATAAAAGTATTCCTCGTGGGATGTTCGTGCATGAAAGATGTGTTAGTCATTCGAGTGCGGGAGTTGGGACCAGTTACGGTGATTCATGTGTTCTATGATTTTGGAGACTGGGAGTTCTTAGAAATATATTGTTTCAAGGTTGCGGCCTGTTTGAGGTGAGTATTTTATTTAAACTCAGTGGAGGCACTAGTTGTGTTAATTATTTGTGATAGCTATGGGTTGAAAATAGTAGAAATGTGAGGTCTGAGCCCATGTGCGGGCATCAGGGCAAGTATTCATACTCGGAAGAATTCTTAGTCTATGATATGCCTAGAGTTGATTGTTAAGTATAAAGTTATAACGTTTCTCGTATTCGTACCTTTGTTGAGAACTATCTGGGCTATACTTGAGGTTACACTGAGGCTAATTCCCTGAATAAAGTTGGTAGTTACTATTTATGCGTTTAACTTGCCGATTTGAGTTATGATAGCACATTTTGCACTTGCCTACTCTATAGCGTGTTATTTATACCAGTCCAGGAGCATAAGAGTCTTATTTCAATTATCATATACATGTGTACTTGTTTGATTTCAACTATATTATATTCTTGGATTGGAGGCTTGTGACCATGCCCGACTAATTATGTTATTGGCACGTGAGTTGTCCGTGCGGTTCCAGATATTAATACTATAGTACATGAGTTGTCCATATGGTTGATGTTAATATGAGCTCTAGGAGAGCTGGTTACCATTATTAGATTCATGTGTCTTGAATGATGAGCTCAAAGTATTGCGGTTTTGGTGGTGCTTGTTGAACTTGCGAAACGGTTCTCTTCTTTGAGACATTTTCCATTTTTGGGTGCACAAATTGCGCAGTTTGTGGCTTACGTTATATTGGTGTGGCGTGTCTGTGGAATAGTTGTGTTCGATAATATATGGTGATTGGACCTAGAATGGGTACTATCAGGTTTGATTACGGTGTGTTTAGGAGAATAAATTATAATTTGGCTTAAATAATTGGCTATGGTACTTGTTAAACGAAGGAAGCTCCATGACCTGTTGATCTGGTGAGTGGTTGTGCGTTTTTGCATGTTTCTTTCATTATCAGTAGTGTACGAAGGTTTTAGAATGAGGTTCTATTGAATGTGGGGGTTTTATACTAGTACTTGGTTGGTTTTGAGTAGTTACTGTGACCGAGCATGGTGCTGCGAGTATGCGAGTTGTGTGGTATGTTATGCGATTACGTCTTGGGTTATGATTATGGCTTGGCCCATCTTGTTGAGACTTATACAATGTGTAGATATGAGATTCGTATCTTGTAGAAAATTATGGATGTTGAAAATTGGATTCTATGTTTTTTTTTTCGGACTAGGGTTAAAGTAATGGTTTTCAATTAGGTTGTGTTATCAGGCCTATATGGAATAGAGTGATGTGGGATCACCCCGGGTATGTGCGTGGTAAGGTGGAACAATGATTTGGAGATTTAGAAACAACTCTTGGCACGTTCGAGGACGAACGTATGTTTAAGTAGGGGAGAATGTAATGACCCGACCGATCGTTCTGAGCATTTATTCCCCTTTCAACTATTTGAAGTCTTGAATAGCGTTAAATGATGTATTATGACGTGTATGAATCGTCGGTTTTGTTTTCAGGTGTTTTGGACTATGTTCGGAAGAATGCATTCCATGTTGGAAGCCTTAAGTTGAAAGAGTTGACCAAATTGACTTTTTCGTATTTGACATCGGATTGGAGTTTTGATGATTCCGTTAGGTTCGGATGGTGATTTTGAACTTGGGCGTATACTCTGAATTTAATTTGGATATTTCTAGAATGTTTCGACATCGTTTCTTCAAGCATAAGTGGTACCACATTAAGCAAATGAGCTCCAAATTCAGTTTTGATTGAAGCATTAGATCCGTATTGAAACTACAGAGTCATAACAAAAAGAATCATCGAATTCAAACATCGTATGAGAGAGTTATGCCTATTTTCGTGTCGGGAAAGATTATTGTTTTTCTGGGCAGAGGCAAATGCAGGTATCAAATGCGATTTATAAGTCTCAGGTGTCAAATGCGACTTGCCTGGACAAATTCTAAAACGGGGGTTTCAGCTATTTTTAACACATTTGGATCTATGGAGCTCGGATTGAAGCGATTTTCACCATATGGATTGGGTTTCAGATTGTTTTGCTTGGAATTGAGGAGATAGGAAGGCGTTCGGAGGTTGATATGCGCGGAATGGATTTTTCAGAGTATTGTTTAGCTTGCTCAGATTTGATTCGGCTTGTTCAAGGTAAGTAACACTTCTAAACTTGGTTATAAGGGTATAGATCCCTGAATTACGTGTTATATGATTTGTTTGGAGGTGATGCACATGCTAGATGACGGGTGTGTGGGCGTGCACCATAGAAATTGTGACTTAATTGATTCTATGGAGTTTCATAATCAAATAATCATGTCATTAACCACATATCCTCCACATGTTAGAAGCATTGAGCCGAGACTCATGTTAAAGATCATGTTTAGGCTACGTGCCAATATTTTTGGGACCTGTGAGAAAGCACGGGAGAAAATATGTTATTGATATTAGATGTTCAATTCAATACAAGAGGTCCTTATTTATAGTTATACTATATAAGGACATACTACTCCTATTCCAATATGGAACAAGACTACACTATATACATAGCTGTAAACTAACACTACTCCTCAAGCCGGTGTATACAAATCATATGTATCGAGCTTGTTACATATATAACCAATACGAGGACTAGTGAGAGACTTGGTAAAAATATCTGCAAGTTGATCATTTGACCTCACAAACTTTGTAGAAATCTCTCCTGAAAGTATCTTTTCTCTGACGAAGTGACAATCAATCTCAATGTGTTTAGTTCTCTCATGGAACACCAGATTTGATGCAATATGAAGGGAAGCTTGATTATCGCACATAAGTTCCATCCGACTGATTCCACTAAATTTCAACTCCTTGAGCAATTGTTTGGTCCAGACTAGCTCACATGTTACCATAGCCATTTCTCGATATTCTTCTTCTGCACTAGACCGAGCAACTATATTCTGTTTCTTGCTCTTCCAGGATACCAAATTGCCTCCTACTAAAACATGATATCCAGATGTAGAACGTCTATCAGAATGTGATCCTACCCAATCAGCATCTGAGTATCCAACAATCTGCTTATGACCTCGATCCTCAAACAGTAACCCTTTGCATGGAGCCGATTCTATATACCGAATAATACGGACAATTGCATCTCAATGACTATCATAGAGAGAATTCATAAACTGGCTTACAACACTCACATGATAAGAAATGTCGGGTCTAGTCATTGTGAGATAATTTGATTTTCCAACCAGCCGCCTATAGCTTGCAGGATCGCTAAGCGGCTCCCCCTGTCTTGGCAAAAGTTTAGAATTCGGATCCATCAGAGTGTCAACAGGTCTGCAACCTATCATCCCTGTCTCCTCAAGAATGTCTAAAGCATATTTTCTTTGAGAAATAACAATACCTAAGATAGACTGGGCAACCTCAATTCCTAGAAAGTACTTCAATCTGCCTAGATCCTTAGTTTGGAAGTGCTGGAAGAGATGCTGCTTCAGATTGGTAATACCATCCTGATCATTGCCACTAATAATAATATCATCAACATAGACTACCAGATAAATATAGAGACTTGAAGCAGAATGCCGATAAAATACAGAATGATCAGCTTCACTAAGAGTCATGCCAAACTCCTGGATAACCGTGCTGAACTTATCAAACCAGGCTCGAGGAGACTGCTTTAGACCATAAAGTGACCGACGCAAGTGACATACAAGGCCACGAGACCCCCCCTGAGCAATAAAACTAGGTGGTTGCTCCATATAAACCTCATCCTCAAGATCACCGTGAAGAAAGGCATTCTTAATGTCCATCTGATAAAGGGGCCAATAACGAACCGCAACCATGGATAGAAAAAGGCGGACTGAAGACACTTTAGCCATGGGAGAGAAGGTATCACTGTAATAGAGCCCAAATATCTGAGTATATCCTTTGGCAACAATACGGGCCTTAAGTTGATCAATCTGGCCATCGGGACCAACTTTGACTACATAAACCCAACGAAAACCAACAGTAGATTTACCTGAGGGAAGAGGAACAAGCTCCCAAGTACCACTTGTATGTAAAGCAAACATCTCGTCACTCATAGCATGTCACCATCCTGGATGAGACAACGCTTCACCTGTAGACTTAGGGATGGAAACCAAGGACAAAGAAGATATAAAAGCATAATAGGGAGATGATAGATGATGATAACTCAAACCGACATAATGAGGATTAGGGTTAAGGGCGGTTCGTATACCTTTATGAAATGCAATCGGTGTACTATGAGTAGGGTCCGCAGTAGGAGCATGGTCAGGTGCAGGACAAGAACCAATTGGGCCTGATGTAGGGCGCAGACGATGATGATAAGTCAAGAGTGGTGTTCCTGTGGCTGGGGAACTAGGAGGAACAATACTAGACTCCTCAATGGTTGGTATGGGTGAAACCTCTATGGTCGAAGGTGGAGGAGGAGCTATAGTAAACTCCTCAAAGGTCGATATAGGTAAGACCTCAGATATATCATAGTGGTCAGCAGAAGTAAAGAAAGGTTTAGACTCAAAAAATGTGACGTCAGCTGACATAAGGTACCTACGAAGATCTGGAGAATAACAACGATATCCCTTATGAACATGAGAATAACCAAGGAAGACATACTTGAGAGCACGAGGAGCTAACTTATCTTTCCCAGGGGCTAAGTTATGAACAAAAGACGTGCTCCCAAAAACACGGGGTGGAAGAGAGTATAAGGGTGACTGGGGAAACAATACTGAATGCAGAATCTGATCTTTGATGGGAGATAAAGGCATCCGATTAATCAAATAACAAGCTGTGAGAACGGCATTGCCCTAAAAACACAACGGAACACGAGATTCAATTAGAAGTGTGCGAGCAGTCTCAATAAGGTGCCTATTCTTTCTCTCAGCAACCCTATTTTGCTGAGGGGTATAAGGACAAGATGTATGATGAATAATTCCTTGAGAAGTCATAAACTGCTGAAACTAAGAAGATAAATATTCTAAGGCATTATCACTACGAAAAATGCGAATAGAAACACCAAATTGGTTTTTGATTGCAGCACAATAACTCTGGCATATAGAAAATAACTCAGTATGATCTTTCATTAAGAAAAGACAAGTACATCTTGAATAATCATCAATGAAACTAACAAAATAACAAAATTCCAAGGTTGAACTGACTCTACTAGGACCCCATATATCAGAATGAACTAAGGAGAAGACAGACTCTGCATGACTCTCAACACTGCACGAAAAGGAGGCTCAGGTATGTTTCCCAAACTGACACGACTCAAAATCTAATGTAGACAAACTAGATAAACTAGGCACCATCTTCTGAAGTTTGGATAAATTCGGATGTCCTAAACGTCTGTGGATTAGATCTGGAGGATCTGTAACTAGACATGTTTTGGAAGGACTGAGTGAGTTAAGGTAGTAAAGGCCTTCTGATTCACATCCTGTACCAATTGTCTGTCCCGTACTACGGTCCTGCATATTAAAAGAATCGTCAAAAAATATATACCACAATGGAGGGCACGAGTCAAATGACTAACAGATGCAAGACTAAAAGGACAGCCAGGGACATAAAGAACAAAACCTAGGGTGATAGAAGACAAGGGATTAGCTTGTCCAACTCCTTTTGCCTTCGTTTGACATATATTGGCTAAAGTAACAGTGGGAAGAGATTGTGAATATACAATATTTGACAAAAGTGATATATTACCAGAGATGTGATCAGAAGCGCCTGAGTCCATGACCCATGGGCCAAGAGTACTAGATTGGGAAACACAAGCAAAAGAATTACCAGTAACAGAAGTATTGGTCTGAGCAACTGAGGCTACTTGTGGAGATGTCTGCTTACTTGCTCGATACTGAAAGAGCTCATTATATTCTTCTTTAGATAAAGAAAATTCTTGATTACCTGTAGTCTTGGTCTGAGCAATAAAAGCATTTTTGGGTGGACGACCATGTAAGGAATAGCACATTTCACGAGTGTGTCCAAGTTTGTGACAATAAGAACACTTGGGTCTAGATCTTCCAAAACGACCTCCTCCTCATCTATGCTCCATAGTTTAAGATGCCCGAACATCCACTGTCTGGGATGTAAGAACAGAGGAATCAAGTATCTGTTATGAGATAACTGGGTGACTTGGTGCTGCAACAAGGCGGAGTAATCGAGAGAATAATTCATCAACTGTCGGGACAGTCGGACTAGCCAAAATCTAGTCGCGTACTGAATCAAGATCATTAAGAAGTCTAGCGAGGGTAAGAATGAGAAACATCTTCTGTCGCTGCTCTTGTTGTTTTTCAACACTAGCAGAAACTGACATCAACTTCTCAAATTCCTCCATGACTGCCTGTACTTGACCCAAGTAAGTAGACATATCTAATTCCTGCTTCTTTAAGTTTGTCATCCGCGATATCACATCATAGAAGCGAGATATGTCATTAGTGTATAAGGTGTGTGCCTTTGCCCAAACCAAATAATATGTCTAGAATGGACGAAACAAGGGCATCAACTTGGAATCAATAGATCGCCTCAAGATTCTACATAATTGAGCATCGATCTTTGCCCAAAGTGCTATTGCCTTTTCATCTCCTTCGCTAGACTGTTTGATTAGATGATCTGGAACACCTTGGCCTCTACACCACAACTCGATAGATGAAGCCCAAGCTAAGTAGTTTGAACCTCCCATTAAAGGTTCCGAGTTAATAGTAGCACTAGAGCTTCCAGAACTCATGTTTCTAGATCTAAAAGCATCAAATCCCAAAGATATAGTTGCAAATTATTACCAAATAAGAGAAAGAATTAACTGTAATCCACTGAAACAGAGTAAGGGAACATAGAAACAAAATAAGGAAATATTATAGCTGCCAGAATCTTATTGTAGCTGCCAGAAAAAACTCAAATGGTCGGAATGAAATGAAAACAGTAGGGGTAGGATCGGAATTACCAGGCGACCCAACTGTTCTAAAGGAAGTTTTTCAAAACATGGTCGGAAGTGGTCGTACACGCCGACATGTGAGCTCACGCATGTGAGCTTCTGGTGGCGCATGGAGGCACGTGAGGAGGCTGGTGCCGGAGATTTTCACTGGGGTTTGGTCGCCGGACAGTGAAGACTCTTGTGGTAGTGTTGAATTTTGCACAACACTAATGAAGACGAAGCAGACGCAAAACAACCTTAAAAAGAGTCACCTGGAAAAGACTTTCGCTGACTGATTTCTCTTCCCGGAATCGCTGGAATTTATGCACATCGATAAATCTTCACCAACACGAACAAAAAGTGATTTGCTTACGGACAACCTTCTAAGTCGCCAGAAAATTGCACGTCCAAGAGGTCTTTCTTCCCGGAAGTCGCTGGAATGATGCATAACGACGGGTTTCTCACTAATGCTATGATACCATGTGAGAAAGCATGGGAGAAAATATGTTATTGATATTAGATGTTCAATACAATACAAGAGGTCCTTATTTATAGCTATACTATACAAGGACATACTACTCCTATTCCAATGTGGGACAAGACTACATTATGTACATATTTGTAAACTAATAGGACCCGCATAGGTATTATTGCTTTTGAATTACTGGTTTAAATTTACAATTTTATACTCAGTCACATCTGTCATTTGCATATCATATCTTAGTCTCCCTTGCTATTCATTGATACATCACATTATCATGCGGGGCGATTTTCATGACATTGTAAGCCCGATAGACTGGAGAGATTATTGATTGAGTGAGTTGAGGGCCAGATTTGGAATGATATTTATGGGATCAGGTTGCACGCCGCAAAATATTTTTATTTATTTATGCATGGGTCTGGCTTATTATAGCGCTGGGGCTTAAGGAGCCCCTCCGGAGTCTGCACCCCCTACAGTGAGCGCAATTACATTTACGTTTGGGATGGATCTTCCCTAAGCATTTACATTTGGGCATGGATCTTGACTAAGCATTCACATTTGGGATGGATCTTCCCTAAGCATTTACATTTGGGCATGGATCTTGCCTAAGAATTTACATTAGGGATGGATCTTCCCTAAGCATTAACATTTGGGCATGGATATTGCCTAAGCATTCACACTTGGGATGGATCTTCCCCAAGCACTTACATTTGGGCATGGATCTTGACTAAGCATTTACATTTGGGATGGATCTTCCCTAAGAATTTACATTAGGGCATGGATGTTGCCTAATTTTTATATTGAGGGATGAATTTTTTATGGGCTGGATTGGCCCTCTATAATACTGAGTTACTGAGTGTCAGTTGATCTTTATATTGAGGGATGGATCTTTCCTGGGCTGGATTGGCCATATATATTACTGAGTGACTGAGTACTCTGAGAGTGTGAGTTCACTAGACTCCATTGTAGTGCATCACATACAGCATGTACATTGGCATGTATATATAGAGCTGTCACATTCTTCGTATCACTTTGAGTTGATATATTTTACTTGTATTGAGTTTACCTGCTGAACTTGAAAGCATGCCTAGAATTTTGTACTGTTATTTCTATATTGGAATGCACCTGTTGAGATTGTCACTACTTCCAACCCAAAGGTTAGTCTTGTTACTTATTGAGTACATTGGGTCGGTTGTACTCATACTACACTTCTGCACCTTATGTGTCGATTTTGGATGTCGATGCTGCTGTACATGGCAGGAGTTAGTATTGAAGATGTACCTGCGATCCAGTCACGGTTGCCTTTTGTTGTAGGCATCTTTAGAATTTTTAAATCTATTCATATATATTTCAAACAGATAACGTATTTTTATTTCACACCAGCTTCGTAAATTCTAATCTTAGAAGCTCATGATTTCTACTACCAGTCCTTGGGGAGTATATTAGAGACAGTTAAATATTAATTGAATCAGATTGTTTCTATTTGGCTTACACAACGGGTGAGGTTAGGTGCCATCACTGCTAGTTGGATTTTGGGCTGTGACACAAATACACACTTACTCTTTTTTGCTAAGAACGAATTCTGATCAAGTAATTCAAAAGTGACTCTGAGGTGATGCAAGTGATCCTCCAAACTCTTGCTATACACTAAAATGTCATCAAATAACACTAGGATAAACCTCCTAAGATGTTCTTGAAATATGTGGTTCATCAAGCCTTGAAACCTAGAGGGTGCATTAGTTAGCCCAAAGGGCATGACCAAATATTCATAGTGCCCAGAGTATGTCTTTAAAGGTTGTCTTAGGAATGTGAGAAGATGCTATCCTAATTTGGTAGTGCCTTGCCCTCAGATCTATTTTGGAGTAGACTTGAGAGCCCCCCAATTCATCTAACAACTCTTCTATAACAGGGATGGGAAACTTGTCTTTTATTGTCACTTTATTCCAAGCCCTATAATCAACACATACCCTCTATGAGCCATCTTTTTTCCCTACTAGCACCACTGGAGAAGCATAGGGACTTAAGCTGTATTGAATAATCCCTCAGTTTATCATCTCTTGAACCATCTGTTCTATGACATCTTTTTGGATATGTGAGTATCTATAGGGTCTAAAGTTAACAGGAGGACTGCCTTCCATCACAGGAATGTGATGATCAAACACACCTCTTGAAGGAGGTAATGCTTTTAGTTCTCCAAAGATCCCCTCAAATTCTTCAAGCAACTCCTAAACTGGTACATGTCCCTTTTCTTATTTCTCAGTTAGCTCCAGAGGTTCTGTTTCTGCACTCCTCACTTGAACCATGAAGAACTGTGAGGTTTCTACTATCATTTTGTTTAGTGACTTAGCATCAACAGTTTTGAATCTTGGTTAAATGCCCTGTAGTGTGAGCAGTTTCCCTTGATACTCAAATTCCATCTGTAACCTTCTAAAGTTAAATTTGATATCTTCCAAAGGACACGACCATTGTATTCCCAAAACTATATCACTCTTGCCAATAGGGAACATTAGAAAATCATTATGAAATACTGCACCTTGCATCAACCATTTAATTCCCTTGCACATCTTGTCGGTTGGGACCTCTCTCCCATTAGCCACATGTACTATCTGTGGTCTAATCTTGGTGATTTCACAACCTAACCTCACAATAGCTTCCTCGTCAATGAAATTGTGGGTTAATCCACAATCAATGAATACTTCAAGAGGCTTTTGTTCTGTAAAACCTCTAAGCCTCAGATTTTTGAACCTCATTGTACCATTGATTGCTTGTAAGGATATAGCCCAGTTCTCCAATTCTTCTGCTAGCACCTCCTCCTCTTCTTCCTCATAATGTGCTTCCATTGTCTCCTTGATAAGTTGGTATTTTACCCACTTATCTCTTCTTGATACTTAGGCTTTTGTATGATTTTGTTGAGAAACTAAGGTATTTATTGAGGTTTATTGGCATATTTCAGGTATCAAGTGATTTAGAAGTGATGGTGAAGAAACCAAGTGAAAACGAGTCAAAAAGAAGCTAAAATGGACAAAGGAGATCTGCCCAGTGAGCTACCCTTCGCGAACGCGAAGGGTTAGATGCGAACGCGAAGCATCAAGACAACAAGCCTTCGCGAACGCGAGATGCTGTACGTGAATGCGATGAAGGAGGAAGCCAACCTTCGCGAACGCAAAGGTATAATCGCGAACGCAAAGGTATAATCGCGAACGCGATGAAGCAGGAGACAAACCTTCGCAAACGCGAAGGAGATATCGCGAACGCGAAAGAAGCAGAAATCAAACCTTCACGAACGCGAAGTATTGTTCGCGAACGCGAAGAAGAAACTGGGCGAAAAAACTGAGCAGTTCTGGAATTTCACGATTTTGACAACAAACCATTTTAGTACACGACCTAGCTCATTTATCGGAATCATATCATATCTTGGAGGATCTTTGGCTTATTTTCAGTCAATATACTAGAGAGAACAAGTCTTGGAAGATAGGGTTCTTGCACACACACTTGGGTCTTGAAGATTTGAAGCTTTTGGTTGAGAATTTCTTATTCCTTTATGCTTATTTCTTCATTTCCTTGTTTTGTATTGTATATCTAAGTGTGTAGTATTTATTTCCAACAGTTGAATCTTGTTTATGGAAATACTCATATTTAAAGTGTGGATTAAATACCTTATTGTGCTTGTGTATTGGGCGATTTTTATTAATTATGAAGCGAGTTGTTGTTTCTTTAATTATTCTTATTCTTGAATATTTCCAAAGGGATTAGCTAACCCTAGGACTCGCCTATTTACTTCGGATAAATTTTGGAAAAAATAGTTCGGGTTGGGAAAGATTAATTAACAAGAACTTGAGGCGTTAACCCTCACTTTATAGATTCTACCTAAGGATAGGAATGAACTACTTGTAGCCATATTTGGGTGTGCTTAATCTCTTAATTGTTTTAGGGATAATTCAATTAGGAAGTCTTGTTAGTCTTCGAGAGAAGCTAATACAGAATTATTATTCGAGGCTAATAAATAATAAACTCATTCTTATTTATAAAATTGTGAAATATATTGGATCGTTACTTGAGTGTAAATCCCGATGCACCCCTTGCTTGTAGCCATTGATCATTTTACTTGCTTTCTAGGTTAGTTTATATTTTCGCATTTAGCTATAATATTTTCTCAACAACCATTCTAAGTGTTTGGCATTGCATAATAAGTGATAATTCTCTTACATTCCTAATCGCCTATATATTGTTCTCTGTGGGATTCGACCCCGACTCATAGTTGGGTAAATTATATTGCATGCGACCGTGTCCATTTAATTTTTAGTAGTGGATTTGGACGTCATCACTCCTATCCTTCCTATATTTATTCTTCAACTCTATCAAGTTCCAGTGAGAATAACTGTCTCTTTGCCTTGCACTTGTGACCGGGTACAAACTTATCATCATAGAAAAAACATAGGCCATGGGCCCTCTTTTCATCCATTTCTGTTGGTCTTCTTCTTCTACTAGTGTCCATCTTAGCAGTGATAGGTCTCCTAGTAGTACCTGCATTTCCCTTCTGTAGATTATTCTGAGTGTATCCCATGCCCATAAATGACTTGCTCAAATGATTTCCTGAAGAAGTACCTCTTATAGCCTTGCGTTGTGCAGCAAAATTAGATTTTTGCAACCTTGCTAGATAGTAGTCTTTGGGTAGAGTGCATGGATTTCCAACTTTTACTGCATTGCTTAGTTCAGGCTTGAGGTTGTTCAAGAAAATACTAATGGCATTGCCCCCAACTATATGCGAGTTAGAACTAGGGGGTATAACAGGTACAGAACTTTGCAATGAAACAGTACCTCTCAATGGAACAGTACCTGGTGAAGGAACACTAGTTGAGGGATTCTGTTGATGTGTATTAACAAAGCTATGAGCATTCAGAGGAAGAGGAGATGGAATCGTCAGCTCCCCAATCACTACTGGAGTACTTGAAGGAGAATACAGTTCACTGCCACTAGTAGTGGGGTCTTTGTCGCTTTCCGACCTTTTTCCCCCATTAACAACCTCTTGCAGCTCATGCAGAGCCAGATCCTGAGTCTTGAGGACTTGTTCCTGCTTTGCCTCGAATTGTTCTTGCCTACGATTAAATTGGGTCATCTCTACGGACATTTTGTGAAGAACATCCATCACTTCCGACATCTCTGCAGCCATGGATTCCACAGAGCCAAGAGCTTGCTCTGATACCACTGTTACAAGAGTGGATTCAAAAGAAGAGAATTCTATAGCTAAGAAGAGGAAGAGAAAAGCTAGGGCTAAACTACAAAGGATTTAATTTTACAACCTCAATCGGATAATTACATTTGCCTTATATCACTCGGCTAACAGACAAAGCTATGTAACAACCTATAGGGACCATTATGCAAATACTAAAATATAAATAAGACCTCTTAAGGGACTTAAATGTATTCATGAGACACTTATACTATTAACCTTCTAACTAACTTAACCTTATTTATAATTTCGTATCACATACGATGCCAATTCAAGTAGCAATGAGATGCCAACAATATCGAGCATCGAAAAATCGGTCTCGGTATCGTGCCAGCATGAAAAGCTCGCTCAAGTCATATCTAGGCAAGAGGGGGAAAAGGAAAAAGAAAAATGAGAAGAAAAGGAAGAGTGAGCAGTGGTAGTAGCGGCATCGGGAGGTGGTCGCCGGAATTCAGCCAGAGTTTTGGGTGGAGACCAAGGGGAAATGGTAGGCATTGTGGAGCTCTATCCATTCATGTATGTGTTGTAGGGTGGTGGTGGCCGTAGCTTCATGAATTTGGGCAAAAAGGTGGCGGCTAGGGTTTCCTAGATCTAATATTTGTGGAGTTTGAGAGGGTTTTGAAGGGTTTGGTTTGAAGATATGGAAAGAGGAGGTATTGGAGATTACATGGTGAATTTTTGAGGGTGTTTAGACTAACCACCGTGCTGGCGGACGGTGGCAAAGACTGCGGATGAGAGAGAGAGAGAGAGTGAAGAGGGAGCTAGGCTTTGGTTATGGAGTGAAATGGGAGGATTTTTAGATTTTTGGAGCTTTTAAATTTGGAATGGGAAATGGATCTAAGCCATTGGATCAAGAAGGATGGAGGGATGAGATTGGTTCTTGGTTTCACTTAATAAAATGGCATAGTTTAATAATGAAACTACGTCGTTTTGGACTAGGTCTTGGCAGGCCATTTGTTGGACCGGGTATGGCCGAATTGGGCTCAATTTTTGTACCAATTTTGGCTCAATTTTAATTAAAATACACTAGCCCATTCCCTTTTCCATCTAATGAAATTATAGTCTTATTTATTCCTAAAGAAAATGTACAAGTAGAAAAAAAAATGTTTTTGGTATATATAATTTAAAGATGCAAACAAAAATATACAAATAAAAGGTAGAAAATATTTTTGGTACTTTTTAGTTATGGAATTCACACAAAAATGCACAAATAAGTTCAAAGAAAATAACTAAAATAGCTAAAACCATGCAAAAGTTAATTTTTGTCGGAGAATTAAAGCGTGTAAAAATTAGGTATTCAGAGCTGCCACTCTTTGCTCGAGAACATAAAAAGTTTTCGTGCAAAGAAAAGTGAATGTCATGGCTAATTTTTGCACACATAATACTCCGATGAAAGCATTTTTGAAAAAAAGGTGACGAACCTTGCTTCCGAGGTTGCCTACATATCCTTGGCTATAAAGGAATCAGGTTAGTATAGTTCTTGGAAAATTTGGTAGCTGGGGCTACTAGACACTGGAGTTAAGACTGCTTCTGTTGTTGTTGTTGTTGTTGTTGTTGCTGTTACTGTTATTGTTACTTGCTGCTTACATCAAAAGGAAAAGAGAGAGAACTACATATTTCTGCAAACTAAGAGTTACAAAATTCCTATCTATATGCCTTATGGAGTCAAATCTTGATTCCTGCTCTCTTGTGTTGACCTTAGATTGGATCTTGATGCTCTTTGAAGAAAAGATTATGACTCAATCTCAGTTGCTTCCTTTCCTGATCCGAAATTGAAAAGATGAATCTTGAGAAGGTGGGTTGCTGACACATTGTCAAAGTTAACTCCAATTATCTTGTGATCGAAAGACTTCCTTCTTCTGATGATAACTGAAATTGAAAGCTTTAATCGTCACAACATGTGCTCTATGGCGAGGCCTACAAAGCCATCAAACACGAACAAAACGAACAAAATTTTCAGCCCTAATTTGGAACTGAAAAGTTTTTGTGAGTTATTGGGTAAAGCTGCAGATCAACTCATTTTATTTGAAAGATGCAAAAATGATACTGATGACTCCGAATCAAATGTGCTTCTCTTAGGAGTAGAATTGATGAAACTTAAACAAGGAGGTGCATCTCCCATGGGTAGTGTTGGAAAGACTGCGAGATTGAAGGACTCGAACTAGGAATTGCATCTCCTGGGATTAATGATTCATATTAGGAAGTATGTCTCTTATTAGAAGGAATAGAGATGACTCAAAGCTAAGAAATGTGTCTCCTATGAGTGAGGTTGAAGGACTTGGACTAGGAAGTTCTTTTCCTAAGATTGATCGTTTAGATTTGTAAGAGCGTCTCCTGTTGGAATAACTCAAACTAGGAAGTGCATCTCCTAGGATTGGTGGTTTAGATTAGGAAGTGTGTCTCATATTGGAATGACTCAAACTAGGAAGTGCGTATCCTATGATTGAGGTTGAAAGGCTTGGACTAGGAAGTGCGTCTCCTAGGATTGATGGTTCAAATTAGAAAGTGTGTCTCCTATAGGAATAACTCAAACTAGGAAGTACGTCTCCTATTGGAATAAATCAAACTAGGAAATGCGTCTCCTATTAATGAGGTTGAAAGGCTTGGACTAGGAAGTCCGTTTCCTAGTATTAATGATTCAGATTAGGAAGTGCGTCTCCTATTGGAATGGCTCAAGCAAGGAAGTGCGCCTCCTACAAATGAGGTTGAAAGGTTTGGACTAGGAAGTGCGTCTCCTAGGATTAATGGTTCAAATTAGGAAGTGTGTCTCCTATTGGAATGGCTCAAACTAGGAAGTGCGTCTCCTATGAATGCGGTTGAAAGGTTTGGACTAGGAAGTGCGTCTCCTATGATTAATGGTTCATATTAGGAAGTGCGTCTCCTATTGGAATGACTCAAACTACAAATTGTGTCTCCTACGAGTGAGGTTGAAGGGCTTGGACTAGGAAGTGCGTCTCCTAGGATTGATTGTTCAAATTAGGAAGTGCGTCTCCTATTGGAATGGCTCAAACTAGGACGTGCGTCTCCTACGAATAAGGTTGAAAGGTTTGGACTAGGAAGTGCGTCTCCTAGGATTAATGCTTCATATTAGGAAGTGCGTCTCCTACGAATGAGGTTGAAAGGTTTGGACTAGGAAGTGCATCTCCTAGGATTAACGGTTCATATTAGGAAGTGCGTCTCATATTGGAATGACTCATATTATAAAGTGTGTCTCCTACGAGTGAGGTTGAAGGGCTTGGACTAGGAAGTGCGTCTCCTAGGATTGATGGTTTAGATTAGGAAGTGCGTCTCCTATTGGAATGGCTCAAACTAGGAAGTGTGTCTTCTACAAATGAGGTTGAAAATTTTGGACTAGGAAGTACGTCTCCTAGGATTAATGGTTCATATTAGGAAGTGTGTCTCTTATTGGAATGGCTCAAACTAGAAAGTGCATCTCCTACTAATGAGGTTGAAAGGTTTGGACTAGGAAGTGCGTCTCCTAGGATTAATACTTCAGATTAGGAATGAGGTTGAAACACTCGGACTAGAAGTGCGTCTCCTAGGATTGGTGGTTTAGATTAGGAAGTGCGTCTCCTATTGGAATGACTCAAACTAGGAAGTGTGTCTCCTACGAGTGAGGTTGAATAAATGAGAGGGAATGTAACTAGTGGTTGGTGCCTTGTATTGGTGGGCGGGAATGTAACCAGGGTTGGCGCCATGTATCACTGAGATAGAATATAACCAGGGATTAGCACCTTGTATCGCAGAGAGAATGTAACCAAGGGCTGGCACCTTGTATCACTTAGAGAGAAGGTAATCAGGGTATAGGATACCTTGTATTAAAGTGGAATCTCACTAAGGATTAGTGTACCTTATGTTGGAAAATACAACTAGGGATTGATGTACCCTATACTAAACATGCGACTAGGGAGTGGTATGCCTTATGGCAAAATGGGACCTCAACTAAGGAATGATGTACCTTATGTTGGAAAATGTAGTGGCTGATGATGTGATTATAGGCATATCTAGAAAGAAAAAGCAGAGACTTTGAAGAATTTACCTTTGGTGACATTCATCCTTTGAGAACTTCATTTCTACACTACTTTGTTTCCTTCTTCAAACAAAGAAACATTTTTGAGTTTTTAAAGTGATGGTCAGTTTATGGCCATGATGCCCTGAGAAGCCTGAATTCGCGGCCACCTTCTGAAGAAGAATTAATTCTTTCAGCACGATACCGAGTTTCTCGGATATTCTGTATTGCTTTCTGGAGACCTTGGCTTTCCATCGTTGCCCCCGACTATTTTGTACCCGGATGTCACATACCCTTTGGCAATTTTTTTTAAAAAAAATCAAACTTGATTATCTTGCGCTTGGTATCAGTTTGTGTCTGTGGTGTTATCAGTTTTTCCCATGAAGCAAGTCTTTCTTAGCGACCTTTTCGATTTCTTCGAAACACTTTGTTCAGATTATCAGAGGAAATCACAGTTGGATTTATGCCTTTGTCAATGTCGTGTATGCCCCCCATCCTTTGTTTTGAGCTTCCGAGAAATGGTGACCACTTTTGTGGCCCTTTCTTTGTTGGCTTCTAAGCAAATAGACCATCAAAGTTTTCTCTTTGGAACTTCTATTTGCATGAACCCTCAGATCTTGTTTAACTTCAATAATTTAATGTGCATGTTACTTCCTTGGTATGTCCTCTTTGATGTGTTAGGATTGAACTTGCTTTGTACAGTTAGAAAGCTGGTAACATATTTTTACATCATTTCTTGTGTGTTTTAACAAAGATTGACTCAAAATAATAATGCAAATGGACACAATGACGCGATGTAAAAGTGAGAAGGAATAGTATTTAACTAAAAAATGCCGCTTTAGGGGGAAAGAAAGAATGGAATCTTTTGAATGTGGTAGCCAACTTTAATGATCATGACATGCATTTTGGACTAAGGAGCCAATCTATCCTTTCTTCTTGTTGTTCCCTTTCATCTTTGAAGTTAGCCTCTTTGTGCCAATCATTTGCATCAACTCACAGCTCACATTCGACCAACAGTGCCCCGGAAGGTTTTCACCAACTAGCCTTTCTCATTTATTTACAATGCCCATGAGGGTTTTCACCAATAAGACTCTCATTTTCATTCATTATCATTTTTTTTCCTTTTGTGCGAGAAACTTGACACCGTTCAATGTCATGTGAAAACTGTTGCTTATTGTGTGTTTCCCTTGGCATTCTTAAAGACTAATTGGTAGGTCTTTATTTGGAAGGCTTTTGGATAGGGTTAGAAAGAAATAGTTGCATGAAGGCTCAAAATATATCAAAGATGACGGGGTTGTATACTTACAACTCTTGGAATCGACTCTTCATAAAAATATTAGAAAAAACTTCTGCCCCAGTTTCAGATACTGGGAATTTTTTATTTTTTATTTAGTTAAACTGAACCCTAGTATAGAGCTGCTTACGTATCCTTTACATGGGTCAAGTCAAATGTAGTTCAAACGAACACGAAAGATTTCTTTGTTGTTCTTGTTTTCATTTTTCTTCCTTTCTTTTCTATTTTCTTTTTCTCTTTTATTTTTTAAAATCAAATTGTCCTAGCTCCTATTTTCTGGTGACATGGATCTTTGATTCTCTCTTCTTCTTTTTTTAACTCTATACTTGATTCCAAAAGAGCGGGGTCAAAGAAAAATAAAACATGCTAAAAAAGGGGTGACGAAGGGTATAAAGTATTTGGGTAGCAGAAAAAGGGCCTCCCAGCTTCAAGAGTGCCAAACATTCTATCTCTTCTCAGGTTCGACATTGATGGACATGATTGTCTTCTTGGTGTTGTATAGCTCCGTAGTCAATATCTTGTTTGCAACAAATGACCTTTGATAATTTGAAGCCACTTTCTCTTGATCTTTGTCCGGATGTGGAAGGGTGCACTTCAGTACCAGCTAATCCATTTTAAATTCTCTGGGATGCACCTTCTTTGGGATTTTGGGTTATCTTCCCTGATATGATTAGATTATTCAGGCCATGGCAAAAAGCCTTCCATCGATTATTCTAACCAGGCTTCAAAATTTTCACTTATCCTTAAGCTGGTATTCATGATAGGTTTGAGATAAACATCTTTAACCTCTACAGATGGTTGTTTTGGTTCCATGTGACACATGCTTATCATCAAAGTTCTTCAACCTCTTATTTATCCTCCAAGTGGTTTTTCTCGATTCCATTCAAGATTGGACAGGCTTTCTAAAATCTAGCCGAAAACTCTGTAGGCATGTTATGTCACTAAGATTGGTGTGAAAAGAACTATATATGCAAAAGAACCATACACAATAGATTAAAATGACACAAAGAGAAAAGTTGCATTTTATTGATTAAAGGATAGAGAGGTTTGATGACAGGACAAATAAACAACATCTGGATCACAACCTCGAAATAATCCGGATGATAGAAATTGTGACAAAATAAGTTACCAACACTCCTTCCAAGGAGGGGGTGGCTTTCCAATTATCAAGATCAACATCTTAGCTATAAATTTGCGCATCAACATCAAACAGGACCTTCAACAATTTTGATTGCCTTGCATTCAGTGGACAAGTTCTTGATCTTTTCAGCAAACTGTCCCTATATTCTTTATCATTTTAAATCATCCAAACATTGCTTTCTTTGTCATGATGTTTAGGGTGCCATTATCTTGGACCACAATAATCCCTTCTTGAATCATTATTTCTATTTCTTTTTGCAAAGCCCGAAAATCCTCAGTGTTATGCCCCTGGACATTAGAATGGTATATGTACCGTACAACAGGGTCAAAAACTTTTGCATATGGATCAAGAACATACCCTTGAAGCGGCTCAATCATGCCATAATGTTTCAACCTTTCAAATAAACTTGTGTAGGATTCTGTGATTGGCATGAAATCGTCCCTCTACTTCGATTCCCTTTCATAATCCTGTTTTAGACGACGGTTGTAGGGTGATTGAAATTTCTTTTGTCGCGGGCGAAGGTCTCTTGGATCTAGGGACCGTATTTGTTGTCGATTGGATGGTTTGGCATAAGACTGAGCATTGAATGATGCGTGATGCAGAGCAACTAAGCATTGAGGATCCGTGGGTGGATAGTAGTGTTGTGGGGAACCATAGGAAACCTGATGAGAGTGCCTATATTGTTGAGATTCTCCCTTTTGACCTCTTTTCGACCCTGATGCCAATATGGTCTCTTCATCTTTCTTTTTTTGGTTAGCAAGGTTGTCCGACCTATTATGGATTTCTTGGGTGGCTGTTTTGAGGGCTGCTTGACTTATAATTAGGCCACTCCTGAGGCCATTCTCGACCATTTCTCCTATATTTATTGCTTCAGCAAAAGGTCTTCCCATTGAGGACATCATATTTTGAAAATAATCAGGCTCCTGAGCCTGAAGGATGATAATGATCAACTCGTGGTCATCCATGGGTGGCTTAACTCTAGATGCTTTCTCTCTCCACTTAATGGCATATTCACTGAAGCTTTCAGTCGGTTTCTTCTTCATATTCGAGAGGGAATTACAGTCTGGCACTATATCAATATTGTACTAGAATTGTTTGACGAAGGCTTGGGCCATGTCGTCCCAAATATGTCAGTAAGAGACATCTTGGTCAATGAATCATTTGGAGGCTACCTCCACAAGGCTCTCACCAAAATAATCCAGCAACAACTCTTCTTTTCCTCCCACGCCCTCAGCTGATTGCAATACTTTTTCAAGTGGGCGATAGGGTCACTGTGTCCATCATATTTATCAAATTTTGGGGTCTTGAACCCTGGTGGCAAGTAGATGTGAGGAAACAAGCACAAATTACTGAATGCGACACTTTTGTGACCACGTAGTCCTTGTATGTTCTTTATGTTCTGCTCAAGACTTTTCATTTACCTGACCATCTCATTTATCTCTTCTGTCTTGACAACATTTTTATTTTCTACAGGTGACTCATATTGTGGGGTCTGATTGTGTGGAGCCGAAACCTTAAAATCCAAACATGGAGAGTAGTATTGGCCATCATAAGCATGAGATAGTGGATCGATGTTTGGTCTCGTCACAGGATTTGGTGGCATGTTTGTATACACTGGCGCACCTGACATGGTGAGGGGGTGTTCCTAACCGGTGCGGCACGAGGTCGCACATTGGAGGTACCACGGGCGACTGGGAAGCTGTAATTTGACACATATCCCGGAGGTAGAATGTGATCGCTTATTGCAGGGAACGGTGGTTGGGTGGCCAAGGGTATTGTGGAAGTTCCATCTGAGGGACTATGAGGCGGAGGCTGACCGTTGATGTTTCAATCGTTTTACTTCCTCCGACTCTTGCTCCACTGACTGACCATGGGGGTCGTCACTGACCAACTCTATTTCATCATTGTTAGCCATTGGTACCTTTTCTTAGATCTGGTGAAGTAATGATGTGTTGCCAGTTTCACCACAAATCAACCACCTTAAGCTTACTAAATAAGAGACAACAAATGTGTTAGGGTTAAATATTTTACAGATATGAATCACATGTAATATGCCATGCTCCTAACATTATCACCGCCTCTAGCATGTTTTTGGAAGGCTTCATGTTTCATTCCGGATTATAAGGTTGTTGTCTATTAGCGCTCTTATTTTCTTCTCTTTTTTGCCGCTTTTCTTTTCACTCGCCTCATTTTAATCCTTCATTTTAACGCCGTTGAAAAATATTTCGATCGAACCTTTTGGGGTTGCCTACGTATAATGTTGCCGCATTAATCAGATCATTACGTAGTTCAGGGACATGACCATTTGCTTTGGTTTTTTTTTTTAATTTACACAAAACAACATTTTTTGGTTCATTTTCGAATTTTTCTAAAACAAAATCTTTTCATCGATTTTTTATTTCTTTTTTTCTTTTTTTTTTTATACAAGACTCATAAAACAAAAATTATATAAAGATACAACCTAAAAAGACAAACATTTAAACAAGACCGGACTCGACTCAAACAGACTTTGTTAAAATAAAAAAGGCAAAACTACAAGACTCAAAACACCAAAAGACTCTTACAGACTCGATGACTACAATTGAACAATCAAAGTGGATTGACAACTAAAAGAAGACTCTCATCTCTCCAAGAGAATCCACCAGCATCATTGTAGTCAAGGTGCTTATTCTTGCGGCTGACGTCCCATATCATGGTATATGTGCTTCAAATCTGTGGCAATGTGGCATGTGAAGTTAGGCGCTACGGTAGCAAATTCCTCTTGAGTCAAACCCTGACAAAGTCACACACCCTCGGGCGGTATAAGTAGCCACTTCATAGACCCTCCTTCTAACATGCTCCTGGCTCTAATTTGAGAACTGGATCTATCACTCATGGTTATTGGCTATGTCTGATATATCCACCTCGCATTGTAACGCTAGATTCATCTGGTTCTGGACCCTTATTAGATCATTTTCTACCTGGTTCTTACCTGATTTTGCAGCCCTGGCCCGAGCCCTTAGATCATGGATGGTAAGATTGTAGTGCATTTTGTCGTGCTTTGGAATGGTTGCATGTTGTTGAGCAGCGGCCCTTATCCTCGCTTGCCGACATTATGCTTGAAGCGCTTGAACCTCATGTGTTAATATAATTTTATCCTCTTCAAACTCAGTGCACTGCAAATACCTATTCACGTTAACGATACTTATATCCCTACGTAGAGCCCGGATGATGGATTCATAGTCTCTTGTTATTTCTTCCTTGACCTGCCCTACTCTTGTTCTAATTTCAGTCTCCCATTCCGTCGTCCTCTTCATAACTCTCTCTTGCCTGGATCCAAAAGCATATTGGTCATAGAACCACTCAATATATGCAGGGTCTAACTCTCCTTGATCCTGATCTTCAACCATAGTGTGAAATTCAAGAACCTTAATTTCATCCCAAACTTGCTAAGCATAAGCCTCACGAACAGGATCCTCTGATATTACATCCCACATGAATCTTTGCATGTGCTTCACTGTGGGCACTACCTATTTTCGACCTAACTAGCGTAGGGCTCTCATAGGCACATACAGCTGAAAACCCCAAAGGCCATCAAAATAAAAAACGAATGGTGATAAGACCTATATATGACCTCTTTTGGTGAGAACCAGTGGTATTTTCATGTGATTTCAAAATCAGTCAACTTATGAAGAAGACCTCTCCATGATTCAACGTCGTTGGGGAAGCTACTATCTTTGGTCAAATCTTTAAACCTATCTTCAAGGTCATTGTTGCTCCAATGGACGCTAAAGTTTACCCGTACGGGATGGCGGAGAAGATGCTCTAAAAACCATTGGAATGATTGTGACATCCTTTCCATGTAATAAAGTGGTGACTATGCTAGATAATCGAATATCAATATTTTTGTCATGCCTCGGGAAAATCATCGTCCCTAGAAATGCCACTAGGAATGTTTTCCGCCCATGGATTTGCCAAGCTTTATATCCAATTTTATTATCAAGCTCTTTCCCATGCTTTAAAAATCCATCTGTACACCCATACCCATTGTACAAGAAACCCAATTGAACGTGCTCTCATTCCACACTTGCTTTTTTATTTTGGCTGATTGTCATCAGTTCAAGGAACTTACTGCCAGTGACATCCCTTGGGGCTAAGGGTCTCTTCTTCTGAATCTCATCACCTAACCTTGTGTATCCAGCTAACTCCTCCAAAGTAGGAGTCATTTCGAAACCATTAAAACGGAATACATTGTTATTAGGATCCCAGAAAATGCACCAACGCCTTGATTAAGTCCCTCATTGGGTTGATCTCCATAATATTCACAAAGTGACCTATATGGTCCTTTATCTTTTCCTACTCACAAGCGCCCACATTTTTCCACTATTGCCTCAACAACCGGGGTGTTTTATGCACAAGCCAAATCTATAGGGGCTCCTCATCTTTTGGCTTTTCGTCAGACCTTCTTCTCATTGTGTCCATATCGCACATGAGCGGGAGAACATGAGTTTATGTAACGACCCGGCCGGTCGTTTCGAAAGTTATAGCCCCATTTATCCCATTTCTACTTCTTTTTATGTTATTCAACTATATTATATTATATCGGATTAGTTGGTTCGGGACCGAAGTGGTTTCAAAGTGAATTGAGATACTTAGTCTCTTAAGTAAAAACTTAAGTTGGAAAAGTCAACTGGATGTTGACTTATATGTAAACGATCTCGAATTTGAATTTGGATGGTTCTGTTAGCTCTGTTAGATGATTCTGGACTTAGGAGTGCATCCAGAATGTGATTTGGAGGTCCGTGATAGAATTAGGCTTGAATTGGCGAAATTGAAAATTTGGTGATTTCGGTCGGTAGTGGAAAATTTTATATCGCGGTCAGAATGGAATTCTGAAAGTCGGAGTAGGTTCGTAGTGTCATTTGTGATGTGTGTACAAAATTTGAGGTCATTCGGATGTGGTTTGGTTGGTTTCGGCATCGGTTGCCGAATTTGGAAATTTAGAAGTTCCTTGAATCCGAGGGTAATTTGATGATTTGATATTGTTTTGAGTGATTCGAAGGTTCGACTAAGTTGGTATGTTGATATATGACTTGTTGGTATTTTTGGTTGAGGCCTCGAGGTCTTCGGGGTGATTTCGAGTGGTTAACGAATTTGTCGAAGTTGGAAAAATGCAGTTGAAGCTGCTGCTACTGCTATTTTTGCACCTGCGGAAGAAAGAGTCGCAGGTGCGAGGCCGCTGGTGTGTGTGGGGAGTTCGCAGGTGCGGGCAATGCTGGACTAGGCAGGGTACGCAGGTGCGAGTTGGAAGTCGCATCTGCGAGCCCGCAGGTGCGAAACCTGGGGCGCAGATGCGAAAAAGGGGGATGTTGGGCAGGCTTCGCAGATGCGGAGGAAAACGCGCAGGTGCGCCTTCGCAGGCGCGGGGTTTTGGACTGCAGATGTGGAAGCTGGGCTCCTAAGTGAGTTCCGCACCTGCGATGGATTTTTCTGTTGGTGCGGTGGCGTAGAAGCGTGAAATTTTTCGCATGTGCGAAAAACCTAGGCAGAAACGTTAAATAGAACCCTTCGCGAATTTAGTTCATTTCCACCATTTTCAAATCGGTTTTTGGAGCTTTTGGAGTAATTTTTGAAAGGTGATTCAAGAGCTATCAGTGAGTTAAGTTTCTTGAGTCCTAATACTCGTATATATGGAGATTTCCCGTTGTTTAATCATGCAATTAGTGAAAATGAGGGGTTAGGACTTGGAATATTTGGAGAGTAATTTAAGGATTTGAAGGACCAAACGATGTCGGATTTTGATGAATTTGGTATCGTTAGATTCGTGAGTGAATGAGCTTTCTAGTTTTGTGAATTTTGTTGGATTTCGAGACATGGTCCCGGGGACCAGGTTTGAGCTAATTTTGGATTTTGGTCTAATTTTGTATCTTTTCTTGTGGAATTCATTTCATTAATGCGTATTGATGGTATTGTACTAATTGTGAATAGATTCAGAGTATTTGTAGGCCGAGCCCAGAGGCAAGAGCATTGCGGGGTAGAGATTTGACCGGTTCGAGGTAAGTAACGATTGTAAATCTAGTCCTGAGGGTACGGAACCCCGAATTTTGTATCATTCTACTATTTTTAGTGACGCACATGCTAAGTGACGAGAGTGTGGGCGTGCACTGTTGGGGATTGTGACTTGGTCCGTCCCATAGCAACTGTAAAGTTGCATACTTTGTTGAAACTATATGATACTTATATGTTTTAGAAAGTGTTTCTGTAAATTGGGTTGAATGCCATGTTTGGGCCTTGTGCCAGTGTTGTTTGGACCCTTAGGGGTCTTTTCTTACTATCCTCTCATTGTTTTCGATTGAAAATCTATACTCAGTCATGGTTATACTTATTTACTGCATAACTCCATTTTATGACTCTATTTTGATGCATATAAATGTTGTTTTGGGCCGAATGCCATGGTTTTACTGAAATGCCCGAGTGGCTTGAGAGGTTTACGACTGAGTGAGGCGGAGGGCCTGATTTGTGAGGATATTTATGGTATCAGGCTGCATGCCACATCATGTTGCATATTTATGGGATCGGGCTGCACGCCGCAGAATTTTTGATATTGGCTGAGGGCCTGAGTGATTTATGCCATGATTTGGCTTGATATAGAGCTTGGGCTGAAGGAGCCCCTCCGGAGTCTGTACACACCCCCAGTGAGCGCATATACCTACTGAGTGCGAGTGCCGAGTGCTGAGTGACTGGGAGGCATAAGTGATTGTGAGGTATGCCCGAGTGGCACGAGTGACTGTGAGGTTTGCCGAGGGGCTATATATTAGTGATGTTTTGCCCGAGGGGCTGTTTATGATTTCATCATTTTTGCTCACCTTTGCATTTTTTCCTATGCTTGAAAACTGTTGAAAAATATCTTTAAATGATTTTTTTACTGGAACTGGGTTTAAACGAAATGTTTTGATTCAAATCCTGATTTTAAAAGCATGTGGTATTTTACCGAGATTTCCTAAGATGACCGTTATATGCTTTATTGCTCGTCACTACTGCTCAGTCTTTATTTATTGTTGTTACTTATTGAGTTGGCGTACTCACATTACTCCCTGCACCTTGTGTGCAGATTCAGGTGTAGCTGGTTACGGTAGCAGTTATTGAGTGTTCTGGTTGCAGATTTTCTTGGAGATAGCAAAGTAGTTATTTGGCGATCGCAACCCCTGCTCTTCTCCCTCTTATCTTCCTCTTGTTGTATTTAGCTATTTTCCAGGCTGAGTTAGCCTTGATATTGTTAGACAGATTATAGTAGATGCTCATGACTAGTGACACCCCGATGTCGGGCTTTTTCTTCCGCACTTTTATTTTGATTGGAACTCATTTACGAAGGTTTTCGTGTTAAATAACATTGAAATTATCTTTGAAATGAAAATATCGGTTAGTTTTGGAAATGAGTCGGCTTGCCTAGATCCACGATAGGCGCCATCACGACAGGGGTTAGTTTGGTTCATGATAGATTGGTATCAGAGCCTAGGTTACATAGGTCTCACGAGTCATAAGCGGGTTTAGTAGAGTCTTGCGGATTGGTACGGAGGCGTCTGTACTTATCTTCGAGAGGCTACAGAATCTTTAGGAAACTTCACATTCTTGAATTGTTGTCGTGCGAATCTGTTGATTCTAGTAACTAAACAACTGTTGTTTCATTCTCTCATTGATGGTGAGGACTCATGCTATCGGTCAAGAGGGCTAGCCACCAGTACCACCAGCCAGGGCCGCGAGAGGCCGAGGCCGTGGTAGAGGCCATGGTAGGGGCAGAGATGCAGCCCGTACAGCTACTAGGGAAGTACCTGCAGATCCACTGGTGGTCCCAGATCAGGACCAGGTTCTAGTTGTTGATGCACCAGCTCAGGCACCACCTGTGCCTATTGTGATTCCAGGCCTTCAGGAGGCCCTAGCTCAGATTCTGACAGCATGTACTGGCCTTGCTCAGGCGGTCTTTATCTCGAAGGCCGCAACCACGTCTCAGGCCAGGGGAGGCACTCAGACTCCCGTAGCTCGCACACCCGAGCAGGTTATTCAGGGACTTCAGACACCGGAGGCACCACTAGCCTAGCCGGTTGTAGTTGCTCAGGATTATATGGTTCCTGCTATGCCCGAGGATGATCATCGTAGGTTGTAGAGGTTTGGGAGACTCCAGCCACAACCTTTTAGTGGCACAGAGAGAGAGGATGCTCAGGACTTCTTGGACAGATGTTAGAGGATACTCCGTACTGTTGGTATTTTGGAGACTTGTGGGGTCTCATTCACTACCTTTCAGTTTTCTGGGGCTGCACTCAGATGGTGGGAGACTTACGAGAGGCGTAGGCCTGTTGGTGCAGCACCCCTTACTTGGCAGCAGTTCTCCGTGGTCTTTTTGGAGAAGTTCGTGCCTCGATCCCGCAAAGAGGAGCTGCGCAGACAGTTTGAGCAGATTTGCCAGGGTGATATGTCTGTGACACAGTATGAGATGCGGTTTTCTGAGTTGGCCCGTCATGATATCTGGTTGGTTCCCACGGATAAGGAGAGGATCATGAGGTTTATTGATGGTCTCACTTATCAGCTATAGTTGCTCATGACTAGAGAGAGGGTTTCGGGTGCTACTTTTGATGATGTTGTCAACATTGCTCAGCAGATTGAGATGGTTCGCGGTCAGGAGAGGGTTGAGAGGGAGGCCAAGATGCCTCGTGGTTAGGGCGGATTCAGCGGTGCTCCTTTTGGGGGTCAATTCCAGCATGGTAGAGGTCGTCATTTCAGACAGGCTCAGTCAGCTCGGCCATTTCATCGGGGTGCATCATCTGGCCATGGTTCTCACAGTTCTCATCAGGGCCACTCATCACTTAGTGCCCTTCCAGCTCAGAGTTCATCCCGTGCTCCACCTGTTCAGGGCTCTTCCATGCCAGATTCTTCTACCAGTCATCCTGGTGCCAGGGGTTCCCTTCAGTTTCCGCCACCAGCACCAGAGAGTTGTTTTGAATATGGGGAGCTTGGGCATATATGGAGGCATTGTCCTCGTCGTCATGGAGGTCTATCTCAGCAGAAGAGTCAGTATCCGACTTCAGCACCAGTTACCTCACCACCTGCCCAGTCAGCTCAGGGTAGAGGTCAGTCAGCTAGGGGTCGCTCTAGAGGGGGAGGCAGATCAAGGGGTAGACAGGCCCTTTACTATGCCCTCCTTGCCAGACCAGACGCTATTACTTCAGATGCTGTGATTACAAGTGTTGTCTCAGTTTGTCACCGAGATGCCTCAGTATTATTTGACCCTGGTTCCACGTATTCATATATTTTCTCATATTTTGCCCATTTTTTGGATATGCCCCGTGAGTCTCTAGTTTCTTTTGTTCATGTATCTACTCCTGTGGGCAATACTATTATTATGGACCGCATATATTGGTCATGTGTGGTGACTATTGGGGGTCTGGAGACCCAAGTGGACCTTTTGCTGCTCAGTATGGTCGACTTTGATGTGATATTGGATATGGATTGGTTATCTCCATGTCATGTTGTTCTAGATTGTCACACTAAGACAGTGACATTGGCTATGCCGGGAATTCCGAGGGTTGAGTGGAGCGATTCTATAAATTATGTACCAAGTAGGGTGCTTTCATATTTGGAGGCTCAGCGCATGGTTGAGAAGGGTTGCCTATCTTATTTGGCTTTTGTGAGGGATATTAGTGCAGAGACTCCTGTCATTGATTCTATTCCGATAATACGTGATTTTTCGGATGTGTTTCCTGCAGACCTGCCGGGCATGCCGCCTAACAGGGATATTGACTTTGGTATTGATTTGGTGCTGGGCACTCAACCCATTTCTATTCCACCATATCGTATGGCACCGGCAGAGTTGAAGGAATTGAAAGAACAACTTCAAGAACTCCTTGATAAGGGGTTTATTCGGCCTAGTGTGTCACCTTGGGGTGCACCGGTTCTATTTGTGAAGAAGAAGGATGGTTCTATGAGAATGTATATTGATTACAGGTAGTTGAACAAGGTCACAGTCAAGAACAAGTATCATTTGCCTCGTATTGATGATTTATTTGACCAGCTTCAGGGAGCGAGGGTGTTCTCCAAGATCGATTTGAGGTTCGGTTATCACCAGCTGAAGATTCGGGATTCAGATATTCTTAAGACAACTTTCAGGACCCGATATGGCCATTATGAGTTCTTGGTGATGTCTTTTGGGCTGACCAATGCCCCAGCAACGTTCATGCATTTGATGAACAGTGTATTCCAGCCCTATTTGGACTCATTCATCATTGTATTCATTGATGACATCCTGGTGTACTCTCGTAGCTAGGAGGAGCACGTTCAGCATTTGAGGATTGTATTATAGAGATTGAGGGAGGAGAAGCTTTATGCAAAGTTCTCCAAGTGTGAGTTTTGGCTCGGTTTAGTAGCATTCTTGGGACACATGGTGTCCAGTGAGGGTATTCAGGTGGATCCGAAGAAGATAGAGGCGGTGCAGAGTTGGCCTAGACCGTTCACAGCCATGGAGATTAGGAGCTACCTTGGTTTGGTGGGGTATTACCATCGCTTTGTGGAGGGATTTTCATCTATTGAATCACCATTGACCAAATTAACCCAAAAGGGTGCTCTATTCAGGTGGTCGGATGAAGTGAGGAGAGCTTTCAGAAGCCCAAGACTGCTTTGACCACAGCGCCAGTGTTAGTTCTGCCATCAGCTTCAGGTTCTTACACCATGTATTGTGATGCCACGAGGATAGGCATTGGTTGTGTTTTGATGCAGGGGGTGGGGTGATTGCCTATGCCTCGTGCCAGTTGAAGCCCCATGAGAAGAACTATCATGTCCATGATCTTGAGTTAGCAACCATTGTTCACGCCTTGAAGATTTGGCATCATTATTTGTATGGGGTTCATTGTGAGATCTATACTGATCACCGGAGTCTGCAGTATCTGTTCAAGCAGAAGGATCTTAATTTGCGTCAGCGGAGATGGTTGGAGCTTCTTAAGTACTATGATATCACTATCTTATACCATCCGGGGAAGTGCAATGTGGTGGTCGACGCTTTGAGTCACCGGGAAGAGAGTTTGGGGAGTTTAGCATATCTTCCAGCAGCAGAGAGACCTTTGGCATTTGATGTTCAGGCCTTAGCGGGACAGCTTCTCAGACTGAATATTTCGGAACCTAGTCGGGTATTGGCTTGTGTGGTCTCCAGGTCTTCTCTTTATGACCGTATCAGGGAGCGTCAGTATGTGGACCCCCACTTGCTCGTTCTTCAGGACAGGGTTCAGAGAGGTGATGCTAGGGATGTGACTATTGGTGATGATGGCATGCTGAGAATGTAGGGCCGGATATGTATGCCTAATGTAGATGGGCTTCGAGAGTTGATTCTTGAGGAGGCCCACAGCTCACGGTATTCCATCCATCCGGGTGCCGCGAAAATGTACCATGATTTGAGGCAGCACTATTGGTGGAGGCGGATGAAGAAGGATATAGTTGGGTTTGTGGCTCGATGTCTCAACTGTCAGCAGGTTAAGTTTGAGCATCATAGACCGGGTGGCTTGCTTCAGAGATTAGAGATCCCAGAGTGGAAGTGGGAGCGGATCACCATGGACTTTGTAGTTGGGCTCCCACAGACTTCGAGGAAGTTCGATGCTATTTGGGTTATTATGGATCGGTTGACTAAGTCCGCGCACTTCATTCCAGTTGGTACTACTTACTCTTCAGAGTGGTTGGTTGAGATTTACATCCGAGAGATCGTTCACCTGCATGGTGTCCCAGTTTCTATCATTTCAGATAGGGGTACTCAGTTCACATCGCAGTTTTAGAGGGCCGTGCAGCGAGAGTTGGGTACTCAGGTAGAGTTGAGCACAGCTTTTCACCCTCAGACGGACGGGCAGTCTGAGCACACTATTCAGATATTGGAGGACATGTTGCGTGCTTGTGTCATTGACTTTGGGGGTTCATGGGACCAGTTTCCGCCACTCGCGGAGTTTGCATATAACAACAGTTATCAGTCGAGTATTCAGATGGCTCCGTACGAGGCTTTATATGAGAGGAGGTGTAGATCTCCGGTTGGATAGTTTGAGCCAGGTGAGGCTAGGCTCTTAGGTACAGACTTGGTCCCGGATGCATTAGATAAGGTGAAATTGATTCAGGAGCAGCTTCGCACGGCGCAGTCTAGGCAGAAGAGCTACACGGATAGGAAGGTCTGTGATGTGTATTTTATGGTTGAGGAGAAGGTTTTGCTGAAGGTAACACCCATGAAGGGTGTTATGAGGTTTGGGAAGAGGGGCAAGTTGAGCCCCCGGTTCATTGGGCCTTTTGAGGTGCTTCAAAGGATAGGGGAGGTGGCTTATAAGCTTGCATTGCCACCCAGCTTGTCGAGTGTGCATCTAGTGTTTTATGTTTCCATGCTCCGGAAGTATACTAGATATACGTCCCATGTTTTGGATTTCATCACGGTTCAGTTGGAGAGTGATATGACTTATGATGTGGAGCCGGTGGCTATTTTGGATCGGCAGGTTCGAAGGTTGAGGTCAAAGGATATAGGTTCAGTGAAGGTGCAATGGAGAGGTCAGCCTATGGAGGAGGCCACTTGGGAGACTGATCGGGAGATGCGGAGCAGATATCCACGCCTATTCGAGACTCCAGGTATGTTTCTAGACCCGTTCAAGGACGAACGAATGTTTAAGAGGGGGAGGATGTAACGACCCGGCCGGTCGTTTCGAGAGTTATAGCCCTGTTTCCCCATTTCTACTTCTTTTTGTGTTATTCAGGTATATTATGTTATATCAGGTTAGTTGGTTCGGGACCAGAGTGGTTTCAGAGTGAATTGAGACACTTAGTCTCTTAAGTAGAAACTTAAGTTGGAAAAGTCAATCAGAAGTTGACCTATGTGTAAACGATCTCGGATTTGAATTCTGATGGTTCCGTTAGCTCCGTTAGGTGATTTTGGACTTAGGAGTGCGTCCGGAATGTGATTTGGAGGTCCGTGGTAGAATTAGGCTTGAATTGGCAATATTGAAAATTAGGCAATTTCGGTCGGCAGTGAAAAATTTGATATCGGGGTCGGAATGGAATTCCGGAAGTTGGAGTAGGTTCGTAGTTTCATTTGAGATGTGTGTGAAAAATTTGAGGTCATTCGGACATGGTTTGGTTGGTTTCGGCATGGGTTGCCGAATTTGGAAATTTAGAAGTTCTTGGGCTTGAATTCGAGGGTAATTTAATGATTTGATGTTGTTTTGAGTGATTTAAAGGTTTGACTAAGTTGGTATGTTGATATATGACTTTCTGGTATTTTTGGTTGAGGTCCCAAGGGCCTCGGGGTGATTCCGGGTGGTTAACGGATTTGTCGAAGTTGGAAAAATACAGCTGAAGTTGCTGCTACTGCTATTTTCGCACCTGAGGAAGAAAGAATCGCAGGTGCGAGGCCGCTGATGTGCATGGGGAGCTCGCAAGTGCGGGCAATGCTAGGCTAGGCAGGGTGTGTAGGTGCGAGTTGAAGGTCGCATCTGCGAGCCCGCAGGTGCGAAACCTGGGGCGCATATGCGGAAAGGGGGGTGGTAGGCAGGTTTCGCATATACGGAGGAAACGCGCAGGTGCGCCTTCGCAGGCGCGGGGTTTTGGGCCGCAGATGCGGAAGCTGGGCTCCTAAGTGAGTTCCGCACTTGTGATGGATTTTTCCGCAGGTGCGGTGGCGCAGAAGCGTGAAATTTTCCGCAGGTGCGAAAAACCTGGGCAGAAACCTTAAATAGAACCGTTCGCGAATTTGGTTCATTTCCACCATTTTCAAGTCAGTTTTTGGAGCTTTTAGAGTGATGTTTGAAGGGTGATTCAAGGGCTATCAGTGAGGTAAGTTGCTTGAGCCCTAATACTCGTATATATGGTGATTGTTCGTTGTTTAATCATGTAGTTAGTGAAAATAAAGGGGTTAGGGCTTGGAATTTTTGGAGAGTAATTTAAGGATTTGAAGGACCAAGCGATGTCGGATTTCGATGAATTTGGTATGGTTAGATTCGTGAGTGAATGAGCTTTCTATTTTTGTGAATTTTGTTGGATTTCGAGATGTGGGCTCGGGGGCTGGGTTTGAGACAATTTCGGGTTTTGGTCTAATTTTGTAACTTTTATTGTGGAATTCATTCCATTAGCGTATATTGATGGTATTGTACTAATTGTGAATAGATTTGGAGCATTTGGAGGCCGAGTCCAGAGGCAAGAGCATTGCGGGGTAGAGATTTGACCGGTTTGAGGTAAGTAACGATTGTAAATCTAGTCCTGAGGGTACGAAACCCCGGATTTTGTATCATTCTACTATTTTTAGTGACGCACATGCTAGGTGACGGGCGTGTGGGCGTGCACTGTTGGGGATTGTGACTTGGTCCGTCCCGTAGCAACTGTAAAGTTGCATACTTTGTTGAAACTATATGATACTTATATGTTTTAGAAAGAGTTTCTGTAAATTGGGCTGAATGCCATGTTTGGGCCTTGTGCCAGTGTTGTTTGGACCCTTAGGGGCCTTTTCTTACTATCCTCTCATTGTTTTCGATTGAAAATCTATACTCAGTCATGGTTATACTTGTTTACTGCATAACTCAGTTTTATGGCTCTATTTTGATGCATATAAATGTTGTTTTGGGCCGAATGCCCTGTTTTTACTGAAATGCCCGAGTGGCTTGAGAGGTTTACGACTGAGTGAGGCCGAGGGCCTCATTTGTGAGGATATTTATGGGATCAGGCTGCACGTCGCAGCATGTTGCATATTTATGGGATCGGGCTGTATGCCACAGCATGTTTGATATCGGTCGAGGGCCTGAGTGATTTATGCCATGATTTGGCTTGATATAGCGCTTGGGCTGAAGGAGCCCCTCCGGAGTCTGTACACACCCCCAGTGAGCGCAGGTACCTACTGAGTGCGAGTGCTGAGTGACTGGGAGGCATGAGTGATTGTGAGGTATGCCCGAGTGGCACGAGTGACTGTGAGGTTTGTCGAGGGGCTGTATATGAGTGATGTTTTGCCCGAGGGGCTGTTTATGATTTCATCATTTTTGCTCACCTTTGCATTTTTTCTTGTGCTTGAAAACTGTTGAAAAATATCTTTAAATGATTTTTTTACTGGAACTGGGTTTAAACGAGATGTTTTGATTCAAATCCTGATTTTAAAAGCATGTGGTATTTTACTGAGATTTCCTGAGATGAACGTTATATGCTTTATTGCTCGTCACTACTGCTCAGTCTTTATTTATTGTTGTTACTTACTGAGTTGGCATACTCACATTTCTTCCTGCACCTTGTGTGCAGATCCAGGTATTGCTGGACATGGTAGTGGTTGTTGATTGTTCTGATTGCAGGTTTTCCCGGGGATAGCAAGGTAGCTGCCTGGCGATCGCAGCCCTGCTCTTCTCCCTCTTATCTTCCTCTATTTGTATTTAGCTATTTTTCAAGCTGAGTTAGCCTTGATATTATTAGACAGATTGTACTAGATGCTCATGACTAGTGACACCCTGATGTCGGGCTTTTCCTTCCGTACTTTTATTTTGATTGGAACTCCTTTACGAAGGTTTTCATGTTAAATAACATTGAAATTATCTTTGAAATGAAAATATTGGTTTGTTTTGGAAATGAGTCGGCTTGCCTAGTTCCACGATAGGCGCCATCACGACAGGTGTTAGTTTGGGTCGTGACAGGTTAAGACCTAAGCAAACTTAGACAATATAAAAATCGGTGATACCTTAGGATTTGACTCAAGAAAGTTTTAAAATGGCAATGTGTGACTTAAGTAACCGATCCTAACCATGTTTTGAAGTGAGGGTTTACTGAAATTGAGCGGACACTCGTTGGGAGATGATACGATTTTGAAAGATCAATCAATTGTGACCAAAATGGTAAGACTTGACCGATTTGGACGGGGCACCGGACCAAAGATGGGTTGCCTAGGTATCTTGAATAAGGTCAAGTAGAGTGCGCGTAGTTCGTACAAGAGACAAAACTGGACTACAGGGCCTTCTTACGAAAACGGCCCTTTGGCACTTCCAAAGAAGGTTTTGGGGCAGCTCCGGAAAAATAGCCGAACATAGGGCAAAAATGGTACAAGGTAAACAAAAATGGATGAGATGACTATTTTTACGAAAATAACCTTTCGGCACTTCCAAGGAAAGTTTAAGACCGTCTTTGGCAAAAATGGCTGGACAGTAAGTCAAAGTGGTAAAAAGCGAACAGAAATGGGCAAAGTAGTTATTTTTACAAAAATGACCATTCACCATTTCCGATGAAGATTTTAAGGACAAAAACATCTGAATACGAGAGCAAAACGGTAAAAGGCGAACAAAAATAGCTTTTTTTTTTAAAAAACAATTTATGCGCACGCGTAATTTTTTTTTATTTTGGAAAAATAGGGGCCGAACCCGATGGAGGTTACCTACGTATCCTAGAGGATTTGAAAGAATCAGACCCCCGTAGTTCAAACCAAGAGTCTAGAAAAGATTGACCAAATTTAAAATTTTTTATTATTACCTTTTTTTTAAAAACAAACACCTTACAACGAACCACTATGAAAATGTTAGTAAAAATTTGGTATCTGTACCGAACCGGGGGGGGGGGGGGAGGGGCGATGATTTTTTATTTTCAACTCCGCTCTAATTTTCTAACGCCGGTCAATAATACAAACCTTCCAAATGATGTAGCAAGTAGCACATAAGTGAACATGACGGTCTCAAAAATGATACTTGTCCTATATGAGCCCGACCCCTGTATCGAGCTTCGCTAAGTCGAATGATGCAACAAAACGATCCTACTAGGGATAACCAAGCATGTGACTTGTTCTTCTAGATTTTTAAATCTTGTAGGAGAAGGTATCTAGAACTGGCTTACTCGGGCGGACAACCTAAGCCGAGGAGCATTTGCGTGCCGGCCATAGAACGATTCCGGCTTTACTGGTGGTTCTCCTCTCTTAAGTATATGTGACTATCCTTCACCAGGAGCAGTTCTGCACACTTCTTTATCTCAGATCGAAAATTTTGTGGAACTGGTCAGCACACACAACACTATTACTTATTAAAAGACTCAAATGGGGTGCGAGAGAAGACAATTGATATATACAATTCAAACAATATCAAAGCATTAAATGAGCGATAATTAGCACATTAGGCTCACATACACCGTAATATCCAAAAATAATAGAAGCCAAAATTAATCTATGTACAAACTCGAATTCTTATAGATCCCCAGCAGAGTCGCCAGAGCTGTCACACCCTTTTTACCACCCGCAAAATAATATATGTTATGGATTGTGTGGGTTAAAGAGTTTTTCCAACTTAAAGTAACAAATTTGAGTAGGGATTATTTTATTTACAGAGTCGCCACTTGAAATTAATTTTTGCATGTTCCAAGTCACCCTTTTTATTTGAATCCCTAGTCATAGGAAAGTTGACTCTATTTATTATTGGTCTGCGAAAACAAAGTTCACGTAAGGAATTCTGTTGACCGGGAAGAAGGTGTAAGGCATTCACCGAGTTTCATGGTTCTAGCACGATCGCTTTTATTGACTAAAAATGGTGTGAATTAATTTTTGGATAAAGTATGTTTTATTTGCCTTGAATTATTATTGTCTATCGTCACCTAATAATTAATAAAATTTTATTTATTTTGGCCTAGGAGCGTGTAAGCACACAAGGTCTTTATTTATTTTAACTATGCGTTTAACCAAGGAACGGACATGAACACATGGTCAAACACAATTTATTATCAGTAAGTCAAGGAGAGAAAATACACTCATGACTGTTTATTAATTGATTTTGACCAAGTATCGTGCAAGAATACATGGTCAACATTTGAAGACGCACCTAAAATTGCCTAGCATTTTTTTATTTAAGAAAGAGAATTATGAGTGATTAAATTATTAAATTATTTTAATTATTAAGAAAATCTTATTATTATTGGAGTTGGAAAAAATAACCCGCACTCGAAAGCTTGGGTCATTTCTTGCTTATGGGCCTTTCAAGGCATTGGGCCACCTTATTTGCTTATGGGTTGCCTTGTTGGTTCACAATAACATAAGCGCAGAATTGCCTAAATTACTAATATCACACACACACATATACATACATACATATATATAATATTTGTTTTACGCCAACATTGGACCACTTACTCTAAATTAATTATTAAAGGTGATTATTTAATTAGTGACACACTGTCATGCGAGTTTTTTCAATTTAAGTGACATTATTCGAAATGTGAATATTTATTTAATTAGAGTCGCTACTAGGGATAATTATTATGGTATCCCAAGTCAACGATTTATTTTAAAATCCCAAATCGGAAATTGACTTTATTTATGGTCCGCGAAATACAGAAAATCGGGTAAGAAATTATGTTAATCTGGGAGAAGGTATTAGGCATTCCCGGATTCCGTGATTTTAGTACGGTCGCTTTAATCATACCTGGCTTTAGGGGTGTTCATGGTTCGGTTTGGATCGATTTTTCCCTAAAAAAAAATCAAACCAAGTAAGTCAGTTCTTCAAATATTGGAACCAAACCAAACAAATTAAATCGATTTTTTATCGATTCGTTTTTTATTGGTTTTTTATTTTTTTGGTTATTTATCGGGTTTTTTCTTAAATATGAGACATACACTACCAAACAAATATTTTGCCTACTACATTTCAACGTAACATTAACAAACCAATTGCTCGTTGAGAAATCTATCATTTACCAAGATGTATTGATGATAATTGAATCAAATAGTGATGAATAATTTAATTACTCAATTAAAAATTGATTGTTTTTAACAAACAATAAACTCTTGTACCTAGCAAAAGAAAACTACCATTCAAACTATAATATAAAAGCAAAGAATTAGATTATTATAATAGCAAAAAATTAGACTAAAAATACAAACGATTAATTGTACCATAAATTTTTAGAAACTTTATATAAAAATATACATATATATAGGTGTAAATAATAATTTAAACAGCTACTTCTATAGTCGGTTTGGTTCGATTATTTTTTGATTTAAACCAAAGCAGACCAAATTTGATTAGCTTTTAAAATTCAGAACCAAAACCAAACCAAACCTAAAAGGTATCAGTTTTTTTGGTCGGTTTGGTTTTCGGTTTGATTCATTTTTCAGGTTTTTATGAACACCCCTACCTAGCTTAATTGTTAATTACGCGTTTTAGAACCTATGTGTGCTTTACCTTTCATTGCTTTTAAATTACTTCATTATGGCATTATGGAATTATCTTGAAACGAACCACTTGTGCGTGAATCCGTTTTACTTAGTGCGCTAAATATCATTTCACGCGTACGTGTACACAATTTATAATACTTTATTATTATTATTAAGATTGTTTCGCCCAAAGTTGCGTGAACGCATACCTTAGTTTTATGTTTGGAAGTCGTAATTATGTCACGCGAACTTATACATAATTATGATAATTTAATTAATTAAAAGCGTGCCTAAAAGCATACTAATATATTCATGAATTATTTTCCATACTTTGAGATTATTGTGGGGCCATAACTTATGGATATTATTGTAGAAAGAGGGTAGTGTTTAGTTTACATGAAAAGGCCAATGATACATCTAAGTTATGAGAGATGTTCATTGAATAAAGATAAATCAGCCTAAAGAAAATAAAACAGGCCAAATTCTTACTCCTACGACCTAAACATATAGACATGACAAAAATAATTTAAAACATTTTCTCTAAGCTAACCTTATAGAAATGGCTTGGGATAGCCAATTTTTAATATGGTATTTAATTTTTATCCAGTATTTTTAATGTTGAACAAAAATAGCTACTAGTATATTAAAATTTATATCAAAAGATATTTTTACCCTTTCTTTATGAGTGCTGTGTAAATATTAAGGACATGATGTCCTTAACATTTACACTGCACACATGAAGTTAAGGACGCCATGTCCTTAACATTTACACTGAACATATGATGTTAAGGATATGATGTCCTAAAGTTAACAATGAAAGGTGCAAATACAGGACACTTTGTCCTTATTATTTAAACAGAAAATCTTTTTGGTATATATAATTTAAAGATGCAAACTAAAATATACATATAAAAGGTAAAAATATTTTTGGTACTTTTTAATTAAGGAATTCACACAAAAATGCACAAATAAGTTCAAAGAAAATAACTAAAATAGCTAAAACCATGCAAAAGTTAGTTTTTGTCGGAGAATTAAAGTGTGTAAAAATTAAGTATTCACAGTTGCCCCTCTTTGCTCGAGGACATAAACAGTTTTCGTAGCAAAGAAAAGTAAATGTCTTGGCTAATATTTGCTCACATAATACTCCAATAAAAGTATTTTTTGAAAAAAGGTGACGAACCTTGCTTCCGAGGTTGCCTCAATATCCTTGGCTGGGGCTACTAGACACTGGAGTTAAGACTGTTTTGCATCACAGTAGACAGGAGGGGGACATATTTCGCACGAAATGCTTCACAAAGTCAACCCAAGTCAGCACCGGAGATTTTTCTTTTGCATTTGGCACGCTTACCCACCAATCATAGACATCTTTTTGTAAAAGAGAGATAACATATTTAAATTTGGCATCATTAGTACACTCTAGTTGTTCAAAGACCCTCTCTATGCACTCGAGCCATTGTTCAGCTACCGTGGGATCAGCAGTGGCTTCAAATTCAACTCCACCCATTTTTCTCATCTTCTCAAAATTCATTTCACTAAGTTCTAACATTGTCCCAGCCAAGTGACGAAAGAACTCAACCATCTGCTGAAATGGAGGAGTCATAATAGGAGTACTATGACCCATTGCTCTTGGATTATTGTCCACTTCATTTTCACTAACACGATGATGTTTTAGGTTAGGCAAGGGTACCTAATCTCCTTCTTGGAGGTGAGGTGGAGTATTATAATGGGCCTGACTTTCATTAACGGATTCAATAGCTCTATTCGAAGAAGAGGTCATATTAAAATTTCTATAAAAGATAAGATCACACTACATTAGGGACATGTACATAATGCATATGCACAAGGAATACATCAAATTACATTAAACAAGTATGCAAAAATTTATAATCTCCAAGTCATTTTCAAGAAATAAAATAACAAAAATATTAGGTATGATCACAACAAAACTCCTAGAATCACAAACCTAGATTCTGATATCAAAACTTGTAGCAACCCCTTTGGGAGGGTGCTACTTATGAAACAAATCTAATTTACTACTTACAACATTAAAAAGATATTAATTAAAAAAAAAATATTCAGAATAATTTAGTAGCGGAAATAGGCTCATGCGATGAGGTCCAAAGTGCAATATTTTTATTTTTTAAAAATACTCTTCATAATTTTATTTTATTTTTTTAAAATAAAATACATTGTCAAAATATCAACATAAGGTGATATAACCCTTCTTGAACAATCAACATCACTGCAAGTTTGTATTACACATAAATTTTAAACTATCGGGTATAAAAATAAAAAGTAGTTTTCTCCTTTGTACATACTTATAAGACAAAGTGTAAATTCAACATATTACAAGACTTGAGTTATTAACACACCCTAAAATAGTAAAATAAGTTACTAAATTCAAGTTACAAGATTTTGGTCTTAAGATCCAACAAGCCTCCAAAAAACGTAGATAAGTGTGACATATATATGAGGTACATGTCCCAAAACTATACAAAACTATGGTGCATATGCAACTGTGATCTCCATAAGTGCTCCCAAAAAGACTACTTCATAAGGCCGTCTTCAAATTTTTTTCCATACATTACCTACGATAGAAAACAACTATCGCTAAGCATAAAGCTTTGTGGCATATAAACTTTGGGCTTGGAGCCATTAAATTCTCCAATTTCCCTTTTCAATCATAGGTAGCTCAAATTTAACATAATTTAAAATAAGTGACTAAATATATCAAAAGTATCAAATATTAAACCTTGAAGTGTTTTCAAATATCAATAGCAATGTTCAAGAGTCGAGAAAGTGTATACTACCAATCCAAGAGAGTTTGCCAAATATCCATTTTTCACCCAATATGTACGTCATGCCATCACACTAAACATAATCAGATATCAAGATGGACCGAAGCCCCAAATCAAGTATGGTCAAAACCCAATAGTCAAGAGAATCAAGAACCATATTAAAAATGGCTTTCTAGTTCGTACTTAACACAGACAAGTTCCATAATTTAAGACGAACTACAAATCCAAAGTCAAGATGGCAAAATATCTGAATCAAGAGGCATGCCAAGATGAGTGAAAAGTTCACTGCCACAAGAAGGACAAAGTTCCAACAATAATGTAAAACGATCAAGCAATCCGTACGAGTGGGCGATTTAGCGAATATCTTACAATACTTGATATAACACGAATACAACGATATAAATTGAAGACAAGAAAAAAAATAAAATATCAGGTTATTTCAAAATATTCCAGCAAGTAAAAAAAGTACACAGTTTATACACAAACCTTGATGTTTTACCACAAAATAGTTCAACCACAACTTGAGGACGTTCGAATCGCCTATGCCATAGACAAACCAAATCCATCCACTTCCTCAAACACTCCTCCTTAGATTTTACAAGGGTATATATACCTTAAATACATAATCAAATATCTATATAAGTTCAGTGATTTAACATGTCAAACAAAATATGATATTGGTGAAACTTACCCAAAACGTTTGAAACAGAAATTCTGGACAGTATCACTGTCTTGTGTTGTGACTCGGTTTTGAAGATGAAAAAGAACAAACTAGATTATATGGTCTGCATTACAGTTGTAGATATATGTCTTAGTATTTCAGAACATCTTGAATCACCCCAATATCAGTTCCATACAAAACGTTATGCTAAAATTATTAACAATAGTACAGGGAGTATTTTTAAAACTGAAAATCTAGGCAGCACCTGCCCTGTACTTTATGATCCCTTTTCGGGTAAAAACATGCAAAACTAAATTTAGGTTCCTAAATATAAGTTATACATCTATGAAATAGCTTTCTAGAAAGTCTTAGATCACCTAAAATTGAGCTCTATACAAAAAGATATGAAGAAAACACTAATAGTTAGTAACTTACCACAAAAGAGAGGAGCAACCTGAGCTTCACCAAGAATGAGTTTTGCTGGTTGGTTTAGTGGAAATTTATGATGGTTTTCATGGATTTTTTCAGGTGATAAAAAGGAGAGAGAGAGAGAGAGAGAGAGAGAGAGAGAGAGAGAGAGAGATGGGGTTTTCTTTGGCATTAAGGACTGAAAATGAGATGACGTTATGAAAAAGCATGTCACCAAAGTAATATATAAACTTTGGATAAATATGAAAAATGTGGCTGCCCAACCTACTAAATATCTTTAGATAAATACAAAAGGGTGGAAGCACAAAACCTTAATTATAATGTATTTAACAACAATTCATCAAAATAATATTAAGTGTTACACATAGCAACACCATGGAACTTCTTTATCAATATTAACACAACCTAAAGTAAGGAATTTCATGTATTGCCAATTTCACGTTTAGGAAGTGCGAAGTAAAAAATATCTCCTCATTATAAAGATGCTCAATCGAAAATGCAAATATTAGTAAAATTTTGGGGTGTTACAACCCTCTCCCCCTTAAATAAATTTCGTCCCGAAATTTACCTTGTACTAGTCCTTAAACAAATGTGGATATTGAACTTGCATATCCTCTTCTCGCTCCCAGGTAGCTTCTTCGCCAGAATGATTTTTCCAAAGAACTTTAACTAAGGGGATGCTCTTGTTTCTAAGCTCCTTTAACTCACGCGCTAAGATTTGGATCGGTTCTTCTCTGTATGTCAAATCAGGATTAACCACAAAAGATTCAATAGGAAGAACATGAGATGGATCTGAGCGGTATCTTCTAAGCATAAAAACATGGAAGACGTTGTGGATCTTGTCTAACTCTAGTGAAAGAGCTAGGTTTTAAGCAACTGGGCCAACTCTCTCAAGCACTTCATAAAGCCCAATAAATCGTGGACTAAGTTTACCTTTTTGGCTAAATATCATAATCTTATTCCATGGAGAAACCTTTAAAAATACCTTATCACCCACTTTATACTCAATTGCACGCCTCTTAAGATCAGCATAAGACTTTTGTCTGCCTGAGGCAATTTTTAAGCGATCCTTGATGATTTTTACCTTATCTTCAGTTTGTTGAACAATCTCAGGACCCACCAATTTTCTTTCACCACCCTCGTTCCAACAAAGAGGCGTTCTGCATTTTCTCCCATACAGCTTCATAAGGAGGCATGTCTATACTTGATTGGTAGCTATTATTGTAAGCAAATTCTATCAGGGCTAAGTGTTTATCCCAACTACCCTCACACTCAATAATGCAGGCTCGAAGCATATCCTCCAAGATTTGTATTACCCTCTCAGACTGGCCATCTATTTGTGTATGTAAAGCGATACTAAAATTTAACCTAGAACCCAAAGCTTCTTGCAAGCTAGACCAAAATCTGGATGTAAACCTTGGATCTCTATCAGACACAATAGAAACAGGGATTTCATGCAGCCTCACAATCTCATTAATGTATAATTCTGCCAAACGTTCCCGTGAGTAGTCCATTCTGATTGCCAAGAAATTAGCACTCTTAGTTAGTCTATCCACAATGACCCAATTGCATCATGATTCCTTTTGAGTGCGTGGAAGTCCAGAAACAAAGTCCATAGTTATCCTTTCCCATTTCCACAGGTATTGACAAGGGTTGCAGTAGACCAGCAGGGACTTGATATTCATCTTTTATTTGTTGACATACCAAGCACTTAGAGATGAACTCTGCAATGTCTTTCTTCATACCATTCCACCAGTAGTGCTCCTTGATGGTCCGGTACATTTTAGTACCTCCACGATGCATTGCATAAGGTGAACTATGTGCTTCAATCAAGATATGCTTCCTCAATTCATCATCATTAGGAACACACAACCTATTTTTATAAAATAAGGTACCATCTTTCTTCAATGTAAAATCTGATTCTCTTCCATTTTGGACTTCTTCAATCCGTTTCACAAGCTTCTCATCTAACTGCTAAGCTTTCTGGACCTGCTCAAGTAAGATTGGCTTGACTTGCAAATTGGCAATGATATAACCATTAGAATTAAATGAAAGACAAGCATTCATGGCTCTTAATTCAAGAAACAAAGGCAAAAGACTTAGAGTTTAACTTGCAAGGGAATTGCGGCTCAACGCATCTGCAACCACATTGTCTTTACCAGGATGATAATTAATCGTGCAATCATAATCTTTGATGAGTTCAAGCCATCTACGTTGTCTCAAATTTAACTTCTTTTGTGTACGCAAGTACTTCAAACTCTTGTGATCAGTAAATATGTAACACTTCTCCCCTTACAAGTAATGCCTCCAAATTTTTAAATAAAAAACAATGGCAGCAAATTCAAGATCGTGAGTGGGATAATTCAACTCATGCAATTTCAACTTTTCGAGAGGAATAAGCAATTACTTTCCCTTCTTGCATCAAAACACAACCCAAACCACGGTGAGATGCATCACTATACATCACATAATATTTCCCTTCAGCTGGAAAAGAAAGTATTGGAGCTTGTATCAACAAGGATTTGAGCTTTTCAAAGCTCTCTTGACACTTGTCATCCCACACAAACTTGGCGTGTTTACCCAAAATTTTGGTCAAAGGAGAAGCTACAATAGAGAAGCCCTTCATGAACCTCCTATAGTATTCTGCTAAACCCAAGAAACTTCTTATCTCAATTGGAGTTTTACGGGATTTCCAATCAACAATAGCTTGAATCTTACTAGGATCAACCTTTACACCTTCAGCTGATACAATATGCCCTAAATAAACCACTTCACTCAGCTAAAATTCACATTTAGAAAGCTTTGCATAGAGTTGCCTCCCATTCAGAATTTGCATGACAATCCGGAGATGCCTATCATGATATTCTCTATTCTTGGAATAGACTAAAATGTCATTAATAAACACCACCACAAATTGATCAAGATAAGGCTTGAATACACGGTTCATTAGATCCATAAATGCAGCAGGAGCATTTGTCAAATCAAATGGCATTACCAAAAATTCATAATGACCATACATGGTCCTAAAAGCAGTTTTAGGAACATCTTGCTCCCTCACGTGCAACTGTTAATATCCAGACCCCATGTAAATTTTTTAGAACAAGCTGGCGCCCTTCAGTTGGTCAAACAAGTCATCGATTCTAGGCTGTGGGTATTTGTTCTTGATTGTTACCTTGTTTAGCTGTCGGTAATCAATGCAAAGCCTAAGAGTGCCATCTTTCTTTTTCACAAATAAAACAGGAGCTCCCCAAGGTGAAATACCGGGACGGATAAAACCTTTCTCAAGAAGTTCTTGCAATAGAGCCTTCAACTCTTTTAATTCAGCTAGAGCCATTCTATAAGGATCGATAGAAATAGGAGTAGTTCCAGGGACAAGCTCTATAGGAAATTCAATCTCCCTTTTTGGAGGCAACCCAGGAAGATCATCAAGAAATACATCAGGAAAGTTGCACACGGTTGGTATGTCCTTAAGACTTGGACTCCCCAATCGTGTATCGACTATATGAGCAAGATATGCATCACCACCTTGACAAATCATCTTCCTTGCCAAGACCGCAGAAATAATATTAGATGTCAATGATCTTTCTCCTTGAACTATTATGTGTGAATATGCAGGATTTTCAAAAGTCACTTGCTTCAACCAACAATCAACCAATGTATGGTACTTATGGAGCGAATCCATACCAACAATAACATCATAGTATTGGAAGGGCATTTCAAGCAAGTCTGCAGGGAAGATTGAATCATGAATGGACAATCTCGGTAAATCCTGTTAACAACAGCCAGATGACCTAATGGACTCGTGACCAGCACATCAAAGTCAAGTCTCACAGATTTAACAGTATCATAAAATGCAAGTGATGAGCAAACATAAGAGTGCGAAGATCCAGGATCAAATAATGTAACAACATATATGCCAAATAAGTGAAATTTACCAACAACCACATTCGGGCTATCTTGGTCATTCCTATGTCTTATAGCATAGACTCGTGTAGTAGATCTCAACCCACTAGCATGATTAGCTCCACTTGAACCCGCTGCTTGCACATTTCTAGGTCTTGCACTACTATTATCTTGAGAATGAGTAGTGACAAGCTTTTGAACTGAGCCCTATGTATGTGTATAAGAAAGAGGATTAGGATTATGACAATCCTTCACTTTACGATCTAGACTTTCACAATTAAAACAAGCACTAGAAGCTCTTCTGCAGGCACCATGGTGATTTTTCCCGCACTGTGCACAAGTAGGTGTATAAGTTTTGCCTTGGACATAACTTGGAGTACTAACAGTAGAGAAATTTCGCTTATTCTACTTATGATATGATGACTTATGTGCACTTTCAATCTTGGAATAGTCAAACTTCCCTTCTTGGATGGACCGCCATAATCTGAATTACCCTTCCTAAACCTGTTTTCTCTCCTACTAGCTTCTTCCTTGTCAATTCTTTCCCAAGTAATAGCAGTTGAAATTAGCTTGGAAAAATCCTCAAGTTGCAAGATTACCACAGACTTTCAAATGTAACCATTCAAACCTTCTTTAAATCTTCTGCACTTATCTCCTTCACCATCAATAATACCTCTAGCATAGCGAGAAAGCCAGAGAAAGTTTTGTTGATACTCTGCAATAGACATACTCCCTTGTCTTAAATTCAGAAACTCTTCTTTCTTTGCATCACAGTAGATGGGGTGACATATTTCGCACGAAATGCTTTCACAAAGTCATCCCAAGTCAGCACCGGAGGTTTTGCTTTTGCATTTGGCACACTTACCCACCAATCATAGGCATCTTTTGTAAAAGAAAGATAGCATACTTAAATTTGGCAGCATTAGTACACTCTAGTTGTTCAAAGACCCTCTTCATGCGCTCGAGCCATTGTTCAGCTACCGTGGGATCAGTAGTGCCTTCAAATTCAACTCTACCCATTTTCCTCATCTTCTCAAAATTCATTTCACTTGGTTCTAACATTGTCCAAGCCAAGTGACGAAAGAACTCATCCATCTGCTGAAATGGAGGAGTCATAATAGGAGTACTATGACCCATTGCTCTTGGATTATTGTCCACTTCATTTTCACTAACACGATGATGATTTAGGTTAGGCAAGGGTACCTCATCTCCTTCTTGGAGGTGAGGTCGAGCATTATAATGGGCCTGACTTTCATCAACGGATTCAATAGCTCTATTCGAAGAAGAGGCCATATTAAAATGCCTATAAAGGATAAGATCACACTGCATTAGGGATATGTACATGATGCATATACACAAGGAATACATCAAATTATATTAAATAAGTATGCTAAAATTTATAATCTCCAAGTCATTTTCAAGAAAGAAAATAACAAAACATATTAGGTACGATCACAACAAAAATCCTAGAATCACAAACCTAGGCTCTGAAACCAAAACTTGTAGCAACCCCTTTGGGAGGGTGCTACTTACGAAACAAATCTAATTTACTACTTACAACATTAAGAAGATATTAATTAAAAAAATATTTAGAATAATTTAGTAACGGAAATAGGCCCATGCAACGAGGTCCAAAGTGCAATATTTTTATTTTTTGAAAATACTCTTCATAATTTTATTTTATTTTTTTTCAACATAAGGTGATATAATCCTTCTTGAATAATCAACATTACTGCAAGTTTGTATTGTACATAAATTTCAAACTATCGGGTATAAAAAAGAAAACTAATTTTCTCCTTTGTACATAGTTATAAGACAGTTAAATTCAACATATTATAAGACTTGAGTTATTAACACACCCTAAAACAATAAAATAAGTTACCAAATTCAAGTTACAAGATTTTGGTCTTAAGATCCAACAAGCCTCCAAATAACATATATAAGTATGACATATATATCATGTACATGTCCCAACACTATACAAAACCATGGTGCATATGCAAATGTGATCTCCATAATTGCTCCCAAAAAGACTACTTCATAAGGCTGTCTTCAAATTTCATCTCGTACATTACCTACGATAGAAAACAACTATCGCTAAGCATAAAGCTTAGTGGCATATAAAATTTGGGCTTGGAGCCATTAAATTCTCCAATTCCCCTTTTCAGTCATAGGTAGCTCAAATTTAACATAATTTAAAATAAGTAAAAAAATATATCAAAAGTATTAAATATCAAACCTTGAAGTGTTTCCAAATATCAATAACAATGTTCAAAAGTCGAGAAAGCGTATACTATCAATCCAAGAGAGTTTGCCAAATATCCATTTTTCTCCCAATATGCACGTCATGCCATCACACTAAGCATAATCAGATATCAAGATGGACCGAAACCCCAAATCAAGTAGGGTAAAAACCCAATAGTCAAGAGAATCAAGAACCATATTAAAAATGGCTTTCTAGTTCTTACTTAACACGGACAAGTTCCATAATTTAAGACGAACTATAAATCCAAAGTCAAGATTGCAAAAGATCTGAATCAAGAGGCATGCCAAGATAAGTGACAAAGTCACTGCCACAAGAAGGACAAAGTCCCAACAAGAATGAAAAACGATCAAGCAATCCGTACGGGTGGGCGATTTAGCGAATATCTTACAATACTTCATATAAAACGAATACAACGATACAAACTGAAGATAAGAAAAAAAAAATATTAGGTTATTTCAAAATATTCCAGAAAGTAAAAAGAGTACAAAGTTTATTCACAAACCTTGGTATTTTACCACAAAAACAGTTCAACCACAACTTGAGGACGTTCAAATCGTCTACGCCATAGACAAACCAAATACGTCCACTTCCTCAAACACTTCCCCTTAGATTTTATAAGGATATATATACTTAAATACATAATCAAATATCTATATAAGTTCAGTGATTTAACATGTCAAACTAAACATGATATTGGTGAAAATTACCCAAACATTTGAAACAGAAATTCTGGACAGTATCACCGTGTTGTGTTGTGATTCAGTTTTGAAGATGCAAAAGAACCAACTAGACTGTATAGTCTTCATTATAGTTGTAGATATATGTCTTGGTATTTCAGAACATCTTGAATCACCCCAATATCAGTTTCGTACAAAGAGTTATGCTAAAATTACTAACAGTAGTACAGAGAGTATTTTTAAAACTGAAAATCTAGGCAGCACCTCCCTTGTACTTTATTATCCCTTTTCGGGTAAATACATGCAAAACTAAATTTTGGTTCTTGAATAAGAGTTATAGATCTACGAGATAGATTTCCGCAAAGTCTTATATCACTTAAAACGGAGCTATATACAAAAAGATATAAAGAAAATACTAATAGTTGTCTAGTATAAAAACGGGTTTAGTAACTTACCACAAAAGAGAAGAGCAACTTGAGCTCCACCAAGAACAAGTTTTGCTGGTTGGTGCAGTAAATATTTATTATGGTTTTCATGGAGTTTTTCATGTGATAAGAAGTAGAGAGAGAGATGGAGGTTTTCTTTGGCATTAAGGACTGAAAATGAGATGAGGTTATGAAAAAGCATGTCACAAAAGTAATATAAAAACTTTGGATAAATATGAAAAATGTGGCTTCACAACCTAATAAATATCTTTAGATAAATACCAAAGGGTGTCATTCCAAAACCTTAATTATAATGTATTTAACAACAATTCATCAAAATAATATTAAGTGTTACACATAGCAATACCATGGAACTTCTTTGTTAATATTAACACAACCGAAAGTAAGGAATTTTTATGTATTGTCAATTTCATATTTAGGAAGTGCGAAGTAAAAAATATCTCCTCATTATAAAGATGCTCAATCGAAAATGTAAATATTAGTAAAAATTTTGGGTATTACAACTTCAACACCCCCTTCAATCTAGGTGGTATGAAAATAAACAATCCTAACTTGGACAACAAATAATAGTGCTGCACACTGTCAAGTCCCTTTGTCAAAATGTCTGCTTCTTGATCTTCTGTTGGCATATACTCAGGATGTACCATGCCCTGCTGCACCTTCCCCTTTATAAAATGACAATCAATCTCTACGTATTTTGTTCTTTCATAAAACACAGGATTGTTAGCTATCTGCATTGCAGCTTTACTGTGTGTGAACAGCAGTATTGGGGCAGGAATATGGATTTTCAATTCCTTGAGCAAACCTAGTAGCCATACAAGTTCAGCTACTGTTAGAGCCATGCTCCTGTATTCTGACTCTGCTGAGCTTCTTGCTACTGTGTTCTGTTTCTTTGATTTCCAAGCTATCAAGGAGTTCTATAACTTCACCAAATAGCCAGTTACTGATTTCCTTGAGTTTGGAAAACTTGCCCAGTCTGCATCACAAAATGCTATCAAGTCTGTATTCTTTTCTGCACTCATCAGTACTCCTAGACCTGGCTCATTCTTCACATATCTCACAATTCTGTAAGATGCTTCAAGGTGTGACTTCTTAAGATATTGCATGAACTGGCTGAAGGTCTGCACACTATATGCTATGTCTGGTATGGTTAAGGTCAAGTAAAGCAATTTTCCAACCAATCTTTGGTACGCTCTTACATCTTCTAATGTTGTATCATCATTGATGTCACAGTGCTCATCATATCCAGTGGTAGTAAGCTTCTTGTTCTGCTCTCCATTAGAGTTAATATAGGCTTAGAACCTGACAATCCTAATTTTGCAATAAACTCCAAAGCATATTTTTTTTGGCAAAGCAGGATTCCCTTTTGTGATCTGCACACATCTATTCCTAGGAAGTATTTCAGAGTTCTTAGATCCTTCATCTTGAAATTATTTTGCAGAGTGTTCTTGGCTTTCTGAATGAGACCAGCATCATTACCTGTAATGACAATTTCATCCACACGCACATGTATTATAACCTGTCTGTTGTGCTTCTTCAGGGTGAATAGAGAATGATCATGCTTGCTTTGTATGAAACCAACTTGTAGGAGTGCATTAGTGAGCTTAAGGTTCCACTGCCTAGATGCTTGTTTAAGGCCATATAATGATTTGAGTAGTCTACATCCTGTGTTTCCCCCTTGGCTACCAAATCCATGAGGTATTTGCATGTATACCTTTTCCTCAAGGTCACCTTGAAGAAAGGCATTGTGAACATCCATCTAAAATAATGGACATTGATTCATAGCTGCTAATGCAATCAGAGTCCTAATGGTAACCATTTTGACCACATGAGAGAATGTCTCTTGATAATCCAGCCCTTATTGTTGGTTGTATCCTTTAGCAACCAATCTATCTTTGTACCTCTCTATTGTTCCATCAGACCTATGCGTGATTTTGTATACCCATTTGCAACCAATAGGAACTTTTCCTTTGGGAATAGGAACCATCTCCCATGTATTGTTACTCACCAGTGCATCTATCTCAGCTTGCATAGCATCTGCCCATTTCTGATCCTTCATTGCCTGATTATAGGATGCAGGTTCAATATCTGTTGACACTGCAGTAAGATAAGTCTTATAGGCAGTGCTCAATGTGTCATAGCCTAGATAGTTGGACATATGATATATGCAAGTAGAAGAAGAAGGCTTCATAGTTGGGCAGATGTAATCCTTGGTCCATACTGGTGGTTTTGATCCTCTGCTGGTTCTCCTAAGTTGCATATTTGATACTTCATCATTTTCCACCTCTGCTGCCTGTTCTGGAACTAGAATCTCCCCATCACTACTGTTGGATAAGTCATCTAGCTGAAGCATTGCATCTTCATTTTCAGCATGTGGTTGTCCCATTTCTTGAGCAGGAGCCTGCATTTCCTGAATATGAGCATGTTGTTGTTGAGATGCATGTTGTTCTGCTGTATACTGTCTAGTTGTCTCAAAACATAATGGAGGACTTTTTCCTTCTCTCATCATCATGAATGGGAATACATCCTCTCTAAATGTAACATCCCTGCTGACAAAAAACTTTTTGTCCTTGAGATTGTATAACTTGTACCATTTTTGAGATGCTGAATATCCCATATGGACTGTTGTTATTGCCCTAGGTAGACGTTTATCACTCTGGCTGATAGAGACAACCAATAAACCTTAGGTGAAGTAGTGAATGTGGTGACTTGTGAAAGACCTCATATATTGACTTGCCACCTAGTATAGAGGATGGTAGTCTATTTATTAAGTATACAGTTGCTAGTACACAATCTCCCCAGAAATATAATGGTATACCTCCATGAAACCTCAGTGCTCTTGCTACTTCTAAGATGTGCATGTGTCTCCTCTCCACCACTCCATTTTGTTGTGGAGTGTGTGGTAAACTACTCTGATGTAGTATGCCATTGTCTGATAAAAAGGTTGCACATTCAGAGCTAAAGAACTCATCTCCATTATCAGTTCTAAAGCATTTAACATTATGGTTAAATTGCACATTCACCATCTTAATAAAAGACTTTAGAAGCACAAGTGTATCACTTTTCAACTTCATTAAGAACACCCAAATCATTTTTGAATGATCATCTACAAGCATCAAAAAGTATTTATTTCTATTAGAAGTAGTCACCTTAGAGGGTCTCCAGATATCTACAAAACTAATTGAAAGATCACTCCTTCTCTAGTTGTACTAAGGGGAAAAGGCTTTCTAGTTTGTCTTGCTAATGGACATACATTGCATTTATTGAAATTGCAATCTATAGCCATCTTGTTCTTCATAAAAGCCAGCTGCCTCATTACTCTGGTTGGTACATATCTAAGCCTTCTATGCCACACATTATTGTCTGTAGTAGTGTCTTCTGCCAAACAACTTTTAATATGTTGCCTGCGCTTATTTGCACTTGATCCATCTGGTAATAGCAGATAAAGACCACCATTTTCTTTACCAATCCCCTTTACTTTCCCAGTGCATAGGTCCTGGAATACACAGAATGATGGAAAGAAAAGTACTGAGCAAAATAATTTATTAGCCAATTTTGAAATTGACAGTAAGTTGTATTTGAAGTCAGGTACACATAGAACATTGTGAATCGATTCACCACCTGTGATGCTACACTTTTCTTGGTACATAACTGGTACTGACTTTCCATTTGGCATATGAACATTACCTCATTTGGAGTTAGGCAATTTAGTTATATTAGTCAGCAAGTTAATATTTGAAGTCATATGATTTGTTGCCCCTGTATCAATAATCCAAGGAATATCACAGGTTTGAGTCAATTGTGAATCAATGTTACCTGCCATGTTTGCTGCAAACTCTTCTCCTTTGTCCTAATTCAATAGCTTCATTATCTGGTTATACTGCTCATCAGTGAAAGAGTTGTGCATTCCTTGCCTTGCTACATTAGAATCTGCAGTTGTGGCTACCTGAAATATGTCATCCTTTTCATGAAATCCATCACCCATGGCTGCATTGGCTTGTCGATACTCTTGCTTCCTCTTTCCTTTGAAACCAGGTGGGTAGCCCACTAACTTATAACAAGTATCCTTAGTGTGGCCTTTGATTTTGTAGTACTCACAATAAAGATTTCCATATCTTTTGAACTTTTGTGTGCTATCTCTAGAACTCATTAAGGCAGTGGAATCATTCACCTCATTCATAGGTGTATTGGTCATACAAACTTTTCTTTGGCTATCCTCATGAATTAGCAGAGCATATGCACGACTCACACTTGGTGATGGGGACGAAAGTAGCATCTGACTTCTAATGGCACTATAGCTATCATTTAATCCCATTAAAAACTGAAAAAGCTTTTGTTGTTCTAGGTGTGTTATGAACTCTCTTGTTTCAGGAGTTACATACAGAGTTAGAATTAACTATACTCATCCCACAACAGTTTAAGTCTAGAATGATAAGTAGAAATACTGGAGGTACCTTGAGAAACTGTAGCAATTTTGCGATGAAGATTGTAGATCCTCGATCCATTGATTTTGTCAAAATGATCCTGTAAATCAGTCCACACCTCATGAGCATTACTGGCATAGACTATCCCATTCACTAATTTCGGCAACACAGTGTTCATAATACAAGTTAAGACTGTAGCATTGACATGTTCCCAATCCTCGCCTAGATCATCAGTGAATTGATCCTTAGTGCATGTACCGGTTATGAACCCTAATTTTCGCTTAGCTCGCAACGCGATCTTCATTGCTCAGCTCCAGACTGAATAATTCTCACTGCCGGTTAATCAGACTAAAATTATTACATTTCCTGGCGCATCTGAAGGTTGTAAGTACAACGGATGTCGCGGATTATCAATGTCTAAAGCAGTCATTACATGTTTACTCAGAAAATTGGGGATTTGAGAATAAGCAAAAATCGATTGAAAATTCTCTCAGAAATTTCACAGAACAACTCTCAAACCAGAGTCTCAGCATCGATCGATTCACTCTAGCTCTGATACCATGTGAAAACCACCATTGTTGAGTGAATGTGAAGATGGGCTAAGAGAATGAAAAGAAGCCTAGGGAGAGAAGCCTCTGGACAGTTGTATCTTACTGTTGTATAGGTCAAAATCTGTCTCAATGGGATTTAGCATAGAGTGGTATTATGGAAAGTGATGTGGCCGAGGCCGACTAGTGAAAAGCAGGGCTCGTAGCGGGGCGGTCAATAACGGCCAAGGTCAAGTATCAAGGATGGTACTAAAGGCTAGTTTTTGTAATTGGATATTCAAGGGAACATTCCACTGAATATTCTATGTACTGGTACTTTTAGGATTGACTGGGGATGTGTCTCATATATATAGAAAAAGAGATAAGGGGAAAGGGTATATAATATTTCTTTCGGATAAGAGAACTTTTTGAGAAGAAGACTCTCTCTAGAAAATATACAAACACTACCTTTCTAATAAGATTCTACCATCCATTATTCTAGACTTTTCTATCAGATCTGAGAATAGTTCTAATATTCTAGGATTTGTCTATTACTCATCACTGTCAGAAAGAAGAATCATCTACCTCATTCAATATTGGGTGAATCATTCTCCTTATTTATGTTAATGCTATTTATTGTTTATTATTGCTTGATATTCTTTCATAATTACTCCTCTTAAAACATTAAATGCATATTGCATTTAATCCCCCACCAACGCTATCCTGCATTATTTGTGTTAGCTAGTTACAAATACAGGGATATTATTATCAACTAGGCTTAATCCCTCATTACATAAAATTAATTAGTTTAATCGAAGATTATACTTTTTGGTCGAATAATTTGGCGCCGTCTGTGGGGATTTCCTAGTTAAATTTTTAGTTTCTCCTAGATCTATAACTAGCACAGTTTACAGGGGAAAAAAAGAGCAAAACTCCTTTTTCCTTGTACATACGGATCTGACATGGCAGGTAATGGAGAAGAAAGGAAGAAGGTGGTGGCCGATCTCACCACCAACCTCTTGAACACCATCAATGAGGTTTCTGAAACAGAAGGCGAGGATATAATGCCCAACGCCTCCCCCAGGCGAGTTGGGTTGCCTCTGCCTCACGGCAGTATCACAACATCCTGCGGTAAAGGAGCATTCACGTCCACGACGGAAGAGGCGCCACCAGAAGTGAAAAAACTACTCGAGGCTTGGCTAACAAACACACTAACCAACATCCTCGACAAGCCCGCCTAGGAGCAGCTAGAGAAAACGTAAGGACTAGCATTACACTGATAACGGCCGAGCAGCACAACCCTCTCCCTCCAGTAATAGGTATCACTCACAATGTTAATAATGCAGGTGACGACACCCTCACAGCTATTCTGAGGAAGATGGAAGAAATGGAAAATGAGAACAAAATGCTTGGGGACCAAATGAGAGAGCACCAAGAAAGAGTCGACAAAATACCGAGTGCCCAAAAAGTCTTGCCAAAAAGAGATGCTGGTCGGTTCGTTGAGCTACCCTACAGTGATGAAGCCGCCCCGCATGCCATACCCAAGACCTTCAAGATGCCGCCTTATCTGAAAATATATGATAGTACAACCGACCCCGAAGATCATGTGAGTCACTATGTCACTGCGGTAAAAGGAAATGATCTCGCCAAAGAACAAGTATACTCCATCTTGTTGAAAAAGTTCGGCGAGACCCTCACCGGAGGAGCATTAACTTGGTATTCACAACTGCCTGCACATTCCATCGAAACGTTTGAAGAGATGGCCGACAAATTCGTAACGGTCCATGCTGGGGCCAAAAAGGCGGAGGCAAGAGTGAACAATATATTTTCCATCAAACAATCATCCGGAGAGGGATTGAGGGACTTCCTCGCTCGATTCAACCGAGTACGGATAATCTTACTGAATGGATCAGAAAGTATGGTTGTAGTAGCTTTCCAAAACGGGCTGAACATGAATGGCTCAAGGGCGACCAAAAAATTATTAAGTCGTCTTATGAAATATCCTCCAACAACTTAGGATGAAATACACAATGCCTACTGTGCCAAGGTCCGTGCAGACGAAGCTGACCTGAATGGGCCAACTCATCGGTTGACCTCGGTGCAGGCCAAATCCAGGTAGGATCGAACAAATGATGCCAGGAGGGATCTTGCATCTCCAAAACCCAATCGAGAAAGGCATCAACCATATATCAAAATCGCCATCATACCCCCTCCCGCCACGAAGAGGGCCCATCTAGACCAAGGACAGGGACTCACTGGAACGAGAGAGGTATGCCCCATTTATTATCCGCTCCCAATTTTTGTGTGTCACCCTCAGAAAAAGTCTACGCATTGGAGAAGATCGAACCAAAATTAAAGTGGCCACAAAAGATGAGGTCAGGCCCAAGCACCAGAAAGTCAAACGCCCTCTGCGAGTTCCACCAAGAGCGAGGTCACAAAACTGAGGATTGCATCGACCTAAGGCAGGAAGTCGTAAATATGCTTTACCAAGGATGCCTCAAAGAATTGCTGAGTGATCGAGGAATGACCAACTTTTCCCGAGGACGTGAACAACACCAGGGACCACAGAAACTACCCTCACCGACTTGCACCATTCAAATGATCATTGGAGGAGGCGACGACACTTTGATCAATAGCCTAAAGTTCACCCCAACCCATAAGCTCAAATGGTCGATCACTCACAAACGATGTGACGAACTCGAAGAAAGTATCATCTTCGATAAGTCAGATATCCACAGTTTGGTTTTCCCTCACTATGATTCCTTTGTTATCACTTTACGAATATTAGATACAGATGTAAGACGCATTATGGTGGACGATTGGAGCGGCGCGTGCATTATCCACCCTCGAGTACTTGCACAAATGAAACTCGAGGATACTACATCACGCTAACAGGTTTTAACAATGCAATTTAACGAACGTCTAGAGAAATCACACTCCCCATCCTAGCTGGCGGCATCACTCTGAAAACCACATTCCACATTATGGACCAGGATACGGTGTACAACTCCATAATAGGCCAACCTTGGATACACGCCAGGAGGGCCATCCCCTCCAGCTTGTACCACGTTATCAAATTTCTAACCCCATGGGGAATATTCAGCATACGAGGAGAACAACACACATCTAGACAATGCTACTGCATCGCCATGGATTATATGACCACCCAACAAATGAAGGGTAAAACAAAAGAGGCATAGCAATTAACAAGGTCGAGGTCGAGCTGTGATGAAAGAGAGGACGTCATCAGAGATCCCGAAATAGTAGAGGCTACGGGATCAACCATAGAAGACCTCAATCCCATTCAACTTGATGATAACGACCACAACAAGAAATCCTACATCGGTTGCAAGCTTCAAGAACCAGGTAAATTCCATCAATTCTTAACTGCTAACGCATGTTTGCTTTTTCCCATGTAGATATGTCAGGTATCCCGAAGGAGATCGCCATATACAAGTTGAACATAGAACCATTCGCCCCCCCCCCCCCGGTGAGGTAGGTTAGGCGAAAGTTCAATACTACAATAAACGATCCAGTCCGCGAATAGGTCAAAAATCCACTGAAAAATGGCTCTATCGGGGAGTCAAAATACCCCCAATGGGTCGCCAATGTGGTCATATTGAAAAAGAAAAACGGGAAGTAGCGAAAGTGCATAGACTTTATAGATTTGAATAAAGCATTCCCCGAAGACTTATTCCCGTTACCCCATATCGACCAGCTCATTAACGCAACTGCCGGGCATGAATTGTTAAGCTTCTTAGACGTCTACTCAGGCTATAATCATATCCTCATGGAAGAGGAGGATCAGGAGAAGACCACCTTCATCATCCATCAAGGGACGTACTGCTACAAAGTTATACGTTTCGGACTGAAAAACACAGGGGCGACATACCAAAGGTTGGTTACCAAAATATTCAAAGATCAACTCAGCAAGACTATGGAAGTCTACATAGACAATATGTTGGTCAAGTCCAAAAGGAAATAAGATCACACCGGCCACTTGAAAGAAGCCTTCGATATACTCTGGCGATACGAGATGAAACGAAATCCTGAAAAGTGTGCATTCGACGTGACCTCAGGAAAATTCCTGGGTTTCCTAGTATCACAACGAGGTATCGAGGTCAACCCCAACCAAATCAAAGCCATAGAAGGAATACCAGAGCACTTAACCACCAAAAAACAGGTTCAGAGGCTGACTGGCCATATCGCCGCCCTGTCAAGATTCATTTCGCAATCATCCGACATATGCCACACATTTTTCGGCATACTCAGAAAGGAAAATGGCCTCCAGTGGACCGCCGAGTGCGCTCAAGCCCTGAAAGAGTTAAAGGCTTACCTGTCATCACTACCGTTGCTTTCCAAAGCGGAGCCTGGGGAGTGTCTCCTCGCCGTATCTGAAGTGGCGATGAGTGCAGTCCACGTCCAAGAAGATAAAGGTACACAATCTCCCATCTATTACATTAGCAAAACCTTAGTCGACGCCGAGACGAGGTACCCCCACCTCAAAAAAATAGCCATGGCCTTGGTCTTAGCTTCACGAAAGCTTAGACCCTACTTCCAGTGCCACCCCATCTCAGTCGTCACAACTTTCCCTTTGAGAAGTATTTTGCATAAACCCGAGCTATCGTGCAGGTTAGCCAAATGGGCCATAGAATTAAGCGAGCATGATATCACATATCAACCGTGAACAGCGATAAAATCACAAGTCCTCACCGACTTCAGCGCAAAAATAATGCCCGAAGTCGAAAAAGAACAGGCCCACGCTTCTCCACAAACACAAAATCTATGGATTTTGTACATCGCCGGTGCTTCTAATGCGTCAGGGTTCGGAGTGGGACTTGTACTCGAAGTCCCAACAAGAGAAGTAATTCACCAGTCCATAAAGTGACAAGACATGACTAATAACGAGGCCAAGTGTGAGTCCATGATTGCAGGATTAAGTCTAGCACTCAAGTAGGGGGCGAGACGGGTCATACTACGATGTGACTCTTAACTCGTCATTAACCAAGTCGCAGGGACTTTCCATATCAAAGAGCAAAGGTTACAAGAATACCAGGCCGAGATCTGCAAACTACTGTCCGAGTTCGACGAATACCAGCTCGACCGAATTCCTCGAGCACAAAACATCGAAGCAGACGGCCTCGCCAAATTAGCAGCAGACACTAAAAGCATAACCGGAGAAAGAAACGTGATCACCCTCCTCCACTCATTAATAGATCAAATCGAGGTAAGGACCATAAATCTAACTTGGGACTGGCGCAACCGTATTGTTACATACTTGCAGGATGGAGTACTCCCAGATGATAAAAAGGAAGCCAAGAAGATTCGGATGCAAGCAGCCATGTATAACATCATTCATTACGACCTATACAAGAGGACGTATGGCGTCCTAGAAGAAGTCCATGAAGGCCACTGCGGAGCTCATTCCGGCAGTTGAGCTCTAGTCAAATGTCTCATACGAGCAGGTTACTACTGGCCCACTATGAAAAAAGAGGCCGCGAACTTCGTGAAAAAATGCGAGCAATGCCAAAAATACGCCCCAATGATCCATCAAGTGGGCGAGCACTTCCACTCGGTCACTTCCCCTTGGCCGTTCATCAAGTGGGGAATGGACATCGTCGGCCCCCTCCCTGCGGGGCGAGGTAACGTACGATTTCTTTTGGTTTTAACTGACTATTTTTCTAAATGGGTAGAAGCAGGAGCATTCGCCCAGATACGCGAACAGGAAGTGATCGCCTTCATATGGAAAAACATCGTGTGCCGCTTCGGCCTCCCTAAAGAGATCAATTGCGACAACGGACCCCAATTTACTGGAAAAAAAGGTCGCCAAATTTTGTGAGAAATGGCATATCAAAAGAATACTCTCAACACTGTACCACCCCGCGGGCAACGGGCAAGAGGAATCCTCCAATAAATAAATACTAAACATCATGAAGAAAAGGCTTGAGGACGCCAAAGGACTATGGCCGGAGTTATTACCAGAAGTGCATTGGGCCTACCGTACAACGCCGAAAACGAGCACATGAGAGACGGCCTACTCATTAGTCTATGGGACTGATGCGGTAATAATAGTCGAAGACGGAGAGCCCAATTTGAGATAGTCCCACGAGAGCGGGCCGAGGAACGATAAAAGAAGAAGGCAAGATCTCAACGAAGCCGAAAGATATGGCCTACATAAGGATGATCGCCCAACAAAAATAGGAAGAACACTACTATGACAAAAAGGCCAAGATTAGACCACTCAAAGTTGGGGACTACGTGCTCAAAGCCAAAACACAAGCAAGCAAAGACCCGCAGGAAGTCAAACTGGGAACAAATTGAGACGGTCCATACAAAATCACGGCAACAACAAAAAAAGGGGTTTTCCAATTAGAAACAATGGAAGAAAAAATACTACCAAACAACTGGAACATCACACACCTCAAGTATTTCAAATTTTAAGAAAAAGCATTCTCCAAATCGTACTCTTTTTTCCCTTACTTGAGTTTTGTCCTAGTTGGGTTTTCTCTAGGAGGTTTTTAATGAGGAAAAAAGGGGGACGCTTCAAGTTGAAATGCAAACGGAAGAAAGCAGCGGACGGTCGTCAGTTAATTGCCCAACCTCTCAACATGTCTCCAGGTCGCCCAATGAAAGGACTAGATAGACTGGGACTGGAATGCCAACCCGAAAAACATGTAAATTTGTCCAAGTATATGAGCAAAAACAAATGTATGAAGTCCGCCCATACTATCGCCAAAGCAAAATTGCCTCAATATCTACTCGGGCCCCGGCCATAATTAAGTATGGGTTACATTCGACCTCATTCGAATCAACACCCACTCGGCCTCCGACCATAATTAAGTAAGTTACATTCGATCTTGCTTGAATTAACTCACATTCGACGTTGCTCGAATTAACTAGGTATGGGTTACATTCGACCTCGTTCGAATCAACACCCGCTCGGCCCCTGGCCACAATTAAGTACGGATTACATTTGACCTTGTTCGAATCAACACCCACTCGGCCCTCGGCCACAATTAAATAAAAGTTACATTTGATCTCACTCGAATTAACTCACAATCGACCTTGCTCGAATTAACTAAGTACGGGTTACATTCGACCTTGTTCGAATCAATACCCGCTCGGCCATCAACCACAATTAAATAAAACTTACATTCGATCTCACTCGAATTAACTCACACTCGACCTTGTTCGAATTAAGTAAGTATAGGTTATATTCGACCACGTTCGGATTAATTAAGTTACATTCGACCTCGTTTCAAACTAACTAAATATATGTTACATTCGACCTCGTTCAAATTAACATATACCGGCCCCCGGCCGCGACCGAAACTTAGTTCTGTTTCGACCTCGTTCAACACACATAAACCAAGTTCTTACGACTAAAGCGACCAAACGGCAAAACAAAAAAAAGAGGCATACAAGCCCGAACAGAAGGAAAAGAGTCAGGTATGAGCAGCGAAAATGGTATTTCATAAAATATATTTTTTACAAAGGCTAGAACAGATGCCCACAAAAATATGTACAAAACTTACAAGAAAAAAGAAAGAAAAATAACTACTTGCCACCTAACCTAGCAACGTCATCTATCTGACTGCCTAGGTCATCTCCACCCGCCTCTCCGCCAGTACCATCGCCACAGCCTTCAGAATACTCATCCTCATACCAGGCATCTTGTTCAATCCCGTCCGCGCCTGTGTCCTCCTCGCCATCACCAGCCTCCGGTGTAGCAGGATCATAGCCACAAACAGTCCAAACTATGCGTGCCTTAGAGCGAACATCCTCGAAGTCGGCCTCAGAAACTTTCCCTGCCGCCATCAAGTCCCTCAATATATCCCGTTGGACCTCGGTGTGGATCCAGATCTCATACAGATCTCGCGGAATATCAGGAAAGGCATAAGTGCGAGAAGAGGAAGGCTGAGCCAGTAACTGGGACTTCTCGGCTTCAAGGGCGATAACTCGTTCATCAAGGCCCAAATGTTCTTTCTCCAACTCCCCTATGCGCTCATAGAGTCGCTCCTCTCTGAGACTCGCCATCTCCAAATCACTCGCCCAATCTGAACAAAGAATGCAAATTATGGCCTCCGATGTCTCTACTTGCCTCAAAGCCCCCAACCAATCCGATTCCGACTTCTCTAAGTCCGTTATCCTCTCGGTGAGCTCACCACCCAGAGCATTCGCCTTGATTAGACTTTCTTTGAGCTCGGCTGCAACGAGCTCACTTGGGCTTGAAGGTCGGCGCAATGGGCCTCGACTCCCCTGCTCACCTCGAGATCCTCTTCCTTGTCCCTCAATGCTCCCTCGAGCTCACTACATTGTCCGATGACCTTTACTAATTCGTCATCCTTCTCCTTTAGCTCATCTTGGAGAGCCCGAAAGTTACTACTCCCACCAAGACGCATGCAAAGCTCGCGGTGCTTATCACGATACTCGCGATATTTCCGCTCTATCTTTTGGAAAATGGCCTTCCGCCTCTCCTCTCGGAGGGAGCTTTCGATCTCCATAATTACGGTCTGAAAAGAAAACCAGAGCGAGTTAGAATAAAATCAGATTCAACATGAACGAACATACAAATGAAATACCCAACTTACCCTAAGAGCAAGGCCGACTATGCTCCTCGACAATGTGGAATCCTTCAGTTCCTCAAGGTCTTACCCTCCACGTCGGAACAGAGGAGACCAAGAGAAGGGACCATGTCCTCCGTATGAACTAGCAGATCCCGATAATGGTCCATGCGGTTCCCTTCAATCTCACCTCGAGCCGGGTGAGTCCTTCTCCCATCATCCTAAACTCTTCAGGGTCCATATCGGAGGTCGTCTCGTAACCATCCTCAGCAACCCCCTTACCTCTCTCATCGGTAAACGAGGTGGGAATATCAACGGGCCGCGAGGATGATGGCACATCTCGCCACACAGTACCCAGAACCTTCACGGACACTCCACCAGTTCCAACGTTGGCATCAAGAAGGGGCATGCTCTCTGCGGTTTCCGCTGATGGCAGGACCTCGGACGGAAAATTTGCATTGTCTTCAGGCACAACGGAGGCCGGTTTGCGTTCGTTCCTTGTAGAATCTATGGCTCGGATTGTCCCATCACCGACGTCCACCGACCTCCTTTTACGAGGGACCAAATCCTCCTTGATCGGTGAAGACTCTTCAACTATTAAATGAAGCAAGGGAGAGGCCGGAGTCTCTGGTATTGAAACCGTCGACGATCGAGCCGATCTAGGCTAAACCGGAGGCCGAATAGAAGTGGATGGATGGGCAATCTTGGCCACAGTCACATCAGGGGAGGACCCCGTTGTAGTGTTCATCTGGAAAAACGTAGGAGTAGAGGCTTCAACCTTCTCGAGGATCCCCGGGCTAAAAACAAAAGAGAAGAAAAAGAAGATTAAGAGGTCGATCCCCACAAAACAATAAGAAGCAAGCGACCAGAAGGCCACGACAATAAAGATTCAAAACAGGTAAACTCACCGGTCGCTGAAAGCTTGGTTCCGAACTTCTTGATAAAGGCCGACCATTCGTGAATCCTCACTGTGTGAGGCAAGACCTGGCTAACCCAGTCATGAATATCCGCAACCAAAGGAGGGGCGAAGTCTCAGCTGAACGAGATAAAGGCAGAGTGTTAGGCTACAATCGCAATGAGCAAAATAAATGCTTAGTAAAAAAATACTTACGAGCATAATTCCATGCCTCAGGAAAGCCATTCGCATTTGTCACCACGTCCTCGGTCTTGACGTAGAAGTAGCTAAGCCAGAACCGAAAATTTGATTTATCGTCCATCTTCACTACCAAACGCTTACTTCCTCGGTGACGAAGATGCAACATCGTTCCCCTATAGAAACTGGGAGCGAAGAGGTGAATCAGGTGGCAAAGAGAGATCCCGCGGCCGGCCAATTTCACGTACTTCATCAATATGCGGATGAGTTTGTAGATGTAAGGTGAAAATTGGGTCGGGCAGGTGCCGTAGTAGCGGAAAGATTCCTCCGCCAATGGCAGAAGAGGAAATGAGTAGCCCACATAGAACGGATACGCGTAGAATACGCAATATCCATGGCGATGAATCTGCACCACGTCACGACCAGCCGGGACCAAATCAATGTGGGCCGGAATTTTGAATTTTTCCCTGAAATTAACAAGAGCAACCACGTCCATCACCGATTCCGTGGCCTCAGGGTCATCCTCGGGCAGTTTTGAAAAGTCATATCTACCCTTCTCGTTACGGGAAATTATTTCCTCCACCATAGGAAAGCTTTCATCCTCAGCAACAATGGCATCCCCATCGTCATGGGGAGGCATGCACACTGCCAAGGGAACAGGGTCAGGTACCCCCCCCTCGAACCGGAAGACACGTTAACCATCTTTGTTTATGAATAAAAAAGGTTGTAAACACAGAAGAGTCAAGAGTAGCATGAGCCGCCAGAATCAGTGAAAGCAAGAATATGGAAGTAAGATCAAAAGAGCAAGGATTCTGAATGAGGAAGGAAGAAGAAGGTATTAAGGTCCAATATTTAGATTGCAAAGAGTAAGGCAAAGGATTTTGTATCCCTATTTATAAAAGTTCAGGCATCAATACCGAGAACGCAAACAGTCGTTACCCAGCTCAGGAATCAAAGCGGTAGAGGCACGGGAAATGATGCAAGGTATCGGAAAAACTCGTAATAATGATGTATGATGACATGACGTCACTCTGAAACGACGTGACCCTGGGTTGCGGCTCACGGAAGGCCACGTTTCCACCCCGTCTGAAACGCTACTACTCGACCTGCTCATCTAAACTTCTCAACCATAACTAATATAGTTCGCTCATCGAGGTCGCCTAGGGTCGACATCAATAAGCGGAGGGACTAATTGTATAGGTCAAAATCTGCCTCAATGGGATTTATCATGGAGTGGTATTATGAAAAGTGATGTGGTCGAGGCCGACTAGTGGACAGCGGGGCTCGTAGCCGGACGGTCAATAACGGCCAAGGTCAAGTATCAAGGACGGTACTAACGGATAGTTTTTGTAATATGATATTCAAGGGAGTATTCCACTGAATATTCTATGTACTGGTACTTTTAGGATTGACTGGGGATGTGTCCTGTATAAATAGAAAAAGAGATAAGGAGAAAAGGTATATAATATTTCTTTCGGATAAGAGCACTTATTGAGAAGAAGACTCTCTCTAGAAAAGATACAAACACTACCTTTCTAATAAGATTCTACCATCCATTATTCCAGACTTTTCCATCAGATCTGAGAATAGTTCCAATATTTTAGAATTTGTCTATCACTCATCACTATCAGAAAGAAGAATCATCCACCTCATTCAATATTGGGTGAATCATTATCCTTATTTATGTTAATGTCGTTTATTGTTATTTATTGTTTGATATTCTTCCATCATTACTCCTCTTGAAACATTAAATGCACACCGCATTTAATCCCCCACCAATACTATCCTGTGTTATTTGTGTTAGCTAGTTATAAATCTAGGGATATTATTATCAACTAGGCTTAATCCCTCATTACATAAAATTAATTAGTTTAATCGAAGATTTACTCTTTTTGGTCGAACAACGGTGTATTGAGAGAAAAGAAAATCAATTACAATGAGTTGCCTCTACTGCTATTTACACGTGTATATATAAACATGAACCAGCTCTCTTAATTAACTCTAAATCTATATCTAAATCTGTTATAACTAACTCCTAATACCCAACTAACACTATGCTAAAGTAACAGCCTATCACTCAGTCTTTTGCCCTAGTTTCTCAGCGTCCCACAATGCACAACTGTCATCCTAGCACTTCAACACAGCCATTATATTCATGGCTATTGTTCAGTATTATTTTCTTTGCTTGTATTGAACTCATAAGCTATCGGTTTTATTGAGGAAAACAATGCTCAGACTTATTATATATAATAGATCCCTTGATTTAGTTTTTCGGCTTTAATGGTTAAAGATTTGATTAGCTTTTATTTAAACGTTAAGTTTACTTGAGACGTTCAGTCCGCTAATACAGGGTTCACTCAACGATCATACAGGTTTGGATGTGAATCATGGCTCACCCCAATTTGGGAGCGTAACACACAAGTGCCTCAGTGAACTTGTTAAAAGAAAATTTCTTTTCTCAATAGAATGACCTGCTAATACTGTTAATTAAATTAATTAGTCTACTGTATCAAGATTTAATTGATCGAAGAAATTAATGTGTAGATCTAATTCATGACATTTTTAACCTATGTGTTGAATTAAGTATGAGATCCTTTCAAGTAAGATATTTTTGGTGGGAATTAGGAATGATTCCTTTAGCTTGACTAAATAAACATACTTTATTTTGATATAATTCGTAGGCAATGGAATTAATTAATACTCCATATTAAGAAACAAAAAGATACCTGCCAGTGTCAATATGATGAAATGGAAGACTCCAGTTGCTTAGTTCTGAAAAGTTAATATACCTAACATGTAATGAATCATTTGTGGCCTAATCACAATCATTAACTTAATGAATACCAGAAGTTAGTTCTTCGCTGCTATATCAATTGTCTGTATTTCTTCTTATATATGTTAATATAATGACATGATTTAACTAATTAGAGATACGTACGTCTTAGTGAAACCTAAATAAACCACCAGAATATGCAACTGCAATATTATGTATGGTTCGCAAATCAATAATTAAAGAACGAAAAAGGGTCATATTTACCCCTTTACTCTTTAAAAGGGGTTATATTTGTCCTTCGTTATATTTTTTAATATATTTATCCTTATCATTATGCTTGAGGATCATATTTGCCCCTATACTCTTCACAAAGGGTAACATTTTTCCTTCGTTATACTTTTTTGACATATTTATCCTTACAATTTATTTTAGGATCATATTTGTCCCTCGTCCGTTAAATCGCTATGTCCCACCTTTGTTTTCCTACATGGCGCCTTTGTGGATTTCTTTTTCTTCCATTTTAAATATGGTCAGGTCACCTATTTAAGCTAATTTAACCCGCCCACCCAATTTAAATAAGACATACTAACTAAAATAAATGGAAATCCTAATTCTCCCCCCCCCCCACACACACACACACACTCGTCCATCTCTCTTCTTCGGGTCAACTCCATATTTTTCGGAGAGCGAGAAAATTTTAGACAGTGAGTGAATGAAACTATAGTGTTATCTCTAATTGATTTATTTAATTATTTTACCTTTGTCTATGTTAATTTGTTTCTCTTTAATACTTAGGAGTTAGGAGACATGAATCACTCAATGATATTTTGAAGTGTTTGTAGAGATACAACTCTGTAAAGTCTAAACTTGATCAATTGACCATGATTGATCCACGAAAGCAATTTTCTGATACGACATTTACGAAGATTGTGCGAAATATAATAGCGATATAGCAGCGACAACATATTGGCAAACAATAACTATGAACTCAAAATCACTAATCTAATACGGCTCACAATTATTGCAGTAAACAAAGTAAATTACGAGAAGTTGCACAACAATGGAGTTAATGAAATCTTATTTAAATTGGGTGAGCGGGTTAAATTATCTTAAATAGGTGACAATATTTAAATTGGAAGAAAAAGAAATCCACATAGGCGCCATGTAGGAAAACAAAAGTGGGACATGGCGATCTAACGGATGAGGGACAAATATGATCCTAGAGTATAACGATAAGGATAAATATATCAAAAAAAATATAACGAATGGCAAATATAACCTTTTTTAAAGAGTACATAGGTAAATATGACCCATAACCGATTAAAGAAATTCCAATTATGACATAGTTAAATATTTTGTCGTTTTTTTTTCCTTTTTGTGATGAGAAATTAAAGGAGGAGAGTTGCATGCAAGAACAAACAATTAGCAATAATCAAGACTAAAATTGAATTCAAGGGTAAAAGGATCTAGGGCTATTGATTTTCCCAATTGCCGGATTAATTCTGAACTCTTTAGCTATAATTTTGGCATAATACTCTATGAGGATTATGAGTTCTGGGCTACCGTAATTATCTCTAGATTAATTACGATAATTTACTATAAGCATTCTCTCGAACTACTCTAGTTAATAATTTATGCAACTCAGAATTATCCCACCAAAGCTTCGTTATTTCTAAATCCACTTTTAAATTCAAGTAATTAATCTCTTAACTTACCCAAAAGTGGTTTGTTCAACAACAATCTAACCAAGTATTCTTTCTCAAGCAACACAAGGTAACTAGACACGATTAATCGAGGGCCCTTTCAATTAACCACAATACAATACGTAATTGAACAATCATAGAACAAACACGGCTCAATTATGATAAAATAAAGTCAAGACTTCATCCAACAATTGGTTCCATCAACCTTAGATAATAGATTTAGCTACTCATATTAATGGAAAATAAATTACTAAAATAATTCATAATCAACAAATAGAAGTATGAAGAAAAAGATAAAAACTCTTAGGAAATTATCCGTCTTCTCTCCCTTATTCTTGCCTCTAAAATCTTCTAAAACTAGCTATATCTGACTTCTGGGCGAGTTTAGGCTTCATATAGGTTTAGGTTAGTCGCATAGAAAATTTACATAATTAACCATGCGTGTTTGACTTTCGTCCACCCGTCCGCGGCCGCGGATCCGGACGCGAATTTCCACTGCCTCACTGCCTTGAGTTCGCGGGGCTATTCGCGGCCCACTTAGCGGCCGTGCACCTGTAGGGGTCGTCTCGCTTGCTTTTATCGCTCCTTTTCGACCGGGCTAACCTTCGATTGGCCTTCCACACCCCATGTTAACTCTAAAACACTCGTTAGCTCCCTCCTAGCTCGGAGTAGCTCCTGCAAAGCATCAAATTCTTAATTAGAGCATTTAGTTATCTTTTAGCATTCAAATATCAATAAGGTGCGGCTAAATTAGAGTATAAATAGTGTCTAAATTGCATAAATATAGCCTACTATCAACACCCTACACTTAAACCATTGCTCGTCCCTGAGCAATCAAACCACACTCTAAGAGGCTTAACTTCACTGAGCGACTTCCATACTCGTCACACCAAGAATATTTCACATAAATTGAGGACATTAATGCAACATCCACACCTTAAGAGTTGACTCCCTCTAGACACGTAATGTTCCTAACCGACTTACTTACTCTAATTCATATGTCCAGACTTACCTCTACTTCATGAATCAAGTGTCTGCTCACAACAAAAGAGACTCATTTCACAATCAGTAAAATTCATACGCACTAAGGAACTTTAAAAGGAACAGAATTCACTCACACTCAGAAATGACATTCTTGTGTCACAGAAAATGTACCATAGGCTTGCTCGTAGTATACGACTCTACTAATTGAGCTCACTCGGTCTAGGATCAAGTAGGACTTTATTTGGATGTAATGTAGACTGCAGGTTGGGTAGGATATATTTAGATATAATAGTGACTACACCTCCCTAAGCACTTTAATACATTTATTTTACAATCAAGTCCACACCTAAGTTAAACCAATATTTTCATCTTTAACACCACATATACCACCCCCACACTTCTTCTTTTAGCACAATCACCTTAAAATCCACCAAAGAACTATTACCAATCAACATGATATACTATTAATAATGTTCTTCTTTTTTTCTCTTTTTTTTTTCACAAGTGGCTTTTTCCAACAAGATATACCTTTCTCCTTATTTCCCTAGTTTCACTCAAAAGCTCCACCAACTACCCCACACTTTATCCTTTGTAAATTCATAGTATTTCAAGTGCTTACGAGAGGTAAAGGGTTCAAAAAGATGGTCAATTCAAACAAGGGATAGGGCTTGTAATGTGGTTGCCAAGGAAACAGGATTACAGGCTCAACGGGGTTAACTATGGTACATAGCAAATAGGTGGATGGAGTATGTATATCTATGGTTCAACAAAGAAATGCCTATATCACTTCCCAGACTAAACAAGACTACCATTTCGCTTTGCAGACATATGGGACAAGTTCTAGGCGTTAAATGTTGTGCACAGAATATAACAAGCCTCACACACACATGGCACATGACTCATTCCAGATTAGATCATCAAACACTCAGATCAGGGTACTTAAGCCAAATTAAGAACATACATTTTAAGGCCTTCTTATAAGAGTCAACAAATGAGCCTAAGCGTCACACTAAAGTAACCGCTATATTCAAGGCATTACGAAATTACAGGATCCTATTCTAATTCTGCCCATAGCCCATAAGTTCCTAACTAAAAATAAAAATCTAACTACACCTGGTTCAAACAAAACCCTTGGAAAAGAACCGTGGTTTAAAGAAAAACCAAGGGGGAATTGATACACTACTACAAAAGAAAATCTTTTTGCTTTTTTTTTCTTTCGACTTTAGTCCCTCAAGAAACCCGTGGAATGATATCCATCATCAGGCCAAGTCAAAATGGATTTATACAAATAAACTACGAAACTATATAGATACAACATACAACAAAGTATCCCCCACCCCACACTTAAAAATATGGCATGTCCCCATGTCATACAAAGTAAAGTAATGTGAGGTAAAGGAACTTCCCTATTGGATCAGTCTTGATCGGAGACAGTGCCAGGGTCGAGATGATATGCTCTCCCCAGCACACGCAGCCAGCCCATGATTTTCTTTTCTGACTTCGCATTTTGGGTGGCCAAAGCATCAACTCTAGTCCCCAATTTCGTGACGGGAGTGCGCAGTCCTGCCATGTCTTGTTCTAGGGCTGTCATTTGCGGGCTCCGTCTGCCCTGGGATGGTCCATCAGCCACTGCAGCTTGTTCCTGTAGGGGTGAGGTAAGTTCAACCTCCTCCTGCCCTTCATCTCCCTCTTCCGACGCATTAGAATCGTCACTATGAGTTGCCCCTGGTGCCATCGGGTCTTTCCGGATGGTCACTTTGTCTGCCCGTAACTTTGCTTCTTTCTTTACCATGCCATCCGCATTTGGGTTCTCAGGCACCCTTGATGCCCGGCATAATCTAGTGATCAGAGAGGGGAAAAAGAACCTATACCTCTTCTGTGTTGAACGGACGAACATCTCAGACTGAATAACCTTGGCCACATCAAAGTCGTGGCCATTCACGAAGCACCAAATCAAGGTAGCTCTCGGACCATTTACTTCTGTAGTGTTGTGGGATGGCAGCAAGCGATTATTGATGATGTACAACCAGCACTTTCCTTCAAAAGTGAGTGAGGCATAGTGTATCTTCGATCCCGGCACAACCCACACTACCTCTTTATCTGGTGCACAGATAGTTCTGAAAAACCTGTTCCATGTGATGCGTTCTCTCCTGTAACTATCATAGAAATCCTCCTCCCCACTTAATTCAGGCAATCGATACACTCTCCTGATGGCTTCTATCGAGGCATCCACCCTCGTGTGTCGTACAGTGCATATTCTATCCTCATGTTCAAGATAGTTGGCATAGAACTCCCGAACAAGCATCAAGTTACCCTCCTCCGTCTCTTCAAAAAAGTTGTCCAATCCGTGCCTGATCAACTCCCGATACATATTAGGGCACTCATCCTGGAGGGACGCCCTGTCAATACCCCTTTCCGGTACAGGTGTTTTAGTGGCCTTCAAACTGAAATGGTCTTGGGCAGATCTGGAGACAAACCTGGTATGATCAAACTGAGCTGCACTAGCCGGTGCCCGTCCCCGAGATGAGCCTCCATGACCACTTGATGAGGCCCCGGTAGCGCGTCTCTTCCTTGAAGGTTGCGTGTTACCTGGACACACCCCAAATATGCTCCCCAATCTGCGGTCCAATCCACGGTCATGGATTCTGGGCAGAATGGGGCCAAAAATCCGCGGCTGCGGATGGGGGACACAACACAGGCCAAAATCTGTGGCCATATCCGCGGTCCAATCCGCGGCCGTGGATCTCTATCTCCAACCAATTTTTGTCTTTGCCATATTTTTACCTATTCTCAGGTTAATTTCGACCCCTGAATCCTTCCGATGCACATAATATTTGCCCTGCACACTAGTAGATTGGTCAAATTCATTCAAAATCAATTATAACAACCAAAGAAAGAAGATAATGGGTTGCCTCCCAAAGAGCGCCTAAGTTAATGTCGCGGCACGACGATTTACAATAAACCATGGGTTGCCTCCCAGGAAGCGCCTGATTTAATGTCGCGGCATGACGCTGGCTTTCATTATCACTCCTCGCTCACGTACTGGGGCTCTTCATAAGTTATCACCACTCTATCCCCTTTCTCTTCGACCATTCCAAGGTAATATTTCAACCTTTGCCCATTTACCGTGAACTTGTTTGTCCGATATTCGGATTCAATCTCTACAGCACCACTTGGGAACACTTGCACCACTCTGAAGGGTCCTGACCATCGGGACTTCGACTTACCCGGAAACAATCTCAATCTCAAGTTATATAACAACACTAGATCTCCGGGCTTGAAGTTCCGATCTAAGATGTGCTTATCATGGATCATTTTCATCTTTTCTTTGTATAATCTAGCATTCTCAAATACATGGAACCTGAATTCCTCGAGCTCATGTAACTCAGTGACTCTGCTGGTGCCTGCGATCTCTATATCCAGATTCAACTATCGCAGTGCCTAAAGTGCTTTATGTTCGAGCTCTACCGGAAGGTGGCATGCCTTTCCAAACACCAACTTGTACGGTGACATACCATTTGGAGTTTTGAATGTTGTGCGGTACGCCCATAATGTATCATCCAGCTTCTGCGCCCAATCAGTCCTTGTTGCACTGTCTTTGTCAGGACACTTTTAATTTCTTTATTGGACACTTCAACTTGCCCGCTCGTCTGTGGGTGGTACGATGTGGCTACTTTGTGGCGAACTCCATACTTTTCCAACAGATGTGCGAATGCTCTATTGCAAAAATGGGTTCCACCATCACTGATCATAGCTCTCGGGGTACCAAAACGTGTGAAGATATTTTTCTTTAGGAAACTTGTTACCCCTTTTGCATCATTGGTTGGGAGAGCCACTGCTTCGACCCACTTGGAGACATAGTCAACCGCTACCAATATATATTTGTAACCATACGAGCTGACGAACGGCCCTATAAAGTCGATCCCCCATATGTCAAAAACCTCTACCTCTTGAATTGTGGTCATTGGCATCTCGTGACGGAGAGATTTGTTGCCTGTCCTTTGGCATTCATCGCAACTTTTGACCCAAGCATGGGCATCCTTGAACAGGGTAGGCCAATACAATCTCGATTCCAACACTTTTGCTGCTATCTGGATTCCTCCAAAGTGTCCACCATATGGTGAAGCATGGTAAGCCTGCAAAACAGAAGGTTGATCTTTCTCGGGGATACACCTCCGGATCATGTTATCTACACATATTTTAAACAATAGAGGTTCATCCCAATAAAAGGCTCGACAATCACGGAAGAACATTTTCTTTTGAATTGAGGAGAGTTCATAAGGTACAATACTACTTGCTAAATAGTTAGCAATATCAGCATACCATGGCGTCTCCTCCATTGTCACATCAAGTAATTGTTCATCCGGGAATGTCTCTGTTATGTCTTCAACCTCCATTCTCTTTTCATCTCCTTCCAATCTTGAGAGGTGGTCTGCCACTTGATTGTCCGTCCCCTTTCTGTCACGGATTTCCAGATCAAATTCTTGTAGCAAAAGAACCCAGTGAATCAAGCGTGGCTTTGACTCCTTCCTTGCTATCAAGTACCTAATTGCTGCATGGTCAGTATAAATAATAACTTTTGAACCAATTAAGTACGACCTGAATTTGTTGAAGGCAAACACTACATCCAACATTTCCTTTTCGCTGCCCCAAGACTGCTCCTATAGCATAATCACTAGTGTCGCACATGAGCTCGAATGGTTGCTCCCAGTTGGGTGTAACAATGATGGGTGCAGTTATCAGTCTCTTCTTCAGATCCTCAAATGCCAACCTGCAATCATTAGAAAACACAAAGGGCTGATCCTTTTCAAGAAGTTTACATAAAGGGTTAGCAATCTTGGAAAAATCTTTTATGAATCGCCTGTAGAACCCGGCGTGCCCAAGGAAACTTCTCGCTGCCTTGACCGAAGTGGGCGGTGGCAATTTCTCAATCACATCAACCTTAGCATGGTCGACCTCAATTCCCTTACTGGACACTCGATGCCCCAAAACTATTCCTTCTTGTACCATAAAATGGCACTTTTCCCAATTCAGCACCAAATTTGTCTCCACACATCTTTTGAGCACTCTTCTTAAATTGTGAAGACAATCTTCGAATGAATCCCCCATCACGGAGAAATCATCCATAAACACCTCCATAGTATCCTCTACCATGTCAGTGAAAATGGCTAACATGCACCGCTAGAATGTAGCCGGTGCATTGCAAAGTCCAAAGGGCATTCTTCGAAACGCAAAGATTCCATATGGACAAGTGAAGGATGTTTTCTCTCTGTCTTCCGGGGCTATTGAGATCTGGTTATACCCCGAGTATCCATCCAAGAAACAGAAGTGGGACCGCCCAGCTAACCTGTCCAACATTTGGTCAATAAAAGGCAACGGGAAATGGTCCTTTCGAGTGGCTGTATTCAGTTTCCGATAGTCCATGCAAATCCCCCACCCCGTGACTGTACGAGTCGAGATCAACTCGTTATTCTCATTTTGTACGACTGTCATTCCTCCCTTTTTCAGCACACATTGGACAGGACTGACCCAGTTGCTGTTAGAGATGGGAAAGATGATACCCGCATCCAGCCACTTGATAACTTCTTTCTTTACTACTTCCTTCATATTCGGGTTCAGCCGTCGTTGATGTTCCCTGGAAGGTTTGTGCCCCTCTTCCAGAAGAATCTTGTGCATGCAAACGGCTGGGCTAATACCCTTTATGTCTGCCATGGTCCAACCAATGGTAGTCTTACATTCTTGTAACAGTTTCTCTAAATGCACAACTAGCAAACCAGATGATATAATAACAGGCAAAGTAGAATTAGGCCCCAAGAAAGCGTACCTGAGGTGGGCTGGAAGCGGTTTCAAGTCCAGCTGTGGTGGCTCCTCTATTGATGGTTTTGCAGGTGGTGTTGCTCTCTCTTTTAAGCGTAGGGGCTCGAACTGAGGTTCCCTTTTCCAGAATCCTTGACCTTCGAGAGCCATGACCCACTCTGCCAACCCTTCACCGTCCATCTCTTCCAAATTCATCAAGCAGGCTTCTAGTGGATCCTTGACATTAAGGGTCTCATCCTCTTCTTGCAGTATCACATCCACGGCCTCCACTAGTGAGCAGTTTGCAAATTCACTGGGTCTCCTCATGGATTGTTGAACGTTGAATATTATTTCTTCATTGTTCAACCTCATTTTCAACTCTCCAGTCTCGCAATCAATTAGTGCTCTCCCAGTGGCTAAGAATGGCCTTCCCAGAATGATGGGTATATCTTCATTCACCTGATAGTCAAGAATAACAAAGTCTGCAGGAATTACAAATTTCCCCACTTGCACAAGCACATCATCAAGAATTCATGTTGGTCTTTTGACTGTGCGATTAACCAGTTGCAACAATATTGAGGTCGGTCTAGCTCTGCCAATGCCCAGTTTTGTATAGATTGCCAAGAGCATCAAGTTTATGTTGGCTCCCAAGTCACACAATACTTTAGCAAAAGCATAACTCCCAATAGTACATGGGATAGTGAAGCTACCTAGATCAGACACCTTTTGGGCCATAGGTCTTGTCACTACCGCGCTACAGGTCTGTGTCAGAGTTACAGTGGACAGGTCCTGAAAGTCAAATTTTTGCGACATCAGGTCCTTCATCATTTTTGCATACCCTGGCATTTCCCTCAAAGCATCCATCAGTGGAATATTCAATTGAATCTGTCGAAGCATTTCCATGAATTTCCTGTATTGATCATCTTTCTTTTGTTTTGCCAATCTCTGAGGGAATGGTGTAGGAGTCAACATCTGTCCACTATTTGATGTATTTTCTTTGTTGGAAGCTTCTGGCACAAGAGGTGCCACCTGTTCTGAGACTTGTTCACCGTCTTTCTCCTTATCCTTGTCAACCTGTGCTTGTTCAATTACAACCTCGGTGAGCTCTGCTGACTCATCTACCTCTAATGTAACTGGAGTAGTTGGCGTAGTCTCTCTCCTATGAGCAACTTCTTGCTCTCTGTCTAAATCTCTTCCATTCCTGAGACTCACTGCCATTAGTTGATTTGGGTTCTGTTCCTTTGGGTTAATATTTGTATCTGCATGCAATGTTCCTTGTGGGCGATTGTTCAAGGCCATAGATAGTTGTCCCAATTAAATTTCAATGCCTTTGATTGCTGAATCATGTGCTGCTAACTTTTCTTGCATCTTACCATTTGTTCCAATGAGTTGTTGCAGCATACCCCTGATTTCTACCGTGTTGTTGTCCTGTTGTTGATGAGGTGGTTGGTAGGCCAACTGTTGGTGGTGGTGCTGCTGCTGATTATAGCCCTGCTGCCTTTGATAATGCATAACTTGACCTTGTGGTCGTGCGCCTCCAGAATTGGGGTTGTGTTGTGGCAGGTTGGGTCTGTACTGCTGGTTTGGTGCTGGTCCCCATTGTTGCCCACCTTGCCTCTGACCTCCAAAATTATTGACATAATTCATGTCTTCTCTGAATCCTTAGTTGTCATTCTCTCCACTCCACGAGCACACATATGATTGGTTTATGCAAGGAGTGCACAATCCTCCATTTGTTGTATCAACAATGTGCACTTTCTTTGTACCTATCTCATCAATTTTCTTTGTCAGTATGCTCATCTCAGTCATGAGAGTGGCTATGTTCTCTGCATGGGAATTGTTTGGGTCAAGAGCAACATAATGCTGCGCTCTGTGAATGTCTTGCTCAAAAATGCACAAACAGATGAAGCATCTGCATTGGCCTTCAAACTGTCTGCTAAACCCATGTAGAATCTCTGTCCCAGCATCTGATCTGGAATGCTATGGTGTGGGCACTTCACTAGCATACCCTTGAACCTCTCCCAGGTTTCTTGCAAGGTCTCAGTTGGTTTCTGCCTGAACTGCAATATCTCATCAATCTGCCTTGCAGTCTTATTGGGAGGATAAAACTTGTTTAAGAACTGTTTGACTAATTCTTCCCAAGTGGCAATGGAATTTATTGGGAGCGAATTCAACCAAGTTTGAGCCTCTCCAGTCACAGAGAATGGAAACAGTAATAGTTTGATGGCTTCAGGAGTCACATTCGATTGTCTTTAGGTCACACATATTGATAGGAAATTCTTCAGATGTTGTTATGGGTCTTCAATGTATGACCCGGAGAACAGTCCCTTATTTTGAAACAGATGCAGCATGTTGTTGGTGATTTGGAATGTCTCCGCTTGTATCTGAGGTACAGCAATGTCGGTGGCTAGGTTATCAGCAGTTGATTTTGCCCAATCATAAAGAGCAGCTTCTGGCACAAGAGGTGCCACCACTCCATTGTTCGGGTCAACCCGATTATTCCGATTGTTTTCATTGACATCGTCCATGTTGTCCAATTCAATTTCGAGTGTGTGTTTTTGTTGTAACTGTTTGTTCTTCTTGTTGGCTCGATTTAATGCCCTAAATGCTTTCTCGGGGTCTGAGAGTCCTTCAAAATGTTCACCAGTCCTCGAAGAGCTTCTAGGCATACACCTGAGTCACAGGAAAATTCAAACGTGAGAATTTCAATGGAAAAGTTTAAACACCGTAAGAAATTGATCTAAACTAAGAATCCTAGCAATTCTTCTAAGTTATAATAAATAACACCGTTAGTTCCCTGGCAACGATGCCAAAATTTGATCCCACCCAACTATGCCTTGTAAAAAGGATTAAGTAGTCGCTGTAAATATAACCCGGTTCAAGTCCGGAGTCGAATCCCACAGGGAACTAACCTATTTACTACAACTTTAAATAATGCTAATGATAAGATCAGACAACTTTCGGATACAAGAGTTTTATGAATAATCAGTGAAATTTATTTAGCTAAGAAAAAATGACAATAAAATTAGCAATAATCAAGACTAAAATTGAATTCAAGGGTAAAAGGATCTAGGGCTATTGATTTTTCCAATTGCCAAATTAATTCTGAACTCTTTAGCTATAATTTTGGCATAATACTCTATGTGGATTATGAGTTCCGGGCTACCGTAATTATCTCTAGATTAATTACGATAATTTACTAGAAGCATTCTCTCGAACTACTCTAGTTAACAATTTATGCAACTCAGAATTATCCCAACAAAGCTTCGTTATTTCTAAATCCACTTTTAAATTCAAGTAATTAATCTCTTAACTTACCCAAAAATGGTGTTGTTCAACAACAATCTAACCAAGTGTTCTTTCTCAAGCAACACAAGGTAACTAGACATGATTAATCGAGGGCCCTTTCAGCTAACCACAATACAATACGTAATTGAACAATCATAGAACAAATACGGCTCAATTATGACAAAATAGAGTCAAGACTTCATCCAACAATTGGTTCCATCAACCCTAGATAATAGATTTAGCTACTCATGTTAATGAAAAATAAATCACTAAAATAATTTATAATCAACAAATAGAAGTATGAAGAAGAAGAAGATGAAAACTCTTAGGAAATTATCCATCTTCTCTCCCTTGTTCTTGCCTCTAAAATCTTCTAAAACCAGCTATATCTGACTTCTGGGCGAGTTTAGGCTTCATATAGGTTTAGGTTAGTCGCATAGGAAATTTACATAATTAACCCTGCGTGTTTAACTTTCGTCCGCCCGTCCGCGGCTGCGGATTCGACCGCGGATCCGGCCGCGGATTTCCACTGCCTCACTGCCTTGAGTTCGCGGGCCAATTCGCGGCCCACTTCGCGGCCGCGTACCTGGAGGGGTCGTCTCGCTTGCTTTTCTCGCTCCTTTTTGACCGGGCTAACCTTCGATTGGCCTTCCACACTCCATATTGACTCCAAAATACTCGTTAGCTCCCTCCTAGCTCGGAGTAACTCTTGCAAAGCATCAAATTCTTAATTAGAGTATTTTGTTATCTTTTAGCATTCAAATATCAATAAAGTGCGGCTAAATTAGAGTGTAAATAGTATCTAAATTACATAAATATAGCATACTATCAGTTTCCATCTAAATGTTCCACGTGCCATATTTGTCTCATGCAACATTTTAGGATCTGTCTCTACTGATCAATGGTTTCTTTTTGGCGTTTGAAAAAGAAAAAATTAGAAGTTGAAACAACTAGCTATTACCTAACTTAAGCCTACTGATGAATTAATTACATCAAATCTAACTCCTATGAGTTGTCTTAATTAAGATCTTGTGCTCGTGATTCCAGATTCAATGTTGAAGTTCAAGCATAAAATAAGATAGTTGTAGAAAACAGAGATTAAAGTGCGAGCGAAAATCGCCATTGATATGGCGGTCGAAGCTTCGCAGAGAGCAAACGAGAAAGGAGAAAAGAAAATGGTGGAAACTTTTGGAGAGAGAGAAAAGGGAGAAAACGAAACTTTGATAAAATGAAAAGTAAAAGTTAGTGTATCTGTATTGTACAGTACATATACACATACTATATTATTGGCTAATTACAAAAATACCCCTCAACTACATAAATACAGATACAGATATAATACACAATACTCTCAATACCCCCTTTCAAGTTGGAGGTGAGGAACTCACTGCCAACTTGCCAAGAATAGAAGTATGTTTGATCCCTGTTAAGGCCTTCGTAAATATGTCTGCTAGCTGAGCGTCTGTTAGGGGTGGCAAGTGGGTCGGGCCCGGTCCTAAGTGGGCTTCGCGGGCCCGGTCCTAAGTGGGCCGGTCCTATGCGGTCCGGTCCTAAACGGTCTTGGGCCTCGCGGGTTAATTGCTGGAACAGGTTCGGGACCGGGACCACGAACTAACGGGCCCGGGTTTAGTGGGCCGGTCCCGGTCCGGTTCCGGGCCCAAACGGTTCCAACAGAAACTTTCTATTTTTAATTTTTTTTATAGAAGTTAGAGAAAAAATAGTAATAAAGATATATAAGCTATATTCGATTTATATACTATATATACATCTTAAAATATATATATACATAGTATACATCTTAAAATATACTATATATACATCTTAAGATATACTATATATATATAGTATAGTATAGTAGATCTTAATATATATATATACATCTTAAGATATATATACATCTTAAGATATATAAGCTATATATATATATAGTAAGATGTATATATAGTATATCTTAAGATGTATACTATCGAATATGACTTATAAACTATGTATATATATTATAGTATATATATAGTATATTATAGATAAGCTTATATATATATATATACTATACTATACTATGTATACATCTTAAGATATATAAGCTATATTCGATTTATATACTATATATACATCTTAAGATATATATATATATATATATATATATATATATATATATATATAAGCTTATATGTATACTAAACTATACTATAATATATATACATCTTACTATATATAAGCTATATTCGATTTATATACTATATGTATAGCTTAAGATATACTATATATACATGTATATCTACTATATATATCTAGTATATCTAGTATACTATGTATATATAGTATATCTTAAGATGTATATGTAGTATAGTATATATAGTATATCTTAAGATGTATATATAGTATAGTATATATAGTATATCTTAAGATGTATATATAGTATAGTATATATAGTATATCTTAAGATGTATATATAGTATATCGAATATAGTTTATATATCTTATGAGATGTATATATAGTATAGACTATAGTATAGTATAAATATAAGCTTATATGTATACTATACTATACTATAATATATATACATCTTACTATATATAAGCTATATTCGATTTATATACTATATATACATCTTAAGATATACTATATATACATGTATATCTACTATATATATCTAGTATATCTAGTATACTATGTATATATAGTATATCTTAAGATGTATATGTAGTATAGTATATATAGTATATCTTAAGATGTATATATAGTATAGTATATATAGTATATCTTAAGATGTATATATAGTATATCGAATATAGTTTATATATCTTATGAGATGTATATATAGTATAGACTATAGTATAGTATAAATATAAGCTTATATGTATACTATACTATACTATAATATATATATACATCTTACTATATATAAGCTATATTCGATTTATATACTATATATACATCTTAAGATATACTATATATATAGCTTAAGATATACTATATATACATGTATATCTACTATATATATCTAGTATACTATGTATATATAGTATATCTTAAGATGTATATATAGTATATCTTAAGATGTATATATAGTATAGTATATATAGTATATCTTAAGATGTATATATAGTATATCGAATATAGTTTATATATCTTATGAGATGTATATATAGTATAGACTATAGTATAATATAAATATAAGCTTATATGTATACTATACTATATATACATCTTACTATATATAAGCTATATTCGATTTATATATAGTATAGACTATAGTATAATATCTTACTATATATAAGCTATCTTACTATATATCTTATGAGATGTATATATAGTATAGACTATAGTATAATATAAATATAGTATATATAGTATATCTTAAGATGTATATATAGTATAGTATATATAGTATATCTTAAGATGTATATATAGTATATCGAATATAGTTTATATATCTTATGAGATGTATATATAGTATAGACTATAGTATAGTATAAATATAAGCTTATATGTATACTATACTATACTATAATATATATACATCTTACTATATATAAGCTATATTCGATTTATATACTATATATACATCTTAAGATATACTATATATACATGTATATCTACTATATATATCTAGTATATCTAGTATACTATGTATATATAGTATATCTTAAGATGTATTTGACAGCCCAACGACTATTTTTGACAGTCCAACATTTTTTTTTTACAAAAAAAAAAAAAAAATTAAAAACAAATAGCCGTTGGGCCCGCTAGGCCCGCTAAGGGGACCGGGCCGGTCCCGGGCCCTGGCGGGCCTGACGGGTCCAATCATAGGACCGGCCCACGAGACCGGACCAGGCCCGCTAAAACTGGACCAAACGGTCCTGGCCCGTTTAGCCGTTTGGCCCGTCTGGCCCGCGGTCCTGGGCCGGTCCCGGGCCTGGACCGGCCCACTTGCCAGGCCTAGCGTCTGTGGGAATGTGATGCAAAGTGATGAGGCCATCATGTAACTTGTCTCGTACAAAATGACAATCCACCTCTATGTGCTTGGTACGCTCATGAAACACTGGGTTTCTTGCCATGTGTATTGCAGCTTGGCTATCACAAAAGATTGAGATAGGATGTAAGCAAGGAACTGTCAGTTCTTCTAGCAGTCTCTTAAGCCAGATTAGTTCTCCAACTACTTTTTTTACTGATCTGTATTCTGCTTCTGTAGAGGAGAGGGAGACTGTTTCCTGCTTCTTCGATTTCCAGCTGATAGGACTATCACCTAATAAGACAATGTATCCACTCACTGATCGTCGAGAATCAGGGCATGCAGCCCAGTCTGAGTCACAGAAAGCCTTCATAGTGCAATCTGGGTTGTTGGAAAAGAAAATGCCCAAAGTTGGATCATTCTTAAGATAACTTAAGACATGAAGGGCAGCTTTAAGATGAGGTTCTCTGGGTGTTTGCATGAATTGACTTAAGTGCTGAACACTATAGGCAATATCTAACCTTGTGTTGGTGAGGAAGTTAAGTTTTCCAACTAACTTTCTATAGTGAGTGGGATCTGCCAGTAGGGTTCCCTCTTCTGCCTTCAACTTGACAGTACAGTCAAGAGGAGAAGAGACTATAGTATACTGATTGTCATATTCTCTCAACAGATCTGCAGTGAACTTCCTCTGTGAAATGAGGACTCCATCATCCTTGTAGAGCACTTCCAGTCCCAGGAAATAGTGCAGCTTTCCTAAATCCTTGATTTTGAACTGATCATGGAGGAAAACCTTTAGTGCCTTAATTTCTTCTACATCTGTACCTGTAAGAATCACTTCATCAACATAGACAGCCACAAATACTATTGAAAAACCTTCCTTCTTACAGAACAGTGAGTGGTCATTTTCTGAATGTTTGAAACCCCTGGTGCACAGTGCCTCAGTCAGCTTAGCATACCACTGTATGCTTGCTTGTTTCAGTCCATACAAGGACTTGTTTAACTTGCAAACTAGACTAGGGACCTCAGTCTGCAGTCCCTGTGGTACCTCCATATACACCTCTTCATGTAGATCTCCATGTAAGAATGTGTTGTTCACATCTAGTTGGAAAAGGTTCCAGCCCCTTTTAACTGCTATGCTGATAAGGGCCCTAACAGTTGTCATCTTGACAACTGGAGAGAATGTCTCAGTATAATCTATTCCTGCCTGTTGTGTGTATCCTTCTACCATCAGTCTTGCCTTGAATCTCTCAACAGTCCCATTTGCTCTGTGTTTGATTTTATATACCCATCTGCATCCTATGGCTTTCTTACCTGCAGGCAATGTCACTAAATCCCATGTATGGTTAGCATGCAAAGCCTCAAATTCTTGTGTCATGGCTACTTGCCATGCAGGGTTTAAGGCTGCTTCCTCATAAGAGCATGGCTCAGATTCATGAGAAATGTTTCTCATCATATGCTGACTGTCCTTGTTTAGAGCAGTAAAACAAATGTGTTGATGGTCTGAAAGGGGAAAATTGAGCAAGACAGTGTGTGATGTATTGTTCTTTAGATTTGGAAGGGAATACACATATTCACTTAGGTAGTTTGGTGTTTTTACTATTCTGGATGGTCTTGTAGGACTTGGGAATGAGTAAGTATTAGTGGTATGTTGGTCTGAGGTATTTGAAATGATAGGTGAGTTTTCAGAAACACCTGCATCAACAGGTGAATGGTTTCTTTGATCAACAAGTGGGGAAATATCTGATTATCTGGTAAAGAAAGGTTGGTGACAGAACTTGGTGAAGTCCCAGTTTGTGACTGACTATTACTCAAGGCAGCATCTCTATGACCTTCACATACAAGATCATAATGAAAAGATGGCAAAACACAAGGAAGAGAAGTGTGATCAGAAGACACTACAAAAGGGAAAACATGTTCATGGAATTGTACATCTCTGGAAATGTGTATTCTTTTAGTGGCTAAGTTCAGTACCTTGTAACTTTTTGTGCCAAAGGGGTAACCTACAAAAACATGAGGCTCAGTTCTGGGTTCAAATTTGTCTTTATGAGTTTTAAGAGTGGTAGGATAACATAGGCATCCAAAGCTTTTAAGGTGTGAATAATTGGGTTTGTTTTTATAAAGTATTTCAAAAGGTGATTTGTTATTCAGGATTGTAGAGGGTAGTCTATTAATCAAGTATGTGGCTGTAAGAATGCATTCTCCCCAATATTTGATAGGTAACTTGGACTGATACAGTAAGGCTCTTGCAGTTTCCAACAAATATCTGTGTTTTCTTTCCATCACACCATTTTGTTGAGGTGTGTATGGACAGATTTTCTGATGTATAATTCCCTTGGAATGAAAAAATGATGAAGTTTCATTGTTGACAAACTCCAGTCCATTGTCAGACCTCATGGACTTAATGGAAGAATTAAACTGGTTCTCTATCATAGACACAAAGATTCTTAGAATTTGAAGTGTATTACTTTTACAACTCATAAGATATGTCCAGGTTGACCTACTGAAGTCATCAACTATGGTAAGAAAATATTTGTAGTTGTCATGTGTGACTGTGTGTATGGCCCCCAGAGGTCTATGTGTAATAGTTCAAAAATATTGGTAGATGATGTATTTTTCTGTGGGAATGGTAATCTTGTTTGTATGGCCATAGGGCAAATTGAACATAAGAATAGTTGTTTGGGTGCAAAATTTACAGGTATAGATGATATTCCCCTCATTTTCACAAAAGGTACATGGCCCAATATGTTGTGCCACAAATAGTCAACACAATTTCCATAAGATGAAGAATTAGAAAAGGATCCACACACATTAGTAGGATAACAAGAGGTGCAAGAACCTTTCCTATTGCTTGAGAGTGGAACATTTACAGATGATGATGAAAGACAATTAGCAGGACAAGTTTCCAAGTTGTCATTATTTATAGTGAGTGATTTATATGGATTGTCAGTAGAAGCAGAACATGAATTTGAAACGAGAGAAGTGGGAACAGTAGCTGAACTAAGGAACTGACATTTTGAGCCGAGGAAGTACAAGCCATTCCTTGCTCTACCAATCTCCAAAGGCCTCTTCATTGAAGGGGCCTGTAAAATGCATGAAGTATCAGAAAATTGGACAATTGTCTTAAGGTATGATGTTAAATAATGAACTGAGATCAAATTGAACATAAAACTGGGAACAAACAACACTTTGTGTAAAGTCAGCTTAGGGCTACGGACTGCATCACCAATTTCTGTCACTCTAACGTTGTATCCATTTGGTAAGGTTACTAGGAAAGGATAAGGTAGAAATCTAATGTTGGTTAATAGGGCTTTGTTATAGGACATGTGATTAGAAGCTCCGGAGTCTAAAATCCAATATTCAGCAGATGATTTGAAGCATTTACATGAAAGATTACCAATGATTTCTTTATGAGTAGAGCAAGCCAATATACCTGCAAAGTTTGCTGCCCCCACTAGTGATGTTATTTGAGACTTCAATTGTACTTCCACCATGGAAGTTCTCCAACAGATGCAGCAGCTGATTATATTGCTCCTTTGTCAGGTTTTGAATCCCCATGCTTTGATTTCTAGCACCAACTTCACTGCATCCTCCGGGAACTATCCCTTTAGGTCCTCCATGCACACTTGCAGCGGAAGCCACACTTTTTCCTTTAGTGAATTTGAAGTCCTGGGGAAATCCGTGTAGTTTGTAGCATTTATCTTTAGTGTGTCCTTGCTTCTTGCAGTAGTCACAAAACAGGCGTGACCTGTTGGATGGATAACTGCCTCTGTATGAGCTGTTGTTCCTCTGTTGAACATAATTTGTCCTAAAAGCTAGATTTGCAAGACCACTGACATTCATTGAAGCAGACTCCATCATCAGATGGTTACTTGGCCTAACTTCCCTTTGTTTTTCTTCCTGGATCAGGATAGAAAAGGCTTATGCAATACTGGGCAACGGATTCATCATCAAAATGCTTCCTCTCACAACTGTGTAGACCTCGTTTAGACCCATTAGAAACCTGATTAGCCTTCTGTTTTGTTCAGCCTTGTGCATATTTGCCTTGGCACCATAAGTACACTGGCACTTACATTGTGCATGTGCATTCAATGTGTTTAACTCTTCCCAAAGCTTCTTCATTTTTGTATAATATCCTGTAATGTCTAGGGTTCCCTGACTTAGATCGTTAATTTCCCTCTCGAGCTGGTACAATTTCGCTCTATTTGTCTGATCGTACCTATCCTCCAGTTCCTGCCACAATTTCTTGGCATCGACCACATACTGTAAGCTATCTGCCAAATCTTTGGAAAGTGAGTTGAGAATCCACGATGTGACCATGTCGTCGCATCTCTCCCACTGCTCAAATGTCGGATGGCCGGAATCTGGCTTCTTACATTTTTCGGTGATGAAACCGACCTTATTCTTCACTGAGAGACCTCTGAGGACGCCTCTTCTCCAGGATCTATAACCAGTTCCGTCAAACACCACCGGCACTAGTATCGATCCGGCACTCTCTGAAGGATGCATGTACAAGGGATTGGTCGAATCTAATGTATCTTTGTTTGTATTAGTTGAATCCGAAGTATCGTCATCCATCGCCATGATACAAGATGAATTAATCGACAAATCTGAAAAACTATGGGTGAAAAATTAGGGTTTCCCAATTTTCCTTACAACTTCAAAAAAAAAAAAAACGAACAGAGATTAGTGATGAAGGAGATGACCCTGCTCTGATACCATGTAGAAAACAGAGATTAAAGTGCGAGCGAAAATCGCCATTGATATGGCGGTCGAAGCTTCGCAGAGAGCAAACGAGAAAGGAGAAAAGAAAATGGTGGAAACTTCTGGAGAGAGAGAAAAGGGAGAAAACGAAACTTTGATAAAATGAAAAGTAAAAGTTAGTGTATCTGTATTGTACAGTACATATACACATACTATATTATTGGCTAATTACAAAAAATACCCCTCAACTACATAAATACAGATATAATACACAATACTCTCAATAATAGTAACCTATATAACTTAGAATTATTAATGCAAAAATAGAGCTATTTCTATTATAAATGAATAGATTCAACTTGAGGTTAATTTTGGAGTCGCACAATGAACAATTGAAATCAAATTAACATTGACTGTGCACATACAAACTAAAGCATGACACTACTTGATAAACACAAAAATGTGACAGAATATTTATAACGGGCAAGTTTGTCACAAAATTGAGACAAATTTCTGACGGAATTCTTTAGTGTAAACAAATTTTGTGACGGATATGACGATCTGTCACAATTCAATTACAAATTTATGACAAAAATGATAATCTAATACAATTCTATCACAAATTATGATGCAAAGTTGGATAACTAAAAACAGATTGTGTCCGTCACAAATTTGTGACGGACCTATCTGTCTTTAGTCCATCACAAATTTGTGGTCTATAATTGAGACAGATATTGCAAATCACAAATTCATCACAAAAAATAGTTGTGACGGAGTTACTATTCCGTCACAAAAGTTTTACGACGTGCAAAATTGGGATGGCTCAAAATTTGTCACAAATTCGTTACCATGTCAATTTTGTGACGGAATTGTGACAATTTTTTCCTTCACAAATATCGTTTTTTCTTGTAGATATATATGAAACTGTCTGGTTAGAAAAGGCCAAAATAACACTTGTAAGAAGAGGAAAACCTTAAAAGGGGAAAATTGCAACGTGGAGGTTCAGAAATAACATGAGTGTTACGGTAGTAGTAGATTATGTATGAATATGAGATACTTTATATACCAATATTATCTTATAAAAAAATGAATGGGGCAGAGAATGTAGTTGTGATGGAGATCATGAACAAAAGATATGGTTGAGGATAAAACTTATCGGCCACACATGTTAATTTGTGCCAAATATAAGAAGGCAAGTATTACTAAACAACCGTATAAGCATTTCGGTGCATAAAGTATCTCGTATTCATATATGATTCAGGAAAGAATTATACCCAAGAAATAATAATATAGCCTGCCCTAATACGCAAACATTAATGGCTGCTTCACGGGTCGAAATTGTGACCTATAAATCACACGAAAATAATTTTCGTTACTCCGAGACTCTCTTTGTTCTACTTAATAATAGTATGGTAATGTGATTCATACTAGTTACTTTTCGATATGGACTTTCAATTATATGATTTTGATTTTTAATTTATAATTCTTTTTCACTTTTTACATCCATATCCTTGTTAGGAGTATTCATTCATGTCGCACGCTGAACGTTGATTTTTAATTTTTAATTTTTAATTTCATTCATGTCTCACGTTGAACGTTAATGTCTAGAGAAATTTTCAACACAAGTCGTCAATTTCTTGTCGTACGTCGATTAATGTCTGGACTCCAGTAGAAGAGATAAGGATGGTGTGTAGTCACTTTCACTTTCAATCTTTCAATTGTGGCTGGTATGACATGCATGTAGGCATTTATGTTAGTGCAGAAGTCTATATATCTCAGAACTAGAAGGTTAATGTTTACAGGAAAATTAAGACATTCCACGTTGAAGGATCTGATTATAGCTGTAATTATTATTGGAAAATTATCCATGAGACGTTCTTTACTTTATCTGTTTGCAAATAATAATGATGCTTAACGAGGAGTGTACAAGTAATAGATCATTGTGGTCCGATCTTTTTTCGAATCCCGCACATAACAAAAATTTAGTGCACCAGGGTATCCTTGTTAAGACTCATTACTAGACTTGTGGATATCCAGGCGTTTGCTTTAAAAAAAAAGTTGATTTTTCTTTTTTGTTTTTGCAAGATCTGAAAAAGAATCAGAAATCTTTTTTCAACCAGAGCCCATTAATAACTATAGAAAAGTTTTTCAGCACAGAAGATTTGAATAGTTATTTTTGTAGAATAATGTATTTTCAAACATTTTTTAAATAATTTTATTGCAAAGATTGTGATTACTGATTATTAGTACAATATGCAAGTTTATATTTTTAAAATTAAGAAATCGAGTCCGAGTTTATATCTGATATTTGATGCGTCGACATTTCTATTTATTGGAACAGAGAGAGTAATAGGGAAAACAAGGAACAAAAAAGAAAGAAAAAAAAAAAGAAAGAGAACGAGGGTTATGATAATGCCACAACAAAAATGAAGAATTTCATTAGAATTGTGATCCATAAGAGTTGTAAAAATACAAATACTCTTGTTGTGGAGATACTTTTTAGATAGCAATTTTATCAAATTATTACAAAAAACACTATTAAGCATCTCGCCCTCTTATTATTTTTTCCCTTTTTAGTTTTTTCTTGTTCGTGCAACATTCAAGCTATATATTTGTATAATCTCGTTTGACGCGTGTATTATATTTCTAGAAAAGATGAGATTATTATATTTCTGTTATATAATATAAAATTCACAAGAAAATTGAGTTAAATGATGGGTAATTTGCCCGATAAAAACTCATTAAAAATTTTACAAAAGAATATCCATAACTTAATTAGCATATACGTGACATTAAAGTTATAAAAACCACATATCTGCTCGATTATGCATCAAATATTTAATATCTTATCAAGCTGAAATTAAACTAGTTGATCATTAATTATGTGCATTTAGTGCTAGCATGTGCAATCAGAATTGGTCAATCATATATATTTTCATTTCTCAGCAAAAATGTAGAAAGAGCCAGCAACTATAAGCAGCAAATACTATAAGGAAACAGTTAATATTAGTGGAAGTGTTTATACAAAAAAACAAGTCGAGTATGACGAGAGATGAAGTTTAACGTGTGCCTCGGTGCATCATAGGAGTCGAAAACTCTGTTTACTCTTCTGCCTACAACCTCATATTTTAAAGAGTTAATTTTATCCATGGTCATTAAACTTTTGTATTTGTTATCCAAAAGTCACTTTTTTTTTTGTTATGTAAAAATTATTTAACTTTGTGTTCATTACTCAAAAGTCACTATTCTTTTTTTGTTACACAAAAATTATTTTACTTTGCTCTAATTATCACAAAAGTCACATTTGCCAGATTTTATAATATTTTTACTTAAAAAGTCTATTATGCCCTTGATATTATATAAATCTTCATATTTATATAATACCTTATATATTATATACTATATAATATATTTTTACCTAGGTATTTTATTTATAATTAAAATAAATTAATATTATTTTATTTATTATTTTTATAATATATTCATACATTTAATTTTTTCTTAACTGAATTTATTTTTAATTTTTACCTGTATTTTATAAAATCTTGTCAAAGTGACTATCTTGTCAAAGTGATTATCGTGTCAAAGTAAAATCTTTCTTTATTTTGTTACACAAAAATTATTTTACTATGGTCTAGTTATCACGATAATCACTTTGACAAGATTTTATAAAACTTTCACCTGAAAAGTCTATTATGCCCTTTACATTATAAATCCTCCAATTTATGTAATACATTCTAGATTATATATTTTATAATATATTTTTACCAAATTTTTTTACTTATAATTAAAATAATTTTATATTATTTTATTTATTATTTTATAATATATTAGTACGTTTAATTTTTCCATGATACTGAATTTGTTTAATCATATTCAAGCATGAACATATTTTCAAAAATGAAAATGACAAAAAAAATTTTATTTGAAATAACAAAAACATATTTGTTTAACAAATTATAGTTTTTTATAGTCAGTAAAACTTTTAATTTTTTTAAAAATATATTTGAGTTTAATATTAAATTTTAAGCTATATCCGTCGATATTATTTATTTGAAACTGTTAATCTGATGTGTGAGCTTACTAAATGTTGGTATTTTATTTATTGGATTAACGAATATAGCTTGATTGATAAATCTGTGAGCTTTGATTTTATAATTCTTATTAAAAATATTTCATTATGAGTGGTTAAGAACGTTGACGTGAGATTTGTTCATAGTAAAGTTACTGACAAATTTAATAACGCTACCAATATATCTTGAAAATTAACGTTAAGGAAAAATTAAATATACGAATATATTATAAAAATAATAAATAAAATAATATTAAGTTATTTTAATTATAAATAAAATACCTAGGTAAAAATATATTATACAGTAATATAGAAGGTATTACATAAATATGAAGATTTATATAATACCAAGGGCATAATAGACTTTTCAAGTAAAAATATTATAAAATCTGGCAGATGTGACTTTTTGTGATAACTAGAGCAAAGTAAAATGATTTTTGTGTAACAAAAGAAAGAAAAGTGACTTTTGAGTTATGAACACAAAGTTAAATAATTTTTACGTAACAAAAAAAGAAAAATGACTTTTGGGTAACAAATACAAAAGTTCAATGACCATCGATAAAATAAACTCTATTTTAAATATAAACTTTTTCGTAAACAGTAGTTTAATTTTACATATTTATTAGAATTGCATTGAGTTGGCTAATAGAAACCAGAACCCAATTTGATATGTTTTTAAACAGGACAAGCACCTAATCTATGAAAATATTTTTAAGAATCCGTGAATCGGAGTTCTTCGTTATGTCAAAACTTGTGGCCAAATTCAAAGCTAAGCTGGAAGTAAACCGTGGCGATCCGCAACCGCGACGATGATTTCCAACATTTGCAAGTACATAGCCATCTGGTAAATTTATGGAGTTTCCTATATTTGAAGTTTCATATTGCCAGCACTTTACCACGTTAGATGAAATATATGGTGAAAGTGATTGACTATTACTAATTATCAGTTATCCCATAGTTTAGGATCCCTCAACTAGACAACTTTTAATTTGTTTAGTTTTCTCTTAAATTTTTCGTGATTTTTAATACCTCTCTCAACTTGACATTTTGATAGTTTCAACCCTGCTGAACGCTGAAAGTATGACACACGCACTGCCACATAAATTTTTTTGTCTATGTGATATTTTTTTAAAACAAAGTACATATATTTTTACCTTTTTAAGTCCACTAATGATTTACATTATTTTTTCGTGCCAATATATACACTTTGCACCTAAAGAAGAAAAAAAAACGTTATTGAAACTTCATATTTTGGCTAAAAAAAATATTTTAGCTAAAAATAATTATATTTCAATCAAATATTTTACGAATTTAACCCAAAAAGAAATAATGCATAGTTTAAATAAATAGTCATTGCATGAAAAGAAAAATACACAGTACTTTTTTCTTTTTGTCGAAAAGATGCCATTTAAACTTCATTACTTTGGCTAAATCTTTTTTTCATTTGACTAAAAGAAATAGAGTTTCAAGTAACCTTTGTAGATTTAACCGAAAAAATAAATAGTTAAAACATATATTAATTGTATAAAAAAAGCACAATTGAGATAACATATGCAATGTATATTAAGAAGAAACAATGACACAATTAGAACAAACAAATCATTATATTTGGTTACGTGGCAATTAGCATTTGAAAAATGCTCACCTCGAAGTTTATTTTTCAATTTTTCATTCCTCCCACGCGTCTAAAAGACAATGTATTCACTCTCTTTGTCGCACCAACGTCCAGAGGAGTCGAGACTATCAATTTTATAAGTTCCATGGAGCATTAAAGACGACGAAAAATTTAAAGGGAAACTAAATAAAAGTTGGAATTTGGTGGTGGAAATAGAAAATATAATTTTTGGGTTTCCCACCTAGTGTCTGTTACCCGTAGTAGAGCCCGATTATATTCGGAGTCGCGTCGGATAAGGCCCCATTCGGGGAGAAACGCTCCCTATCAAAGATATTTTCATATCAAAAGCTCGAATCCAAGACTTCTGATTAAGGAAGGATCAGTCTCATCCGTTGCACCACATCCTTTAATGGTAATTGGAAACATAATTAATTGAATATTAAGAGACTGAGTCGAGAGTGACTCAGACCAAATAATTGAAGAGGAAAATTCCCAAAATGCCATGAGCACATTCATATGGATTTTCTTATCAATCCAAAATGCTGATATTCGTCCACATTAATTCATTCGGTGATAACAAAAACCATTGGCGGGATGCCGCGTATTCGCAAGCGATCCTCCTCCGTCAAATGTTGATCAATCATTTGTTGTTAGGTGGGTGGGTACGCTGGACCCCACTTCATCCGATAAACATCAGTTTCATTATCGCAATGTCGTCGACGCCTACTGACTTCTAACACTAGCACTAGCTTCCAGTCAACAATTGAAGTCCTCTAATTTATCTGACATTAATTTAAAAATCACTACTGGGTAAATTCGGTTTGCTATGGTTTATTAGCTCCGTTGATTATTAATTTTTCAACCAACAGTTATTCAACACCTTCTTGCACCTAAAATGGACGCATAAATAAATCCACTTATATATAGTTCACTATTATTACAAAAAGAGCATCTGCATTTAACATAAATTTTTTAACTTATAAGTAGTGAGGCATAATATATAGCTGTAAATATTGTTATCTTACACAATTAAGGATATTCTATTGCATAAACCATATTATTGACCAACATCTCGATAAACATTAAAACATCATGGGTCCTCATGTTAGTGGGCCAGCAATCCACGAGATTAGGATAGGATATCCGAATATAATGCTATTTTTCTTTAAATATGCATGTAAATACAATACCAGAATATTCGAGTATATCCATAACAAAATAGGGGTAAACTTGAGAAATAATTGACGATATATAACTGACGTGGATCCATGCTGTATCGGTGTACTCTGATAAATGAAGGCTCCACTCCTCATGTGCATGAGCCTTCCACGTAAGACTTGCGGGTCCCATATTTTTGGGCATGGTCGTTGTATATAAAGCCAGTTCCTAAGATTGGTCATAATACAAATAATTTAAGAGAGCTTTTCTTTTATTTATCACATTTAAAAGAATTTGGAGACCATGGTAGGAATAATGGCTAGGAGACCTCTAAGTCACCGGATTTTGACGTGGGATAACCGGGAAACTGATTTTTCCGGCGAGCCTGCAATTAATAATTCAGACACCGTTTTCAGCTTTCTTGATGAGGAGGCTCAAAGTTCGTCGCCGGAAAGTGTTAATGATGATGTTTATGTTAGAGACCAAGATGAAGATGAAGAGAAAGAAACCAATGAAAATGTTGAAAACAATAAATTCTGGGAAACTCAACATCAACTTTTACAAGTAAGTTTCAGCTCCTCATTTTCTTTCTTAAATATTCAGAAAAAAAAAAAACCAAAAAAACTCAAATGCATAACGCCTTTGTCTTCTTTCTTTTCAATCGCTTTATGTTTCGTTATTTTTTGTCTCTTTTTAGAAAGGAATGTAATAGAGGTCTTAAGGGGTCTTTTGGATTTCCTAATTTAGCTCTCTTTGTAAAAATCTTAAGGAACATTTCTTATTTAGATCTTCTCCTCTAAGAACTCCATTTTTTTTCGCGAACCATGCGTAATTAGCGTACTTAAATTCTTTTTTGTTGCAGGCTGTACTATGCCGGACAACATCATTAGAAACACAAATTCGAAGAATTACTAAAGAAACTGTAAAAGAAACAAAGCAGTCGGAGAGTGGCTGCTCTTGCCGAAAAATGAGCAACAACGGCTGCCGGAACTGTGTCATGCAAGAGTTATGTAGTCGTCTGCAAAATGCAGGTTTCAACTCTGCAATTTGCAAGTCTAAGTGGAGGAGCTCACCAGATATTCCTTCAGGTAATAATCTTGCAGAAATTTACTCACAATTAGTCGTTATTTACATTTAAATAGAGTATGTTATTTGTAAAGATAAAGTAAAAATATGCGTGACAACTATAAATATTGTAGACGAACAGCTAGCTCCATCACCATTCATCATTCTAAAAGGATCTTTATTTTTGTATGGCAACGACATATTGTTGATATTTTAATTCTTCGAACAGCTGGAAAAGAAAATGTTACTACCAAACGATATGTAGAATATCAAATTAAAGCATCACTTTCCCCAAAACCTTTCATTGTTCCTTTGTGGCCGGCACCTCTATGCCTAACTTGTCAAATTTTCTTTATCAAAGCCATGCACGTGAAGTACAACATGATTTTTATACATCTAATAATAAAACAAAAGTTGTGATCTCCTGCTAGGGTATTATTTTATATATGTACCACTAGCATAATGCTAATTAATTACTCCAATAGATAATCTTGAACTAACTTGTTCTGTATACCGTGTTACAGGTGAACACACATTCATAGACGTGGTGGACAATTCCAACCCTAAAAAGGGGGAAGTGAGGATTATTATTGAATTAAATTTGCGAGCGGAGTTTGAAATAGCCAAAGCAAGCGAAGAGTACAATCAACTAGTTAAATGCCTACCAGAAGTATTTGTTGGAAAAATTGAGAGATTAATGTCACTAATCAAGATTTTGTGCAACGCTGCTAAGAAATGTATGAAGGAGAAGAAAATGCATATGGCACCATGGCGGAAACAAAGATACATGCAAGCTAAATGGCTTAAAACATTTGAACGTATGAGTAGTACTACTACTGCTAAATTCCCATTATCGTCTGATCAAGAATATTCATCAAGCCGATTGCCAAGGCCAAGGGCACCTATGCTTACCATGGATTTCTTGGAAATTTTGCCAAATTTACGTTATACTGCAGTCCAAGTGGCGTGAAGGGATAGGAACATCAGTTTGTTTCGATCACTGTACATAACTGAATATTCATCATCTGGGGTGCGGGGGGAGGGTGGGGGTTATTTTCATTTTATTTTCCTTAGGATTTAGAGTTGTATTCGAGGTGAAAAAAGTGCAACACGTGAAAGGTGAAAGCTAGTTCACCCACAATGTCCACTTTCTTAATTTTGAGTTGTTTCTTTTAGATCCTTAACGGATTGAAGCAATAAAATGGATCAAATATAAATGAATTTTTATCTTGCTATACACTATTTTAATCTTTATTACTTCCCTACTCAAGTTTTAATATAATTACATATTATATATTCAATTATCAATTATGTATATTTTTAGGCATTTAATAATAATAATTAGTGTCTTAAAATCACTCTAACGTATTTTTCACTCTTTCCACGTTTCTCTCTCCACAATCCCCTCCCCACATATCTTGAACCCACCCACGTTTCTCTCTCCATAAACTTCAGTATCCCTCCATTAACGTTTATTTTCACTCTTCTTCTAAAATCAGTCTATATTTTTTCACTCTTCTTCAATAATCCCTCTCAATTTTTATAGATTCAAATTCTAAATACTCTACCACACACCTCCATTAACGTCTATTGCTTGCTTAACTTTTAATGAAGAAGAAAACACTTTCAAAGACCAACCCTAATTCCAGTAAGAGAGCAGCAATTCCACCATTGACAGCCATTAAAAAGCTTTGAAACTTTAAATTCGAATTTGGATTTTTAAAAATCATTATTTGTTTGGATTGGGTGTTATTGCAAACAATTGGGAATATTGTTTAGAGTTTATATTTCATTTTTAGGGTGTTTTGGTGAAAACTAGACTTGATTTTGGATGAATTTCAGATTGAAAGAAGAAGAAGAAGAAGAAGAAGAGGAGGAAGAAGACATGACATACATTATACTTATGAAATTGTAGTAAAGTTGTAGTAAAATTGTAGAAAAATTGTATTCTGTTGTTTATGTATATTGTTTTATTTAAATATTGTATAAAGTTGAACAATATTGTATAAAAATTGTATTTAAGGTGTATGATATTATAGTTGTATATAATTGGGTAGAAATAACGTATGAAAGTTGTAAATAAGTTGTAGATAAGTTGTATAATATATAATTAGTTGTATGAAATTTATTTTTACTATGTATAAATTAGATAAAAATATACAAAAGACATATTGTATAAAATTTGTATAAAAATTATATTTTAGTTTGTATGATATTGTAATTGTATTTAACTATGTAGAAATAATGTATGAAAGTTGTAGATAAGTTGTAGATTAGTTATACTTTTACATTGTGCTTTTAAGCACTTTGCCTAAACGTGTTAAAACTGTTTAAAACATTACTTAATTTCATGAAATACCTTGCAACTTAATTCAGATCGACTTTTCATAAAAGGTAAACTTACCTATCTTCAGCATTACATGCCAGAAGGATTCCATCTTATTTTGCAGGAAAAAGTATAACCATTATTGAGTATGATTTGTAAAATAATGCCCTCTAGATATATTCTATCCAACTAGGGTTGTCCTATTAATTATTACTCCTACGTAAAGAAAGTAAAAAACATAGGATATAATTCTTTGAAAATGAATGCTCTTCTGATTTTGTATTTTGAATAGCAACTTCAACAAGTTCTTAATTGGATAATAATTACACAGACTTGATGGACAGGGAATAGAGTCTAATTCCCTTTTAAGGATTTAAATTAGAATTTTGGTTTTATCCTGAATCTTGATAAAAAGAACTTGTAAAAAGTTATCCCCAAATATTTACCTAATCTTCCTGTTAATTATAGAGGAATTCTTACTAAATTCCGACATAAACCTGAAGGGTTAAAAAGAGGAAGAAAAGGGATTAGAAAAAAAATACAAAATTGTAAGTACTATTAAGACATAGTTACGTGATCAACCAGATGAAAGAGTTGTCCACTGACTTGATCACTAAATTGCTACAAGGGTGGAAGACCTGGAGAGAAAAGGGGAAAGAGGAGAGAATAAAGGAAAAATGTATAACTAAGTCCCTTGATTGAAGGCACTAATAATGGATTGGGAGTCTTTTAAGGTGAAATGTATATATTTTGTAAACAAAACTTGTTTAGATCGGATAATTAACTAAACGTGGACATTTTTGGTAATAAAGTTTCAAATAGTGTATAGGAAAGTAAAAAATCAAAATATAAAAAGTAGAGAAATGTGGGAGTATATCCACGTAAGCCTTTTACCACTTACGATACATGTATATATGGTTTAATCACAAGTCAACAAGTTTAAGAGATGGACTCCAAATTATTAGCTCTTTTAGGTTTTTTTTTTTTGATTTTTTTTTCCTCTTCCTCTAGTGGGGAGAATGGAGACATATAATAAATTTAAAACATGAAAGGAATTAACACAAGCATATTGCTCCTTGTTGTCTCGAAGAAGGCAGTTTTCCGCATTCTTATCCAAGCACGGTTCTACTTCCTACGCCTGTGGAAAATAGTCAGCAAAGCCTATCATTCTTGATTTTGCTTTCTTTTTTGGTTTTCCGATTAGTCTGATACTGATACTGGCGTTTGGCCCGATTAAATTTAAATTCGGATCAAATTTTTATATTGAATATAAATTAAAGTGCTTCCTAACAAATACGACTTAATAATAAAGGCTCGGGATCTCTTACACTCCACCACAATGCTCTTTCGTATTCTTGATTTGCTTAAATTCAATGGTACAATTATTTAAATTTATCATTGTTTCTCCCCTACCTTCCATGAGTTGGTTTCCCATTAAATCTTCCACGTGCCATGTCTTCTGTTAGGTTTTCAGCTTTTCCTTTAATTTACCGTTTGCTAAGGATAGTTTTGGGTTGGGGTTTGGAAATGATTATAGAAGATCTCAAAGATGGAATAATTAAAACTATAAAGATTAATTATTACTAGTAAATAAAGATTAATTACAAGTATTAAATTGAGACCAAAATTTATTTTGACCTTCATTCTTTGGAAACGGAAGGAATAGTGAAATATATATATATACTGAAGCTTCACAATAAAGGTTTACTGTATCAATAAAGCCAAAAAAACACATGAAAAAAGAGAAGAACGTAACCTTGAAAAGTAAATGGCAAGCTACGTGTAGTTATAGAAGTAGTAATTAGTGGGGCAGTAACTCATTATGTCTTTATCTGATAAGACTGAATTGAATGGAGCTTTATAGTAGTTGTGGATAGAGCTGAGTGACTAAAGCCTGTGGTGAATTGATCAGGATATGTTTGTCTCATTTCCAGGGTAATCAAAAGCTGGAATGTATTTCTTCAATTTCCTCTACCTCTCAACTACTTATTATTTAGTTTAATGTACGTCCAGGATAAGACATTATCGCATTGCAAGTCCAAATTTACAAAACCATAAAAAATAAGTAAAAATAAAGAAAAGATATCTAATCTTACACTTTGTTGGAGCTGGTTATTCAACGTCTACTATGGAGATTTAACATGATAAAGAAGAGAACAAGAGAGAGAATTTAGGGTTTGGTCTGAACGAGAATGACTTTGGTCAATGTGACCAAAGTTTTTTATCCTCTCACGATTTAAGAGATCTGAGCTGTCCAATACAGAGGAAGACTTTTAATCTCAAACGTTCATCACATATGCATTCAATTAATCTTAACCGTTGATTTGGCACAACTGTCAACTTAGGATACCGATTCTAAATTATTCTTTGTGCATGTGAGCACGTGACAGTACATAGATATTTGCTTTTATATTCTTGCACACTAGAAGGTTAGTTAGGACTAGACAAATAGAAATAGTACACATGTACAGGTGCTTAACAACTTTTGATTCTATTTATCTGTATAAATACATGTAAAGTTGATAAAGGAAATACACAGAAAATTCTCCACTGCTTTCTCTACAGTATTCTTTCATGGTATCAGAGCAGTAAAGCTCGATCCATCATCTCCTTCATTGCTCTATGTGAATCTTGAACCATGCCTGATAATACTGAAGCAACAGTCACTCAAACAGCCACTGCTGGGATATCAACTATCGATTCCTATCATGCTTACTTTCTTCATTTCTCTGATACACCAATGTCTCTTGTCAACACTGCCTTTGATGGTAGAGGATTTCAAGGTTGGAGAAGGTCAGTGCTCATAGCTCTATCAACCAAGAACAAGATAGGCTTCATCATTGGTGCTTGCCCTGCACAAGCTGCTGGTTTGAAGGATTTCTAGCCCTGGAGCAGATGCAATGGCATGGTAACATCTTGGTTGCTCAACTCACTATCCAAGGGCATATGGGATAATGTCATCTACTCAAAATCTGGTAGGACCCCTGGACCAGCTTGGAGCACAGGTTTAGCCAGTCGAATGGAGCTAAGCTTTATCACCTGAGGAAAGAATTGTTAGGATTAGTTCAGGGAACAAGTGACATAGCAAGCTATTTCACAAAACTCAAACGACTATGGGATGAGTTGGATTTACTAAAATTTGATGTGAAGTGAAATTGTTTGTGTGTGTGTGAAGGAAACAATGATTATAAAAGTCACTAAATGATGAAAGACTCATTCAATTTCTTATGGGTTTGAATGACAGTTATGGACAGGCAAGAGGAAACATCCTCATGATGAATCCTTTGCCAAGCATCAATCATGCATACTCTCTTATCCTACAAGATGAAAGCCAGAAAGAGATCTTTGCCAATCCATTCATTTGTCCTAATTCCTCAGCTTTCATGTCACAAACCAAAATAGTTTTGCACAAAGAGGAGGAAGGTAGACTCAAAAAAGGGAATACACAATATCCAAAGTTTGGAAACAGCATGCGGAAAGGAACTAACAATTCCATTCAGAGGAATTCAACTTTCAAAGGAAAGAAAACCAACTTTAATCCTAATGTATCTTGCAGTTATTGCAAGAAAGTTGGACACACTGTCAATGATTGCTACAAAATAATAGGATTTCCAGAAGTTTTTGAGTTTACAAAGGGAAATCAGATGCAAGTCAGAGGGAATGGAGCATTTCAAATGGAACAAACAGAACAAAACAACACTAGTCAGGGTGAAGTGCTGAATCAACACCTATCACAGGATCAATTTTCTCAACTGGTACAACTGATTAAGCAGACTAAGTTTGAAGATTTTGCAAATTCAGGTGCAGAAATCAATGCCAATGCTGTTGCTGGTACTATTGCAAGATATTCTGGAACTTGTTTTTCAGTTTTTAATTCTAGCACATGGATTATTGATTCTGGAGCCTCTGAACACATATGTTTTGACTCCAATGTCTTTATTTCTTTAACACTCATGTCAGTTCCCTTAAGTATATGCTTGCCTAGTTCTTTCAAAGTCACAGTCACTCATGTAAGAAGGATATCTATTCTACATGATTTCATTCTGGAAAATGTATTACATGTACCTAGTTTCAGATATAATCTATTATCTGTTAACATGTTCTGTTTACAATTTCAGTCAATTATCTTTTTCACTTCTAGTTACTATTTCTTACAGGTCCCTTCAATGAAGAGGGCACAGGTTTTTGGTAAAGCTAGGGAAGGACTTTACCTCTTAGATCCAAGTCAATTTAGAAATAACACAGAAGTAGAGCCAAGTTCATTTTCAAATCAAAATGATTTTAGTCAATTATCAGTTTCTTTTCCTTTCTCTGCAAATGCAGTTTCAGATGTAAGCCTTTAGCATGTTAGATGGGGGCATTTTCCTTTTTCATCAATGAAACATCTTAGTTTTATCTCTTTACCTTCTAAATCTGATTGTTTTTGTGACATCTGTCCTAAAGCTAGGCAAACCAGAATTCCCTTTACTTTAAGTTAAATTAAAACAAAAAGGGGTTTTGAGTTAATTTATGTTGATGTTTGGGGCCCCTACAAAGTGGCTACTTATAATGGTTTTCAAATATTTCTTAACTATTGTGGATGACTAGAGTAGAGGAGCTTGAACTTTTCTCATGAGTACCAAAAGCAATGCTTTTGGTCTTCTCAAAAACTTCTTCACAATGGTGGAAAGACAATTTGGGGTAAAAGTGCAGAAACTGAGAACAAATAATGTATTTGAACTTGGGAAGGGTTCTCAAGAGGTAGCTTTCCTTGCTTCACAAGGAATACTACACCAAACATCATGTGTGGCAACACCTCAACAAAATGGGGTGGTTGCGAGGAAGCATAAACACCTTTTGAAAATTGCAAGGGCTCTACTATTGCAGTCTAAGCTTCCTCTGATTTAATAGGGAGAATGTGTGCTAACTGCTACCTATTTTATCAACAGGCTGCCTTCTAAGGTACTCAAAGGAAACTCACCATACTCTGTGTTATTCAAGCAACAACCTTCCTATAATTCCCTCAAGTGTTTTGGTTATCTTTTCTATGTATCTACTTTGTCTGATGGGAGAGGAAAATTTAACCCAAGGGCAAAGCCTTGTGTGTTTCTGGGATATCCCTTGGGGCAGAAAGGGTATAAGATTCTAGACCTAGATACAAAAAGAGAGACAGTATCCAGGTTTGTTCAATTCTATGAAGATCAATACCCCTTTGCCTCCACTAATCTAATTCCAGCCTCTATTTTTCCTATTCCATCAACCACGGACTATTGTTTTGTATCAGACCATGACCAACATAACCCTATGACATCTAGGGAAAACTTCCACTCACCATCCCAATTCATCAACCAAAGCATCTCCAGCACACCTCATTCAACCTCTAATTCTCATTAAAGATCATTTCCTCATTCCCCTTTGCCCATAACACTTCCAGAAATTAGGAAATCTACCAGAACACACAACACACCTGCATACCTACAAGACTATATTTGCAACTCAGCCTTTCTTGCTGATTTAACTAACTCTTGTTTCATGGCACCAATTCAACCTAATGTGTTACCCTTTACAGATTGCCAACCAATCCTTCATTAACTCCACTTCTTACCTCACAGAACCTACTTCCTATTTTCAGGCTATGTTGCATCCAGGTTGGCAAGAGGCTATGGCTAAGGAATTGGAAGCTCTTGAATTGAATAAAACTTTGGAAGTAGTCCCTTTACCTACTGGAAAAATATCTCTTCCCTGCAAGTGGGTCTACAGAGTAAAATACAAATCAGATGGTTCTTTGGAAAAGTTTAAGGCACATTTGGTTATCAGGAGTGACACATAAAGAGAAGGCATAAACTTCACGGAAACCTTCTCTCCAGTTGTCAAGATGACAACAATCAGATGTCTACTTGCTATTGCAGTAAAGAAAGGATGGCAAGTATTACAAATAGATGTGAATAATGCCTTCCTACATGAGATTTGCAGGAAGAGGTGTTCATAAAATTACCCGCAGGAATGTCACCACCTTCACCCAACCATGTTTGCCTTTTGAAAAAGTCTCTGTAAAGACAGTGACAAGCCTCAAAACAATGGTATGACAGGCTCATTGCAGCCTTCAATTTCAAAAGGTATTCACATTCCTTAAATGACTATTCTTTATTTTTTAAGAAATTAGCAGGCAAAACTACTATAGTTATTGTCTACATTGATGATATCCTAATCACATGGGATGACTTTAATGAGCAGGCAGAACTTAAATTCTTTCTTAACATTGAGTTTAAAATCAAGGATCTAGGGGATGCACATTATTTTTTGGGGTTTGAAATTATCAGAGAAATATAAGGAATCATTCTGACTTAGAAGCGTTATACCTTAGACCTCTTGTCTAAGTTTGATTGTATGCAAATGAGACCAGTTTCTTCGCATTTGGATCTCACTCAGAAGCTTCGACCAGAGCAAGGCACTTTGCTTCAAGACCCCACTTTTTACCGTTGATTGTTCGGGAAATTAAATTTCCTGACCCATACTCGACCGGACCTCTCCTTTGATGTGCAATACCTCAGTCAGTTCTTGCAAATGCCTCGCCAACCTCATCTAGATGCAACTTTTCACTGCCTCAAATATCTCCTCAAAGGCCTTGGTTTAGGACTTTTTCTAAACTCCGGGTCTGATTATCAACTGCTCGCCTTCTATGATTCCGATTGGGGATCTTGTTCTTAATCTCGCAAATCCATTAGTGGATTCTTCATCAGCCTGGGAGGGACCTCCGTTTCCTGAAAATTAAAGAAGCAAACTTTAGTTTTTATTTCCTTTATTGAAGCAGAGTATCGCTAAATGAGAAGAGTTACAACAAAAATTACCTGGTTGGTCCGTTTATTAGATGATCTATCCATTTTCCCTTCCTTGCCGGTAAATCTCTTCTCCGATAGTCAAGCAGCTATTCACATCGCAAAAAATTCGGTCTTCCACGAGCGTACCAAGCACGGGGAGTTGGATTGCCACCTTATGCGGCAGCAATTTTTGGCAGGAATCATCTCACTCTCTTACATCCCGTCCAAATCTCAGATAGCAGACATCTTCACCAAACCCTTAGCTGGGCCGGCACACAGATCCATTATTGGCAAGTTGGGTGTGGTTAATCCCCCCTCCAACTTTAGGGGAGGGGGTGTTGGAGTTGGTTATTCAACGTCTACTATGGAGGTTTTAGATGATAAAGAAGAGAACAAGAGAGAGGATTTAGGGTTTGGTCTGAACGAGAATGACTTTGGTCGGTGTGACCAAAGTCTTTTATCCTCTCATAATTTAAGATATCTGAGGCGTCCAATATAGAGGAAGACTTTTAATCTCAAACGTTCATCGCATATGGATTCATTTAATAATCACCGTTGATTTGGCACAATTGTCAACTTAGGATACCGATTCTAAATTATTCGTTGTGCATGTGAGCACGTGACAATACATAGATTTTTACTTTTATATATTTGTGCATTATAAGGTTAGTTAGGACTAGACAAATAGAAATAGTACACCTGTACAGTAACTTAATAGCTTTTGATTCTTTTTATCTGTATAAATACATGTAAAGTTGATAAAGGAAATACACAGAAAATTCTCCATTGCTTTCTCTACAATATTCTTTCACACTTTGGAGATCATTTTTACGGTTTTCATGCATAGGAATAGCACATTCAACCCAAATAATATTAGGGGCCTAACTCTTTGACATCGGGTGTGGCACGGCTGTGGCAAGGATTAGGCGTGATGGCATTGCCATTGGCCTATGCGTGGGCGAAATGATTATGCTGGTAATAGGAAAGACATTGTCATGTAGGCTATTGTGGGCAAGTATTTGCCAAGGTCTTGGGGTAGGCAAGACATGCCTAGAAAATGATTGATAAGGCAGTGTGGGCAATTGGAGCCGCATGGCATGGCATGCGTGCCAATGTCAGTGGCACATGCACTTTGGATTGTGGTAATGCCAAGTGCGGGCTAAGCTAAGGAAGGGTAGCGCGCGATGATGGCTAAGGCTTTAGATAGCTAAGGCAAGGCTATGTGAAGAAAAATACAAGAAATGGCACGGATGAAACTAGGGTTGACATGAACAAGGCAGAAACTTGGCCAAGGCATGTGCCGGCGGTAGTGGCGTCGGGCGTGTGCGGCAAAGTCATGGGCGAAAAGTTGCGGGCAAGGCATTAGTGCGGAGCAATATCAAAAGACCCAAGGTTGAGCGCAATGCCAGACTTGGGCGTGCAACAGCTGGTCAGCAAACGCGCACATGCAGTGCACATGCCAAAGTAGTTGGCGGTTACCTTTTTGTGACTACTTGTACCCATGTCTGCTTTATGCTTGTATCCACTATCATTTCATATAGATCATGGCGTATGTAGTTGGGATGTCAGCTACAAGTTAGGAACATATTTAGCATTAGACCGCCAAGTGGCAAAGGCTGTAGACAACAAGTGTCAATATGTTGTCAAGTGCCAAAGGATGCCTATGTGCTATAAATAGGTGCCTTTGGACTTTGTCAGATTTATGTGGGGAATTTCGTGTGAAATTCAAAAGGGAAACAAGAGTGAAACGTGACGGTTTTTAAGTGTTTCAAAAGGGACTAAGGCTAGGCTTTAGGTAGGTCTTAGTGTTGGCTAAAGAACGATTTGTGTTCTTTATCAAAGTGGGGTTGTGATCAACTTGTGATCATAGTCAAGTGAGGGTTTCCTTTGTATATTTTTAAATTAATACAAAGGTTGGAAGTTTTCCGTACTTGATTGTGTTCTATTTACGTTTGCTGCCTAAAATTATCTAAATACAAACTTGTTAAAAATTTGGCTAAATATTGGGAAGGCTTAGTCAAGTGCTCAACTTGACTGCTGCGTGGCTTGACTTTTGGGCTGACAAAATCTTCCCCTTGACACTAATCATAGTGGTAAGTTGTCTCTCTTTGAAGATGGTAAACAAACTTATTTTTAAATGCTTTTAGTACAAATTAAATTGATATTGTTGAAGATTTTTGTAGAGAGAAAGTCATTATATAGTCAAAAATGAGCAAGTAGGTCGAATGGTAGCCATCTTACTAATATATTTATTTCATTATTAATATTATAAACGTAAGTTAATTTAAAACAAAGATTGCCTAAAAGTGTGTTTAAGAAAGTTGTATCTATTCTAACAATGAGTTTCTAAGTATTTTATTATATAAAATACATGTTGTACACCTCTTAAATGTAATGGTAATTAAAGTTGCCTAACACCTTAATTTACTTCTCTTCACCCCGCAAATATTCATATGGTATTGGGGTAAGTTTTTTGATGAACTTGAATCTCGTTTAACTTTTGTAGCAATATTTTTAAAGACAATGATTACATTATCAAAGTTCATCTAGCTAGTAACATAGAAACAACGAAAAATGATCATATTTACTCATGTAATTTTAAAAATAAGCTATAATAGTGTTTGTTTAAATAGAAAAAGAAGTGTTTTAAAACGCTTTTAGAATTGACTAACTTTCTTTTTACTATTGTGATGTCGTCTGAACTGTGTATGCGTTTCAACAGTGTGTATGGGCTTCGGAATCTCTTCGCTAGCCATTCTCTTTCCTTGGCAAAAATCAGACCACATTTTCAACAAGTTTATTGTTTATTTTCAGTAAACTTGCACATTGAGGTTGCTACAATTTCTAGATCATAAACTAAACCTAAATCAATTTGAAGTGTTCCGAAACATGGGCACAGCACCTATTAATGCACTGAAAAGATATCTTTCAGGTATGGAAAGAAAACGAAGTTACTTAACACTTTCAAATAGAATACGTATAAAAAACTGTTTAGGATGTCAACTTGAAAACTTGTTTATTCAGATATATACGTGGAGAAATGTTCATTACTATTATATAAAACTTTCGGCCAGCTAGAAGCCTAGAATGAGCTGGAAACTGTGGTGACCCATAACCTACGACGAGGGTTAATGGTTTGACGAATTTTGTCGGAATATACAACAATAACAGTAATAATAGCGTACGTGATCCCTCAAATAGGATGAATGGGGTATGAGTAGATCTTAATCTTACCTTGTATGAGGTAAAGAGGATGATTTCGATAGATTCTCGACATATGTTGTGATTGTTGCCGGAATATAACCATCTGGATAGTTTCTGGAGTTCAACTATTTTTGAAGTTTCAAATTTGCCAGCATTATCGCAAATCAGAAAGAGTTTACCCGAAAGATGAAAAGAAGCTAGGTGATTCCTCTAGAATCGTATTATTGGGCGCATTTTACACGCATATTCTGATCAAATTTGTTATAGAAGAATTAAACCACATTGTAGGAGGGACAGAAAGAAAATACACCTAACACCATCGCTTGTTTTGCGTGCCCAACTTTGTCAGTATCAATAATTTAAATCAATCTGAATAAGACTCGACCTAAATTGCAGATAATAATTGTAAACTTTAGATTGATTTGGTGAACTTTGTCTGTATCAACTATTTGGAGTAGTTTGGTCATATAATTGATTAAAATGCCGAAAAGGTCCCGAACACACTACTAGATTTCTTTTTTATCCATAGGCGATTTCATCCACTATCCAGATTACAAAACCATAGGCAGGACGCCGCGTATGTGTAAAGATTCCACCGTGCTGTTTTATATTTCAATACCACACATGAGAGGTAATTTGTATGGTGCCCAATTTTTATGTGGAGCACTGGATGTTGGATTGCATATAGTGTTGGGAGATATACTATTACCCATGAGTTTGATTTAGATATAGTATTTATTATGAAATAATTATTTATTCAGTTTTAATAAAGTTTTAAATAGATCATATATTAGTCGGTGTCCTTTGCTTATATAATAGATGATTTAGTGTATAGAGTTTAGCTTATACACGAAAGATTAAATCATCGGTTCTTATAAGTATAAAGTTTGAGTTCACAATCTAATGATGGAATTGGACAAACCATCAGGAATGATTGTACCATAAGATTAAATATAATTTATCTTGATTATGGGAATTGTTTAATTCCAACTTCTTGTGCAAGTACATTTTGTATGTATTGAACGGACCAAGTAGAGATAAATATTTTATACTGACTTAATAAAATAAACTCTCTAGCCATTAAATGTACTTATACTCTTAATCGTGATATAATTATTATTAGCTGTGTATATTATTATTGTTTTGATTTATTAAAAGGCGAGATTCTTTCGTGGGTCAATATGCCTGGTAATTGGATAATAATAATGTACATTGGCGAAGTAATAATTAGTTGATGGAATCCATGTCTCGATTTAGAGATTGATGATACACCTTTATGAAAGCTTATAAGTTTTCATGTGTAAATCCGGCCGGTGGATTTTGCATCCAACACATGAAATAAGTTAAGCGAAAGTCTAAAGGATATCAATAAATTAACTCGTCAGTAATTTAATTTAATTGATTAGTATCTGAATCTTAATATGGGGAGTTAAATAAGATTTAATGGATGAATTTTGAAATTGAATAAGGAGTGCAATTACGAATTTTTAGTGGAATAACTCATAATTAATTATGGTTGATATTAATTTCGAAAATTAAAAATTAATTCCATAATTGGAAGCCTTGTTAATTAAATTTTGTGGTCCCTGTTGTGCCTAAATAATAGGAAATAAAGGAATCCTTTTTCTGGTGGAAAAGAAAATCCAACAAGTTTTGAAAAAGGGTTTTAACCCTTAAAACTTGTGCTATAAATACATAAGGTTTTCCACCTTGAGAAGTAGCTATGGTTATAACCCTTAAAAATTGCTGTTTTCGGATATTATTTGGGTAACACAGTAGAAGACCGTGGAACGTTCGAGAATTATGATTGTGCGGGTGGTGGAGATTCCATTGAGAAGTTATGGAACTGAAGGCTCACGTCTAGAAGAGATATGTTCACACTTCAAGAGGTAACTCGTGAAACCCCGTATATTCTAGTTGTTTAGATTATATGTGATTTTGATACTGAGATTGCTTCCGCTGCTTATTATTATCCATCAATTGGTATCAGAGCCCACTCACATCTAATTAGATAACTAGTTTTTTCGTGAAACAAGAATATCGTTTTTATGTGCGTTTTTGAATTACATGTATATGTTGTTTTCTGGAAAACTGCACTGCTGTTTTGTAAATTAATTGTGCATAAAATTTTGAATTATTCTTGTAATCATGAGATATCTGTTTTATTGATATTTGATTGGGATGATCTGAATGTTTTTTGGTAAATCCTAGAAAAACGCAAAATCTGATTTTGACCGAATTGCCGGTTTTTTCGGAGGTCAGCGAACTTGACAGATTCCGATTGAGTCGAAATTTGGTGGGTCCATCGGAAATGACGTGGTGAGAAAAACTCACTGATTTAGGAGTGAATCTTGGTGTTTTTCGGCGTTTTGAGGTCGTTTGGACTGTGTTATGGACGTTTTTCTATTTTTCCCCATGGTCTCCATGATTAAATACTGGTGATACGATGCGTTTACACATTAGATATTAGTAAATAGACGTGTTGTATTAAATTTAATAATAGAAGTGTAGGATTTTATTGATCATGTCTTAAAAGGTATACTTGATATTGTATGATGATATAATTATTTTGTAAGAAAGTGAAATCCTCTGTTTGATATCCTGGATGACTAATGATTTGTGTGTTTGGCATATTTGTGCATAAAATATTTCTCAAATTTTAGTTTATATTTTCATGCCCTACGTGATTACTAGTCTTGAATTTTTGATGAAAAAAACAAAATGTTCTCTGGTTGGAGGTTGTAATTAAGTGAAATATGATGGTATTTTGTATGAGTTTTATATTATTGGTATGACTTTTAAGCTATGGTCAATATTCTGCCATAAAATAATTTTATAAGCTACATGTATATTCACTTGAAAATTGAGAATTTTCTGAGTAATAAATAGTTACCACTAAAGTGGTTTGTTTATTTGAACTCATGAAAAATTCTTAATAAATTTGTACATGTGAAATTATGTCTATTCATGGATTGAACATTATGATTAATAAGTAGGATCCACAAAATGGTCTATTTATTTGAGTCATTAAAATCTACTTAATGTACCATGTGAAAATTATCCTTGATAAATTTACATTAGTGGTGGAGGCTCTTAACTAGAAAAGGAGTTTTATCTTTGGGTAGTAGTGAGACCAACTCCACCCATGAGAAGAGATATTAGGGTTTTCACCGAACGAGAGAAAATATAATATCGTAGGTTCTTGTGTATTTAATAAAAGGATAATTTATTGCAAAAGGAGATATTATATATCCTAGAAATAGGAAGAAAATAATATATGCCTTCAGCTCATAGTGTAATTATAAGGAGAATGGAAATCAATATCATATTTATTTTAATTCATGAAACTACTTAAAACAGTTATTCTCCGAGTTTGGTTACAGGCTAGTGGTCATGAATTTGACGGACTCCGATTAACCTGAAACTTGGTGGGTTCATCGAAAACGATCTAGTGAAAAAAACTCCTTGCTATGCAGTGAATCATGTTGGTTTTCGGCATTTTGAGATCGTTTAGATGGGTTTTCAAGCAGTTTATTAAATTGAATTTGTTATAAATATGAAAAATTATTCTTTATATATCAGATATATTTGTGTTAAATCTGAAACATGATGATTTAACTAGATATGATATATAGCAAGAATGCAAATCACATGGATTTAATCGTAAATACGCCAAAAATAATTTATTCGAATTTGGTCTAGTTTTTGACGATCGTGAATTTCACGATTTACGAATGACCTGAAATTCGGTATGATCATCGAAAATGATCAGTTAAGAAGAACTCGCTGCTATGCAATGAATCACATCGTATTTTGGCGATTCGAGATCGTTTAGATGAGTTTTTTGGAGGTTTGGCAGATTAAAATGTGATTTACATACGAAAAGTCATTCTTTATATCATTTTATTTATGTCTAATCTGGAACATGATAACACATGTTGATTTGACATGAATTGGTGTATGATAAGAATGTAGGTCATATTTTAAATTCTTAAAAAATGCTTAAAATGGTAATTTTCCAAATTTGGTCGCAATTTTTGGAGATTGTGATTTTAACGATCTTCAATTGATCTGAAATTTGGTAGGTTTATCAGAAATAGCCCAGTGATCAATTCCCAGTGCTATGCAGTGAAAACCATTAATTTTAGCATTTTAAAACTGTTTAAATGGGGTTTTTAGTATTTTTTAAATTCTGGAACTTAATCCTCAGAGAAATGTTCGTGGTTGTGATAAAGTGGTGATAGGAATTAACCCCTATGTTCTCCATTTTTTTAATTTATAGTGAGATAATAAATTTACGCGTTGACATTAGGTCTTCCTCCATATCGGATAAATTTATTATGAACTCACTGAGTATAGTTACTAATTAATGATAACCTGTATTAACTCTCTATCTGAGTTTAATGGTTGAATCAATTTTGTAACTAAAATACAATCATGATTAAGTGGTGATAGAAATATATTTCTATAGTCTTCCACTATTAATTTCAAGTGAGTAATACATTTACGTGTTGACTTTAGGTCTTCCTCTATATCAGATAAATTTATTGTAAGCTCACTAAGTGAAATACTAGTAATTGATATCATGTACTTACTCTGCATCTGAGTATACATGTTGGATCAATGGAACTAGAGCTATTAATAATGATGTTCACTTGACTTAAATTAACAGTATACTCTCCATCTGAGTTGGGTCTGTTTTAATTATTGGAGTGAATAATCTGGCATTACATATGTATGTTGCAGGAGTAATTCTTTTCTCATCGAAATTGCTATTCGAGATGCATGAATACATATATGTGTAGTGTGTTTAAAATTTTCGTATTAAAAGGTTATATACAATTGACTGAAAATAATAGTATACTCTCCATCTGAGTTGGTTCTATTTATTTTTGGATTATATAATTCTTGCGTTATATAATATACTTTGCATGAATGATTCTTTTCCCATCAAAATTTATTATTCGAGATGCATGTATGTATATAAATATTGAATGCAATCTGAATTTTATTATTCAGTGTTTTGACTTATTATGATCTATTTAATATTTTTATCTCAACTCCATAATGACTTTAAGCGATTTGTCGTATTGCTTGTTAAAATTTTCTTTTAGTGATAAGACATTAATCTAAATGATGCAATATATGTACCTTTTGTTAGAAAGAATTTAATTCCGATTTCTAGGCAAAATAAGAGATGGATATTTGTTTTATTTTTCGAATAACTCTTGAGTTATTGAGCTTGATAAACATTTTATCTCTTGTGGTACATGAATGCATGACCTTGTTATTGTATATTAATGTCTCTCCTGATCAGAACAATATTAGTCTACCTCATAAGAGAATATGTTCTTCAAAATTAAGTAAAACTTATCTGTACACTTTTGTCTAAGTCATATTAATCTGGATAGGATTTTAAATTGGTCAAGGTATCACGACCCTAAATCCTAACCTGTCATGATGGTGCCTATCTCGATACTAGGCAAGCCGATAATCTCGATAAACCACAATTTCTCTTAAATTTGAAAATACAATAATTTAATACAATACAAAATCCCATAAATACTGACAAGAACACTCTCCAAAACCTGGTGTCACTGAGTACATGAGCATCTAATATGGATACAAATCTGGAACATAAGGTCTATAATAGTCTAAGACCAAAATACAGTAAACAAGGAGATAGGGAAAGAGAGACAAGGTATGCGAAACACGGCAGCTACCTCTGAATCTCCTGAAAATCAACTGCGCGAAATGATCAATACCCGCTATATCCGGAAACACCTGGATCTGCACACGAAGTGCAGGGTGTAGTATGAGTACAACCAACTCAGCAAGTAACAATAATAACTAAGGAACTGAAGATAATGACAAGCTACACAGTTACAGTTCACTTTCAGTAATTCCAGCAAAAAATAGACATACTTTCAAATCCGGCAGTTTAAGTCAAATCAATTTTATACAGTTCAATTTTATGTAATCCGGATATATAATCTTTCAGATATTTGACAACAATGACAGATAGCAATCAAGTGCAATACAAATGCAAAGCAAGTACATCCTCTTAGGCAACAATCACTCAACTCATCACTCGGCTCTCAGCCCTCAGCATTCACACTCAATGCGTACCCGCGCTCACTGGGGTGTGCAGACTCCGGAGGGGCTTCTACATCCCAAGTGCCATAATCTGCACGGATAACTCATGTGCTGCACGGATAACTCACTTGCTATAATATCCTGCACGGACAACTCACTTGCCATAATATCCTTACCTCACTGACAGGCCCTCGGCCTTACTCAGTCCTCAACCTCTCTAGTCTCTCGGGCTCTCAGAAATCACAAAGATCAGCCCAAACAAAGATAACATAGTGTATCAACAAATATCCAGAAAAGACTGAGGTATAATACGCAAGAAAAATCATGACTTAATACAAGACAATAATTAGCAAATAATTCAACATGATTTATAGTCAAATTTCTTCAACACATAGAGAGCATATAGCTAACAATAAATTATACAACTTTACAATTTCACCGGACGGACCAAGTAACAATCCCCTCGGTGCACGCTCACACGTTCGTCACCTAGCATGTGCGTCACCTCCAAAATAATCACACGGCACAAAATTCCGGGGTTTCATACCCTCAGGACCAGAGCGTGAAATTCTTTACTCTGCTATGCCTTTGCCTCGCAAATCGGCCTCCGAATGCCTCGAATCTAGTCACAAAAAATTAGTTTGAGTCAATAAAATTTATTGGAATTAATTCCATAAGAAAATGCTAATTTTCCATAAAAATCCGAATTTTAGCTTAAAAATTACCTGTGGGGCCCACATCTCGGAACTCGATAAAAGTTATAAAAATTCGGAAACCCATTCAACCACGAGTCTAACCATACCAACTTTATCAAAATTCGACCCCAACTCGACCCTCAAATCTTCAATTTAAACTAAGAGGGTTTTCAAACTTTTCCAACTTAATTCACCAATTAAATGATAAAAACAACCATGGATTCGGGTAATTTAACCATTATTGAGTTAAGAACACTTACCCCATTATTTTCCTTGAAAAACTCCCAAAAATCGCCTCTTCCCGAGCTCAAATCCATCAAAAACTGAAAATGGGCCCATTTTCAGAACTTAAACTCTCTGCCCAGACATTTGCTCTACGCGATCGCGAAGAACAATTTTCCATCGCCCAGATTTTACTCTACGCGATCGTGGTCTTTCCCACGCGATTGCGAAGCACAACATCACAGACCTACGTGATTGCGGACTCCTCCACATGATCGCGAAGCACAAAATGCGTGACTTCTATTTCTGCTCCACTTACTCTATGCGAACGCGACCTTCTTCACGCGTTCGCGAGTCACAAAATCCCAGAGCTACGCGATTGCGTCCCGCTTCACGCGATCGCGAAGCACAAAATGCCACTGCCTCACATTAACCTACGCGATCGCAGATATCCCCATGCGATCGTGTAGAACAAAAATCCCCACTGACCAACTAAGCCTACGTGATCGCAGACGCATTCACGCGATCGCATAGAAGGAAAACATCATCAGATATTAGAAAATTCCAGCAACTGTTCAAGTCCAAATTTTTGATCCGTTAACCATCCAAAACTCACCCGAGCCCCTCGAACCTCAACCAAATATATCAACAAGTCCAAAAACATCATACGGACTTAGTCGAACCCTTAAATTACCTCAAACAACGCTAAATTAAAGCCTAATGAACTTTAAAATTTCTAATTTCTAAAAACAACTTCGGAACCTATCAAATCAAGGCTGATTACCTCGAATTTTGTGCACAAGTCATAAATGACGTAACAGATGTATAAAATTTTCAGAATCGGATTTCGACACCGATATCAAAAAGTCAACACCCCGGTCAAACTTTTCAAAAATTCAACTGTCGGCATTTCAAGCCTAATTCCACTACGGACCTCCAAATAATATTCCGGACATGCTCTTAAGCCCAAAATCACCATACGGAGTTATTGAAATCATCAAAATTTAAATCCGAGGTTGTTTACAAATAGGTCCATATCTGATAAACTTTTCTAACTTAAATTTTTAATTATGAGACTAAGTGTCTCATTTCACTCCGAATTTCTTCCGGACCCGAACCCACTAACCCGGTAAGTCATAAAACAACTATAAAGCATAAATTAAGAAGTAAATGGGGGAACGAGGTTATAATACTCAAAACGACCGGCCGGGTCGTTACATTCTCCCCATCTTAAACAAACGTTCGTCCTCGAACGGGTTTAGAACAATACCTGGAGTCTCAAATAAGTGTGGATATTTGCTCCGCATCTCCTGCTCAATCTCCCAAGTAGCTTATCCGGCTGGCTGGCCTCTCCACTGTACCTTCACTGATGCTGTGCTCTTTCACCTCAGCTTTCTAACATGCCGGTCTAAAATAGCCACCGGTTCTATATCATAAGTCAAATTACCGTCCAACTATACTGTACTGAAATCTAGAATTTGAGACGGATCCATGACATACTTCCGGAGCATGGATACATGGAACACTGGATGAACACCTAATAGACTAGGTGGAAAAGCAAGTTCATAAGCCACCTCTCCAATTTTCTTAAGTATCTCAAAAGGCCCAATATACCGTGGGCTCAACTTGCCCTTCTTCTCGAACCTCAGCACACCCTTCATGGGTGAAATCTTGAGCAGAACCTTCTCCCCAACCATGTGAACAACATCACAAACCTTCCTGTCGGAATAACTCTTCTTCTAGACTGTGCCGTGCGAAGCCGTTCCTAAATCACTTTGACCTTCTCTAAAGCATCCTGAACCAAGTCAGTACCCAATAGCCTAACCTCACCCGGATCAAACTAACCCATCGGAGATCGGCACTGTCTCCCATACAAAGCTTCATACGGAGCCATCTGAATGCTTGGCTGGTAGCTATTATTGTAAGCAAATTCCACGAGTGGAAGAAATTGATCCCACGAACCCCCAAAATGAATGACACAAGCGCGTAGCATATCCTCCAATATCTGAATAGTGCGCTCAGACTATCCGTCCGTCTGAGGGTGAAATGATGCACTCAACTGAACCTGTGTGCCCAATTCTCACTGCACTGCCCTTCAAAACTATGAGGTAAACTGCGTACCCTGATCTGAAATAATGGACACCGGCACACCGTATAGGCGAACAATCTCACGAATATAAATCCCAGCCAACCGCTCTGAAGAATAATTAGTACCGACTGGAATAAAATGCGCAGATTTGGTCAACCGATCTACTATCACCCAAACAGCATCAAACTTTCTCAAAGTCTGTGGGAATCCAACTACGAAGTCCATGGTAATACGCTCCCACTTGCACTCCGAAATTTAAAGTCTCTGTAGCGATCCGCCTGGTCTCTGATGCTCGTACTTTACCTGTTGACAATTTAAACACCGGGACAAACCCAACTATATCTTTCTTCATCTGCCTCCACCAATAGTGTTGTCTCAAATCCTGATACATCTTCGCGGCGCCTGGATGAATAGAGTACCGCGAACTGTGGGCTTCCTGGAGAATAAGCTCATGCAAACCATCTACATTAGGCACACATAGCCTGCCCTACATCCGTAATACACCATCATCTCCAATAGTGACTTCCTTGGCATCACCGTGCTGAATCGTGTCCTTAAGGACAAGCAGATGTGGATCATCATACTAGCGCTCTCTGATGCGATCATATAAAGAAGACCGAGAAACCACATAGGCCAAAACTCGATTCGGCTCGGAAACATCCAATCTAATAAATGATTAGCCAAGGCCTGAACATCCAAGGCTAAAGGTCTCTCTGCTACCGGTAAGTATGCTAAGCTGCCCAAACTCTCCGCCTTACGACTCAAGGCATTGGCCACCACATTGGCCTTTCCGGGATGATAGAGAATGGTGATATCATAATCCTTAAGCAACTCCAACCACCCTCGCTGCCGCAAGTTAAGATCCTTCTGTTTAAACAAATGTTGTAGACTCCGATGATCGGTATATACCTCACACTGGACACCGTACAAGTAATGCTGCCAAATTTTCAAGGCATGAACAATAGCTGCTAACTCAAGATCGTAGACTGGATAATTCTTCTCATGTACCTTTAACTGTCTGAATGCATAGGCAATCACCCTACTATCTTGCATCGGCACTGCGCCGAGACCAATACGCGACGCGTCACAATATACAGTATAAGACTCTAAAACTGTAGGCAACACCAATACTAGAGCTGTAGTCAAAGCTGTCTTGAGCTTCTGAAAGCTCTCTTCACATTCATCCGACCACCTGAACGGAGCACCTTTCCGGTGTCAATTTAGTCATAGGTGATGCAATAGACGAGAAACCCTCCACGAAACGACGATAATAACAGGCCAAGCCGAGAAAACTCCGAATCTCAGTAACTGAGGATGGTCTGGGCCAATTTTGAACTACCTCTATTTTCTTCGGATCCACCTTAATTCCTTCACTGGACACTATATGTCCCAAGAATGCCACCGAACTAAGCCAGAACTCACACTTAGAGAATTTGGCATAAAGTTTCTCATCTATCTGCCTCTGTAATACAATACCTAAGTGTTGTGCATGCTCCTCCTGGCTACGTGAGTACACCAGAATATCATCAATAAATACTATGAAAAATAAATCAAGATATGGCTGAAATACACTATTCATCAAATGCATAAATGCTGCTGGGGCATTGGTTAGCCCAAAAGACATCACAAGAAATTCATAGTGGCTATAACGAGTTCTGAATGCCGTCTTTAGAATATCTGAATCCCGAATTTTCAACTAGTGATACCCAGATCTCAAATCAATTTTTGAGAACACCCTCGCTCCCTGAAGCTGGTCAAATAAGTCATCAATATGCGGCAAATGATATTTATTCTTGATTGTAACTTTATTCAACTGCCTATAATCAATGCACATCCGCATAGTACCATCTTTCTTTTTTACAAACAGAACCGGTGCACCCCAAGGTGACACACTAGGCCTAATAAACCCCTTTTTAAGGAGTTCCTGAAGTTGCTCTTTCAAGTCTTTTAACTCAGCTGGTGCCATACGATAAGAGGAATAGAAATAGACTGAGTGCCCTGCACCAAGTCAATACCGAAATTAATATCCCTGTCGGGTGGCATACCTGGTAGGTCTGCAGGAAATATATCCGGAAAGTATCGCGCGACCGGTACTGAATCAATAATAGGAGTATTAATATCAACATCTCTCACAAAGGCCAAGTATGACAGACATCCCTTTTCAACCATACGTTGGGCCTTCAAATAAGAAATTACCCTGCTAGGAACAAAATCTAGAGAACCTCTTCATTCAACCTTTGGCAAACCCAACATCGTCAATGTCACAATTTTTGCGTGACAATCCAGAATAGCATGACATGGAGACAACCAATCCATACCCAGGATTACATCGAAATCAACCATACCAAGTAATAAGAGATCAACTTTAGTCTCCAATTTCCCAATAGTCACCATACACAACCGATACACACAGTCCACAGTAATATTATCGCCCACCGGTGTAGATACACAAACATGTGAAACTAAGGACTCACAGGGCATATCAAGGTAATGGGCAAAATACGATGATACATATGAATAAGTGGAACCAGGGTCAAATAATATAGAAGCCTCCCTGTGGCACACTGAAACAATACCTGTGATCACTGCGTCTGAGGCAACAACATCTGGCCTGGCAGGAAAAGCATAGAATCTAGCCTGCTCGCCACCTGATCGGCCTCCCCCTCTTAGGTGACCCCTAGCTGCCTGACCCCCACCCCGAGCTGGGTGGGTGGGTGGTGTAACTGCTGGAGCTAGAGCCGTTGGTCGAGAACTCTGCTGTGGAGCCCCACTCAACAATGTAGGACAATCTCTCTTGAAATGACCCAATTATCCGCACTCGAAACAACCCCTCCTCTAACGGAACTGCTGCTCCTGATAACCCGAAGAAATAACCTGTAAAAGCCTGAGCAGACGAGGCATGATGAGAACTCTGCACTGGTAGTGCACTGAATGAAGACTGGCCTAAGTGAGAACTGTAAGAACCGTGGCTAGCTTATGCACCACAATGAGCTGGACAACCCGCCTGAGCGTGTATGTAAGAACGGCCCCTACCGTGGTAAAACTGACCCCCCTGAAGGAACACTGCTGAAATCACCAGAACCACGAGGCCTCTTAGACTCCCTCTCAACCCGCTCCTGGCTACAAACCATCTCAATCTGATGAGCAATGTCGACAACCTCATCGAAAGTAGCACCAGACACTCTCTCTCTAGTCGTGAGTAATCACAGCTGAAAAGTGAGGCCATCTATGAATCTCCTGATCCTTTCCCTGTCTGTGAGAATCAACCAGATAGTATGACGGGCTAATTCTGAATATCTCATCTCATATTGTGTCACAGACATATCACCCTGACGAAACTGCTCAAACTGCCTGCGTAGCTCCTCTCTGTGGCAGTGAGGCACGAACATCTCCAGGAATAGACCGGAGAACTGCTGCTAGGTAAGGGTTGTTGCACCGACTGACCTACACCTCTCGTAAGACTCCCACCATATGAAGGCAGCACCAGAAAACTGAAAAGTAGTGAATGAGACCCCACTGGTCTCTAGAATGCCCGCTGTCCGAAGCATCCGCTGACACTTATCCAAAAAACCCTGGGCATCCTCTGACTCAGTACCGCTAAATGGTGGAGGTCTAAGCCTCTCAAATCTCTCAAGTCTCCTCTGCTCATCATCTGCCATAACAGGAACTACCGGGGCCTGAGCAGCTACAACCGACTGGGCTGGTAGTGCTCTCGGTATTTGAAATCCCTGTACTACCTGGTCTAGAGTACGGGCAACGGGGGTATGGGTACCTCCCCCCTGCCTGAGAAGCGGTAGGTGCAGCCTGAGCCGAAACCACCTGAGCAAGACCAGTGCAAGCTGCCAATATCTGGGCCAAAGTCTCCTGAAGGCCTGAAATCTCAATGGGCACAACTGGTGCCTGAGCTAATCCTATCGGCTCAGCTATATCCGAAATATGCTCCTGAGATGGAGCAACTGGTGGTACTACAGGTGCTGGTCCAACTGTGGTACGAGTTACACCTTGGCCCCGGCCTCTCGCGGCCCTAACTGGTGGCACTGGTGGCTGACCGTCCAATCCAGTAGTACGTGTCCTCACCATCTGTGAGAGAATAGAATAGCAGAAATTTAGTTTCCAGAATCAACAAATTCGCACGACAGAATACAAGAAAGTGAAATTTTCCTAAGGGTTCCGCAGCCTCTCGAAGATAAGTATAGACGTCTCCGTACCAATCCTCAAGACTCTACTAAACCTACTCATGACTCATGAGACCTATGTAACCTAGGCTCTAATACCAACTTGTCACGACCTAAAATCCCAACCTGTCGTGATGGCGCCTATCTCGATACTAGGAAAGCCGATAATCTCGATAAACCACAATTTCTCTTAAGTTTGAAAATACAATAATTTAATACAATACAAAATCCCATAAATACTGACATGAACACTCCCCAAAACCTGGTGTCACTGAGTACATGAGCATCTAATATGGATACAAATTTGGAACATAAGTTCTATAATAGTCTAAGACCAAAATACAGTAAACAAGGAGATAGGGAAAGAGAGACAAGGTCTGCGAAACACGGCAGCTACCTCTGAATCTCCTGAAAATCAACTGCGCGAAATGATCAATACCCGCTATATCCGGGAACACCTGGATCTGCACCGTAGTGCAGGGTGTAGTATGAGTACAACCAACTCAGCAAGTAATAATAATAACTAAGGAACTGAAGATAATGACGAGCTACACAGTTACAGTTCACTTTCAGTAATTCCAGCAAAGAATAGACATTCTTTCAAAGATTTCACAACAATGACAGATAGCAAACAAGTGAAATAACAAATGCAAAGCAAGTACAGCCTCTCAGGCAACAGTCACTCAATTCATCACTCGGCTCTCGGCTCTCAGCCCTTAGCACTCACACTCAATGGGTACCCGCGCTCACTGGGGGTGTGCAGACTCCGGAGGGGCTTCTACACGGACAACTCACGTACTGCACGGACAACTCACGTGCTATAATATCCTGCATGGACAACTCACGTGCCATAATATCCTTACCTCACCGACAGGCCCTCGGCCTTACTCAGTCCTCAACCTCTCTAGTCTCTTGGGCTCTCAGAAATCACAAATATCAACCCAAACAAAGATAACATAGTGTATCAACAAATATCCAGAAAAGACTGAGGTATAATATGCAAGAAAAATCATGACTACATACAAGACAATAATTACCAAATAATTCAACAAGTACGCGACCTCGGTGGGTCCCAATAGTACTATCACATAGCCTAAGCTTGATTTTTAACATGATTTATAGTCAAATTTCTTCAACACATAGAGAGCATATAGCTAACAATAAATTATTCAACTTTACAGTTTCACGGGACAGACCAAGTCACAATCCCCTCGGTGCACGCTCACACGTTCCTCACCTAACATGTGCGTCACATGACACAAAATTTCGGGGTTTCATACCCTCATGACCAGCTTTAAAACTGTTACTTACCTCAGAGCATGAAATCTTTACTCTGGTATGCCTTTGCCTCGCACATCGGCCTCCGAATGCCTCGAATATAGTCACAAATAATTCGTTTCAGTCAATAAAATTTATTGGAATTAATTCCATAAGAAAGTGCTAATTTTCCATAAAAATATGAATTTTAGCTCAAAAAGCGCCTGTGGGGCCCACATCTCGGAACTCGACAAAAGTTATAAAATTCGGAAGCCCATTCAACCACGAGTCTAACCATACCAACTTTATCAAAATCCGACCCCAACTCGACCTTCAAATCTTCAATTTAAACTAAGAGGTTTTCAAACTTTTCCAACTTAATTCACCAATTAAATGATAAAAACAAGCATCGATTTGGGTAATTTAACCAATATTGAATTAAGAACACTTACCCCGTTGTTTTCCTTGAAAAACTCCCGAAAATCGCCTCTTCCCGAGCTCAAATCCGTCAAAAACAGAAAATGGGAAGTCCTATTTTCAGAACATAAAATCTCTGCCCAGACATTTGCTCCGCGATCGCGAAGAACAATTTTCCATCGCCCAGATTTTACTCTACGCGATCGCGGACTTTCCCACGTGATTGCGAAGCACAACATTACAGACCTATGCGATTGCGGACTCCTTCGCGCGATCGCGAAGCACAAAACGCGTGACTTCTATTTCTGCTCCACTTACTCTACGCAAATGCGACCTTCTTCACGCGTTCGCGAGTCACAAAATCTCAGAGCTACGCGATCGCGTCCTGCTTCACGCAATCGCGAAGCACAAAATGCCACTGCCTCACATTAACCCTACGTGATAGCAGATATTCCCACGCGATCGCGTAGAACACAAACCCCCACAGACCAACCAAGCCTACGCGATCGTAGACGCATTCATGCGATCGCGTAGAAGGAAAACATCATTAGATATCAGAAAATTCCAGCAGCTGTTCAAGTCCAAATTTTTGATCCGTTAACCATCCAAAACTCACCCGAGCCCCTCGGGACCTCAACCAAATATACCAACAAGTCCTAAAATATCATACGTACTTAGTCGAATCCTCAAATCATCTCAAACAATGCTAAAACCATGAATTACACCCCAATTCAAGCTTAATGAACTTTGAAATTTCTAATTTCTACAAACGACTACGAAATCTATCAAATCACGTCCGATTTACCTCAAATTTTGCGCACAAGTCATAAATGACATAACGGAGGTACTCAAATTTTCAGAATCATATTTTGACCCCGATATCAAAAAGTCAACCCCCGGTCAAACTTCCCAAAAATTCAACTTTCGGCATTTCAAACCTAATTACTCTACGGACTTTCAAATAATATTCCGGACACGCTCCTAAGTCCAAAATCACCATACGGAGCTATTGGAATCATAAAAATTCAAATCCGAGGTCGTTTACATATAGGTCCATATCCGGTCCACTTTTCTAACTTAAATTTTCAATTATGAGACTAAGTGTCTCATTTCGCTCTGAATTCCTTCCGGACCCGAACCCACTAATCTGGTAAGTCATAAAACAACTATAAAGCATAAATTGAGCAGTAAATGGGGGAACGGGGTTATAATACTCAAAACGACCGCCCTGGTCGTTACACAAGGATGGACTTTAAGGTTCATTGAAAGTAGAGGCACTACCAACTTGTGGATCCTATTTGGAAAGAAATTTGACTAAAGGATATTTCCCTTCAAAAGAAAATAAAGTTAGTGATAAGCTAGAATAAATCCCTTCTGATTTGTATGGTTAAATGAACATACTCGTAAGAGATAGTTTTGAGTATTTTATGACGTTCATAAATGATTACTCAAAATATTAATATATTTATTTGATGCACCGTAAGTTTTAATGATTTAAGTAATTCAAGGTTTTTAAGACTTGAAACGGAGAAGCACCAAGGAAATATATTAAGTTACTACAATTTGATTGTAGTGGCGAGCACCTCTCTAAAGAGTTCTTTTGTTACTTATCAGAATAAGGGATTACATCTCAATTGTCTATACTGTAAACTTCATAATAGAGTGGTGTGGTAGAAAGAAGAAATAAGTCTCTTTTGGACATGGATAGATTAATGAAGTGTTATTCAGATTTGCCTTATTCGTTTTTGGATTATTTCCTAGAAACTGCAAATTACATTTTGAATTTAGTTTCTTCTAAGTTAGTACTTGTGACATCTATAGAACTGTGGACTGAATGTAAGCTCAGTTTGTGGCATGTTCAGATATAGAATTGTCCCGCATATGTGCTGAAAGGGAAAGCAAATATGTAATTTGGAACTAAGAATGGATAGGTGCATGTTTATTGAATATCCAAGAAAACGAATGGAGTTTTATTTTATTGTCCTAAAGAAAATAAGGCAATTGTTAAAACAACTGCATTTTTCTAGATAAGGACTAATTAATAAACCATGTTCCTAGAAGTAAACTATTTTTATAGGAACTGGGCAAAGAAATAACTAGATGTTCAAGAACATCAAAACTCATACGTCGGAATTGACGTTCCATTGCATTTAAGTAGTGGGAGAATGTTAATAGACATAATATGCCTTTATCGAGTGGGAGTGATGTTTGAACATTGAACACTATAGTAAGAAGTCACTAATATTTCAATACCGTAAGGTAATGAAGGTAATATTAGTAGTACTTCGTCGTAGTGGGAGAATACTAAGGAAAATCATAGTTCGGTGTACACTCTTGGGATAGTTTCGGTAACAGGATCCCTGAAGAGTTTAATACCAAACTAGATAGTGACGACAAAGAACTACTGGACAAAGATTGTATCAGAAATTGGTTCTTCTATGTGTTCCTTATACTACTGTTGTGGAATAATAAATGCAGAAATTGAAGAACACAACTATTTTACGTGGAAAACACTAGGCTCGAAAGGTGAGAAAACAACGACCTACTTCCCAGTAGGATTTTCCCAAACTCTCCACTAAATCACTGAGCCAAAAACTGTATTTACAAAACACTTTTGTAAACCTAGGATTAACTCTAATCCCGTTGTGGCAACCAGCCTCTAACTGCTGCGACAACTTCAAGTTAGATGAATACTCTAAGTACCTATTATAATTGCCTCTAGATAAAGCTGAAAGGTACAATATGAAAATACCTACTATAATTGAACTAGAATAAAAGACAGACACTTGGAGCTGGTTCTTCTATCTGGTTCATGTAGCTTAAGGTTCGCACACTTGAATCACACACGAACTGCTTGCAAAATGCCTTGCTATTTTGCTCTCAATTCAAGTTTAACTTCTGCTTTTTTGCATTACCTGTAGAGTGAGAACATCCTGCAATATATAGAGTTAGTAGATGAAGAAATAACTAGAGTTCTAATGCTACTCTTCCTTGGTAGAAGAGTTCTAGTTAATCTCAACTCCTAACTTCTTCCTTATCTTGGATAATGTTCTCGTTGAGTAATGAGTCCTTCTCCTTATCAATTATGCAATATTTTTGATAAGGAGATATCTATTATTATGCCAGATTTTATTTATCTCCTGCATGTGCATCTCACGTGCTTTGAATCTGCCCGTATCGATGCCTACCAGTGATGGACCTGGTTCATCCCTGAGTTCCTTTGTCAATCTCCAAAACTATCCTTTACTTGGGCACAACAAATTCCCCCCTTTTGATGATGACAAACTCTGTGCTTCCATAAGCTTAGGGCCTGTTTCAACTTAACCCAACATCAATACAATGTTAGAACAATTTTCACTTATCATCAAGGACCAGGTTCATCAGGTTATAAATATCATTGTTCAGAATACAAAGCACATTTTCCCCTTTTTAGCATCATCGATAAGTTGCATAAAAAATATGTGAAACCCAGATCTAAAAACTTACACATGGCCTCTGGGGCTACTTCAAATGCATTCATGGATTAATTATCAATAATCTGGCTAAGAATTTAAACTATCAGAGAAATATAAACAAACAGTTAAAGAAAAAACTAGCAGATTTCATTGATAGTCGATATGATTCTTCCACAAAACACAAAAAGAAATAAAAATACTGAAAACATGAGCAAAAGCAAGAGATATCCCAAATTTGGGTCACTAAAATTTCGAGACTGGGCTAGGAAGTTAAGGCTTGGAAGAACTAGAGGCTTGATTTTTAGCTTGGGGAAGGTGCATCATGTTTTGAAGAATTCCATCATTCTTCTCCTTTTCCTTTGCAAGTTCTATTCGGAGAGCGTCTCTCTCAGATTCTACCTCAGCTAATCGTGTCTTTAGCCTTGCTATCTCAGCATCCTTTGCCCCACTCTTATGCACCAAAGCTCTGACCTTGCTATTTACTGGTGTCCTTTTAGATGAACCAGGTTCATTGGGAGTGACATGGACCTCATAATCACAAGCGAGCAGGGTGTTAACCCCAAAATGGTCTTTGCTTGTAGCCATCTCCCACTTCTTTAGTGGCACCTTAAAATGAGCAAGACCAGTAGTGAGAATGAAGCCATAGGGAATTGCATGGGCTTTGGAGCCATTGATAACTCTATCAAGAATTTGGATAATAAATTCAAGACAATTGATCTGCCTCCCACTATCCAGACATTCCATCAAAACCAAGTCCATGAAGTTGGCAATATGCCTCCTTTCCTGCCTAAGAATAACACATTTGTTGATGAATTCAAACAATACCTTGGGGGGGGGGGGGCATTTCACTTTTGCAGACTGCCTTGGACCCACTTTCTTCTTCATTATCACAGAATTTTCTGGTGATGGTCAGGGCAGTAGGAAGGGTGTCTAAGCTTGGCCATTTCTGCCTTGTGTAATCACTGTACCCTTCAGAAGGTACACGAAGCATGTCACCCAGCTTCTTTGCATTAAAAGAAATATGTGCCCTTTTCACGAGGCTGGTGACTCTTCCATCCTTTACCTCAAAATTGGCCATGAATTCAACAGTTTCATTCCTTGCCAGTCTTCCATCTATCTGAAGGACCATGTCCTTCCACCCTTGCACCTCTAAGTTTTCTAGCAACATGACCATCCCTTATTCCTCCAAATCCTTCAGGAGCCTACCCTTCAAGATAGTTCACTTGCCAAACTTGACCAACTTGTCCTTGTCACTGTCTGACTCATCCTCCTCTTCTTCACTATATTTTTTTTCTTCAGCAATTTTAACTTGTTTGGTTTTAACTGCAAACCTGGTCCTTTTGGCCAAGGTAGATGGTTCAGCAGACTTGGGTACAGATGTAGACTTCTTAGAAGAGGTCTTGGCTTTCTTGGGCTTAGGGGTCTGAACCTCTACCTCAATAGTCATTTGTTCACCTTGATAGACCAGGTCCATCTCATCCACATCAACAGCCTCAACAGGCTCTACCACTTTTTCTTTCCCTTTGTCCATCCTTTTCTTCTTGCTTTCATCTAAAGCATTCTGCAACTCCTCCTCACTCTACTTTAGTTGACTTTTGGTGGCTCTTCCTCGTGAGGGAGGACTCTCCACAGTGTCGGAAGGGGCAGCCTTCCTTTTCCTTTAGCCCTAGCAGTGCCAGGGGTCTTAGCTTTGGAAGTTCTCTTCTTCTTGGGATTGTAACTGTCTCCTACTTTCTTCAATAGTTCTGCGAGGGTTTCTTCAACTGATGAACCAGGTTTATCTACATTTTGCCTAAGTTGAACCAGCCCTTCAGCAGCATCTCCAGACTAAAGATGAAGCATTTGACATGTTAACTTCTTTTGTTAGAAAAACTCAGAAACAACTAGGCAATCAACTTGCATCAATTAGGTCTGATCATGGCACTGAATTTGAAAATGCTAAATTTGCTGAATTTTGTGATGAGCATGGCATAGATCATAATTTTTCTTCTCCTAAGACTCCACAACAAAATGGAGTAGTTGAAAGAAAGAATAGAACACTTGAAGATATGTCTAGGACTATGCTTCTTTCTAGTAAACTGCCCCAGAGCTTCTGGGCAGAAGCTGTAAATACTGCATGCTACATCATAAATAGGTGCATGAATAGACCTCTTATAGAGAAGACTCCCTATGAGTTACTTAAAGGGATAAAACCAAATATATCCCATCTTAGGGCATTTGGATGCAAGTGCTTTGTGCACAACAATGATAAAGACTCCCTAGGCAAGTTTGATCCCAGAATTGATGAGGGAGTATTCTTGGAATATTCTTCACATAGTAAAGCTCATAAGGTCTATAACAAAAGAACTATGTGTGTTGAAGAAAGTGTTCATGTGGTTTTTGATGAAACTAACATTCTTTCTGAGAGACAGGAACATGATGATGAAGCAATTGTGCTGGTGAGAAACTTAAATGAAATCACATCCCAGACTAAAGCAGCACTGGAAGAAGGAACAGGTGATGGAACAGGTCCTTCTACCCAGGGCAACCTGACATGGGGAATAGAACAAAGAGGAAATGATCCCCAAACCTCAATGGGACTTATCCATGAACTTGTTCCATAGCAACAAAACACTCAAGGAACATCAAGGGGAAACCAGTTAGTTGTGAAACCTTACAAGTATCAAAGTTCTCATCCCATTGAGAACATAATTACTGATCCGACCTCTGGAATCAAAACCAGATCTTCATTAAAGAATCTTTGTGATTTTTATGCTTTATTATCTCTTATTGAACCTAAAAATGTTGTTGAGGCTTTGCAGGATGCAGACTGGGTAAATGCAATGCAAGATGAACTCAACCAATTTGAAAGGAGTCAAGTTTGGCATCTGGTACCAAGACCCTTGGACAGATCAGTAATTGGCACAAATTGGGTCTTCAGAAACAAACTTGATGAAGATGGAACTGTTAAAAGGAACAAGGCAAGATTGGTGGTTCAAGGATATAGCCAGGAGGAGGGCATAGAATACGATGAAACTTTTGCTCAAGGCTGGAAGCAATAAGACTCCTTATAGCCTTTGCTGCTTACATGGAATTCACCCTTCACCAGATGGATGTCAAGAGTGCCTTTCTCAATGGCTAGCTAAAGGAAGAAGTGTTTGTCAAGCAACCTCCGGGGTTTGAAAGCAAGGAGAGTCCTAATCATGTGTACAAACTTGACAAAGTACTTTATGAGCTCAAGCAGGCCTCAAGAGCATGGTATGAAAGATTATCAAAGTTTTTGCTTGAGCATGACTACAAGAGAGGTAAAATTGACAATACTTTGTTCTTGAAAGAAAAAGGTTGTAAAGATCTCTTGGTAGTTCAGATATATGTTGATGATATAATCTTTGGAGCAACTACTGATAAGTTAAGTAAAATATTTTCTAAACTAATGGGGAGTGAATTTGAAATGAGCATGATGGGTGAGATTAATTTCTTTTTAGGCTTACAAATTAAACAAAATTCAAATAGAACTATGATCCATCAGCAGAAGTATGTAAAAGAGTTGCTTAAAAGGTTTAAAATGGAAGACTCCAAAGAAATTGACACTCCTATTGAAACGGCTACAAAGTTGGATATAGATGAACCTGGTTCATCTGTTGATCAGAAGTTGTATAGGAGAATGATTGGCTCATTGTTGTATCTCACTGCTAGTAGACCTGACATTGTTTTCACTGTAGGCCTTTGTGCAAGATTTCAGGCAAATCCGAAGGAGTATCACTTGACGGCTGTCAAGAGAATGTTGAGATATCTAAAAGGCACCACTGATCTTTGTCTTTGGTATCCAAAATGTAGTAATTTCAATCTTATGGGATATGCTGATACTGATTATGCAGGTTTTCTTGTGGATAGAAAGAGCACCTCAGGTATGGCACACTTTCTTGGCTCATGTCTTGTGTCTTGGGCCACCAAAAAGCAAAATTCAGTGGCCTTATCTACTGCTAAAGCTGAGTATGTTGTTGCTGCCTCATGTTGTGCTCAATTGTTATGGATCAAACAATAATTAATGGATTTTGGAATTGATGTTGGTTGTATCCCCATTTTTTGTGATAACACTAGTGCAATTAGTATGACCAATAACCCGGTTCATCACAAGAGAACTAAGCACATTGATGTTAGGCATCACTTTTTGAGGGATAACTATGAAAAGGGGTTGATCACTGGGAAATTTTGTGCTACTGGCAAGCAAATAGCTGACATCTTCACAAAAGCCTTAAGTAGAGATCACTTTGAAAGGAATATGTTAGAATTAGGGATGATTAAGATCGCCTAACAGGACCAGTTCAGAATTCACAACGAAAAAACAAATTGGTTAGAAAATTTGGAAATTATGTAAATAACTAGATTAAATTTTGCTCAGTCTCATACTACAAATAGTATACTCTTGTTCCATGTGTTAAAATGACTCATTAATCTCTAATGATATTTTCTCTATTTTGGCAAATTTATACATGCACAAGAGAATTTTCAGTGAAGAACCTGGTTCATCAATCAATGCTGGTTCATCTAGATGACACGGTATATTTTCTACACTCTACACAATTTGAAATAATAATATTTGAATTATGAGCAGAGTTCTACCCAAGTTCAAATTTCTCTTAAACTTATCCAATTAAATTGAACCAGTTCCGTTCAAGAGAATCCTAACCAAATTAAAACACCTAAATTCTATGGAAGACTCCACCGTCTATTCAAAACTGACATTTCAGTTTGATTAGACTTCTAGTTACCCCCTTGGTTCTGATGAGCCTACCACTACCCATTAATTACCCCCTTTCTTTAAATTGATCATCATCTTCTCTGCTTTCTCTTCATAATTCTCAAACCGTCAAAAATTCTTTCCATCTTCTTTCATTCTCCAAATTTCAATCTACCTCTCTTCCTTCTTCCAGAACCAAGCACAAAATGACTAACTCTTCTGATAACCCTGATACACCCCCACCATGCTCCTCATCTTCAACCACCCCTCAGCCTAAGAAAAGAAGAGTAAAAATGCTTGCTCGCAAGACTGTGGCTGGAAGTGCGTTATCACAAACGCACAACTAAAAGCTAGCCAAAACTAAGAACCCCAGAACTCTGATGACTCTTTCAAGTCTACGACTGTGGGGGAAGAAACTGGGTCTTCTATTACTGAACAGGTAACCTCTAGCCCAAATACAACTACTGTGGTCATTTCTGAGTTGGCTGAAAATCTGGAGAATAGGTTTATTTTGGTTGGATCTGTGCTGGATGTAGAAACTTATGAGTCCAAAAGGAGAGGTGGTAAAAATAAAAAGGAAAAAGAAAAAGAGAGTGAGGGTGCTTGTAGTGACGAAAGGGGAATGGGTAAAGGAGTGGTCGATGTTTTACCCACTCCTGATACAGGTAGAATGGCTATTTCAGGTGTAGATAAAGTGGAGGAAAGTGTCAAGAAAATAGGGGGAAGTGTATGTTAAAAATAATGTCCAAGTAAATCTAGAGTAATCATCAACAAGCACCATCACATATCTTTTACCACCTCTGCTTAATGTTCTCATTGGACCACAGAGATCCATATGGACCAGTTCCATCGTCCTGGTGGTGCTTACCACTTTATTGTATTTAAAAGAGGATCTTACCTGCTTCCCCTTTGCACAAGCCTCACAAACTTTGTCTTCCTTGAACTTGATGTTAGGCAGCCCTATCGCCAGGTCCTTGGAGACTAATTTGTTGAGTTGACTCAGACTTGCATGTCCAAGTCTCTTGTGCCAAAGGAGGGGATCATTGTCCAACACACTTAAGCAAGTGAGTTTATTTTCTGACAGTGTGGACATATCTACAATATATATATTGTTCACTCTTTTTCCCTGCAAAACAATCTTGTCAGTGGTAAGATTAATCACAAAGCATTTTGTAGAGGTGAATGCTACCAAGTTACCTCTATCACACAGTTGTGATATACTAATTAGACTGTATTTTAGGCCGTCTATCAAATAGACATTCTTAATCGAGTGAGAGTCAGTCTTCCATACCTTACCAACCCCAATGATCTCACCTTTCTTCCCATTTCCAAAGTCGACATTACCTCCTTTGAGATCCTCAAGTGAAAGGAACTGGTTCTTGCTTCCTGTCATGTGCTTTGAGCAGCCACTATCCATGTACTATATTTGGATGCTCTCCTTCACTTGGACCTGCAAAAGGAAATCAGGGGTTAGTCTTAGGAACCCAAACTAGTTTGGGTCCCTTTCTATAGGCAAAAGGATTAATCAAATTCTTTTTAGCCCAACCTGGCAGCCTATTTTTCCCTTGAACAAACTATTTATTCTTTTGACTAGCCTTTTCTTTTGTAGTGCATTCGCTTTTATAGTGACTAGTCTTACCACAGTGTGTGCAAATTTTGTTCTCAGGAAGTGTGAGATACTTGCTTTTGGGATCCCATTTAGGTGGCAGATTCCCAAAGCCAATTCCTCTTCTATTGCTACTGTGATGTTCCTGTAGCCATGCCAGTGCATCGGAGGACCTGTTCCATTTACAAGTTCTGTCTAGTTCATGCTTGACCTTGCCTAGATCCTTTGTCAAAATTATTACCTGCTCATCCTTCTTATACAACTCATCTTTTAGTTTACCTACATTTTCTTCTAGAGTGAGTTGTATGCAATCAAATGTCTTCTTACTTGTTCCTAATTCCAGTTTTAGGTTTTCAGATCTAAGTTCTAGGACATTTGATTCAAATGCATGAACCTGGTTCTTTAGTGCAGTATTTTCACTTACAGTCTCACTAACTCTAACTTTCATGTTCTTACACTTTGCTTTTAAAATCACACATTCCTTAGACAACTGTTTCTTTTCATTGTTTATATCCTCAGATTCATCAATGAAATCTAGAAGTAACTTAAATAGCCTTTCTTTAGACAAAAACTTATTCTTGTCTTTTAGATGGATTATACTTACTTCAGATTCCTCATCGGATTCTCCAATTACCATATATACTTGTTCATCTTTATCTTCATCATTTGAGTCCTCATCTGAGCTTTCTCCCCAAGCAGCAACCATAGATTTTGTTGATCCTTTGTTTTTCTTGGGATGAACCTGTTCCTTCTTTCTGTTTCTTCGTTCAGCTCTTTCCTTCTTCCATTCAATTTCCCATTGAGGGTAGTTTTTTATATGGTGATCAGTCTTCTCACACTTGTAGTAGCCCTCATTGGTCTATTTTTCAGGAACCCTTGGTTTGTCAGCCTCAATTTCTTAAAGAACCCTTTCCTCTTATTAGGTACTTCTTGAAGTCCTTTGTGATCATAGCCATTTCATCATGTTCTAGATCAGATACTTCAGTGATTCTAAGTGCCAGGCTCCTTTCCTTCTTGGGTACATCCATCTTCATGGTTTTCCTTCTAAGTTCATAAACAATGATATTTCCAATTAGCTCATCCAACCTAAGAGTGGCAATGTTCTTTGATTCCTGAATGACAGTGATTTTGCTCTCCCAAGTAACTGGCAGAACCCTTGTCAGAATCTTCACAACTCTGTCTTTTTCAGAAATAATCCTTCCAAGAGACTTAAGTTCATTTGTCAGTGTGGTGAACCTTGTATACATCTCTTGGATGGTTTCCCCTTCCTTCATGGTGAAATTCTGATATTGAGAATATAATAGTGTTCCTCTGGACCTCTTCACATGAGGTGTTCCTTCATGGGCCACTTGCAAAGTGTCCCAGATTTCCTTAGCAGTGGTACAACTTTGGATTCTACTGTACTCATCTGGACCGAGTCCACAAACAAGCCATTTTTTGGCTTTAGCATTCTTCTCCTATTTCCTCAAGTCGTCAGCAGTGCAGTCAGCTCTTGTATTTGGCACCTCTTCTCCTTCGACATTTATCTTCATGGTAGCCAGTGGACTATCTGTGAGAATGTCCCATAGCTCATAGTCTTCTCCTATGATGTGATCTCTCATCCTGTTTTTCCACTAAGAGTAATACTGGCCGTTGAAGAGTGGTGGCCTAGCAGTGGATTGCCCTTCCCAATTTTCAGGTGGTGCACTCATCTTGATCTTCTTCTAAGGTGTTAGCCTCTTTAAGGATAACCTTTTCTGATACCAATTGATGTTTTAACTTCAATACCACATAAGGGGGGGGTGTGATTTATGTGGTGTCTAATTTTTCGCGTGCACAGATTATAGAAGGGCCTGGTTCTTTTATGTGTTCCTTATACTACTGTTGCGGAATAATAAATACAAAAATTAAATAACACAAGTATTTTACGTGGAAAAAACCTGACTCAAAAGGTGAAAAAACCACGACCTACTTCCAAGTAGAATTTTCCCAAACTCCCCACTAAATCACTAAGCCAAAAACTGTATTTACAAAATACTTTTGTAAACCTAGGATTAACTCTAATCCCGTTGTGGCAACCAGCCTCTAAATGCTGCGACAACTTCAACTCTAACTTGAATACTCTGAGTACCTATTACAATTGCCTCTAGATAAAGCTGAAAGGTACAATATGAAAACACCTACTACAATTGAACTAGAATAAAAGACAGACACTTGGAGTTGGTTCTTCTATCTGATTCATGTAGCTTCATGTTTGCACACTTGAATCACACACGAATTGCATGCAAAATGCCAAGCTATTTTGCTCTCAATTCACATTTAACTTCTGCTTTTGTGCATTACCTGTAGAGTGAGAACATCCTGTAATATATAGAGTTAGTAGATGAAGAAATAACTAGAGTTCTAATGCTACTCTTCCTTGGTGGAAGAGTTCTAGTTAATCTCAACTCCTAACTTCTTCCTTATCTTGGATAATGTTCTCGTTGAGTAAGGAGTCCTTCTCCTTATCAATTATGCAATCTTTTCGATAAGGAGATATCTATTATTATGCCAGATTTTGTTTATCTCCTACATGTGCATCTCACGTGCTTTGAATCTGACCGTGTCTATGCCTACCAATGATGGACCTGGTTCATCCCTGAGTTCCTTTGTCAATCTTCAAAACTATCCTTTACTTGGGCCAACATGATAGTTTCTGTAACAGGATCCCTGAAGAGTTTAATACCAAACTAGATAGTGACGACAAAGAACTACTGGACAAAGATTGCATCAGAAATAACTTTGCAAGATTCTTTAACAAAACATTATTTGGTGAATACTTATAATAGTCATGTAAAAGAATGCGAGAGAAAGTTGTAGATGCATGGTTATGAGTCTAAGTGGGTAATTGTTGGGGCATATACTATTAACCATGCGTTTGGATATAGTATATTCTAACAATTATCATGGTTAAAAGTCTAAGTAGGAGATTGTTGGGATATATTCTATTAACCATGGGTTTGGTTTAGATATAGTATTTATTATGAAATAATTATTTATTTAGTTTTAATAACATTTTAAATAGATCATATATTAGTCTGTGTCCTTTGCTTATATAGTAGATGATTTAGTGTATAAAATTTAGCTTATACACGGAAGATTAAATCATCGGTTCTTATAAGTATAAAGTTTGAGTTCATAATCTAATGATGGAATTGGACAAACCATCATGGATGATTGTAGCACAAGATTAAATATAATTTATCTTGATTATGGGAATGGTTTAATTCCAACTTCTTGTGCTAGTACATTTTGTATGTATTGAACGGACCAAGTAGAGATAAGTATTTTATACTGACTTAATAAAATAAACTCTCTAGCCATTAAATGTACTTATACTCTTAATCTTGATATAATTATTATTAGTTGTGTATATTATTATTGTTTTGATTTATTAAAAGGCGAGATTCTTTCGTGGGTCAATATGCCTGGTAAATTGGATAATAATAATGTACATTGGCGAAGTAATAGTTAGTTGATGGAATCCATGTCTAGGTTTAGAGATTGATGATACACCTTTATGAAAACTTATAAGTTTTCATGTGTAAACCCGGCCGGTGGATTTTGTATCCGATACATGAAATAAGTTAAGCGAAAGTCTAAAGGATATCAATAAATTAACTCGTCAGTAATTTAATTTAATTGATTAGTATCTGAATCTTAATATGGGGAGTTAAATAAGATTTAATGGATGAATTTTGAAATTGAATAAGGAGTGCAATTACGAATTTTTATTGGAATAATTCGTAATTAATTATGGTGAATATTAATTTCAAAAATTAGAAATTAATTCCATAATTGGAAGCCTTGTTAATTAAATTTTGTGGTCCCTGCTGTGCCTAAATAATAGAAAATAAAGGAATCCTTTTCCTGGTGGAAAAGAAAACCCAACAAGTTTTGGAAAAGGGTTTTAACCCTTAAAACTTGTGCTATAAATACATAAGGTTTTCCACCTAGAGAAGTAGTTATGGTGGCCGAAATTTTCAGCCATATTTTCCTAGAAATTTCGCCCACACGAAATTGCTGTTTTCGGATATTATTTGGGTAACACAGTAGAAGACCGTGGAACGTTCGAGGATCATGATTGTGCGGGTGGTGGAGATTCCATTGAGAAGTTATGAAACTGAAGGCTTACGTTTAAAAGAGATATGTTCACGCTTAAATAGGTAACCCGTGAAACCCCATATATGCTAGTTGTCTAGATTACATGTGATTTTGATACTGGGATTGCTTCCGTTGTTTATTATTATCCATCATATAGATGTTCGTAACATGCAGCGAAAGTCAATAACAATCATAGGCAGATCTTTTCGTGTTTAAAATTTATTTACATGTCAAGGATCGGATCTAAGACGTACCTGGTGAAGAGAGTCTCGTTTCAAAAATTTCTTCGATAGTGCGAAGACTCTATACGTATATTTGAAAAGATTTATTGAAAGAATTATATTTGAAAAATAATTATTTGAGAAAATTATATTTGAAAGAGAGTTATCTGGAAGAATTATATGTCAAAGACATTTATTTGAAAGACTTGATTTAATTGGGTGTAATTGAGTTTATTAATTATTGAGTGATATTAATGGTATTCTTGTTGTCTGTTGTGCATATCACTGGCTGTTTTATCCTGCCCTTATTATTATTTGTTTCCTATTATTTTGTATATTATATTGCATAGGTTATTAGACTAGTGAGTGTCTTGACTGTACCTCATCTCTACTCCATTGAGGTTAGTCTTGATACTTACTGGGTACCGACTGTGGTGTACTCATACTACACTTCTGCACATTTTTGGGCAGAGCCAGGTATTGGAGACATCGGACTTGAGAAGAGTTAAAGCGGGATCGTAAGGATTCAAGGTAGAGCTGCTTGGTCGTCGCAGTCCCTTGGAGCCTTTTCATTTCATTGTACTGTTAATTGTAATCAAACAGTATTGTATATTCGGTCCGCGTGATCATTCTATGTATTCAGTTAGAGTTCGTGACTCAGTACTACCAGTCTTGGGAGGTTGTAAATTCATATTTGTTCCGCTGTTAGTTTTAATTACTTATTTAATTCAAAACAAATGGCTTAAAAAATATAATGGAAATTAGCTTACCTAGTCTTAGAGACTAGGTGCCATCACGACTCCTGTGGTGGGATTTTGGGTCGTGGCAAGTTGGTATCAGAGCTCTAAGTTCATAGGTTCTACGAGTCACGAACGAGTATTGCGGATCGGTACGGAGACGTCTGTACTTATCTTCGAGAGGCTACAGAACTGTTAGGAAATTTCCACTTCTTTCATTACTGTCGTGCGGATTTGTTGATTGTAGAATTTGAGCCTTTGTATCTCTATTATCTCATAGATGGTTAGGACACGTGCTACCGGGTTAGCTGAGCAGGCATCTACACATACTGCTAGGGCTGCAAGAGGCCGGGGCCGAGGTAAAGCCCGAGGAAGGGCACGTGCTGCGACTAGAGCACCTGTCAGAACAACTGTTGAGAAGCCACCAGTAGCTCCAATTGGGGGACAGGTACCAGAAGCACCTGTTGTTACCCCCGAACTTCAGGAGACTTTAGCACAGTTCCTGAGTATGTTCAGTACATTAACTCAGGCGGGATTTATCTCTGTTACACCAAACATTCCGCAAATTAGGGGAGTAGCTCAGACTGCTACCACAATTCCAGAGCAGCAGGTTCACGTTGGTCAGGTTCCAGGTGTAGTACCGGTACAACCTGTTATTCCGGTTCTTTCTGAGGTCAGGCCAGAGGCATCAGAAGAAGAACAAAAGAGACTTGAAAAGTTATCGTCCACCTACTTTTAGTGGCACGGCTACAGAGGATGCCCAAGAATTTCTAGAAAATTATCACTGTATTCTCCGCACCATGGGTATTGTGGAGGTGAGCGGAGTTGCCTTTACTACATTTCAACTGTCGGGCACAGCATATCGGTGGTGGAAAATCTATGAAGAATGTAGACCAGCCGATGCCACACCACCAACTTGGGCTCAATTTTTGGAAATGTTCTTGAAAGAGTTTGTTCCCCAGAATCTCAGAGATGCGTGGCGCGCAGAGTTTGAACGGTTGCGTCAGGGCACTATGACAGTGTCAGAATATGCTATCAGGTTCAGTGAGTTAGCCCATCATGCACCTATCTTGGTTCCTACAATCAGAGAGCGGGTCCGTAGATTCATTGAGGGGCTCGAATATGATATTAAAAAATTGATGGCTCGAGAATTGCAAACTGATACTCCATTTCAACAAGTAGTGGAGATTGCAAGGAAGATTGAGGGTGTTTTAGGCGAGGAAAGGGAGTCTAAGGAGGCCCAAAGGTCTCGAAGATCTTGAGGGTTCAGTGGATTTTACTCTTCAGCTAGAACCCATTACAGTGGAGGCTCGAGCAGTCGGTCAGCTCAGTCCACACATCAGATTACTCGGAGTGCTCTAGTTTACAGTGCACCATCGACACAAGATTCTTACAGTGGTTATTCCAATTATCCGACACAGACTCAGTACGAGCAGCTGCGACCTCAGAGGGGTTGTTATGAGTGTGGTGATACTAGGCATATCATGAGAGATTGTCCCAGACTTGGGAGGGGTGGATTTCATCAGAACACTCCAGCTACAAGCTTTATTCCAGTTGATACTCCACGTGCACAGTCAGCTAGAGGTGGAGGACAGGCGGGTAGTGGGCGCCTAAGAGGTGGAGGCCCGACCCATTGATTTAATCACTATGATTTGGTTGGGGCCAATACACCAGATGGTGTTGTTACAAGTACGATTCTGATTTTTATTATAAAGGATAATTTCCCTTAATTTGATTCGGTTCTGAATATTGAGGTGAGTCCTCCTATTATGCTCCACATATGGGTGAGCTTCATAAATTTGTGACCCACTTATATGTTTATCCCTGTTGGGAGATTTAAAGATGTGAACCCGTGTCTGTCATTTATTTTTGTACACCATTGGGGGATATAAGTCCAAAAGTAAATTTTATTATTCATTACAGTGGGTTTAATGTGTTTTAGAATAATTGATTCTAACTTTTATGAATTATACGCCCTACCGGTATGAGGGTTCATTATGTGTTGTGAAATTTTTTTATAAAATATATTGAAAAGAAGAAATAAAGGAGAGTTGAAATTTTAGTTGGCACAATGTGCAAAACACTTGTGATTCGGAGTTGAGGACGAGATCCTCGCATTTCTTTTTATATGATATGAAATATTTAAACCGGGCTACAAGCCACAGTGGAAGTTATATAAGGACGAGGTCCTTATGGTGAAATATTTATGAGTTTAAAATTCTCCCTTTGTGAAATTTAAATTTGTACTATAGTATTAATAGGGAGTCATGCCTGATGGGCTTATTTGATAATTCTTGTATATCTTTCTGTGCATATTTAGCCATAATTGTGCTGTAATTATTGAGTTTTAACCTACGAGGTGAGTGCCCGGGTGGCGTTAAATGTGACCCGTTAATTCGGGTAAATAATTATGAGGTATTCATGCCTCGCGTGTTGCTGTCAGTGTTACGAGAAGTTGAAATGAGATTTTGGTTAATATGAGGTTAATTAGCGACGTTGTAATCGATTATGAACAACTACTAGGACCAAAGATGTGGTTATGGGCATACATATGATGTGCTTCATATCCTGATATCATTATGATAATACAGTGCTTGTAATGTTGAGATTAGTATTATTGATATATACATTGTAGTGTTTTGTTGGGTTGTGGATGTGTTGTTGTGTTACTCTGACAGGTGGATATGCCCATTTATATGGGAGACTCTGCCGAAATTTCTGGAAAAAAAAAATTTGGGAGGTTGTTATGTGCGAAAGAAGAGAAAAGTTATGTTATGTGTTTAAGAGCGGACTCTACTTCTCGTTCAAGGGCGAATGATCCTAAGAGGGGGAGAATGTAACACCCCGGAGTACTTCAACACTATCAAGAAAGTTGATGTGTGCGTAGGCATGAGTTGTTATAACAAGTTGAGACTAATATCGTGCGTCGAAGTAAAAATCAGGCATTTTGGAAATGATTGGAGAGTTAGGGATTTTGCTTTAAAGCTTATAAGAATGGAGAAAAGAAATAATCTTAATTGAGATGGTGTTTTTGGGCCCGTGTTAAATTGCGGGAACGTAGAATCACCCACAAGTATGTGTGTAAGAATACACTCAGTAATTTAAAGTCCTCAGAAAGATTTTTAGCACGTTCGAGGACGAACGTTTGCTTAAGAGGTGAAGAATGTAATGACCCGACTTGTTGTTTTAAGAATTAACGCCCCGTTCAACGACTTAAGGTCTTGAGCAGCTTCGTATTATGTGTATTGACTTGCGTGCGCGGTTGAATTTAGTTACCGGATGATTCAGGGTGATTTGGGACACTTGGTCCCTAAAACGGAAGCTTAAGTCTTAGGATTTTGACCATAGTCAAAAATGTGTGAAGACGACTCCGGAATGGAGTTCCGTCAGTTCCGTTAGCTCCGTTGGGTGATTTTGGACTTAGGAGTGTGTCCGAAAAATTATTTGGAGGTCCGTAGTGGAATTAAGCTTGAAATGGCGAAAGTCGAATTTTTGAAAAGTTTGACCGGGGGGTTGACTTTTTGATATCGAGGCCGGAATCTGATTCTGGAAATTGGAATAGCTTCGTTATGTCAATTATGACTTGTGTGCAAAATTTGAAGTCATTCCAGATTGATTTGATGTGTTTCGGCACAAGATATAGAATTTGAAATTTCAAAGTTCATTAGGCTTGAATTGGGGTATGATTCGTGGCTTTGATGTTGTTTGATGTGATTTGAGGCCTCGAGCAGGTTCGTGTTATGCATTGGGACTGGTTGGTACGATTGGACGGGGTTCCGGGGGCCTCGGGTTTGATTCGGGGTGATTCCAGACCAAGTTTGGGTGTTTTGATGCTGCTGGTTGCTGGTTTTGGTGTTGTTCTTCGCGTTCGCGAGTAGCCTCTCACGTTCGCGAAGAAGGATTTTGCTGTTAGGACTTTGTTCTTCATGTTCGCGAAGAGGTTCTCGCGTTCGCGAAGAAGGAAATTTTCCTGTTCGTTGTCTAAATTTAGAGGCTCAGATCTCGCAATCTATAAGGAATTTGAAGATAATCCAGAAATGACAGTTGTAGTCCTTTGTGTCTAGTTTTCATAAAGGTAAACTATTTGTCATTTGGAGTTGTGTACAAAAAGTTATGGTGGATAAACTATAGGCTGTCCGAGAAGAGTTTGGAAATCTCTGTTGCACAGGGCTAACTTTGGAAGCTTATATCTCGTAATCTATAAGTAATTGAGAGATGAGAAACAAATGAAAGTTATAGTCCTTGGAGGCTAGTGTTCAGAAAGTCAAACTATTCATCATTTAGAGTTTTGTACAAAGGGTTATGACCATTATACTAAAGGTTGTCTGAGAAGAGTTTGAAAATGACTTTTGAAGAATTTGTTCATCGCGAACGCGAAGAACAAATCCCTGGGCAGCAGAATAAAGTCCAAATTCGTGTCATTCTTCCATTTTTGGGACCAAGGAAGCTTGGGTGAGGCAATGTTTTGAGAGTTTTTCAAGGAAAACATTAGTTTTTGAGCTGTCCGGAGGTCAATTCAAGCAAGAAGGCTGTTTTGGAATATCGGCCTAACTTCAAAAAGGTAAGTGTCTTGCTTAACCTCGAGTGGGGCAATTACCCCTTAGGCATCGAGTCTTATGTGCCATTTGTGAAATGTGAAAAGCCGTGTACGCGAGGTGACGAGTACGTACTCGGCTTATATGTGGAAATTTTATTGAGTTAAAGTCCTGAGCATATTATGTGGTAGGGTAATTATTGGTATATATTTAATCATCTAATTGTCGTGCCTAAATCCTTGTTGTTGTTGAATCTGTTGTTATATGACAATTTGATGTGATTGTTACTTGATTATTTATGTAATTCTGTGAATTTGTTGGTCTGATAATTATTGGAATTTAATTTCATTATGGATTTTCCCTCTGCAAATAATTAATTAAATGATCCTAAGTAGAGGTGTTTATATAATTATTGAAAATTTGAATTTAATGAAGGCTTTGCTTTATGTTGAGTAATTTCTATCTCTATTGATTTTTTTGGATGTTGTACACATTGTGTGGAGCTTCTGGCTATTTGTTGTGAAATCAATTGACTTGGTTGTAGCTTTAGAATTTGGTTGTGGCCGTTGGGCAAATTGTGATATGAATTGATTTTGTTATGTTGTCGGGACAATTTTTCGTGTAAATTGTTGTGTTGTGTTAATTATTATTTTGAGGATATAAGGATGGCATTTCACCGTTGATATTATATGGGTATAAGGGTGGTATTTCTTTGTTGTTGTGTTTGTTGGAATATTGTCTGGGCGGAGCGATAAGGGTGGCTATAGGAGCGATAAGGGTGGCAATAGGAGCGATAAGGGTGGCTATTGATATTGTCTGGGCGGAGCGATAATGGTGGCTATAGGAGCGATAAAGGGTGGCAATAGGAGCGATAAGGGTGGCTATTGATATTGTCTGGGCGGAGCGATAAGGGTGGCTATATGAGCGATAAGGGTGGAAATATGAGCGATAAGGGTGGCTATTGATATTGCCTGGGTGGAGAGATAAAGGTGGCTATAGGAGTGATAAGGGTGGCAATATGAGCGATAAGGGTGGCTATTGTCAGGGACGATATGTGATGATGTGGGGTTGTGGTGTTGATAATTTTCATGCGATGTTGTGATTTTCTTGTGTTTACTTTTATATCTTATGCAAATTGTCTTGTTATTCTTAAATTGATAACAATCTGATTTATGTTGAAATTGAGAGCCTGTGGCTTTTGCCAGGCTGTTTATGAAATGAAATGTGGGCACGAGGTGTCATGAGTAAATAATGAGGATATTTGGCATGTGAATTATCCATGCAGTTGTGATATAAAAAGTGGACACGAGGTGCTGTAATGAAATAATAATGATAATTGGCACGTGAATTGTTCGTGCAGTTGTGATATGAAATGAGGGCACGAGGTGCTGGGGAAATATGATGATTTAATTATGGGCACGAGGTGACGTGAAAATATAAAAATGGGTTGAGACCCGTATTTTTATGATTATGAAATGAGGTGTCATATGATGACTTTTTAATTGAAAGAATTATATTCAAAATATTTATTTGGAAGGATTTTTACTTAGAAAGTATTATATGAAAGAATTGTATTTGAAAGATATTTATTTGAGGAAATTATATTTGAAAAGATTTTGTTGAAAGAATTATATTTGAAAAATAATTATTTGAGAAAATTATATTTGAAAGAGAGTTATCTGGAAGAATTATATGTGAAAGACAATTATTTGAAGGACTTGATTTAATTGGGTGTAATTGTGTTTATTAATTGTTGAGTAATATTAATGGTATTCTTGTTGTCTGTTGTGCATATCAGTGGATGTTTTATCATGCCCTTATTATTATTTGTTTCCTATTATTTTGTATATTATATTGCACAGGTTATTAGACTAGTGAGTGTCTTGACTTGTAACGACCCGACCGGTCGTTTCGAGAGTTATAACCCCATTTTCCCCATTCCTACTTCTTTTTTGTGTTATTCAGCTATATTATGTTATATCGGGTTAGTTAGATCGAGTCCGGAATGAACTCAGAGTGAAATGAAACACTTAGTCTCATAATTAAAAAAAAACAATTGAGTTAGAAAAGTGGACCGGATATGGACCTATGTGTAACCGACCTCAGATTTGAATTTTGATGATTCCATTAGCTCCGTATGGTGATTTTGGGCTTAGGAGCGTGTCCGGAATATTATTTGGAAGTCCGTAGAGGAATTAGGCTTGAAATGCCGAAAGTTCTATTTTTGAGAAGTTTGACCGGGGGATTGACTTTTTGATATCGGGGTCGGAATCCGATTTTGAAAATTGGAATACCTCTGTTATGTCATTTGGGACTTGTGTGCAAAATTTGAGGTCAATCGTACGTGATTTGATAGGTTCCGGAGTCGTTTGTAGAAATTAGAAATTTCAAAGTACATTAGGCTTGAATTGGGGTGTAATTCATGGTTTTAGCGTTGTTTGAGGTGATTTGAGGATTCGACTAAGTTCGTATGATGTTTTAGGACTTGTTGGTATATTTGGTTGAGGTCCCGAGGGCCTCGGGTGAGTTTCGGATTGTTAACGGATCAAAACTTAAACTACAACAGGTGCTGCAATTTCCTTCTGTTGGAAATTGTTTCTGCCCAGATCGAGCTCAGGGTCGAGGGCCACGATCGAAGCCCAGATCGAGCTCAGAGTCGAGGGACACGATCGAAGCCATGATCGAGCCCGGAGTCGAGGGCCACGATCGAAGGCATGATCGAGCCCAGGGTCTAGGGTCACGGTCGTAGGCCGGGTCGAAAACATAATCGAGGGCCAGGATCAAGGGGCAGGACCGAGGACCAGGATCGAGGGCCAAGATCGAAGGCCAAGATCGAGGCAGAACCAAGGATTTCTGGGCAGAATTATAAAAACAGGGACTTCGTCCCATTTGCCATTTTTGACAAATTGGAGCTTGAGGAGAGGCGATTTTTGATATATTTTCAAGGAAAACTTGAGGTAAGTCCCTTGTGATCATTTCTACTCCATAATATTGAATTATCATCAAATAATCCGACTAGATTACATGATTTTGAGGTGTAAATCGGAGATTGGAACTTAGAAATTTGGAAATAAGATTTGTAGATTTGAGGGTCGAGTTGAGGTCGGATTTTGGTAAAATTGGTATGGGTAGACTCATGGTTGAATGGGATTTCGGATTTTGTAACTTTTTCGGGTTCCGAGATGTGGGTCCCACATGCAATCTTTGAGCCAATTTCGGGTTTTGGTCTAATTTTGAAGCTTTTCTTGTGGAATTCATTCCATTAGCATATATTGATGGTATTATACTGATTATGAATAGATTTGGAGCATTTAGAGGCTGAGTCCAGAGGCAAGATCATTGCGGGATAGAGATTTGACCGGTTTGAGGTAAGTAACGATTGTAAATCTAGTCCTGAGGGTATGAAACTCCGGATTTCGTATCATTCTATTATTTTGAAATGGCGCACATGCTAGGTGACGGGCGTGTGGGCGTGCACTGTTGGGGATTTGTGACTTGGTCCGTCCCGTAGCAACTGTAAAGTTGCATACTTTGTTGAAACCATTTGATACTTATATGTTTTAGAAAGAATTTTTGTAAATTGGGCCGAATGCCATGTTTGGGCCTTGCGCCAATGCTATTTAGACCCTTAGGGGCTGTTTCTTACCATCCTCTCACTGTTTTCGATTGAAAATCTATACTCGGTCATGTTTATATTTGTTTACCGCATAACTCAGTTTTATGACTCTATTTTGATGCATATAAATGTTTTGGGCCGAATGGCCTGTTTTACTGAAATGCTCGAGGGCCTGATTTGTGAGGATGAGTGTGGATCGGGGCTGCCCGCCTGCAGCATACTTTATGACTGAGTGAGGCCGAGGGCCTGATTTATGAGGATGAGTGTGGATCGGGGCTGCCCGCCTGCAACATACTTTATTATTATCGCACGTGAGTTGTCCGTGCAGATTATAGCGCTTGGGCTGAAGGAGCCCCTCCGGAGTCTGTACACACCCCCAGTAAGCGTAGGTACCTACTGAGTGCGAGTGCCGAGTGCTGAGGGACTGGGAGGCAAGAGTGATTGTGAGGTATGCCCGAGTGGCAAGAGTGATTGTGAGGTATGCCCGAGTGGTATGAGTGACTGTGAGGTTTGCCCGAGGGGCTGTATATGAGTGATGTTTTGCCCGAGAGGCTGTTTATGATTTCATCATTTTTGTTCACCTTTGCATTGAGCCTTTGTTTGAAAAACTATTGGAAAAAATGTCTTTAAATGATTTTTACTGGAACTGGGTTTAAACGAGATGTTTGATTTAAATCCTGATTTTTTTTAGAGCATGTGGTATTTTACTGAGATTTCCTGATATGAACGTTATATGCTTTATTGCTCGTCACTACTGCTCAGTCTTTATTTATTGTTGTTACTTACTGAGTTGGCGTACTCATGTTACTCCATCCACCTTGTGTGCAGATTCAGGTGTAGCTGGACACGGTAGCAGTTATTGAGTGTTCTCGTTGCAGATTTTCTTAGAGATAACAAGGTAGCTATTTAGCGATCGCAGCCCCTGCTCTTCTCCCTCTTCTCTTCCTCTAGTTGTAGTTAGCTATTTTTCGGGCTGAGTTAGCCTTGATATTGTTAGACAGATTGTAGTATATGCTCATGACTAGTGACACTCTGATGTCGGGCTTTTCTTTTCCGCACTTCTGTTTTTCTTTGATTTGAACTCTTTAAATGGAGGTTTTATGTTAAACAACCTTGAAATTAGCTTTAAAATGAAAATGTCGATTTGTTTTGGAAATGAGTCGGCTTGCCTAATTCCACGATAGGCGCCATCACGACAGAGGTTAGTTTGGGTCGTGCCATGATTGTACCTCGTCTCTACTCCATTGAGGTTAGTCTTGATACTTACTGGGTACCGACCGTGGTGTACTCATACTACATATCTGCACATTTTTGTGCAGAGCCAGGTATTAGAGATATTGGACTTGTGAAGAGTTAAAGCGGGATCTTAAGGATTCAAGGTAGAGCTGCTTGGTCGTCGCAGTCCCTTGGAGTCTTTTCATTTCATTGTACTGTTAATTGTAATCAAACAGTATTGTATATTTGGTCCTCGTGATCATTCTATGTATTCAGTTAGAGTTCGTGACTCAGTACTACCAGTCTTGGGAGGTTGTATATTCATATTTGTTCCACTGTTAGTTTTAATTACTTATTTAATTAAAAAAAATGGCTTCAAAAATGTAATAAAAATTGGCTTACCTAGTCTTAGAGACTAGGTGCCATCACGACTCCTGTGGTGGGATTTTGGGTTGTGACATGTTGTCACACAATAATGGAATTGCACCTTGTATTGAAGGAACCACACCAAGTTTAGTTAAGAACTTTTTCATCCATACATCTTCCTTAGCAGCTTCACTAGCTTCTATATATTCTACTTCAGTCACTGAATCATCTGCTGTAGCTTATTTGGAACTTTTCTAACTTACTGCACCGCCATTTAACGTGAATACATAACCAGAAATAGATTTGCTACCATCTCTATCTGAAGAGAAACTTGCATTAGTATAACATTCAAGTTTCAACTCAGAATATCCATAAATTAGGAATTGGTCTTTAGTCCCTCTTAAGTACTTAAGAATGGTCTTTACCACCTTCCAATGTTCCTCACCAGGATTTTCCTGGTATTGGTTAGTCACTCCAAATGCATAAGCCACATCAGGACGTGTACATGTCATGGTATACATGATAGCTCCCACTGCACTAGTGTGTATGATCCTACTCATGCATTCTCTCTCTTCAGGTGTTTTAGGACAATCCTTCCTACTGAGAGTAATTCAAGTGCCTATTGGTAGATAGCCTTCTTTGGAATTAACCATGTTATACCTCTTTAAGATGGTATCAATGTACAAAGACTGGGAAATTCCAAGCAGTTTCCTCGATCTATCTCTATAGATCTTTATTTCCAATATATAAGTTGCTTCTCCCAAGTCTTTCATGGAAAACTATTCAGATAGCCAAATCTTGGTACTTTGTAATACCGGTATATCATTTTTAGTGAGCAATATATCATCAACATACAATACTAAGAATATGATTGTGCTCCCACTAACCTTTTTGTACACACAACTGTAACGACCAGGCTGGTCATTTTGAGTACTATAGCCCCGTTCCCCCATTTAGTGCTCCATTTTTGCTTTATAGCTATATTATGACCTATCAGATTAGTTAGTTCGGGTCTGGAGAGATTTCAGAATAAATTGAGACACTTAGTCAGTCTCGTAATAGAAAGCTTAAGTTGGAAAAGCCGATCGGATATCGACTAATGTGTAAACGGCCTCAGATTTGAATTTTGATGATTCCAATAGCTACGTATAGTGATTTTGGACTTAGGAGCATGTCCGGAAAATTATTTGGAGGTCCGTAGTGGAATTAGGCTTGAAATAGCGAAAGTGAATTTTGAAAAGTTTGATCGAGGGGTTAACTTTTTGATATCAGGGTCGGAATCCGATTCTGGAAATTGGTATGGGTCCGTAATGTGAAATGTGACTTGTGTGCAAAATTTGAAGTCAATCGAACGTGATTTGACAGGTTTCGGTATCGTTTGTAGAATTCGGGAATTTTAATGTTTCTTAGGCTTGAATCCGTGTGTAATTCGTGTTTTCGATGTTGTTGGAGGTGATTTGAAGATTTGACTAAGTTCATATGATGTTATAAGACTTCTTGGTATGTTTGGTTGAGGACCCGGTAGCCTCGGGTCAATTTCAGGTGGTTAACGGACTTGATTTTGAGTTGATGAAGTAGTTGAAGTTTTGCTGCTACTGGTATGACCGCACCTTCGGTGGGTTATTTATTTATTTTTGGGTGACCAGAGTTGATTTGGGGGTCCATCAATAGGCCCAATTAGGATGCGTATTCTACACCAAGTCGGATTGGTTGGCTCCAAACTTCTATTGTTGAGGGATGTGCCATTCGATTGATGTTGAGCTTATTCGTGTTTTGAAATGATCTGTGAGTTACTCTTTTATGCTACGAGGAGTTGTGATTCATTGGTTATGCACACATGGTGCAGTTTTATTGGGGGCCTTATGGCAAAAATTGAGCGATATGAGTATTTGGGTATTGCATGATTGATTGCGTATTGGTTATGTTCTTTCAGGTTTTGTTTGGCATGGTGTCATTTGCCTCTCCGTGGTTATTTATTTTGAGCATGGTGGCTCGAGATATATAACATGGACCAGCGTTTGGATGGGGTCATGCATTGCAGCGGAGTTATGTTAAGGTATGAACCTTGTGTTAGAATCATGTGATGGTTCTACGGTGTGATGGAGTTTTCAGCATTTCATTGTGGCGGTACATGTTAATCTTACGGGGCAGTTCTCTTATTTGAAGTACATTTGAATTGTTGTGTATTGGCGCATGGATAGTACGGCTTGTGGCTCTGACTTATATTGGTGCGGCATGTCTGTGGAATAGTTGTATTAGTAATATAAGGTCATTGGAACTAGAATGGGTACTATCAGGTTTGGTTACGGTATGTTCGGAAGGATAATATTGAAAGTCGGCTCCGAAAGCGATTATGGTTTTGGTTGGGGCGAGAGAGCTCCGTGACTAGTTGATCTGGTAAGTAGTCATGAAATTTCGCGTGTTTCTTTTATTATCAACAGTGTACGAAGGTTTTGGGATGAGGTTTGGTTCGATATGGGTATAATACTAGTATTTGGTTGGTTTTGGAGTAGTCACTGTGATCAGGAATGGTGCTACAAGCATGCGAGTTGTGTAATATGTTAGGTGATTATGTCCGTGATTATGGTTATGGCTTGATACAGCTTGTTCAGACTTATACAATGTGTAAATGTAAGATTCGTGTCTTGATAGAAATTCTAAAGGTTGGAAATTGAATTCCAAGGTTTATGGGCTAAGGTTAAATCAATCATTTTCAGCTATATTGTGTTGTCAAGCCTATATGGAGTAGGGTGATGTGGGTTCACCCTTGGGTTAGTGCGTGGTAAGATGGAATAGTGATTTGGTGGCTTGGAAACAACTCTTGACACGTTCGAGGACGAACATATGTTTAAGTAGGGGAGAATGTAATGACTCGGTCAGTCGTTTTGAGTATTATAGCCTCGTTCCCCCATTTAGTGCTCCATTTGTGCTTTGTAGCTATATTATGACCTATAGGATTAGTTAGTTCGGTCTGGAGAGATTTCGGAATGGATTGAGACACTTAGTCAGTCTCGTAATAGAAAGCTTAAGTTGAAAAAGTCGACCGGATGTCGACATATGTGTAAACAACCTCAGATTTGAATTTTGATTATTCCAATAGCTACGTATGGTGATTTTGGACTTAGGAGCGTGTCCGAAAAATTATTTGGAGGTCTGTAGTGGAATTAGGCTTGAAATGGCGAAAGTTGAATTTTGGGAAGTTTGACCGAGGGGTTGACTTTTTGATATCAAGGTCGGAATCCGATTTTGGAAATTAGAATGGGTCCATAATGTGAAATGTGACTTGTGTGCAAAATTTGAAGTCAATCGGACGTGATTTGACAGGTTTCGGCATTGTTTGTAGAATTTGGAAATTTCGAAGTTTCTTAGGCTTGAATCCGTGTGTAATTCATGTTTTTGATATTTTTGGAGGTGATTTGAAGATTCGACTAAGTTCGTATGATGTTATAAGACTTGTTGGTATGTTTGGTTGAGGTCCCGGGGGCCTCGGGTTGATTTCGGGTGGTTAACAGACTTGATTTTAAGTTGATGAAGCAGCTGAAGTGCTGCTGCTACTGGTATGACCGCTCCTTCGGAGGATTATTTATCTATTTTTGGGTGACCAGAGTTGATTTGGGGGTCCATCGGTAGGCCCAATTAGGATGTGTATTCTACACCGAGTCGGATTGGTTGGCTCCATACTGCTATTGTTGAGGGATGTGCCATTCATTTGATGTTGAGCTTATTCGTGTTCTGAAATGATCTGTGAGTTACGCTTTTATACAACGAGGAGTTGTGATTCATTGGTTATGCACACATGGTGCAGTTTAATTGGGGGCCTTATGGTGGAAATTGAGCGAGATGAGTATTTGGGTATTGCATGATTGATTGCATATTGGTTATGTTCATTCAGGTTTTGTGTGGGATGGTTTCATTTGCCTCTCCATGGTTATTGATTTTGAGCAGGTTGGCTCGAGGTATATAACATGGACCAACATTTGGATGGGGTCATGCTTTGCAGCAGAGTTATGTTAAGGTATGAACCTTGTGTTAGAATCGTGTGATGGTTCTACGGTGTGATGGAGTTTTCAGCATTTCGTTGTGGCAGTACTTGTTAATCTTGCGGGGCAATTCTCTCATTTGAAGTACATTTGAATTGTTGAGTATTGGCGCACGGATGGCACGATTTGTGGCTCTGAGTTATATTGGTGCGGCATGTCTGTGGAATAGTTGTGTTAGTAATATAAGGTCATTGGACCTAGAATGGGTACTATCAGGTTTGGTTACGGTATGTTCGGAAGGATAATATTGAAAATCGGCTCCAAAAGCGATTATGGTTCTGGTTGGGGCAAGAGAGCTCCGTGACTAGTTGATCTGGTAAGTGGTCATGAAATTTCACGTGTTTCTTCTATTATCAACGTACGAAGGTTTTGGGATGAGGTTTGGTTCGATATGGGTATAATACTAGTATTTGGTTGGTTTTGGAGTAGTCATTGTGATCAGGATTGGTGCTACGAGCATGCGAGTTGTGTAATATGTTAGGTGATTATGTCCGTGATTATGGTTATGGTTATGGCTTGATACAGCTTGTTCAGACTCATACAATGTGTAAATGTAAGATTCGTGTCTTGAAAGAAATTCTAAAGGTTGAAAATTGAATTCCAAGGTTTATGGGTTAAGGTTAAATCAATCATTTTCAGTTATATTGTGTTGTCAAGCCTATATGGAGTAGGGTGATGTGGGTTCACCCTCGCGTTCGTGCGTGGTAAGATGGAATAGTGATTTGGTGGCTTGGAAACAACTTTTGGCATGTTCGAGAATGAACATATGTTTAAGTGGGGGAGAATGTAATGATCCTGCCGGTCGTTTTGAGTATTACAACCCTGTTCCCCTATTTAGTGCTCCATTTTTGCTTTACAGCTATATTATGACCTATAGGATTAGTTAGTTTGGTCTGGAGAGATTTCGGAATGAATTGAAACACTTAGTCAGTCTCGTAATAGAAAGCTTAAGTTGGAAAAGTTGATCGGATGCCGACTTATGTGTAAATGACCTCGGATTTGAATTTTGATGATCCCAATGGCTACGTATGGTGATTTTGGACTTAGGAGTGTGTCCGAAAAATTATTTGGAGGTCCGTAGTGGAATTGGGCTTTAAATGGCGAAAGTTGAATTTTGGAAAGTTTGACCGAGGGGTTGACTTTTTGATATCAGGGTCGGAATCCGATTCTGGAAATTGGAATGGGTCCGTAATGTGAAATGTGACTTTTGTGCAAAATTTGAAGTCAATCGGACGTGATTTGACAAGTTTCGGCATCGTTTGAAGAATTTGGGAATTTCAAAGTTTCTTAGGCTTGAATCCGTGTGTAATTCGTGTTTTTGATGTTGTTGGAGGTTATTTAAAGATTCAACTAAGTTCGTATGATATTATAAGATTTGTTGGTATGTTTGGTTGAGGTCCCGGGGGCCTCGAGTTGATTTCGGGTGGTTAACGGACTTGATTTTGAGTTGATGAAGCAGCTGAAGTGTTGCTGTTATTGGTATCACCGCACTTGCTGAGTGGGCATTGCAGGTGCGCGCACGCAGAAGCGCGGAATGAATCGCAGAAGCGACCAAGGAAGGGCTAGGCAAAGGTCGCAGGTGCGAAGACATTTCCGCACCTGCGATGGTCGCAGAAGCGAGCTGAAAGGCACAGAAGCGAGGTTGAGCCGCATGTGCGATTTATTTTCCGCACCTGCCATAGGCGCATATGCGGTCCAAATTTCGCAGTAGCAAAAGTGCTGGACAGAACCCTTTAAGTTCGGGGTTTCGTTATTTTTTACCATTTTCGGATTCGGAGCTCGGTTTGGGCGATTTTGGAGAGGAAGTTTTTTACACGACTTTGGGTAAGTGTTCTTGACTCCATTGTGATTATATTCCATGAATTAATCCTCGTTTTCGGCGTTAGAATATTGATTTTTTGAGAGAAATTAGAGGAATTTTCTACAATTTCATAAAATGAATATTCGAGATTTGAACACCGATTCGGAGTCGGATTTGAGTGAAATTAGTATGGTTGAACTTTTAATTGGATGCGTTATTGGATTTTGTGAGTTTTGTCGAATTCCGAGACGTGGGCCCCACGGACAATTTTTGGAGTGTAATTTCAGATTTTGTGGAAAACATTAGAATTTTGATATGGAATTAATTCCTATAAATTGTGTGGACTGAATCAAATTTATTGTGGCTAGATTCGAGTCGTTTAGGAGTTGATACGCGCAAAATGGGATTTCTGGAGCATTGTTTAGCTTGCTCGGCATTGGATTCGTCTTGTTCGAGGTAAGTAACTCTTCTAATCTTGGAGCTGGGGGTATGAACCATGATTATACGTATTATATATTTGGTATTGAGGTGACGCACATGCTAGGTGACGGGCGTGTGGGCGTGCACCATGTGAATTGGGACTCTGTTGTTTCTATGGCACTGTATAGTGGTCATACTTTGTTGATGTTTGTGTTTTCACCATGTGATAAAGTAATTAAGTTGTCAATCATGCTAGATATCATGTTTAGGCTTTATGATGATACTGCTAGGACCCATAGTGGTCGTTTCTTGCTGTCATTTCACTAATTTCATTGATATTTCGTACTCAGTCATATTCATGCATTCATATCATATCTCAGTCTCAGTTGTTACTTATTGATACATTATATCATTGTTGCCGGGCTAGTTTTATGACATTGTGAGCTCGTGAGTGAGACTGGAGAGATTTATGACCGAGTGAGAACGAGGGCCTGATTGTGAGATATTATACTATAGCACGTGAGTTGTCCGTGCAGCACGTGAGTTGTCCGTGCGGATCTAAATATTATACTATAGCACGTGAGTTTTCGGTGAGGCACGTGAGTTGTCTGTGCGGATCCATATATTAATACTATAGCACGTGAGTTGTTCGTACAACATGTGAGTTGTCTGTGCGGATTATAGCGCTTAGGCTGTAGGAGCTCCTTCGGAGTCTGTACACCCACCCCCTAGTGAGCGCAGGTACCTACTGAGTGCGAGTACCGAGTGCGAGTGCCGAGCGATTGGGAGGATTGAGTGACTGTGATGACTGAGTGACTAGGAGGACTGAGTGACTGTAAGGACTAAGTGATGGGGAGTACTGAGTGAACTAATACTCTGAGAGTACGCACATGGTTTTATCACCGAGATACATTGCATTTACATGCATATATGACATACATGCATAGAGATGTATTTTCCTCATGTTGTACGGTATCCCGTCATTCATGACTTCTCACACATATTGGCATATGGGCATAGTGATGTATATTTCCACTGGCTATCTAGAAAGGAAATGAAACATCTTATTTATTGTTGAAAGAATTTTTGTGAAACTTACTGTTTTCAAACTTACTCATATTTTTGGCAACTTCGGGAAATGACTTGGACTTTTCTCTGATATACTTGAAAGACAGAACTAGTTTCAGAAATCGTGATTTAACTGAGCATTTTATCTCTGAGTTACTTCTTTTATTACTTGCTTTACATTGTTATGGACTGTTGTTGGCTATTGGTGTTGAACCGACCTTTGTTCCTGCTCGTCACTACTTTCAACCTAAGGTTAGGTTTGTTATTTATTGAGTACATGGGATCGGTTGTACTCATACTACACTTCTGCACCTTGCGTGCAGATATTGGATGTTGATGTACTCGACATGAGCTGGAATTGAAGATGTACCTACGTTCCAGTTGTAGCTTCCTCTTGTTCATGGTAGTCTTAGATTTATAAGAATCTGCTTATGTACATTTCGAACAGATGATGTATTTATTTCATACCAGCTTTGTATACTCTATTCTTAGAAGCTCATGATTTGTGCTACTAGTTCTTGGGGAATGTATAAGATTAAGATCTTTATTTACTTAAATTGCTTTAATAATTGTTATTGGAATTGGATAATTGAAAGTTGTCTTACCTAGCGGGTTGGGTTAGGTGCCATCACGACTAGTTGGATTTCGGGTCGTGACAAGGTGGTATCAGAGCTTTAGGTTCATAGGTACTACAAGTCATGAGCAAGTGTCTAATAGAGTCTTGCGGATCAGTATGATGATGTCTATACCTATCTTCGAGAGGCTACAGGACATTTAGGATATAATTCCCATCTTTCTTTCCTTATCGTGCGACATTGATTCAACTCGAACCATAACTCTTTGAATTCCTTCCACGCATTTATATGCGCACATGAGTGCTCGATGTCAGCCGTGCATCGCCGACTTATGATTCTATGAACAAGGTTCGAGATGTGTATTCTGTGATTTGGTGATGGTCCAGTCTGGAGGACTTGAGGCCATGGTTTGACTACAGCTTAAGCTCGGTAGCTTCAGTGGTAACTTGTACATTTGGACTCATATGTCTGGTAATGTCCCTACGAGTGGAAATTTGTGGCTCGATGAGCGGTGGAATGGCCTTGTGATGAGTATTATGTAACTGCGGGATGTGTTAAGATGATTTGAATGTGACGAGAACTGTTTTGGGTTCTTGATTTTTCGTTTTGATATAATGTACAATCTCGAGTATGAATGTTTTGAAGGATCTTTCACGTTGTTAAATTCTGGGACAAATTAAATTCTCATGTATGGTTAATAAGTTTGGACTCGAAAAGATTAAGTGATTTCATAGTAATTGTAACTGCGAAAGGGTATAACAATATACCAATTTGAGGCTAAGCAGGTGGGTTATCCCCTGCGGAGTAATCTACGTAGGTATGTTCCTTATAATGTGAATGGAGAGTTTCTTTGCTACCAGCAGGGTGTATGTGTGGAGATTTGAATTTGAATCGGGTTGAGAAAGTTGACGTGAGTGTTAAGAGAATGAATGCGAGCTTAGCAGACAATTGAGGTATTTTATGGTTGGCGTTGTATGAGCTTAAGAAGAAAGTTCGTTGAACCAACTACAATATTATAGCAGTAATAAAGTATGGGTGCTGTGAGTTATGGAGTGTTTTAATCTATGGCTTTGGGCCAAGTGGGGGAGCCTGCTATTGACAATTCAATTGATGGTTATATGTAAAAGATTAGTTTTGGTCTGAGGCATACTTGTGGGTTAGTTATGACTTGCAGAGGTGGAGATCGATGATGACTTGAGTAAGGAAAATTTCGGAATACGGGGTACATTTCACTTTATGGAAATATGAAAAATCATGGAATGATTAAGTTGTTATTTTGAAGAATGTAGTGCGCACAAAGTATGAATTTGATTGATGGTGTTAAGGTAGGATTACTTCTTTGGGTGTTGTTGTGCTAATGGGGCATGTGTCTTTCGGCCCGTTTAGGCGGTGCAATTTTCAGATTTGAGCAAAATGGGTGACTCTCGAGAAAGTGCTAATGGATTCAAAAACGTATAAATGGCAATTGAAAATTTTTCGGATTCGTATATCGCTAGAATCGGTTATTTACATTGGATGGTGTCAGGACTTGCGATAATTCTGTATGACTATGGATTCTACATTTCAGTATAAGAAAGGAAAGGGTGACAATTTTAAATTTACATAAGGTCTTTCAGAGTGGATGCCTCGATTGTGAGATTTTTGGGTACTTAAGAGGGAATTCAGCGGCTTATGGGCCTTAGGGCATTGTGGTTCTATGCTAGGGTTGTGGTTAAAGATCGTGGTGTTTTAGCAAGGAGAGGTATCAATTTGAAGACAAATTCGGAAGGGACTCAGAGAAATAGGACATCTTAGTAGTAGGTTGGATCAGTATGGTAATGGATATGATCGGTTCTTCGGGTCCTTAGGATATGGGGGGGTTTCTACAGGTGCTTTGTGGCAATACTCTTGGGTTTGGCGACCTGCGTGGGTTGGTTGAGTTAGAGAGATTCAGTTCTAATGGCTTGATTATATGCAAATGGATTCCAAAGCATTCTCGAGGATTTCTATCACGGTTAGAGATGGATATTTTCTACTGGCATGAGGAGCATGTGAGTATTGTGATTTTCTACTGGATGGGGTCAAATGGAAGGCTTCTGGCTGATCGGATATGTATTCTACTTGTGACTCAGAATGGTTATGAGGTTCTCGTATTTTTCATATGATGGAATAATAAGGATAGAAGGGGACTCCGAGATTTGCGGACGCTGGCAGATATACCTTGAAGTCTCCGCGTTCAGCTAACTCACATATACCTGGTCTGATAAGGAGTACTTGGATCTGCAAAAAAAGATGTGAAGAAGCGTAGTATGAGTACGTTACAGCGGTACTCAGTAAGTGCCAAGCCTAACCTCGGTAGAGTAGTGACGAGGTCAGGTCAGGCCCTACTGGAATAATAAAAGACATGGTGACATGTTTAACAATATAATAGCAATAAATGACAATGGAAATGAATCAAGTAAATAGTATGTCACCCTTTAACTACACAAAATAAGAGAAAATAATACCTCGCGGAAACAAATAGAATTTTCAACTTTGATAAAATCACAATAATAATCAAAGGCAACTGCGGCCATAAATAATATCAACAAGGGCACTCCCGAAGTACCGCCTCGTAGTCCCAAATCATAAATAAATTTACAATATCTTATTTCCTTATATCATCCGGGAGCCTTGACATTAAATTTTAAAGAAAAATATTTTTTTCCGAATCTCACCGCATTAATTTAAGTACTCAATTAAAAATCGATTATTTTTAACATGAAATAAATTCTTGTACTTAGCAAAAGAAAACTACCAATCAAACTAGAATGTAAAGGCAAAGAATTAGATTATTATAATAGCAAAAAACTAGACTAAAAATATAAACGCCTAATATGTACCATAAAATTTTAGAAACTTTATATATATATATATATATATATATATATACACGTGTAATAATAAATTTAAATACCTACTTCTATAGTCGGTTTGGTTTGGTTTTATCGGTTATTTTTTTATTAAAACCAAAACCAAACCTAAAACGTATCAGTTATTTTGGTCGGTTTGGTTCGGTTTTTCGGGTTTTTATGAACACCCCTAACCACCGCATGCGTATCAATATCACAATTCGCACCTCAAGTACCCAAATATTTCAATTTGCCAAAATAAATAACATCAACAATATTTTCCACAACAGGGAGCTCACGGCTAAATCACAATGAGTACAACAATCTCACAAAATATTCAGGAATAAATATCTCAGCAAAAATAATATTTCAATTTTTTTTTTAATACGTTACCTCCGTACCAAATTTAAAATATCAAATACTTCACTTTAATAATATTTAAATTAAAGAAATTCAACCTTCAAATAATGCACAGAATAAAAGAAACCAAGTTTCAACTTAACATGTAAAACAATTAGAAGGAAAAGGTCAAGCAAATTTAAAGTATAAAAAAATCAGATCAATGATGAAGAATATAATAAAATAAAATAATTTAATTAATATGCAACAATGATCTACACAATTTAAAAACATAATCTTCCACATATAGCCCGTGTACACACTCATCACCTCGTGTACACGACTTTCAACACATTACAATTTTCACATCAATACCAATCCTAGGAAAAATTTCCCCCACACAAGGTTAGACAAGTCACTTATCTCGACTTGCTCCAATTTAATCCACTAGTAGGCCTTTTTCTCGATTAACCAACTCTGAATAGCTCGAATCTAGCCAAAATAATTCGATATAGTCAACAAAAATTATAGGAATCAATTTCATAAGAAAATATTACATTTTTCAATAAAATCTGAAATTAACTCAAAAAGCACCAGTGGTGCCCATGTCTTGGAATCCAACGAAAGTTACGAAATATGAACGCCATTCAACCATGAGTCTAACCATACCAAAATTACTAGAATTCCGATAACAATCCGGCCCTCAAATCCTCAAATTTATCCAAGAGAGTTTTCAAACTTTTCCAACTTAATTCACCAATAAAAATGATAAAAATAACCATGGATTCAAGTAATCTAACCAAAATTGAGTTAAGACCACTTACCCCGATGTTTTCTCTGAAAATCTCCCAAATTTCGCCTCTCCCCAAGCTCCAATTTCTCAAAAATGGAAAATGGGACGAAGTCCTCTGCTTTATAACTTAAAGTTGTGTCCATGCTGCCCTCGATCCTGCCTCGATCCTGGCCCTCGATCATGGCCTCGATCCTGGCCCTCGATCCTGGCCCTCGATCATGGGCTTCGATCATAGCCCTCGATCCTGGATCTTGATCCTAGCCCTCGATCTTGGCCCTCGATCCTAGCCCTCGATCATGGCTTCGAATTTTGCCCCCGAATTTCCAGCAGAAAAATTGCAGCAGCCCTTTAAGTCCAACTTTTGATTTGTTAACCATCCGAAACTCATCCGAGGAGCTCGGGACCTCAACCAAATACACCAAAAAGTTCTAAAACATCATACAAACTTATTTGAAACCTCAAATCACATAAAACGACGCTAAAACCATGAATCATACCACAATTCAAGCTTAAGGAACTTAAGAATTTCCAACTTCTACATTCGATGTCGAAACATATCAAATCAAGTCCGATTGACCTCAAATTTTGTGCACAAGTCATAAATGACATAACGGAGCTATGAAAAGTTTTGGAACTGGATTCTGACCCTGATATCAAAAAGTCAACTCCCCGATCAAACTTCCAAACTTAAATTCCTATTTTAGCCATTTCAAACCTAATTTAACTACAGGCTTCCAAATAAAATTCCGAACACGCTCCTAAGTCCAAAATCACCATATGGAGTTGTTTGAAACATCAAAATTCTATTTCTGGGTCGTTTACACATAAGTCGGCATCCAGTGTCTATTTGAACTTGAGCTTTAGACCTTGGAACTAAGTGTTCCAATTCATTCCAAAACCTCACCGGACCTGAACCGACTACCCCAGCAAGTCACATAACAGTTATAAAGCACAGAAAGAGTAGTAAATAGGGGAATGGGGCCATAACTTTTAAAACGATTGGCCAGGTCGTTACATCCTCTCCCTCTTAAAACAATCGTTCGTCCTCAAACGAGCATAGAGACATACCTGAAGTGGTGAAAAGGTGAGGATAATGGCTGCGTATATCCTACTCGGCCTCCCAAGTCGCCTCCTCGACCGGATGACCCCTCTACTGAACCTTCACGAAAGCAATGTTCTTTGACCTCAGCTTTCGAACCTGCCTGTCCAAATTAGCCACCGGTTCCTCAACATAAGATAGATTCTTGTTCAACTGAACTGAACTGAAGTCTAACACATGAGACAAATCGCCGTGATACTTCCGGAGCATAGAAACATGGAATACCGAATGAACTGCAGAGATACTAGGTGGTAGTGCAAGTCTGTAAACCACCTCTCCAACTCTTTCAAGAATCTCAAAAGGCCCAATATACCTAGGGCTCAACTTTTCCTTCTTCCCGAACCTCATAACACCCTTCATAGGCGAAACCCGGAGCAAGACTCGCTCACCAACCATGAATGCAACATCACGAACCTTCTGATCCGCATAACGCTTTTGTCTAGATTGGGCTGTACGAAGTCGAACCTGAATCAATTTAACTTTTTCCAAGGCATCCTAAACCAAGTCTGTGCCCAATAGCCTAGCCTCGCCTGGTTCGAACCAACCCACTAGAGAAAGGCACCGCCTACCATACAAGGCCTCATACGGAGCCATCTGAATGCTCGACTGGTAGCTGTTGTTGTAAGCAAACTCCGCAAGTGGCAAGAACTGATCCCAAGCACCCCCAAAATCTATCACACACGCACGAAGCATATCCTCCAGTATATGGATAGTGCTCTTGGATTGTCCATCCGTCTGAGGGTGAAATGTTGTACTCAACTCCACATGAGTACCCAACTCTCGCTGTACAGCCCTCCAGAACCGTGATGTAAACTGTGTACCCCGGTCAGAGATGATAGATACCGGTACGCCATGAAGTCTGACAATCTCACAAATATAGACGTGAGCCAAGTGTTCCAGAGAGTAAGTAGTAACTACAGGAATGAAATGGGCTGACTTGGTCAACCTATCCACAATCACCCAAACTGCATTGAACTTCCTCTATGTCCGTGGGAGCTCAACAACGAAATCCATAGTGATCTTCTCCCATTTCCATTCTGGTCGTTGATGCTCATACTTCACCTGCTGGCAATTTAGTCACCGAGCTAACTATTGCACTATATCTATCTTCATCCGCCTCCACCAATAGTATTGTCTCAAGTCCTGATACATCTTTGTAGCACCCCGGATGAATGGAGTACTGCGAACTGTGAGACTCCTGGAGAATCAACTCACGCAAGCCATCTACATTGGGTACACATAGTCTACCCTGCATCCGTAATACACCGTCATCTCCAATAGTGACTTCCTTGGCATCACCGTACTGAACTGTATCCTTAAAGACAAGCAGATGGGAGTCATCATATTGACGCTCCCTAATACAATCATAAAGAGAAGAATGAGAAACCACACAAGCCAAAATTCAGCTCGGCTCGGAAATATCCAACCTAACAAACTGGTTGGCCAAGGCCTGAACATCCAAATCTAAAGGCCTCTCTGCTACCAGTAAATATGCTAAGATGCCCAAACTCTCTGCCTTACGACTCAAGGCATTGACCACTACAATGGCCTTTCCGGGATAATAGAGAATGGTGATATCATAATCCTTAAGCAACTTCAACCATCTCCGCTGCCGCAAATTAAGATCCTTCTGTTTAAACAGATGTTGTAGACTCCAGTGATCGGTGTAGACCTCACAATGGACACCGTACAAATAATGCTGCCAAATCTTCAAGGCATGAACAATAGCTGCTAACTCAAGGTCGTGGACCGGATAATTCTTCTCATGTACCTTTAACTGTTTGGACGCATAGGCAATCACCCTACCGTCTTGCATCAACACTGCGCCGAGACCAATACGCGACCGATTACAATACATAGTATAAGACCCTGAACCTATAGGTAATACCAATACTGGGGCTGTAATAAAATTTGTCTTGAGCTTTTGGAAGCTCTCCTCACATTCCTCGGTCCACCTGAACGGAGAACCTTTCTGGGTAAATTTTGTCATAGGTGCAGCAATATAAGAGAAACCCTCTACAAATCGGCAAAAATACCCCGCCAAACCAAGAAAACTCTGGATCTCGGTAGCTGATGATGGTCTGGACCAACTCTGCACTGCTTCAATCTTCTTTGGATCTACCTTGATTCCTTCGCACGAAACTATATGACCCAAAACTCCCACTGAATCAAGCCAGAATTCACACTTTTAAAATTTTGCATATAATTTCTTTTTTCTCAAAGTCTGAAGCACAGTCCTCACGTGCTGCTCATGATCTTCTCGACTCCGAGAATACACCAGAATGTCATCAATAAACACAATGACAAAAAAATCAAGATAGGGATGAAATACACTATTCATTAAGTGCATAAATGTTGTTGGGGCGTTGATTAGCCCAAATGACATTACAAGGAACTCATAATGACCATACCGAGTCCTAAAAGTAGTCTTCAGGATATCGGGTTCCCGAATCTTCAAATGATGATAGCCTGAACACAAGTCAATTTTAGAGAATACCCTGGCACCCTGAAGCTGATCAAATAGGTCATCAATACGTGGCAATGGATACCTGTTCTTCACTGTAACCTTGTTCAACTGGCGGTAATCAATACACATCTGCATATAACCATCCTTCTTCTTTACAAATAAGACAGGATCACCCCAAGACGATACACTAGGCCGAATGAAACCCTTATTAAACAACTCCTGTAACTATTCTTTTAATTCTTTCAACTCTGTTGGGGCCATACGATATGGTGGAATAGAAATGGGTTGAGTGCCCAGTAACAAATCAATGCCAAAGTCAATATCCCTATCGGGTGGCATACCCGGAAGGTCTGCTAGAAATACATCAGGAAAATCCCTTACTACAGGAACTGACTCCACGGTAGGAGTATCAACACTAACATCTCTCACATACGCCAGATACGCATTACACCTCTTCTCAACCATTCATTGAGCTTTAAGAAATGAAACAACTATGATACAAGGTACCTCTCCACTCTAGCCGCGGTAGACCTGGCATAACCAGTGTCACCGTCTTAGCGTAACAATCAAGGATAGCGTGATAGGGCGACAACTAGTCCATGCCCAAAATAATATCGAAATCCACCATACAGAGCAATAATAAATCAGCTCTTGTCTCAAAACCACTGATAATAATCAAACAAGACCGATACATGCGGTCAACAATAATAGATTCACCCATGGGTATAGATACATAAATAGAAGAACTCAAAGAATCAAGGGATACGCCCAAATACGGGGCAAAATAAGATGACGCATAAGAATAAGTGGAGCCTGGATCAAATAAGACTGATGCATCTCTATGACGGACCGGACTAATACCTGTGATAACAGAATCAGATGCAACGGCTTCTATCCTAGAAGGAAGGGCATAATAACTGGCCTGGCCTCCCCCTCTAAGGCGACCACTACCTGTCCGACCTCTACCTCTAGCTAGCTGTGCAGGTGGAGTAGCAACTGGTGCAGTGACCATAGCCTGAGAAGCCTGAGGGCCATGTGGAATGGGTGGGGCCTGAGAAATGTGTAGAGGTGCACCCCTCCTAAATCTGGGGCAATCCCTCATTATATGACGAGTGTCGCCACACTCAAAATAAGCCCTCGGAGGATGTGGCTGTTGGGACTGGCTCGGGCCTGATCGACTAGACTGTCCACTAAAGGCACCCCGTACAAGAGGTACAGAAGACACTGGCGGTGCATAATATGGAACCTGAGGTCTGGGAGTAGCCGGAATACCACTAGAAGCCGGAAGTGCTGAATGAATAGGACGGCTCACATAACCTCTACCCTGACGGGCTGCAGCTAGGGCACGAGAATTATTATATGTGCCAGAATATCGGGGTCTTTTAGTTTCCCTCTCTTCTCTCTCCCGACTCCGCATACCCTCCAATCTTTTAGCAATTGACACTGCCTGTTGGTATGCAATGTCCATCTCCAATTCTCGAGCCATACTGAATCTAATACTAGGGTGGAGCCCCTCAATAAATCGGTGAACCCGATCTCGAACAGTAGCAACTAAGGCTGGTGCATGCCTAGCCAAATCACTGAATCGGACTGCATATTCCAACACGGTCATAGAACCCTGGCGCAGCTGCTCAAACTCTGTGCGCCATGCATCTCTAAGACTCTGAGGAAGATACTCCCTTAAGAACATATTTGAAAATTAAGTCCAAGTGAGTGAAGCTGCCTCAGTTGGACTATCCAACTCATATGCCCGCCACCACTGGTTGGCTGCTCCTCTAAGCTGAAATGCTGTGAAAGAAACCCCACTGGAATCCAAAATACCCATAGTACGAAGGATACGGTGGCATTCTTCTAGAAAACCCTGAGCATCCTCTGAAGCTAAATCGCTGAATGTGGGAGGGTGGTATTTTTTGTTCCTCTCGAGCCTGAGTTGCCCCCCTCTGAAACTGTTGCCCTAACCTCGAGCCGAACTGGGACAACTGGCTGCACTGGTATAATCTTTGGGGCATGGTCAACCTGGGCCCGTGGCTATGGGGTACGGGCAGTGGGAGTCTGTGCTCTTCCCCCAGCCTGAGATGTGGAAGGAGCAAGTGGAATTAATCCTACCTGAGCTAGAGTGCCAAACATGCAAAAAAACTGGGCCAGAGTCTCCTGAAGTGTATGAGTGGTACCAGGCGTCTCAGGTGCATGTTCCTCAACTGGAGCTACTGGTGGTTCCTCTGCAGAAGCTCGTGTGGGTGCCCTGACTGCACCACGTGGTCTTCCTCGGCCTCTGGCACGGCCTCTGCTCCGACCCCAACCTCTTGCGGCTCCAACGGGAGGAGTGAGTACCTAATCATCGGATCCAGTTGTGCGTTTCCTCACCATCTGTGAGAGAATAGAAAGACAATGGTTTAATATTTTGAAGTCAACAATTGCACATAATAGGGAATCAAAGAAGTGATAATTTCCTAACAGTTCCATAGCCTCTCGAAGATAAGTACAGACATCTCTGTACCGATCCGTGAGACTCTACAAAACCTGCTTGTGACTCATAACACCTATGAACCTAGAGCTCTGATACCAACTTGTCACGACCACAAATTTCCCTCCGTAGGATGTCGTGATGGCACCTAGTCTCTAAAACTAGAAAAGCCTATCAATATGTGGAATAATCAAAATATCAATTAAAACTAAAAAAAGTTCTCAACCAACCAGTACATAAAGAAAATCCAAAAATCCGGTGAAATACAAGTCACAAGCTCTAAAGAAGTAGTACGAATATCTTCATACATTAGAGTCTAATGTGAATAGGGAAAACAACATAATAAGGATAGAAAGGGACTCCGAGGTCTGTGGACGCTGGCAGATATACCTTGAAGTCTCCGCATTCAGTTAACTCACTGATACCTGGTCTGATAAGGAGTATCTGGATCTGCAAAAAATATGTGCAGAAGCATAGTATGAGTACACCACAGCGGTATCCAGTAAGTGCCAAGCCTAACCTCGGTAGAGTAGTGACGAGGTCAGGTCAGGTCAGGCCCTACTGGAATAATTAAAGACATGGTGACATATTTAACAATATAATATCAATAAATGACAATGGAAATGAATCAAGTAAATAGTATATCACCCTTTAACTACACAGAATAAGGGCAAATAATACCTCACGGAAACAAACAGAATTTTCAAGTTTGAGAAAATCATAATAATAATCAAAGGCAACTGTGGCCATAAATAATATCAACAAGGGCACTCCCGAGGTACCGCCTCATAGTCCCAAATCATAAATAAATTCACAATATCTCATTTTTTTATATCACCGCTGGAGCCTTCACATTAAATTTTAAAGAAAAACATTTTTCTCGAAGTAGCATCCCGCATTTTAGCCATCCTTACCACACCGCATGACTTCTAGTAGTTCCCTACTAGCCACGCGTATCAAACCATCCTTATCTCATCGCATGCGTTTCAATACCCAGACCTTATACCACAACATGCGTATCAATATCACAATATATCACAATTTGCACCTCAATTGCCCAAATATTTTAATTTGCCAAAATAAACAACATCAATAATATTTTCCACAACAGGGAGCTCACGGCTAAATCACAATGAGTACAACAATCTCACAAAATATTCGGGAATAAATAACTCAGCAAAAATAATATTTCAATTTTTTTTAATACGTTACCTCCGTACCAAATTTAAAATATCAAATACTTCACTTTAATAATCTTTAAATTAAAGAAATTCAACCTTCAAATAATGCACAGAATAAAAGAAACCAAGTTTCAACTAAACAGGTAAAACAATTAGCACGAAAAGGTCAAGCAAATTTAAAGTATAAAAAAATTAGATCAATGATAAAGAGTATAACAAAATAAAATAAGATTTGAAAGCATCGGATTGAATCAGACAAAAGGAATCTCGTCTGAATCATCATTTGTCAGGACTCTTTGGCGTAAGTTCCTTGGCTTGGACAGGTCGAGCATCGACCCAGGAAGAATCAATTTTAGACTTATTGGTAATCCATGATCAACTTCCTTTCGTAGTACCCTACCCCCAATGGAATTCGAATCCCCGCTGCCAGCGATTGAGAGAAGAGAAGTATGTAGGACTTAAAAAGAGGGTTCCTTCCTATCTTCACTCTCCGAATTTCGATCCTCACCTTTCTAGTGCCAAAGGCCTACCCTTCCACTTTACAGGAAGTTCTAAAGGAATAAGTCAAAAAGGAAAAGAAAGTCACCTTTCCTGCCAACGGCTAACTAAGGACGATGATGGAAACTATCCCAGAAAAGTGATCAAAAGATGCCTAAAGCTTTTAGCTTTGATCAATCGACGCCGAGTGAAACGGTTCCTCGCTAAATAAAACCAAAGTTCCACTACAACCAAGGAAAGAGATAGATCACATCTTGGCCAAATGCCAATCCTCCTAGTTTGAAAGAGAAAAAGAGTGGAGATGTGCGAAAAACGATCACTCCTAACTAACCAGTCAAGTGAAAGGAGCCGCTTCCAAAGGCAGTCGTCTTTGCCCAAGTGTGAACTGTGGCCAGGAAGGCATTCTGGTAGGAAGGCCGACCACTACATAAGTCGCCATCCGTCCAGAAGAGAAGCAAGCTAGCTTTCTTTGATCCCCCTTCCCGGGCAGGGAAGAGAACAAAAATGAATCGCAGATGGTAGTCGTGGTTGATTCAAGGATCTTACGTGGCGGAGCGAACTCTTCTATCGTGTTGCATTTTCTCTGGCATTGAATCTTCCAGTTTTTTATATCAGCGAGCTAGACCCAATTAATATGCAATAGTGATCTACACAATTTAAAAATATAATCTTCCACATTTAGCCCGTGTACACACTCATCAACAAAATTTATAGGAATCAATTTCATAAGAAAATATTATATTTTTCAATAGAATCCGAAATCAACTCAAAAATCGCCCATGGGGCCCACATCTCAGAATCCGGCGAAAGTTACGAAATATGAACGCCCATTCAACCACAAGTCTAACCATACCAAAATTACTAAATTCCGACAACAATCCGGCCTTCAAATCCTCAAATTTATCCAAGAGAGTTTTCAAACTTTTCCAACTTAATTCACCAATTAAATGATAAAAACAATCATTAATTCGAGTAATCTAACCAAAATTGAGTTAAGAACACTTACCCCGATATTTTCTCTGAAAATCTCCCAAATATTGCCTCTCCCGAAGCTCCAATTTGTCAAAAATGGAAAATGGGACGAAGCCCCATGCTTTATAACTTAAAGTTCTGTCCAGGCTGCCATCGATCCTGCCTCGATCCTGGCCCTCGATCATGGCCTTGATCCTGGCCCTCAATCATGGCTTTGATCATGGCCCCCGATCCTGGCCCTTGATCCTGGCCCTCGATCCTGGCCCTCGATCATGGCCCTCGATCCTGGCCCTCGATCTTGGCCTTCGATTCTGGGTCTTGATCCTGGCCCTCAACTATGGGCTCTATCATGGCTTCGATTTCTGCCCCCGAATTTCCAGCAGAAAAATTGTAGCAGCTGTTTAAGTCAAACTTTTGATCCGTTAACCATCCAAAACTCACCTTAGGCCCTCGGGACCTCAACCAAATATACCAAAAAGTCCTAAAACATCATACGAACTTATTTGAAACCTCAAATCACATAAAACGACGCTAAAACCACGAATCATACCCCAATTCAAGCTTAAGGAACTTAAGAATTTCCAACTTCTACATTCGATGTCGAAACCTATCAAATCAAGTCCCATTAATCTCAAATTTTGCACACAAGTCATAAATGACATAATGGAGCTATGAAAAGTTTTGGAACTAGATTCCGACCTCGATATCAAAAAGTCAGCGCCCTGGTCAAACTTCCAAACTTAAATTCCTATTTTAGCCATTTCAAGCCTAATTTAACTACGGGCTTTCGAATAAAATTCCGAACACGTTCCTAAGTCCACAATCACCATACGGAGCTGTTGGAAACATTAAAATTCTATTTCGGCACATAAGTCGACATCTGATCACTATTTGAACTTAAGCTTTAAACGTTGGAACTAAGTGTTCCAATTTATTCCAAAACCTCATCGGACCTGAACCGACTACCCCGGCAAGTCACATAACAGTTATAAAGCATAGAAGGAGCAGTAAATAGGGGAATGGGGCTATAAATTTTAAAATAATTGGCCGGGTCGTTACACTATCAGGTTTGGTTACGTTATGTTTAGAAGGATAATATTGAAAGTCGGCTCCGAAAGCGATTATGGTTCTGGTTAGGGTGAGAGAGCTCCGTGACTTGTTGATCTGGTAAGTGGTCATGAAATTTCGCGTGTTTCTTTTATTATCAACAGTGTACGAAGGTTTTGGGATGAGGTTTGGTTCGATATGAGTATAATACTAGTATTTGGTTGGTTTTAGAGTAGTCACTGTGATCAGGAATGGTGCTACGAGCATGCGAGTTGTGTAATATGTTAGATGATTATGTCTGTGGTTATGGTTATGGTTATGGCTTGATACAGCCTGTTCAGACTCATACAATGTGTAAATGTAAGATTCGTGTCTTGAAAGAAATTCTAAAGGATGGAAATTAAATTCCAAGGTTTATGGGCTATGGTTAAATCAATGATTTTGAGTTGTATTGTGTTTTCAAGCCTATATGGAGTAGGGTGACGTGGGTTCATGCCTGGGTTCATGCGTGGTAAGATGGAATAGTGATTTGGTATCTTGGAAACAACTCTTGGCCCGTTCGAGGATGAACGTATGTTTAAGTGGGGGAGAATGTAACGACCCGGCCGGTCGTTTTGAGTATTACAGCCCGTTCCCCCATTTACTGCCCCATTTGTGCTTTATAGCTGTATTATGACCTATCAGATTAGTTAGTTCGGGTTCGGAGAGATTTCGAAATGAATTGAGACACTTAGTCTCGTAATAGAAAGCTTAAGTTGGAAAAGTCGACGTGATTTGATAGATTTTGACGTCGTTTGTAGAATTAGGTAATTTAGAAGTTTCTTAGGCTTGAATCCGTGTGTAATTCGTAAGTTTGTATGATGTTATAAGACTTGTTAGTATGTTTGGTTGAGGTCCCGGGGGCCTCGGGTCGATTTCGGGTGGTTAACGGACTTGATTTTGAGTTGATGAAGCAGCAAAAGTGCTGCTGCTACTGGTATGACCACACCTGCGGATTGGGCACCGCAGGTGCGTGCACACAGGAGCACAGAATAAATCGCAAAAGTGACCAAGGAAGGGCTGGGCAGAGGTAGCAGGTGCGAAGACATTCCCGCACCTGCGATGGTCGCAGAAGCGAGCTAAAGGGTGCAGAAGCGAGGTTGAGCCGCAGGTGCGATGGGTTTTCCGCACCTGTGATAGGCGCAAATGCGGTCCAAATTTCGCAGAAGCGAAATTGCTGGACAAAACCCTTTAAGTTCAGGGTTTCACTCATTTTCACCATTTTCGGATTTTGGAGCTCGGTTTGGGCCATTTTGGAGAGGAAGTTTTCCACACAACTTTGGATAATTGTTCTTGACTCCCTTGTGATTATATTCCATGAATTAATCCTCATTTTCAGCGTTAGAATATTGATTTTTTGAGAGAAATCAGAGGAATTTTCTACAATTTCATAAAATGAACTTTCGAGATTTGAATATCGATTTGGAGTCGAATTTGAGTGAAATTAGTATGGTTGAACTTATAATTGGATGGGTTGTCGGATTTTATGAGTTTCGTCGGATTCCGAGCAGTTTTTGGAGTGTAATTTTGGATTTTGTGGACAACATTAGAATTTTGATATGGAATTAATTCCTATAAATTGTGTGGACTGAATCAAATTTATTGTGGCTAGATTCGAGTCGTTCAGGAGTTGATACGCACAGAATGGGATTTCTAGAGCATTGTTTAGCTTGCTCGGCATTGGATCCGTCTTGTTCGAGCTAAGTAACTCTTCTAATCTTGGAGCTGGTATGAACCCTAATTTTACGTGTTATGTATTTGGTATTGAGGTGACGCACATGCTAGGTGAAGGGCGTGTGGGCGTGCACCATGTGAATAAGGACTCTGTTGTTTCCATGGCATTGTATAGTGGTCCTACTTTGTTGATGTCCGTGTTTTCACCATGTGATAAAGTAATTGAGCTGTCAATCATGCTAGATATCATGTTTAGGCTTTATGACGATACTTCTAGGACCAATAGTGGTCATTTCTTGATGTCATTTCACTGATTACATTGATATTTCGTACTCAGACATATTCATGCATTCATATCATATCTCAGTCTCAGTTGTTATTTATTGATACATCATATCATTGTTGTCGGGCTAGTTTCATGACATTATGAGCCCGTGAGTGAAACTGGAGAGATTTTTGACTGAGTAAGGCCGAGGGCTTGATTGTGAGATATTATACTATAGCACGTGAGTTTTCCGTGCAACACGTGAGTTGTCTGTGCGGATCCAGATATTATACTATAGCACGTGAGTTGTCCGTGCAGTACGTGAGTTGTTCGTGCGGATCCAGATATTGATACTATAGCATGTGAGTTGTCTGTGCGGATTATAGCGCTTGCGCTGTAGGAGCCCCTCGGAGTCTGTACACACCCTCAGTGAGCGCAGGTACCTACTGAGTGCGACTGCCAAGCGATTGGGAGGATTAAGTGACTATGAGGACTTAGTGACTGGGAGGATTGAGTGACTGTGAGGACTGAGTGATGGGGAGGACTGAGTGAATCGATACTCTGAGAGTATGCATATGGTTTTATCACTGAGATACATTGCATTGACATGCACACATGATTTATTGGCATATGGGCATAGTGATGCATTTTTCCACTGGCTATCTGGAAAGGAAATGAAATATCTTATTTATTGTTGAAAGGATTTTTGAAAAAATTACTGTTTTCAAACTTACTCATATTTTTGGCAACTTCGGTAAACTACTTGGGTTTTTCTTTTATATACTTGAAAGGCAAAACTATTTTTAGAAATCATGATTTAGCTGAGCATTTTATCTCTGAGTTACTTCTTTTATTACTTGGTTTACGTTGTTATGGACTGTTATTGGCTATTGGTGTTGGACCCGACCTTTGTTCCTGCTCGTCACTACTTTCAATCTAAGGTTAGGTTTGTTACTTATTGAATACATGGGGTCGGTTGTACTCATACTACACTTCTGCATCTTGCATGCAGATATTAGATGTTGATGTTGCTGTACTCGATGGGAGCTGGAATTGAAGACGCACCTGCGTTCCAGTTATAGCTACCTCTTGTTTATGGTAGGCTTAGATTTATCAGAATCTGTTTATGTATATTTCGAACAGATGGTGTATTTATTTTATACCAGCTTTGTATACTCTATTCTTAGAAGCTCATGATTTGTACTACCAGTTCTTGGGGAATGTATAAGATTAGGATCTTTATTTACTTAAATTGCTTTAATAATTGTTATTGGAATTAGATAATTAAAAGTTGGATTACCTAATGGGTTGTGTTATGTGCCATCACGACTAGTTGGATTTTGGGTCGTGACAACAACGCTCTTCTTTGCATCTAACAAAATTGAACTTTTCAATTGTCTTGTTAAAGCAAATATTCCAACTTCGAGAAGCTTGCTTTAGTCCATAAATGGATCTTTGTAGCTTGCAAATCTTATTATGATCAGGCGGAGAAGTGAAACCTTCAGGTTGTGTCATGTACACATCCTCTTCTAGCTCACCATAAAGGAAAGTTTTTTTCACATCCATTTTCCATATTTCATTGCCAGAACCTTGTGTCGCCTCTTCATAGGTCTTAGGGTCATCATCATTATGATCAACCTCATTTGATGCAGGTATACTCTGTAAAAGAGTTAATCTAGTTGGTACATGACGTTCTCATGTAAACCTTCTAAGAGGTTCTTGTACAACTTGCTCACCTTGTGTTGGATTTAGTTGTTGTTCAATTTGGATTTGGAACTAGTTCATTAACCTATTCTTGAACTACATTTAGTTCTTGAACTTCAACCATTGAAGATGGAAACTTCCTTGTTAACTTCAAAACATCCAATAAAGGTTCTTCAACTTGTGTCTCATTTTGTGTTGATTCATTAGTTTCTTAAACTTCATCAAGTTCTATTTCTCCATTATAATTTCTTTCCAAAAGAAATTTTCTTTCCAAAAGGGTTGCTCCTCTAGCCACAAACACTTTATGGTCAGAAGAATGAGGGAAATAATATCCCATTATTTCTTTTGGATACCCAATGAACCTACACTTATCAGATCTTGAGTCAAGTTTATCAGACTGCAGTCTCTTAACATAAGTTGGACAACCCGAAACTTTAATATGTTTAAGGTTAGGCTTACGTCCTTTCCATATCTCATATAGTATTGTAGAGACTGACTTAGTGGAAACTTTATTAAGTAAGTATGTTGTTGCTTCCAAAGCATATCCCCATAAATTTATTGGAAGATCAGTGAACCCCATCATAGATCTCACCATATCTAATAAGGTTCGATTTCTCCAGGTTCGATTTCTCCTTCCAGACACACCATTGTGTTGTGGTGTTCCTGGAGTTGTCCACTGTGAGAGAATCCTATTCTCTTTGAGATACCTAGTAAAACTTTTCTTAAGATATTCTCCACCTCTATCAGACCTTAGTGCTTTAATACTTTTACCAGTCTGTTTTTCAACTTCACTACGAAACCTTTTGAACATTTCAAAAGATTTAGATTTGTGTTTCATATGATACACAAATCTATATCTTGACATATTATCAGTAAAGGTGATGAAGTAAGAATATTCACCTCTAGCTTGAATTTTTATGGGCCCACAAACATCTGTATGAATTATTCCCAATAATTCAGAAGCTCTTTCTCCACTTCCAGTAAATGGAGATTTGGTCATTTTTCCTTTGACACAAGATTCACAAGTTGGATATGATTCAGAATCATACTTGTCAAGATACCCTTCCTTGTACAACTTGTTAATTCTTTTCTCTCCAATATGACCAAGCCTACAATGCCAAAGGTATGTATGATTTGCTTGATCATTTCTTTTCCTCTTAAGACTAGAAATATGCATAATCGAATTTTCATTCACATTAGGTAAGAGATAAACATCATGTTGGAAATAGTCATTCACATATAAATCATTACGATAATGAATAGAGCAAATAACATTGCCTGTGTTAATGCGAAATCCACGTTTGTCCAACATAGAAGCTGAAATTATGTTCGAAACAAATTTAGAAACATAATTACAATCATCCAGCATAAGTACTTTGCTCGAAGGCATTATTAAAGAAATAGATCCTACAGTTATGGTTGCAACTTTTGTACCATGTCCAACTTGTAGATTAACTTCTTCTTTCTTTAGTCTCCTACCTATCTTGAACCCTTGCAACATATTGTAGATGTTATAACCAATGTCAGCATCTAATACCCACAGTGAAGAATTAGTAGTAGATAAAGAAATATTGAAAATATTTTTCATTAATGTTTTACCTTGTTTCTTATCCTTTAGAGTTGCAAGATACTCCTTGCAATTTCTCTTCCAATGCCCTTTTCTTCTTACAGTGAAAACATTCAACATCATATACTGATCAAATCTTTAGAAAGCTCTTTACCAAGCTTGTACCTCAACTTCTCAAGTTCTTCAATAAGATCAATCACATGATTGAGATGGGGTCCAACTAGAGAGTTTCCAATGTCCAACTCTATATCAACCATCTTCTTAAGATGTTCAATTATTGTAGTTGGATCCACATTCTGATGCTTCCTCTGGAGTTTAGAACTCATAGAAGCGAGAATGATGCATTTAATAGCAAGGCATTCTTCCAGGTATTTCTGATAAACCTTGGTGCCTTCAACATCATTCTCTGGTGGGACTAGCTTTGCAGGCTTATCGATCATATCAATGAGCTTTTCATGCATGAGAACAATTCTCAAATTTCTATACCAGTCATCAAAGTTTGGTCCTACCAACTTGTTGGTCTCAAGTATTTCACGCAATGATATAACAGACATATTGAGAAATCTAAAATGCAATAATATAAGAATATATTTGTATATATCATAAAGATATGGACTTTTATCTAAATGATATTTCCACTAATTATTTTAAACTATTTACCCTCATTATAGTTTAAGAAATCTTTATTTCTGTTAGTGGAGTAAAGGAATCCTTTAACAATCTATATGAGCCCCTTGGAAGTCAAGTCGTTTCTCACATATATTTTTAAAGGTATGTACTCTTACCAATTGTATCTCCATACAATTTCCTTAAATAGCTCTATGTCAAATAGTCCCTTGATAGTCAGGTCGATCCTATTGGCATAGTTGAGTTCAACCATCATAATAGCAAAGATCTTATTAAATTTTATACTCCCCAGGTAGTCCAGACGTCTAGTGTAAAAATTAAATAATTCTTTCAATCCATGCATCTAATGCAATAAATAATTTTAACATATTCTCGAAATATAAGTCTCATGGTTGTCACGCCGCTCCTTATAAACAATAAATAAAATTATTTATTTTGATGGATAGCTTTATAATAAAATATCTTATATTTTATTATTTAAGAACTCAAGTTTTAGTAAGAGGGAATTGTTATTAAGAACAACTTTTAATAATATAATGATCAAATATTTTATAGAACATGAATTTAGTTCAAATTATCTACACGCTTAATCCTAAATTAATTTACATCACATGCAATAAATAATTCAAAATTATCTAACGGACAAGCATGTGACATGCAAACGAAATTCAACATTCTTCTAACATGTTTATCTTGTATATCACATATATCACATATAAATAATTCATGCTAGAGTATTATTATTAATTAATATCTCATGAACTAATAACAATTAAAATAATAGTAGAATCCAATAACCAATTATAGATTACCGTCGTATCTAAACTATCTCAGTAGTTTAACTTATATGTATACATATTTTATTCATAATAAAATAATATCAATCTAATATGCAATCAAACAATTTGACTATTGAACAATACACAAGTAGTATGGTTTGAACTCTTCAAATATAATCTTAAAATATTTCGTAAATAAATTTTAGACACGAGAAGACAATAACAATCCTAGGCAGATCTTTTTGTGTTTAAAATTTATTTACATGACAAAGATCTGATCTAAAACGTACCTGGTGAAGAGAGTCTCGTTTCAAAAATTTCTTCGATAGTGCGAAAACTATATGTGTATCCACACTAAGACTGATCCTTGCTATCAACTCTTTGATCAATGAAACTCATACACAAATTGAAGGAAACATTATGTTTAAATATTTCTCAAAAATCTCAACTCAAAGATAGAAGAACAAGAAACACTTTTCTTGTAATTGTATTTTCTCTCTTGGCTTTTGTTGCACTCTCACTTTCACAAAGTGATTTTTCTTCTCAAGAATTAATAGGGCAAACTTTCTCCATCACCTTTTATATATCATCACGTATAAACTCTTTTCCTGTTTGGTTAGGTGATGATTTATTTAGGGTAAAAATTTATTCAAAAAATAAACTTTGTAAAACTTTTCCATTGAAAGATATTAGTTCGGCCGATGGCCGTGGCTAGTCCTTTTCACGGACTCTCCAATTCTAATACAATTCAAAATTGAATTCAACTTATCAATATTTTCCTATTAAAAAATTTAACTCCCATATCAAATGGGTTGAAAATTGCCGACAAGTCCATATGGACTTTCCACGTTAATTAATCCAATTCAAAATTGGATTTACTAACAAGACTTTATTAATATTTTATATAACATCTCTTATATAAAATAAGTGTTAATTATATATATCATATATATATTTTAACCAAGAGATATAATTTAATTTTCTATTCCAAATAGCAAACTTCAATTTATTCACAATATTAGTTATAATCTCTGTGCTAGCAAAAAATATAATAATATTTTATTTGAACAAATAACTAAGTTTATTTGACTAATTAAATTCTTTAATTTAGTTATCAAATAATAAAATGATTAATCCTTTAGAAAAGATCAGAACACGCGTTAGTGTGCGACCCCATAGGTTCAATACTAAGCCGGTAGTAAATTGATCACATCAATATACTAATCAAGGGTGGCGTCTAGCAACACTCCTTAACGACCGGATAAAATGAAATATACAATTTACTCTCAAGAACCAGTAGAAAAATAATGTAGTATTTCTTTCTGCCCTTATAGCTCTAGGTCACCCTAGGATATGGTTCAACTGTCAAATCCTAATAGGCGACCAACTATGTGTTCATGTCAAATATAATCGACCATTGGATGACCTAAGAAACTCTTTTCTTCTTTCATTCAATTGCCCTGGCTAAGGTCTTAATTTGGTCTTTTATAATTCACATTACCAAGAGTTGACAGATTCCATCTTGATCAATCACTAATTCTACAAGTATTCAATCATACCCAATATCCTTTCATCTATCGCCTTGGGGACATAGGTGTCTAGTATCAAAGCAATAGAAATAACTTGTCAATTACTATGACGATCTGAGGTCAAAGAAAAGTCTTACATCACATTCTTCAAGAGAATATCCTATTGACAGTTTATGGTAATTCTAACCACTAGGAATTATCCAATGAGTCAGTTCAATGATCATATCTCTATATGCATCATCTATCTATGTAATTTAGTTAATAATATCAACTAATCTTTATCCAATAAATATGATCACATAAATATTGATCTAACCAGATTATTAATGTCCAAATTAATAATCCTACTATCAAGAACAGAATTTAGATCAAATTCTTAAGTAACTTTACTCTCATTATCATAATCTCCATCATGATGTCAAGTCTCAAAATTTAATCAAGGACCTTATCAAATTAATCAAGCAATTGATAATAAATATGATAAAAGAATATCAAATGCCATATATTTTTATATCAAATAATGTTCACAAAAATATGTTCAAATCATCACATATGAGATTGGATCTAGGGTATATCTACTATATCCCTAACACTGGATTATCGAAGGACCTGGTTCTTCTATGTTATCCTTACACTACAGCTGCGGAATAAATAATGCAGAAAGTAAAGAACACAAGGAGTTTTACGTGAAAAACACCCGGCTCAAAAAGTGAAAAAACCACGACCTACTACCCAATAGGATTTTTCTCAAACACTTCACTACAACTCTGAGCCAACAACAAAGTTTACAAACACTTGCAAACCTAAGGATTACCTCTAACCCTTGTAGCAAGAGGTCACAGGTAGTTGTGACTGCTTCAAGTTGACTCTAACTTGAACAATACAACTAGAGTTTACAACCTCATGAAAAGCTAAGGATTAACTCTAACCCTTATAGCAACATGCAACATCTTGTTGCGACTACTTCAAGTTAACTCTAACTTGAAAGATACAACTCAGGTACCTAGTACAATTTGCTTCTTAGAAAGATGAAATGTACAACCCAAAACGCCTACTACATTTTGAACCAGAAATAAAAAAAGACACATAAAACTCTTTATGGAGCTGGTTCTTCAATATGGTTAGTGTAGCTTCAGGATCGCACTCCTAAATCTCACTGGAATTGCTCATAAAATGCCTTGCTATTTTGCTCTCAATTCGTGCTTAACTTTAGTATGTGTGCATCACCTGTAAAAGAGAACAAAACTAATATTTATAAAGTTAGTAGAATAAGGATTAACTAGAAGTCTAATGCTTTACTCTTCCTTGGTGGAAAAGTTCTAGTTATCTTTAACTCCTAACTCTTTCCTTATCTTCGATAGAGTTCTCTTCAAGTAAGGGCACCCACTCCTTATCAAATATGCAACATTTTCGTTCAGGGATTATCAAAAATAACCACTTATACTTATCTCTTTCACGTACATGCCTTTTGCTTGATTCTGCCCGTTACCTATGTGCATTGTCCATAGACCTAGTTCATGCATGTATTCCTTTGTCAATCATCAAAACCAAAATCGCTCAGGTCAATATCCATGTACTATATTTGGCTGCTCCCCTTCACTTGGACCTGCAAAACGAAATCAGGGGTTAGTCTTAGGAACTCAAACTAGTTTGGGTCCCTTTCTATAGGGAAAAGGATAAATCTCATTCTTTTTAGCCCAACTTGGCAGCCTATTTTTCCCTAGAACAAATCTTTTGTTCTTTTGACTTGCCTTCTCTTTTGCAGTGCATTCACTTTTATAGTGATTAGTGTTACCACATTGCGTGCAAATCTTGTTCTCAGTGAGTGTGCGGTACTTGCTTTTGGGATCCCACTTAGGTGCAGTGTTCCGAAAGCCAAGTCCTCTTCTGTTGCTACTATGATGTTCTTCTAGCCATGAAAGTGCATCAGAGGACTTGTTCTATTTACTAGTTCTGTCTAGCTCATGCTTGACCTTGTTCAGATCCTCCGTTAGGACTCTTACCTGTTCATCCCTCTTATATAGCTCATGTTTTACCTTTCCTAAAGATTTTTGTAGTGTGAGTTGTGTGACACTAGCTATTTCTTTACATGTTCCAAACTTCAATTTCAGATTTTAGATATAAGTTTTAAGATAGTTGTGTCAAGTGCATGAACCTGATTCTTCAAAACAATATTTTCTTTTCCAGTTTCACAAGCCCTAATTTTCAGGTTTTTGCACTTTGCTGTTAAAAAGTTACACTCTTTTGACAGCTGTTCTTTTTCAGAACTTATATTCTTAGATTTATCAATTAAACTTAACAATAGTTCTGATAGTCTATCTTTAGAAAGGAATTTAATTTTATCATTTAGGTCCAGAAGAATTATCTCAGATTCTTCATCGGGTTCATCTTCAGATTCTTGAATTGCTACAAGAGCTCGTTCAGTATCATCATCTGCATCATTAATGTCCTCATCTGAACATTCTTCCCAGGAAGCAACCATTACTTTGGATGGCCCTTCGTTGTATTTCTTCTTATCATGAACATGTTCCTTCTTTCTATTTCTTCTTTTAGATCTCCCATTCCATAAGCAATAGTAGTGATCATTGGATAGTGGTGGCCTAGTGGTGGATTGCTCAGTATAATTTTCAGGTAATGCACTCATCTTGATATATTCCTAAGGTATTAGCCTCTTCAAGGATAACCTGCTCTGATACCAATTGTTGTTTTATACTTCAATACCACATAAGAGGGGGTTGATTTGTATGGGGCCCAATTTTCGCGTAAACTGGATTATCAAAGGACCCGGTTCTTCTATGCGTTCCTTACAGTACAGTTGCGGAATAAATAATGCAGAAAGTAAAAAATACAAGAATTTTTATGTGAAATACACCCGTCTCAAAAGGTTAAAAACCACGACCTACTATCTAGGAAGATTTTCCCCAAACACTTCACTACAACTCTGAGCCAACAACAAAGTTTACAAACTCTTGCAAACCTAAGGATTACCTATAACTCTTGTAGCAACCAGCCACAGGCTGTTGCGATTGCTTCAAGTTAACTCTAACTTGAACAATACAACTAGAGTTTACAACCTCTTGCAAACCTAAGGATTAAATCTAACCCTTATAGCAACACGCCACAGGTTGTTGCGACTACTTCAAGTTAAGTCTAACTTGAAAGATACAACTCGAGCACGTAGTACAATTTGCTTCTTAGAAAGCTGAAAGGTACAACTCAAAATGCCTACTACACTTTCAACTAGAAACAAAGAAAGACACATAAAACTCATTATGGAGCTGGTTCTTCAAGATGGTTCGTGTAGCTTCAGGATCGCACTCTTAAATCTCACAGGAATTGCTCACAAAATGCCTTGCTATTTTGCTCTCAATTCGTGCTTAACTTCAGTATGTGTGCATCACCTATAAAAGAGAACAAAACTAATATTTATAAAGTTAGTAGAATAAGGATTAACTAGAAGTCTAATGCTTTACTCTTCCTTGGTGGAAAAGTTCTAGTTATCTTTAACTCCTAACTCTTTCCTTATCTTTGATAGAGTTCTCTTCAAGTAAGGGCACCCACTCCTTGTCAAATATGCAACATTTTCGTTCAGGGATTATCAAAAATAACCACTTATACTTATCCCTTTCACGTGCATGCCTTTTGCTTGATTCTGCCCGCCACCTGTGTACACTGTCCATGGACCTGGTTCATGCATGTGTTCCTTTGTCAATCATCAAAACCAAAACCGCTCAGGTCAACAAATTCCTCCTTTTCAATGATGACAAACTCAGTGCTTTTCATAAGCATGAAACATGTTTCAACTCAGCTCAACATCAACACAATGTTAGAACACTTTTCATTTAAAGTCACAAATCATCAAGGACCAGGTTCATTTGGTTGTAAACATCACAGTCCAAAGCAAAACAACACCTTATCTTCCCCCTTTTGGCATCATCAAAAAGTTAAACAATTAAGGTAAGTAACCATATTTTAACAAATATCACTCATGGCCACTGAGGCTACTTCAAATGCCATCATGAATTCAATTTTCTCTTTTCAATCTAAGGATATTATCCATCTAAGAAATATCAACAAACAATTAGAGCAAAAGCCTCGGCATCAGCCTCTGTTTCTCGAGAATTCTTGTCACGACCCAATTTTCCCTCAGTGTGACCCCGTGACGGCACCTAGTCTCTACAACTAGGTAAGCCTAACATTTTGCGAAATATTGAAATAAAAATATAAGTTTAACTAATTATTCAAAAATACACAACAAATTCCGTAGTCCCAAAGTAAATGTGCAGGGCAGGGGGATCTCCCGGAATACCGTTCCGTAGTCCCAAAGTAAATATGCAGTACAGGGGGATCTCCCGAAATACCATTCTGTAGTCCCAAAGTAAATATGTAGCGCGAATGATAGCAATATAACTACATCACGAAATTCTTACAGTTTAGACTAAGTATCAGTCAGGGAAGAAGCAGGAAATTCACTAAACATGATGCACATAATTCACATAAACAATTAAGACACGTAGACATGTTGTATTAGACTAAACATGATAGCTACACATATTGGAATAACTCAATTAAGAATGAAAATAGATTAGTACTCATTAAAATGGTATAACTCAAAATAACAGGAAAACATGTTGCTGCCCAGTAAGAAAAATATTGGGTTTTACCACAACTAGCCCGTGGACGTACTCGTCACCTCACGTACACGGCGCTCACATATCACAATAGTTCCAAATCTTAAAGGGACTTCCTCCACACAAAGTTAGGCAAGCCACTTACCTCGAACCAAGCTCAATCAATCGGTCACAATGCCTTTCCCAAGAATATCCGGCTCCGAATGGCCCAAATCTAGCCAAAAGCAATTACATATCATAAATACAACAATAATAGACTCATCTAATTAATGAGATCAACAATTTAACAAAAATCCCGAAATTAACTCAAAAGTTGTCCATGGGGCCCACGTCTCGGAATCGGGTAAAAGTTACAAAATAGGAACGCCCACTCCACCACGAGTCTAACCATACCAAAATTACTAAATTTCGATACCAAATGGTCCTCCAAATCCACAAATCAAACTTCCAAATCCCTAGCCTCCAACTTCCAATTTCCACCTTAAATACACACTAACTAGGTGGAAAAATACATGGCAAAGCAAGATTATTGATCAAAAATAAGCATAAGGGACTTATCTCAAGAAATGCCTCGAAAATGCTCTCAAAAATCGCCCCAATCAGAGTTTGCAAAGTCAAAAATGACAAAATATCACAAAGCCCTTCGATTTTAACCACTGCCCAGGTATTTTCGCACCTGCAGAACCTGGGCTCGCACCTGCGGATGCGCTTGTGCAGAAATTGTGTGCATCTGCGCAATTCACTTGCCCCCTCTGCCTTCGCACCTATGATGAAATGGCCGTATCTGCGCGTGCGCGCCTGCGGAATTCCCTTCCGCTTCTGCGGTGCTTGTGCACCTGCGAAGACCCCTAATGCATCTGCGTGCATCGTAGATGCGGAAAATACCTCGTACCTGCGACCCCTGGCACTCCTCCACTTTCTCGCTTCTGCACCAATTTGCTCGCACCTACTGGCAGCCTTGCGCAGGTGCGATTACAGCAGAACCAGTAAAAGCACCAGATTTTCCTAAGTCCAATTTCATTTCGTTAAGTATCCGAAACACACCCAAGGCCCCCAGGACCTCAACCAAACCTACCAACCAATCCTATAACACCATATGAACTTAGTCGAGCCTTCAAACCACATCTACCAACAACAAAAATCATGAATTAAGCACGTATTCAAGCCTAAGAACTTTAGAAATTTCCAAATTCTACAAACGACGCCGAACCACGTCAAATCTAGTCTGAATTACCTCAAATTTTATACACAGGTCACAAATGACACTATGAACCTACAACCACTTTCAGAAATCCATTCCGAGCTCGATATCAAAATTTCCACTATCGGCCGAAATCGCCGAAAAATCTAACTTTGGCCAATTCAAGCCTAAATCTACTACAGACCTCCAAAACACATTCCGGACATGCTCCAAAGCTCAAAATCACTCAACAGAGCTAACAGAATCGACGGAATTCCATTTCGGATCTATTTTCACACAGTTCCGACTACGGTCAAATTTTTAAGGCTTAAACTCACAACTAGGGAGTAAGTGTCCCAAAACTCCCCGAATTCCATAACCAATCACTCCGGAAATTCCCAAAAGTAGAAACAAATGTGGGGAAAGCAGATATTAGGGGATCGGGGCTCTAATTCTCAAAAAGACCGACCGGGTCATTACATCCTCCCCTTGTTAAAAAATCGTTCGTCCTCGAACGAGTACAAAGACATACCTGAAACTATGAAAAGATGCGCATATCCTGCTCGGCCTCCCAAGTTGCCTCCTCGACCGGTTGTCCCCTACATTGAACCTTCACGGAAGAAATGTTCTTTGACCTTAGCCTTCTAACTTGCCTGTCAAAAATAGCCACTGGCTCCTCAGCATAGGATAGATCCTTTTCCAATTGAACTGAGCTGAAATCCAACAAATGGGATGGATCTCCGTGATACTTTCGGAGCATAGAAACATGGAATACCGGATGAACTCCTGCTAGACTGGGAGGCAAGGCAAGCTCATAAGCAACCTCCCCAACTCGACGCAACACCTCAAATGGACCAATGAACCTTGGGCTCAGCTTGCCCTTCTTTCCAAACCTCATAACGCCCTTCATAGGCGAAACCCAGAACAAGACTCGCTCTCCAACCATGAATGCCACATTGCAAACCTTCCGGTCTGCATAACTCTTCTGTCTTGACTGGGCTGTGCGAAGTCTATCCTGAATCACCTTCACTTTTTCTAAGGCATCCTAAACCAAATCTGTACCCAATAATCTGGCCTCACCGGGTTCGAACCAACCCATTGGGGACCGACACCGCCTACCATACAGAGCCTCATATGGTTCCATCCGAATGCTAGACTGATAACTGTTATTGTAAGCAAACTCCGCAAGTGGCAAGAACTGGTCCCAGGCACCCCCAAAATCTATCACACACGCATGGAGCATATCCTCTAATATCTGAATAGTGCGCTCGGATTGCCCGTCCGTCTGAGGGTGAAATGCTGTGCTCAACTCAACCCTCATACCCAACTCATGCTGTACAGCTCTCTAGAACTGTGATGTAAACTACGTACCTTGGTCAGAGATAATAGATATCGGTACGCCATGAAGCCTGACGATCTCACCGATGTAGATTCGAGCTAGCTGCCCGAAAGAATAGGTAGTCATCATAGGAATGAAATGAGCCGACTTTGCCAACCTATCCACAATCACCCAAACTGTATCAAACTTCCGTTGAGTCTGTGGGAGACTAACACCAAAGTCCATAGTGATCCACTCCCATTTCCACTCTGGAATCTCTATCTTCTGAAGCAACCCACCCTATTGTTGATGCTCATACTTTACCTGCTGGTAATTTAGACATCTAGCCACATACTCTACTATGTCTTTCTTCATCCTCCTCCACCAATAATGTTTCCTCAGGTCCTGATACATTTTCGCGGCACCCGGATGAATGGAGTACCATGAGCTATGAGCCTCCTGAAGAATCAACTCACACAAACCATCTACATTGGGCACACATAGCCTGCCCTGCATCCTTAATGCACCATTATCTCCAATAGTAACCTCTTTAGCATCACCGTGCTGGACCGTGTCCTTAAGGACAAGCAGATGAGGGTCATCATACTGACGCTCCCTGATACGATCATAAAGAGAAGACCGATAGACCACACAAGCCAATACTCGACTCGGCTCAGAAATATCCAATCTCACAAACTGGCTGGCTAAGGCCTGAACATCCAATGCCAATGGCCTCTCTGCTGCTGGTAGATATGCTAAACTCCCCAAACTCTCTGCCCTGCGACTCAAAGCATCGGCCACCATATTGGCCTTCCCAAGGTGGTACAAAATAGTGATATCATAATCCTTAAGTAGCTCCAACCACCTCCGCTGACGTAAGTTAAGATCTTTCTGCTTAAACAGATGCTGCAAACTCCGATGACCGACGTAAATCTCACAAGGAACATCGTACAAATAATGCCGCTATAACTTCAAGGCATGAACAATAGCTGCTAACTCAAGATCGTGGACAAGATAGTTCTTTTCATGCACCTTTAGCTGTCTAGACGCGTAGGCAATCACCCTACCGTCCTGCATCAACATCGCGCCGAGACCAATCCGCGATGCATCACAATATATATTATAAGACCCCGAACTGCAGGTAATACCAATACTGGGGCTGTAGTCAAAGTTGTCTTGAGCTTCTGAAAGCTCTCCTCACATTCCTCTGTCCACCTGAACGGAGCACCCTTTTGGGTTAGCCTGGTCATAGGTGCCGCAATATATGAGAATCCCTCTACAAAGCGACGGTAATACCCCGCCAAACCAAGAAAACTTTGGATATATCTAGCTGAGGACGGCCTGGGCCAACTCTGCACTGCTTCAATATTCTTAGGATCCACCTGGATTCCCGCACTCGATATTATATGACCCAGGAATGCCATTGAGTCTAACCAAAACTCACACTTTGAAAACTTTGCATATAACTTCTTTTCTCTCAAGGTCTGAAGTGCAATCCTCATGTACTGCTCATGATCCTCCTGACTTTGGGAGTATACCAAAATGTCGTCAATAAACACAATAACGAATGAGTCAAGATAAGGCCGGAACACACTGTGCATCAAGTGCATGAAAGCTGCTGGGGCATTGGTCAGCCCAAAAGACATAACAAGAAACTCACAATGACCATATCTGGTCCTGAAAGCAGTCTTCAGGATATCCGGCTCCCGAATCTTCAACTGATTATAACCTGAATGTAAGTAAATCTTGGAAAACACTCTGTCACCCTGTAACTGATCAAATAAGTCATCAATACGAGGCAATAGGTACATGTTCTTCACTATGACTTTGTTCAACTGGCGGTAATCAATACACATCTGCATAGAACCATCCTTCTTCTTCACAAATAAGACAGGAGCACCCCCAAGGTGACACACTAGGCCGAATGAAGCCTTTATCAAGCAATTCTTGTAACTACTCTTTCAACTCCTTCAATTCAGGAGGAGCCAAATGATATGGAGGAATAGAGATGGGCTGAGTGCCCGGCAACAAATCAATGCAAAATCAATATCTCTGTCGGGCGGCATGCCCGGAGGATCAGCTGGAAACACATCTGGAAAGTCCCTCACTACTGGAACTGACTCCACTGTAGGGGTATCAATACTGGCGTCTCTCACATAAGCTAGATACGCGTCACACCCCTTCTCAACCATTCATTGAGCTTTAAGAAATGAAATAAACTCTGGTGGGAGTATACTCTAAGGTACCTCTCCACTCTAACAGTAGTAAACCTGGCATAGCCAGCGTCACGATTTTTGTGTGATAATCAAGAATAGCATAATGGGGCGACAACCAGTCCATGCCCAAAATAATATCAAAGTCCACCATGCTGAGCAATAATAAATCGGCTCTGGTCTCAAAACCACTAAGAGCAATCAAACACGGACGATACACGTGGTCCGAAACAAGAGAATCTTCCACATGAGTAGATACATAAATAGGGGAACTCAAATAATCCCGAGGTACGCCCAAATACGGAGCAAAATAAGAGGACACATAAGAATATGTAGATCCTGGGTCAAATAATACTGACGCATCTCTATGACAGATCGGAACAATACCTGTAATGACAGAATCAGAAGCAACTACCTCTGTACGAGTAGGAAGTGCATAATATTTGGCCTGGCCTCCCCCTCTAGGGCGACCTCTACCTCCCCACCTCCACCTCGAGCTGGTTGAGCAGGTGGGGTGGTAGCTGGTGCTGTAATCATAGCCTGAGGACCCAGTGGGGCACGCTGTGGATGAAAAGTCTGTAAAGGTGCACCCCTCCTAATCCTGGGGTAATCCCTCACCAAGTGGCGAGTGTCGCCACACTCAAAACAAGCTCTAGGAGGGCGTGGCTGCCGTGACTGGCTCGGGCCAAATCTACTAGACTGGTCGCTAGGAACACCCCGTGCAGGAGGCACACTAGATAGTGGTGGTGCATAATAAGGCTCCTGGGGTCTAGAAGGAGCTGGAACACCGCTGGAGGCTTGAAGAGCTGAATGAATGGGGCGGCTCACATAACCCCTACCATGGCGAGATGCTGGGGCACGAGCTCCCGAATAATAACCAGCCTCTCGAGACCTCTTGGCCTCCCTCTCCTCTCTATCCCGGGCAAACATGCCCTCGAATCTCCTGGCAATACCCACAACCTACTGATAAGAAATATTCATCTCCAATTCCCTGGCCATACTACTCCGGATGCTTGGATGGAGACCCTCAATAAACTGTCGAACCCTCTCTCGAACTGTGGCAACTAAGTCTGGTGCATGTCAGACCAAATCACTGAAGCGAACTGCATACTCTGACACAATCATAACACCCTGGCGCAGCTACTCAAACTTCGCGCGCCATGAGTCCCTGAGGCTCTGAGGGACATACTCTCTCAAAAACATGTCCGAGAATTGAGTCCATGTAAGTGAAGCTGCCTCAGCCGGACTACTCAACTCATAAGCACGCCACCACTGATAGGCTGCTCCTCTAAGCTGGAATGTAGTAAAAGAAACTCCGCTCATCTCCGCTACGCCCATAGTATGGAGAATACGATGACACTCCTCCAGAAAACCCTGAGCATCATCTGTAGCCAATCCGCTGAAGGTAGGTGGGTGGTACTTCTTGTACCTCTCAAGTCTGAGCTGCTCCGCCTCATAAGTTGTTGCCCTAACCTCGGGCTGAGCTGGAGCTACCGGCTGCATTGGTACAACCTCCGAAACCTATTCTACATGAATCCGCTGCTCTGGAGTATCGGCAACGGGAGTCTGTGCTCCTCCCCCGGCCTGAGATGTGGCAGGAGCAAGTGGAATCAATCCAGCCTGAGCTAAGGTGCTGAACATGCTCAGAAACTGGGCTAGAGTCTCCTGGAGGGCTGGTGCAGCAACAGGTATCTCAGGTGTCTGCCCTCTAGCTTGAGCTACTGGGGGCTCCTCTGTAGCAGCTCGTGCGGGTGCTCTGGCTGCACCACGTGGACGTCCTCGGCCTCTACCTCGGCCCCGGCCTCTCACGGCTCTAGCAGGGGGCACGGGTGCCTGTTCATCAGATCCGCTTGTATGTGTCCTCACCATCTGTGAGAGAATAGAATACAGAAATTTAGAATCTCTGAAGTCAACAATTTCGCACGACAAGGAATCAAAGTAGTGAAATTTTCCTAACAGTTCCATAGCCTCCCGATGATAAGTACAGACATCTCCGTACCGATCCGCGAGACTCTAAAAAAATGGCTTGTGACTCACGACACCTACGAACCTAGGGCTCTGATACCAACTTGTCACGACCCAATTTCCCCTCTGTGTGACGTCGTGACGGCACCTAGTTTCTACAACTAGGTAAGCCTAACATTTTGCAGAATATTGAAATAAAAATATAAATTTAACCAATTATTCAAAAATACACAACAAATCCCAAAACCCGAAACATCGTGAACCACAAACTACATAAGGAAAAATCTAGTGTCTCTATACATCAGAATCTAACAAGGAAAAATACAAAAGATAAGGGACATGAGAAAGAATAGAAGGGGACTCTGAGGTCTGCGGACGTGGCAGATATACCTTGAAGTCTCCAAAGCTGTCCTAGCTCACTGATAGTGCGGCTGATAAGGTACACCTGGATCTGCACACGAAAAACATGTGTAGAGAGTAACATGAGAACACCACAATCGGTACCCAGTAAGTGCCAAGCCTAACCTCAGTCGAGTAGTGACGAGGTTAGGTCAAGGCCCTACTGATAAATATATAATAAAACAATATAGAGTGTAATACCGCAATAAAATAAAGGCTGAAATTTAACAACAATGAAATCATAGAAAGTAACAGCTTAGTACACAAAACTACAACAGGGGATCTCCCGAGATACCGTCTTGTAGTCTCAAACGTAAATGTGCAGGGGGATCTCCCGGAATACCGTTCAGTAGTCCCAAAGTAAATGTGCAGGGGGATCTCCTGAAATACCATTCCTTAGTCCCAAAGTAAATGTGCAGGGCAGGGGGATCTCCCGGAATACCGTTCTATAATCCCAAAGTAAATATGCAGTACAAGGGGATCTCCCGGAATACCGTTCCGTAGTCCCAAAGTAAATATGCAGCGCGAATGATAGCAATACAACTACATCACGAAATTCTTACAGTTTAGACTAAGTACTAGTCAGGGAAGGAGCAGGAAATTCACTAAGCATGATGCACATAATTCACATAAACAATTAAGACACGTAGACATGTTGTATTAGACTAAACATGATAGCTACACATATTGGAATAACTCAATTAAGAATGAAAATAGATTAGTACTCATTAAAATGGTATAACTCAAAATAACAGGAAAACATGTTGCTGCTCAGTAAGAAAAAAATTGGGTTTTACCACAACTAGCCCGTGTACGTACTCGTCACCTCGCGTACACGGCACTCACATATCACAATAGTTCCAAATCTTAAGGGGATTTCCCCAACACAAAGTTAGGCAAGCCACTTACCTTGAACCAAGCTCAATCAATCGATCACAATGCCTTTCCCATGAATATCCGGCTCCGAATGGCCCAAATCTAGCCAAAAGCAATTAGATATCATAAATACAATAATAATAAGCTCATCTAATTAATGAAATCAACACTTTAACAAAAATCCCGAAATTAACTCAAAAATTGTCCATGGGGCCCACGTCTCGAAATCGGGTAAAAGTTATAAAATAGGAACGCCCATTCCACCACGAGTCTAACCATACTAAAATTACTAAATTTCAATACCAAATGGTCCTCCAAATCCACAAATCGAACTTCCAAATCCCTAGCCTCCAACTTTCAATTTCTACCTTAAATACACACTAACTAGGTGGAAAAATACATGGCAAAGCAAGATTATTGATCAAAAATAAGCACAAGGGACTTACCTCAAGAAATGCCTCGAAAATGCTCTCAAGAATCGCCCCAATCAGAGTTTGCAAAGTCAAAAATGACAAAATATCACAAAGCCCTTTGATTTTAACCACTGCCCAGGTATTTCCGCACCTGCAGAACCTGGGCTCGCACCTGCGGGTGCGCTTGTGCGTAAATTGTGTGCATCTGCGCAATTCACTTGCCCCCTCTGCCTTCGCACCTACGATGAAATGGCCGTATCTGCGCGAGCGCGCCTGCGGAATTCCCTCCCACTTCTGCGGACCTTGCGCACCTGCGAAGACCCCTAACGCATCTGCGGGAATCGCAAATGTGGAAAATACCTCGCACCTGTGACCCCTGGCACTCCTCTATTTTCCTGCTTCTGCGCCAATTTGCTCGCACCTGCGGGCAGCCTTGCGCAGGTGCAATTACAGCAGAACCAGCAAAAGCACCAGATTTTCCTAAGTCCAATTTCATTCCGTTAAGCATCTGAAACATACCTGAGGCCCCCGGGACCTCAACCAAACCTACCAACCAATCCTATAACACCATACGGACTTAGTCGAGCCTTCAAACCACATCGAACAACACCAAAAATCATGAATTAAGCACGGATTCAAGCCTAAGTCTTAGAATTTTCCAAATTCTACAAACGACGTCGAACCATGACAAATCTAGTCTGAATTACCGCACATTTTACACATAGGTCACAAATGACACTACAAACCTACAGCCACTTTCGGAAATCCATTCCGAGCTCGATATCAAAATTTCCACTATCGGTCGAAATCGCCGAAAAATCTAACTTTCGCCAATTCAAGCCTAAATCTACTACAGACCTCCAAAACACATTACGGACGCGCTCCTAAGCTCAAAATCACTCAACGGAGATAACGGAGTCAACAAAATTCCATTCTGGATCCGTCTTCACACAGTTCCGACTACGGTCCAATTTCTAAGGCTTAAACTCACAACTAGGGACTAAGTGTCCCAAAACTCCCCGAATTCCATAACCTATCACTCCGAAAATTATCAAAAGTAGAAACAAACCTTTTTACATTGGCTTACCAACCATCTTTTTTTTAAGCGACTTTCTTGGCATTCTCAACTAAGGCCCTTTTTACATTGGCCTCACTTTGCTTCTTCCGGCTCCTTGTAGTTCTTCCTCTTGTAGGAGGAGTTACTACATGGATAGAAGTCGCATTCTTTATCTTAGTGCCACTCATGCCCTTTCCTGCAATCTTTCCAACTTTGTTCTTCTTCTTTTGATTGTAACTGTCAGACACCTTTTGTAGGAGATCATGACTGTTGCAACTGCTTCAAGTTAACTCTAACTTGAACAATACAACTAGAGTTTACAACATCTTGCAAAACAAAGGATTAACTCTAACCCTTATAGCAACACGCCACAGGCTGTTGCGACTATTTCAAGTTAACTCTAACTTGAAAGATACAACTCAGGTACCTAATACAATTTGCTGCTTAGAAAGCTAAAAAGTACAACTCAAAACGCCTACTACACCTAGAACTAGAAATAAAGAAAGACACATAAAACTCTTTATGGAGCTGGTTCTTCACTATGGTTCATATAGCTACAGGATCGCACTCTTAAATCTCACAGGAATTGCTCATAAAATGCCTTGCTATTTTGCTCTCAATTTGTGCTTAACTTTAGTATGTGTGTATCACCTATAAAAGAGAACAAAACTGATATTTATAAAGTTAGTAGAATAAGGATTAACTAGAAGTCTAATGCTTTACTCTTCCTTGGTGGAAAAGTTCTAGTTATCTTTAACTCCTAACTCTTTCCTTATCTTTGATAGAGTTTTCTTCAAGTAAGGGCACCCACTCCTTATCAAATATGCAACATTTTCGTTCAGGGATTATCAAAAATAACCACTTATACTTATCCCTTTCACGTGCATGCCTTTTGCTTGATTCTGCCCATCACCTGTGTACACTGTCCATGGACCCGATTCATGCATGTGTTCCTTTGTCAATCATCAAAACCAAAATCGCTCAGGTCAACAAATTTCTCCTTTTTGATGATGAAAAACTCAGTGATTTTCATAAGCATGAAACATGTTTCAACTCAGCTCAACATCAACACAATGTTAGAATACTTTTCATTTAAAGTCACAAATCATCAAGGACCAGGTTCATTTGGTTATAAACATCACAGTCCAAAGCTAAAGCATACCTTATCTTCCCCCTTTTGGCATCATTGAAAAGTTGCACAATTAAGGAAAGTAACCAGATTTTAACAAATATCACTCATGGCCACTGAGGCTACTTCAAATGCCATCATGGATTCAATTTTTCCTTTTCAATCTAAGGATATTATCCATCTAAGAAATATCAACAAACAATTAGAGCAAAAGCAGTGAATTTCATTGATTGATAAGATCCTGCCACAAGGCATAAGAAGAAATAAAAACATAGAACCATGAGCAAAAAACCAAAAACATATCCTACTTGGGTTACTGGTTACAAACTAGGATTAGGAAGGGTTTAAAACTAGGAAGGACCAGATTCTTGGTTCTTGGCTTGAAGCAGTTTCAACATGTATTGAAGAATGCTGTCATTATTCTCCTTTTACTTTGCAAGATCACACTTGAGAGATTTGCTCTCAGCCTCTACTTCAGCCAATCATTTCTACAGCCTTTCAATCTCAACATCCATAGCCATTTTCTTCCACTATTTGAGCCTCCTTGCTCCTTTTAGCAGACCTAGTTCTTATAGACACAATTGAGCACTAAGCCTCAGCCTTTGTTTCTCGAGAATTCTTTTGAGAAGTCTTTCTATTTTTGGCACTAGGTGTGGGTACTTCCACATCCTCATATTCATCTTGAAGAACCAGGTTCATCTCCTCAATTTGGACTACTCTACTTGACTTACCAACATTCTTTTTTTAAGCGACTTTCTTGGCATTCTCACCTAAGGCCCTTTTTACATTGGCTTCACTCTGCTTCTTCCGGCTCCTTGTAGTTCTTCCTCTTGTGGGAGGAGTTGCTACAGGGATAGAAGGAGCATTCTTTATCTTAGTGCCACTCATGCCCTTTCCTGCAATCTTTCCAACTTTGTTCTTCTTCTTTTCATTGTAACTATCTGACACCTTTTGCAACAGATCATGACTGTTGCGACTGCTTCAAGTTATCTCTAACTTGAACAATACAACTAGAGTTTACAACCTCTTGCAAAACTAAGTATTAACTCTAACCCTTATAGCAACACGCCACAAGTTGTTGCGACTACTTCAAATTAACTCTAACTTGAAAGATACGACTCAGGTACCTAGTACAATTTGCTTCTTAGAAAGCTAAAAGGTATAACTGAAAACTCCTACTATACTTTGCACTAGAAATAAAGAAAGACACATAAAAATCTTTATGGAGCTGGTTCTTCAATATGGTTCGGGTAGCTTTAGGATCGCTCTCTTAAATCTCACATGAATTTCTCACAAAATGCCTTGCTATTTTGCTCTCAATTAGTGCTTAACTTCAGTATGTGTGCATCACCTGTAAAAGAAAACAAAACTGATATTTATAAAGTTAGTAGAATAAGGATTAACTAGACGTCTAATGCTTTACTCTTCCTTGGTGGAAAAGTTGTAGTTATCTTCAACTTCTAACTCTTTCCTTATCTTGGAAAGAGTTCTCTTCAAGTAAGGACTCCTACTCCTTATCAAATATGCAACCTTTTCATTCAGGAATTATAATAAATAACCACTTATACTTATCCCTTTCACGTGCATGCCTTTTGCTTGATTCTACCCATCACGGGTGTACACTGTCTATGGACCTGGTTCACGTGTGTGTTCCTTTGTCAATCATCAAAACTAAAACCGCTCAGGTCAACAAATTCGTCCTTTTTGATGATGACATACTTAGTGCTTTTCATAAGCATGAAACATGTTTCAACTCATCTCAACATCAACATAATGCTAGAACACTTTTCATTTAAAGTCACAAATCATCAAGGACTAATTTCATTTGGTTATAAACATCACAGTCTGAAGCAAAAGCACACCTTATCTTCCTCCTTTTAGCATCATCGAAAAGTTGCACAATTAAGGTAAGTAACCAGATTTTAACAAATATCACTCATGGCCACTGAGGCTACTTCAAATGCCATCATGGGTTTAATTTTCTCTTTTTCAATCTAAGGATATTATCCATCTAAGAAATATCAACAAACAATTAGAGAAAAAGCAGTGAATTTCATTGATTGATAATATCATACCATAAGGCATAAGAAGAAATAAAAACATAGAACCATGAGCAAAAAACAAAAAATATCCCACTTGGGTTACTGGATACAAACTAGGCTTAGGAAGGGTTTAAAACTGGGAAGGACCAGGTTCTTGGTTCTTGGCTTGAAGCAGTTTCAACATATCTTGAAGAATACTGTCATTATTCTCCTTTTACTTTGCAAGCTCACACTTGAGAGTGTCTCTATCAGCCAATCATTTCTGCAGCCTTTCAATCTCAGCATCTATAGCCATTTTCTTCCACTATTTGAGCCTCATTGCTCCTTTTGGCAGACCTAGTTCTTTTAGACACAATTGAGCCCTCAGCGTCAGCCTCTGTTTCTCGAGAATTCTTTTGAGAAGTCTTTCTCTTTTTGGCACTTGGTGTGGGTACTTCCACATCCTCATATTCATCTTCAAGAACCATCTCCTCAATTTGGATTACACCACTTGGCTTACCATCCTTCATTTTTTTTAAGCGACTTTCTTGGCATTCTCAGCTTAGGCCCTTTTTACATTGGCCTCACTCTGCTTCTTTCGGCTCCATGTAGTTCTTCCTCTTGTGGGAGGAGTTGCTACAGGGATAGAAGGAGTACTCTTTATCTTAGTGCCACTCATGCCCTTTCCTCCAATCTTTCCAACTTTGTTCTTCTTATTTTGATTGTAACTATCTGACACCTTTTGTAGCAGATCACGACTCTTGTCTATTTTAGCAAGAGAAGGAACTGGTTCATAAAACCATTTCCTTAACCTAACCATCCTATCTGCTACATTTCTATCACCAGAACCATCACCTATCTCTTGTAATTCAATCCCCATACTTTCATTCATAGTCTCTTCATTATCACTAATCTTTACACTTAATACAATCATTGCTCCAACTTCTTCAGTCAACCAACAAGAGTGGGTGAAGGAGATCCATCCACTCTTTCTTCTCCCTTTCCTCTCACATCTACTCCGACACCCTCACTCTTTTGTTTTTCTTTTTTCATTTTTACCACCAATATTTCCAGACCCACCAGTTTCTACACCAGCAATCGTACCAACCAACACAAACCTATTTTCAAGATTCTCAGCAATTTTAGAGGCAACATCAGAAATTTTTAACCCATAAGTTACTTGCTTAGTTTCAGATGAAACTAGTTCTTCCCCCTCAGTCACAAACTTGAAGGAGTCGTCAGATTTTTAGGGTTCTTTTGCTTGACTGGCTTGTAGCATCTCACTCAATTTCTTAGCTTATTCTCTATTGGTCACTGTATTGCATGAAATCATTTTGATACTCATTTTCTTGGTGGTTTGGGTCGTTGAAAGTGTGGGTGAATGTTCTTTAGGTGGTGGGGAAGAGTTTTCAGAGTTTTTGGGATTCTCATGGGTATTTGCCATTTGATCAGTTCAGAAACTTGAGAGAAATCGAGAGAGTTTTCGAAATTTTGATCTTTCGAAAAAATTATACATAAAAGGGTAAGGTCAAATCAATTTAAAGAGGGAAATGTTGAGTGTATAACGACACCCTTTTGAATTTTGAAGTCTAGAAGTCTAATCACATTGGAAGTTTCAGTTTGAAAAGACGTTCGACTCTTCCCCAAATAGTTCGGCAATTATGGTGCGAGGGACTCTTGATGAAACAGGTTCATTTGTAACTAATTGGTTCAAAAGTAGTTTGGGATAAAGTGGGACTCTTTTCAGTTCATGATCCATATGCAATTATTTCAAATTATGTGGAGTGTAGAATACATACCTTATAAGCTCGATGAACCAGGTTCTTCGCTGAAATTCTCTTATGTAAGACTCATTTTTTCCAAGAAAATAAGAATAATATCATTAGACATTAGTGAGATATTTTAGCACATGGCACACAAGTATACTAATAAAAGCATGAGACTAAGCAATATCTGATCTAATTATTTATAAAATTCATAAATTATCTAACCAATCATTGAGTTAGAACCGATTTTTTTAGGTGATCTTAATCATCCCTAATTCTAACATATTCCTTTCAAAGTGATCCCTACTCAAAGCTTTTGTGAAGATGTCAGCAATTTTCTTATCAGTAGCACAAAATTCCACAGTGATCAACACCTCTCAAAATTATCCCTTTGAAAATAATGCCCAGTATCTATGTGCTTAGTTCTTTTATGATGAACCGGGTTCTTGGCCATACTAATTGCACTAGTGTTATCACAAAAGATGGGAATATAACCTACATCAATTCTAAAGTCCATTAATTATTGTTTGATCCACAATAATTGAGCATAACATAAGGCAGTGACAACATACTCAGCTTTAACAATAGACAAGGCTATAGAATTTTGCTTTTTGGTAGCCCAAGACACAAGACATGAGCTAAGAAAGTGTTTCATACTTGAGGTGCTCTTTCTATCCACAATAAAACCTGCATAATCAGCATCAGCATATTCCACTAAGTTGAAATTACTACCTTTTGGATACCATAGACAAAGATCAGTAGTGCCTTTTAGGTATCTCAAGATCCTCTTGATAGCAGTCAAGTGAGACTCCTTTGCATTTGCCTGAAATCTAGCATAAAGGCCTACACTGAAAATAATGCCAGGTCTTCTAGCAGTGACATATAACAAGGAGCCAATCATTCTCCTATACAACTTCTGATCAACAAATGAATCGAGTTCATCTACATCCAATTTTGTGGTTGTTGCTATAGGAGTGTCAATTTCTTTGGAATCATTCATTTTAAACCTTTTAAGTAACTCTTTCATATACTTCTGTTGATGGATCATAATTCCATTTGACTTTTGTTTAATTTGTAAGCCTAAAAAGAAATTAAGCTCACCCATCATACTCATTTCAAATTCACTCTCCATTAGTTTAGAAAATTCTTTACAAAACTTATCAGTAGTTGCTCCAAAGATTATATCATCAGCATATATCTGAACTACCAAGAGATCTTTACCTGTTTCTTTCAGGAATAATGTATTGTCAATTTGACCTCTCTTGTATCCATGCTCAAGCAAGAATTTTGATAATCTTTCATACCATGCTCTTGGAGCATTCTTGAGCCCATAAAATGCCTTGTCAAGCTTGTACACATGATGAGGACATTCCTTGCTTTCAAAGCCCGGAGGTTGCTTGACAAACACTTATTCCTTTAGATAGCCATTGAGGAAGGCATTCTTGACATCCATCTGATGGAGAGTGAATTCCATGTAGGCAGCAAAGGCTATAAGGAGTCTAATTGCTTCCAATCTTGCAACTGGGGCAAAAACCTCATCATAGTCTATGCCCTTCTCTTGACTATATCCTTGAACCACCAATCTGGCCTTGTTCCTTATAACTATTCCATCTTCCTCAAGTTTATTTCTGAAGACCCATTTTGTGCCAATTACTGATCTGTTCTTGGGCCTTGGTACCAGATGCCAAACTCGACTTCTCTCAAATTGTTTGAGTTCATCTTGCATTGCATTCACCCAGTCTGCATCCTACAAAGCCTCAGCAACATTTTTAGGTTCAATAAGTGATAAAAAAGCATCAAAAGCACAAAAAATCTTCAAAGAAGATTTGGTTTTGATTTCAGAGGTTGGATCAGTAATTATGTTCTCAATGGGATGAGAAATTTGATACTTGTAAGGTTTCACAACCAGTTGGTTTCCCATATATGTTCCTTCAATGTTTTGTTATTGAGGAACAAGTTCATGGACAGGTTCCCTCTAGGTTTGAGGATCAGTTTCTCTTTGTTCAGTTCCCCCTATCAGGTTGCCCTGGATGGAAGGACATGTTCCATCACCTGTTCCTTCCTCTGGTGCAGCTTCAGTCTGGGCTGTGCTTTCATTTGAGTTTCTTAACAGTCCAATTTCTTCATCACCATGTTCCCGCCTCTCAGAAAAAATGTTAGTTTCTTCAAAAACCATATGTACACTTTCTTTTATACACATAGTTCTTTTGTTATAAATCTTATAAGCTTTACTATGTGAAGAATATCCCAAGAATACCCCCCATCACTTCTGGGATCAAACTTACCTAGGGAGTCTTTACCATTATTGTGCACAAGGCACTTGCATCTAAATGCCCTAAGATGAGATATATTTGGCTTTCTCCCTTTAAGTAACTCATAAGGAGTCTTCTCAAAGAGAGGTCTAGTCATGACCTATTTATGATATAGCATGCAGTGATCACAGCTTCTGCCCAGAAACTATAGGGCAATTTACTAGATAGAAGCATAGTCCTAGCCATTTTTTCCAATGTCATATTCTTTCTTTTAACTACTCCATTTTTATGTGGAGTCCTAGGAGCAAAATAATTATGATTTATGCCATTCTCATCACAAAATTCAGCAAATTTAGCATTCTCAAATTCAGTACCATGATCAGACCTAATTGATACAAGTTGATTACCTAGTTGTTTCTGAGTTTTTCTAACAAAAGAAGTGAACATGTCAAATGCTTCATCTTTAGATGTTAAAAATAATGTCCAAGTAAACCTAGAGTAATCATTAACAAGAACCATAATATATCTCTTACCACATCTACTCAATGTTCTCATTGGTCCATAGAGATCCATATAGACCAGTTCCATCGTCCTGGTGGTACTTACTATTTTCTTGCTTTTGAAAGAGGATCTTACCTGCTTCTCCCTTGCACAAGCCTCTCAAACTTTATCTTCCTTGTACTTAATGTTAGGCAACCAAGTCCTTGGAGACTAATTTGTTGAGTTGGCTTAGACTGGCATGTCCAAGTCTTTTGTGCCAAAGGAGGGGATCATTATCCAACACACTTAAGCAAGTGAGTTCATTATCTGAGAGTATGGATAGATTCACAACATATATGTTGTTCACTCCTTTTCCATGCAAAACTATCTTGTCAGTGGTAAGATTAATCATAAAGCATTCTGTAGAGGTGAATGCTACCATGTTACCTCCATCACACAATTGTGATACACTTATTAGACTGTACTTCACTCCATATATCAAGTAGACATTCTTAATAGAGTGAGAATCAGTCTTACCTACCTTTCCAACCCAATGATCTCACCTTTATTCCCATTTCCAAAGGAGACATTATCTCCTTTAAGGTCCTCAAGTGAAAGGAACTGGTTCTTGTTTCGTGTCATGTGCTTTGAGCAGCCACTATCCATATACCATATTTGGTTGCTCCCCTTCACTTGGACCTGCAAAAAGAAATCAGGGGTTAGTCTTAGGAACCCAAATTAGTTTGGGTCCCTTTCTATAGGGAAAAGGATAAATCTCATTTTTTTAGCCCAACTTGGCAGCCTATTTTTCCCTAGAACAATTTTTTTGTTATTTTGACTTGCATTCTCTTTTGCATTGCATTCACTTTTATAGTGATCAGTATTACCACAGTGCGTGCAAATCTTGTTCTCAGGGAGTGTGGGGTACTTGCTTTTGGGATCCCACTTAGGTGCAGAATTCCCAATGCCAAGTCCTCTTCTGTTGCTACTATGATGTTCTTGTAGCCATGAAAGTGCATCAGAGGACCTATTCCATTTACAAGTTCTGCCTAGCTCATTCTTGACCTTGTTTGGATTCTCCGTTAGGATCTTACCTGTTCATCCCTCTTGTATAGCTCATTTTTTACATTTCATAAAGCTTTTTCTAGTGTGAGTTTGTAACGACCAGGCCTGTCGTTTTGAGAGTAATAGCCCTGATCAACTCTTTACTGCTTCCCTCATATCTTTTTCTGGTTATGGGACTTGTCGGGAGGTTTTGTTCGTAGTTTCAGAGTGTTTTAGGACACTTAGTCCCTAAAACGAAAGCTTAAGTCTTAGGATTTTGACTGTAGCTGGAAATATGAGAAGGTAACTCTGAAATGGACTTTTTAGTTTTTGTTAGCTCCGTTGGGTGATTTTGAACTTAGGAGCGTTTCCGGAATGTGAATTGGAGGTCTGTAGCTGATTTAGGCTTGAAATGGTGAAAGTTGAATTTTTGAGAAATTTGATCGGTAGTGGACTTTTTGATATCGGGGTCGGACTTTGATTCCGAAAGTTGGAGTAGGTCTGCGATGTCAATTATGACTTGTGTGCGAAATTTGAGGTCAATCGGACGTAATTTGATAGGTTTTGGCATCGGTTGTGGAAGTTTGAAGTCTTAGGTTCATTAAGTTTGATTTGGAGTGTGATTCGTGTTTTTATTGTTGTTCGGTGTGATTTGGGGCTTGACTAAGTTCGTATGATATGTTTTAGGACTTGTTGGTATGTTTGGTTGAGGCCCCGGGGGCCTCTGGTAGATTTCGGTTTGTTAACAGATCATTTGGAAATGTGTTGGATTGGCTGAAGTTGATGCACCTAGTGTAATTGCACCTACGCATTTTGGGTCATAGGTACGGCACTGCATAAGCGGCCATCGAGCCGCAGAAGCGATTACGGGCCTGCCCAGCCGGGATCGCAGAAGCGGTTAGAGTCTCACAGAAGCAGACTCGTAGGAGCGGTGAAGAGAACGCAGAAGCGGGCGCGCAGGTGCGGCCACCTCATCACAGAAGCGGACCCAGTCCTCTTAAGTCATTTCCACACCTACAATGGAATTTTCGTAGGTGCGGCATCGTAGGTGCGGCATCGCAGGTGCGGCGTCGCAGGTGCGACTAGAGGTCCACAGGTGCGAGATCGCTGGGGCAGAGAAGGGGAAATTTCGAGGGTTTGACCTCGTTTTCCTTTTAGGTCTTTGAGAGCTCGGATTGAGGCGATAATTCAAGGATTTTTCAGAGAGAACTTTGGGGTAATGATTCTTATCTCGTTTATGGTTATATTCCACTAATCTATAGTTGATTTCATCATTTAATTAAGGAATTAGGTTGAGAAATTTGGGGGAAATGGGAGAAGTTCTTTAATTAAGTTTTTGAGTTTTGATTGGGATGTTGATATCGGATTTGGATAATTTTGATACGAATGAACTCGTGAGTGAATGAATGTTCATATTTTGTGACTTTTACCCAATTCCGAGACGTGGGCCCGGGTAGACTTTTTAGGGCGATTTTTGAATTTCTTGTTAAAGTCTTGATTTCATTAATTAGATTAGTCTATTATAGTTGTATTTATGATATGTAATTGTGTTTGGCTAGATTTGGGCCATTCGGAGTCAGATAATCGAGGAAAGGGCATTCTTACGGATTGATTGAGCTTGGTTCGAGGTAAGTGGCTTGCCTAACCTTGTGTGGGGGAAATCCCCTTAGTATTTGGTACTGTTGTGATATGTGAGCATCGTGTACGCGAGATGACAGGTGCGTACACGGGCTATTGTTGAAAAACCCCATCTTTACTAAGTAGTAACCTATTTTCATTCTTAATTGAGTTATACCAACATGTATAGTTATCATGTTTAATCTAATATCGCATGTCTATGTGCTTTAACTACTTACTTGAACTTTTTGCAACATGCCTAGTTGATTTCCTATTTTTCCTTATTCTTTATCAGTCTTAACTGTAGAATTCTCGTTGTTAACTATTGTATTTATTGGTTTGAGCTGTATGTTTACTTTTGAGACTACGAGGCGGTACCTCGGGAGTTCTCCATGCATATTTACTTTTGAGACTACGAGGCGGTACCTCGAGAGTTCTCCATGCATATTTACTTTTGAGACTACAAGGCGGTACCTCGGGAGTTCTCCCTGCACATTTACTTTTGAGACTACGAGGCGGTACCTCGGGAGATCTCTTTGCTTATTTACTTTAGGACTACGAGACGGTATCTCGGGAGATCCCCTACTGTTTACCCCCTGTGTGTTGTACTGCTATTTTTGCTGTGTTTTCCTTTTGTTAAATTCCAGTCTCTTCATATACTATTATATTCACCTGCTTTATTTATTATATACCAGTGGGCCTGACCCGACCTCATCACTACTCGACCGAGGTTGGGCTTGGCACGTACTGGGTACCGCTGTGGTGTACTCATGCTACTCTTCTGCACATGTTTTTGTGTGCAGATCCAGCACCTCTTATCAACCCCGCTACTAGTTGAGGATGCTTGCTGTTGTACGGAGACTTCAAGGTACATCTGCCGCGTCCGTAGACCTCGGAGTCCCCCTCTATTCTCTCCTATGTCATTTAACTTCCGTACTTATTTTATTAGACTCTGGTGTATAGAGATACTAGTTTCCTTATGTAGCTTGTGACTTATGATGTTCCGTGTTTTGGGAATATTGTGTACTACTAGAGTGTTGGTTTTTGTACATGCCGAGTAGTATTGCTACCAGTTATTTAGTTATCTGTTGCAGTTAGTTGTTAAGTTTTACTTCCATTTTTGTTATTTCCGCATTTGTTTAGGCTTACCTAGTCGCAGAGACTAGGTGCCGTCACGACATCTTACGGAGGGAGTTTTGGGTCGTGGCAGAGTTGTGTGACACTAGCTATTTCTTTACATGTTCCTAACTTCAATTTTAGATTATCAGATGTAAGTTCTAAGACAGTTGTGTCAAGTGCATGAACCTGGTTCTTCAAAACAGTATTTTCTTTTTCAGTTTCACGAGCCCTAATTTCCAGGTTTTTGCACTTTGCTTTTAAAAAGTTACACTCTTTTGACAATTGTTCTTTTTCAGAACTTATATTCTTAGATTCATCAATTAAAGTTAGCAATAGTTCTAATAGTCTATCTTTAGAAAGGAATTTAATTTTATCATTTAGGTCCAAAAGACTTATCTAAGATTCTTCATTAGGTTCATTTTTAGATTCTTGACTTGCTATACGAGCTCTTCAGTATCATCATTTTCATCATCAATGTCCTCATCTGAACATTCTTCCCAGGCAGCAACCATTGCTTTGGATGGCCCTTTGTTGTGTTTCTTCTTATCATGAACATGTTCCTTCTTTCTATTTCTTCTTTTAGATCTCTCATTCCATAAGCAATAGTAGTGATCATTGGATAGTGGTGGTCTAGTGGTGGATTGATCTGTACAGTTTTCAGGTAGTGCACTCATCTTGATCTATTCCTAAGGCGTTAGCCTCTTTAATGATAACCTGCTCCGATACCAATTATTGTTTTATACTTCAATACCACACAAGAGAGGGGTGATTTGTGTGGTGTCCAATTTTTACGTGCACTGGATTATCAAAGGACCTAGTTATTCTATGTGTTCCTTACACTACAGTTGCGGAATAAATAATACAGAAAGTAAAGAACACAATAATTTTTACGTGAAAAATACTCGTCTCAAAAGGTAAAAAAACCATGACCTACTACCCAGTAGGATTTTTCCCAAACACTTCACTACAACTCTGAGCAAACAACAAAATTTACAAGCTCTTGCAAACCTAAGGATTATCTCTAACTCTTGTAGCAACGAGCCAAAGGCTGTTGCGTCTGCTTCAAGTTAACTCTAACTTGAACAATACAACTAGAGTTTACAACCTCTTGCAAACTTAAGGATTAACTCTAATCTTTATAGCAACACACCACAGGCTGTTGCGACTACTTCAAGTTAACTCTTAACTTGAAAGATACAACTCACGTACCTAGTACAATTTGCTTCTTAGAAAGCTGAAAGGTACAACTCAAAAAGCCTACGACACTTTGAACTAGAAATAAAGAAAGACTCATAAAACTCTTTATGGAGATGGTTCTTCAATCTGGTTCGTGTAGCTTCAGGATCGCACTCTTAAATCTCATAGAAATTGCTCCCAAAATGCCTTGCTATTTTGCTTTCAATTCGTGCTTAACTTCCGTATGTGTGCATCACCTGTAAAAGAAAACAAAGCTGATATTTATTGAGTTAATAGAATAAGGATTAACTAGAAGTCTAATGCTTTACTCTTCCTTGGTGGAAAAGTTTTAGTTATCTTCAACTTCTAACTCTTTCCTTATCTTGGATAGAGTTCTCTTATCAAATATGCAACATTTTCGTTCAAGGATTATCAGAAATAACCACTTATACGTATCCCTTTCACGTGCATGCCTTTTGCTTGATTCTGCATGTCACCTGTGTACACTGTCCATGGACCTGGTTCATGCATGTGTTCCTTTGTCAATCATCAAAACCAAAATCGCTCAGGTCAACACATCATTAATTATATATTAACCCTAACGAATACATATTATTATAAGTTTTTTGTTTTTTTGGTAACAAGGCAAAAGGGTAGTAGTATATTCTAAGAGTTTACCTTTTTGAAAGAGAAATTTATTTATATAAGTAGATTAAGATAATATATAAAAACAAATAATTACTAATATAATGATTTAAATTAATTAAGTAATACAAAAATAATAAATAGCATACTTTAACATATTAAATCATTAATAATATAAAAATTATTTATGCTAAAAGGTAAATTCTATTTTTATCAATCTATTGTGGCGGTACCCTCCAAAAACAACATCTGTATTTAGGTGAAGAGGCAAGTTGGACCCACAATTCATATGCGCTGCTCATGACAACTATTTTAATGGTGAGGATATTCAAGTTTTCTAAAAAAAATTCTGCAAGGATATTCGAGTATATCCACAGAAAATAAGTGAATTTTTGAGAAATAATTGACATAGACTGACGCGGATCCATTGTTTCGCACTCTACTGTATTCGAATGAGTTGGTTAATACTCCTATGCCATTGTAATGTGGGCTCCACTCCTCATTTTCACGAACCTTCCTTTGTCCACGTCAGACTAGTTATTTGGGAAAGGCCATGATATATATAAAGCCAGTTCCCAAGATTGATCAAAAACTCAAAATACAAATATTTATTTTCTGGTCGGAATAATGGCTAGGAGACCTCTAAGTCACCGGCTTTTGACGTGGGATAACCGGGAAACTGATTTTTCCGGCGAGCCTGCAATTAATGTTTCTGACACAATTTTTAGCTTTCTCGATGAGGAGGGTCAAGGTTCATCACTAGAAAGTGTGAATGATGATGTTAATTATGTTGAAGATGAAAATGAGGAGAAAGAAAACTCTGAAAATGTTGAAGACAATCAGTTCTGGGAAACTCAACATCAACTTTTACAAGTAAGTTTCAGCTCCTCTTACTCTTTTTTCCTTTCCCAACCAAAAAAAAGGTTTCAGAAATGCATAATGCCTTTGCCTTCTTATCAATTTTTTTTTTAAAGTTTAAAAATCAGCACTAATTCTTCAGTTCTCAGTTCCTATAAGAATGAATAGAAGAACTTAAAGGGTACTTTGTTATTTACTTTTCAAATCAAAATTAAAGAATTTCTTGAAAATTTTAAAACCTTTAGTTCTATAGTGGGAGGGTAGCAGAATTTTCATGACTTCACCTATGGTGTGAGTTGTCGCAAATTTAAAACAAAAAATGGAAAAAGAAATAGTTGTAGTGCAATCAAGATTGTACAAAACGGAAACAATTGAATTAGAAGTCTCAAGGGTCTATTATTCTTAATTCAGCTATCTGAGAATTCCACTTCTTTATTTCTTCTATTTTGGAACATATGTATTGTTAACTCAAATTCTATTTTGTTTTTATTTATTTATTTGCAGTCTGTATTATGCCGGACGACGTCATTAGAGTCACAGCTTCGAAGCATTACTAAAGAAACAATAAAAGAGGCAAAGCACTCTGCAGAAAATGGTTGCTCTAATTGCAGCTGTAAAATGGTCAATAGTGGCTGCCACAACTGTCTCATGAAAGAGGTATGTAGTCGTCTCCAAAATGCAGGTTTCAACTCTGCGATTTGCAAGTCTAAATGGAAGAGCTCACCAGATATTCCCTCAGGTAACAATATTTTTTAAAATATTATAAATTGACATAGACGTTTCTGTATGTCATTTGAAAAGATCAAGTAAAAAGACAATGTTTTCTAAATATATATCGTGACAGCTTTAAATATTATAACAGCTTCATCATCTACTCATCTATGCTACCATTAATATCTACTATCTAAAAAAATCTTCATTTATGTTTACTTCGAACAAAGAAAATAATGTTACTATCAATCAAATATAGTACATGAAACCAATATATCTCTTTCCATTAAACGTGTAATTGTTTGCTTGTGGCTGGCCTCTAGGCCTAAGTTGGCCTGATTGTATGATAAGACTTTTCAAGTCACACTTTCCATATCAAAACAATTCATGGTTATTTTTGTAAAAAAAAAAAAAAAACCTGCACGTGAAGTACAACATGATTTTTGTCCATGAAACTATTAAATATATTAAAAAGTTTGTGACCAAAGTTCTAGGATATTCTTTTACCTACAAGGAGCTAGTATAAATCAAATCAGTAACTTGTTTTAACCTGTGACAAAGATCTAGCATTGACTGGTTCCTCTACCATGTCACAGGTGAACACACATTCATAGACGTGGTGGACAATTCTAACCCTAAAAAAGGAGAAGTGAGGGTTATTATTGAATTAAATTTTCGAGCCGAGTTTGAAATAGCCAAAGCAAGCGAAGAGTACAATCAACTGGTGAAATGCCTATCAGAAGTCTTTGTTGGAAAAATTGAAAGATTAATGTCAGTAATCAAGATTTTGTGCAATGCTGCTAAGAAATGCATGAAGGAGAAGAAAATGCATATGGGGCCATGGCGGAAGCAAAAATACATGCAAGCTAAGTGGCTTAAAACATCAGAACGTGTGACTGCTAAACCTCAATTATCAGCTGACGAATATTATTCAAGCCGATTGCCACGGCCGAAGACATCCATGCTTACTGTTGATTTGTTGGAAAATTTTCCAAGTTTACATAGTACTGCTGTTGAAGTGGTGTGAAGTAGAGATGTATAGACATTAATTAGTTCTACTATCGAGCGATTGCTGTAAACAATTGAGTGTTCCAGTTTTGTAGCTTTCCTCTTTTAGGCCTTTGAGCTTATAATAAGCTAATGAACTCGAGTATAGATTATATTTTGTAACACGTGGAAGTTGGCTGACTGTGCGGTTTTTGGATGAGTTTGACACTAATAAAGAAAAGAGAGGAAAACATCTTATCCCTTAATTGAGGGTTAACTATCACCATTTCAGTTCTAGACTAGTTTAACAACTTAGCATTTGAAAGGCCGAAAGGGACAAGAATTCAAGAGGCGTATGAAAAAGGAAAACAGATTGCATGCGGTGAACGTGGATCGAACACGTGACCTTCAGATCTTCAGTCTGACGCTCTCCCAACTGAGCTATCCCCGCATGTGTTTTATCAGCTGTCATTTAGTCTTTGTAATATGCAATAAAAGTCAATCATCAATAATTACATAATCCAGTCTCCATCTTTTAGAAACCATTTTTAAGAGCGAGTTGCTTTGCTTGATTAATTTACTCCTTAAAATTAGAAGATTACAAGAAAAAGAAATACTATAACATATATGTTCATCTTTATTACTTATCCATGTGAACAACAAAAAAAGTCAATATGTCTTAACGAATCATTAAGATTAAGAAGTTTATGAGAGGAACTTGAGGCAAGAGGCGCAAATACAACTAGTTCCCGTTCACAGCATGCTTATATGGCTGCAGGAAATCACATTTGAAGTTCCATTATTTTATTTATTTCAGATTTCGCAGTACAGTATAATTCAGAAACTGCATACACACCTTCTAGTGTAACATGATATGCCGTACACCCTCTCTATATATTCTTTCGTTATGTTAGTACTCTCTCCGTTCCAATTTATGTGAACATGTTTGATTGAGCACGAAATTTAAGAAAAAATAAAAACTTTTGGAATTTGTGGTCCTAAAGGTCTTAAACAAGTCAGAAGGGCGTTCAAAGTATTTATGTGGTTATAAAAGTTTCTCATTAATGGTAGAATATTAAGTTTAAGCTAAATTATCTCCAAATTTTAAAGGGGTCATTTTTTTTTGAACGGACCAAAAAAAAATAGGTTCACATAAATCGGAGGTAATTGCATAAGTATTTCAGTTGTTACACTCTTAAATTCATTGGTCCCATTTCTTGAAATGGGCCACCATTTTGATAAGTTCACATTTATATCAACTCTCAAGCAAGCCCAACAAAGAGAGACCTCCTGAATAATCAAATTGTTAACGTAGATGAGAAACCATATGAATTGAGCAAAGAACTTTCTCTTGACTCAAAATCATACTTCGTAGGTAAAATTCCTTATTATAAACATAATTAAAGACTTTCTTCTTAACTCGAGAGTTGTTTTATATGGTAGAATTGTAGACCACATGTTAAACTTTATAGAGGAATTTTCAGAAATCACTATTGTTTAGTGGCTATTAACTTCTTATAGCTATCATATACATAATTACTTTCTATACCTACTATTCAGTAGTTACGGTAGTGTATTCGTTGTATTCGCGTTGTTGTATTCATGAATACAGCAGCAAAAAATACCTAAAATCAAGGCAATCCAGTTGTACGTGCATGTATTCACATGTATTCGCACCATGTATCCATGAATACAATAACGACAATCACCTTGAGTTGCTCGAAGAGAGAGAGATTCTTCTTTCTCGTCAGCCATCAATACTAGGGCTTGAGTTGCTCGAAGAGAGAGAGAAAAGGAGGAGAGAGAAGGAAGAAAAAATCTGAGAGAGAATCTTGTGTTAATTGAAAGAAAGAGAAAGAAAAAACATAAATAGCGTATTTCATGCCTCAGTGGTACTATATACGTAAATACCTATTTTGCTATAAAATATAAAAGGTAGCTATAAAAAATAATATTTTAAAATAATTTTGGTTTATAATAAATAAGGTGTATACCTTTGTTATATGTAAAATTTCCAACTTTATAAGCACAGTCAATTTGACTTGAAATCTTCAATTTTAGAGGAAAACTAGGGAATGAAGGAGTAAATGTAGTGAGGCACCAAAAAATGAACAAATTTGCAAGACCAAGGTTCTCATTTCACAGTCTCATTGTGATCGACTGAGAAAAGAAATGGCGTAAAATAAAAATCATTATTTGTGCACCATACTCAAAAAAACAGTGGCTAATCTTAGACAAGTTCTTTTTCTCTCTTTTTGAATGGGTCAACTTTATTGAGGCCTATTGAGCATAGCAGAGAACTGATCCGCAACATGAAAGAACGATCCACAAATCATGGATTCTAGCCTCTTTAACAAAAGCAGGCTTCGTCTTTAGAAACCTATTTGGAATCCTCAAACTCAAATAAAAGAAAATAGGCTTTATCCTTATAACAAAATAATTTTGCACCAGCCGGGAATCGAACCCGGGTCTGTACCGTGGCAGGGTACTATTCTACCACTAGACCACTGGTGCTTGTTATGTGACATAATCCTCTTATTTAATAAGTTAAAATAAATCATTTATGAAATGCTCCGACACAGCGAATCAAGATAATTTAATTATAAACATCATCCTATGAGTTTCACATATGTACATCATCAACATATCTTCTGGAAAATAAAAAAGATATGGAACACATTCTCTTGTGGAACTAAAAGGAAATTGGCTTTCTCTTGGGAGCAGTACCCTTGCCCAACAGATATATGCACCAGATCACTAGGCACTAGACCACTGGTGCTTCTTGTTTGCCATCTTACTCCTATTTTATGAAATGTTCCAACCAAGCAAATCAAGAATAAGTATAAACACCATACTATGAGTTTCATATATGTACATCATCAACATAGCTAGTGGAAATAAAAGAGACAAGGAACAGATTCTCTTATGGGGGAAACTAAAACTAAGAGAACAAATTCTTCCACTGCAACTAGTATCAAGGTATAAAAAAAGAAATGACTAATACATGTATATCTCAAAACCAACCCTTTTTCCTTAGCCAACCTATAAATATGTTCATGAAGCAGCACTACCATTTCAAGTAATGCTAGGCCCTGAAAGTATTGGAAATGCAGGTACCAAGAGTTCAAGCAGAGTGATGATCAAAAACCAACCATTCCTCTTTGCAGCCTGCAGAGATGTGTAAAATTCACCTACCTTCCACCAAAGAATTTGTCCAAGAAATAGACATAGAAGAAGACAAACCTTCTCTAATTTCTTCAAATGTTGGGTGTGAACCATGGCTCAAACTTAAGGAAAAATTGGACAACATGGTATTAGATCTCAAACTCTCCAGAAGGTAAACATCCATATCCTCAGCTTCAGATTCATCAACCTCACTGTTCCTTTCAAAGAATTTCACTACTTGTCTCATGGTTGGCCTACCTTTATGGTCCATGCTCGCGCATATCATGCCTAATTGCAATACTCTTAAGGCTTCCTCTTCATTAAAATCCTGATTGATCCTTAATCGACGATCAAAGGCATTAATCAATTCGCCTCGTCTCATTAGTTCCCACAGCCAATCCAATAAAGGGGGCTTGCCTTCCTCCTCTATAGGCCTCCTTCCACACATCACCTCCAAAACTAAAACTCCATATCCAAACACATCAGTTTGTGTAGAGGCACGGCCCGTCTTGACAAACTCTGGTGCCAAGTAACCTACTGTGCCAACAACTCGAGTCGTGTTAGCCACTTGACCATGATCATGCATTCTGGCTAGACCAAAATCACCTAGTCTTGCATTCATGTCCTTGTCAAGTAAAACATTGCTAGCCTTAATATCCCTATGTAACACTTTTGCCTCCCATCCCTCATGCAAGTATAGAACTCCTGATGCCACATCTTTCAAAATCCTAATTCTGTCTTCAAAACTCAACATGTTTGTCACTTCACATTCAAACAGCCTTTTATCCAAGCTCCCATTTTCCATATAATCATAAATCAAAATCAGGCTGCCTCGGTCTTTCTTGCACCAACCTCTTAGTGACACCAAATTTCTATGCTTTAGCCTACCAAGACTTGAAATCTCAGCCAAGAATTGCCTTGCCCCTTCACTGCTTTCATGAGAAATGCGCTTTACTGCAACCTCTGAACTCCCAGCCAAAACCCCTTTATATACCTTCCCATTACCTCCAATTCCAATCACATTTTCATCAGCAAAACTCTTTGTTGCAGCATCAATTTCTTGATAACTAATCCTATGTGGCCAATATTCCAATTCCCAATCTTCCATTTCCTCTCTTTCCCTTTTCATTCTCCTATTTCTCTTAATCAGAAACAATGAAACTACAGCAGTGACCACAATAAGAAACAAAAGTGACACTGTAATACCTGCAATGAATCCCTTCGATCGATGAACTGGATCTTTAGGCAGCCCAAATGAAGGCAACCCCTGCGTGATCAAAGCATCACTTATCGAAAAATTTGAGTTACTAAAACCCCAAGCTAAAATCTTGTGACCTTGAGCAAGATCTCCAGTGGAAGCAGTGAACCCCACATACATCTCTTCCATAAAAACCTGAGAAAGATTGAGGGGAAGATCCAACAAAGGTTGCTTAGGCCTTTTCATACCAACTGGTGCCATAGTCACATTAATGTGGAAATCTGCATAGTCAATCCAAACTTGGTAATTTCTTCCATTATTCAACTTTAAAGTCTCGAAAGACTCTTCATTTAAGCTACCATCATCACTAAACTTATTGTACTTATCAGGCCAATAGCCAGCTTCATGAGCAAAGACTGATGCAAGAGAATTGACATCAATTCCAACATGGTTATCATTTATGTCATTGAATTCTTGATTCTTGAAAACATCAAACTCAACCCCAAAAACATGATTATCAGGATTCCCATTATTTGTGAAGTTCAAAAAACCTAAATTCTGTGAAGAAGTAGTACCATCAATACCTGTTTGTGGCACAAACAAGAAAACTATGCCATGTCCTGGTAGCCTATCCTTAAAAGGAGCCATTGCAAATATGAAAGATGTTGAAAAGGGAAGAACTTGGGATGAATTAGGTGCTTTTGTGACAATCTTTGAAGGGTGTAGAGCTCTGCCAATTGAGAAAGTTGAGTCATTTGTAAGAGTAAGTATTCGAGATTCAATTGTAGCATTCCCATACAGTGATATATCTGATGGTTTAAAGCCATTGAAGACAAAATCAATAGCTGAAACTGATTGAATACTAGAAAATAGTATAGTTATCAGCAGGTAGAGAAGAAGAGTTTTTAGGTCTTGGTTCATTCTAAGATTGAAGCACAGGCAACTTTAATGAAGAATAGAATTACGAGAAGCAGGTGTTTACAGAGAAAAAGGGGGAGATATCATTGTAGTCACCAGGTAAATTTTGACAAGACATACTTGGTCAAATATTACAACAAGTGTAAACAATTTTTAATGATCTGTGTCTAAAGTCAAGGAACTAGGAAGGTTCCCCACGTATTAATGTTAACAAAAAAATTGCTGTAATGTGAAGATAAAGAGGATAAGAAAGGAAACTGGCGGCTTCCAACTTGAAGAAATTCTAAACAGAAAGTTTGACTCCTCCTTAAGAGGAAAAGGTAAGCTTGTATTTTAGCAAAACCCCCAAAAAAAAAAAATTTCTTGCACAATTTTTATTTTTATGTCTATGAGTTTTAGTTTTATGTGTTGATGTTATAACAATATTTATATTATCAAAATATTCTATAAGTTAATTATCAATCAATCTTATTTAACAAGTATTAATTAATTGATAAATCAATAGTTAGTAATATGCTATAATTGATTAAATTATATTTATAATATATATTTTTTTTGACAATGTTAACTAGTATATAACTGAAATCCTTGATGTAAACTGGTTAGAGTTGCATAACGTGTGTGTAATAATTTAAGGGAAAGGAATGACGAGGATACAAAGGTTATATTACCCTATCAATTTGATATATCTGAAGTTCAACGATAGACTTATTTAATTTTGTTTGTCGGCTTCACAATTGTATATTCAAGATTATACAATCTGAAAAATACAAAGTAATAATTGACGTTGAGGCTCAATGATTTAAGGACTAAACAATAATGTCAACTGACTCAGAATTATTGCAACTGTCTTATACTTCTTTAGAATTTATTAATTCCAATATTTGACAATTCGGGTATGTTGATGGTTATTAATGGAGTAATATGTTGACAAAAATTTAGCCAAAGAAAAAATGCATGGGACAATAATTGAAATAAATGGAGAAAATATTTGACATTTGTGAAAATATTCGTCATTGCTTATTCGTACGTAATTGTACAACCAAATAGACTAATTAGATAAGCTTTTGGAGATGGTCGATATTTTACGATATTTTCAGCTCTTCGGTCAAACTAATATTTAAAAAAAGAAATTAAAAAAATAAGATAATGCTTTAAAATGCCTTTGGCCTTGATGAGTGTGATTGAAATTTTTAGCCTTTAGCATCTAATAGTGATATCAAATGGTACACAAGCATAAAGTTTATGAACAATATCTTTCTATTATTAATAGGAGATTTCAAATTCGAATTTTAGGAATAAAAAAAAACGCTTTCTCCTTTAATTATTCTCACGCGACACAAATTCATATTAGTTGGGGCTATGTAACTCTCAGATACCGAATGGGAAAAGTGAAAGGAAAATGCATGGCCAAGATTTGGGAGAACATTATTTAGGTGATCATTGTTTCTCTTTCAACGGTCATTAATTGTAGTACTAATTTATAATTTTCTAACAGTTGACATTTGAAAATTCTGTGATATAAATCTTTTTCCTTCTTTTCATATGAAAGTTCCTCCTCCCTAATCCTACCGCTGTTCAATATCCTCCAATTAAAAAATTCTAGCAAGTTAGTAGAGGGTTCAAATCTCTCCAAAAGAGGAAAGAAATTCAAAAATAGTCAGATTTACAAGTGACCATTCAAAAATAGATACACTTTTAAAGTAGTCGAAATTTAGCCACTTTTCATGTAAAGATTAATCTGAACGAAAACACTGTTCAAAATCCGAAAAATACTCCAGTATATTATACTGGAGTTCCAGCATAAGTATACTGGAAATCCAGCATAATATAATGGAGTTCCAGCATAAGTATACTAGAACTCCAGCATAATATACTGGAGTTCCAGCAAAGTATATCAGTCCAGTATAATATGTTGGAAGTTCATACACAAATGCTTGAATCTCCAGTATATTATGCTGGAACTTTCCGCGTGTTGGAGTTCCAGCATAATATGCTGGAAGTCCATACACATGTGCATCGAATCCCAGTATATTATGCTGGACCGGTCTCTGTTGCAGCAAAATAGTGACTATTTTTCAATGACTTGGCAAACGCTGGCTATTTTTGAATGACCAGTCCGAAAACTGGCTAGTCCGTGCTATTTTTACCCATAAGAGATCTAGTTTGATGTGTTTATACAGCGGAGCTAGAATATGAGTTACGGGTTCAGCCGAACCCAATAACTTTTATCCTAAACCCGATATTTGTTTTAAGAAATTATTAGAATGTGTAAAAGTTATTAATTTAGAACTCAATAACTTAAAAGAATTAATATCTCGAACTCATAAATTTCAAATCCTGACTCCACCTCTAATAATATACATGCTGGTCAAGTGTTTGAAAAGAAGAAATTATGGGAAACCAATTCAAAGAAGGTTGCTTGCAAACTATAGAGTAGCTTATACAGTTCGTGAAAAGTTTTGTCTCCAATGTTTCAGTTAGCATAATTGTAATTTATACTTAACTGTTTGGAAAGAAAAAAAGTATGCCAATATATTTCTACTCTCGGCATTCTTTTGCTTCTCGAAAATAAAAGAGCAAAGTATAATAACATATTGCCTTAATATTTAGGCAGAATACATAATTTGCCTTCTGAGTTTAAGGCCAAATTAAATTCCTTTGATGCACATCTTTGACTTCTTACACATCCCCTACAAGAAAATTGTGAATTATATGAGAATTTTCTTAGGAATTATACAGAAAAATTCACATGTAATTTAGTTTCCTGCGGATTTTCTTACGAAAAAAATTTCGATGGAAAAACCTTCGGATTTTGAAATCCCCATGTAACGTATTTGGAATTTTGAATCCGCATATAAATTACCTGCAGATTGTATCGCAAGAAACATTAAATATCCGCAAGAAACTTTTGGTAAACATTCTGAGAAAAAGGAATTTCTTGTGGATTTTTACAGGGAAAAATGCAAGTAAATTCGTTGGCAAATGTTCGCGAAAAGGCAGTATTCCCCGTGTAGAAAATCAAATGCATCCTCTTGACAACGAATTTCGTTGACTACGCTTGATTCTTGGAAGCCGGTCACTAAAAATGCCCATATCCTATTGTCTCTATCCGGAGTGGGACAGACCTAAGCCATTTCTTTCAAAAAATTTCAATTCATTAAATCAAGATGAAAATTTATATATACATTTTTTTTTCATTTTTTTTAAGAAATATATCTCGAGCATGAATTCAAAAATCCACAAAACAAAATTTTTATTCAAGTATAACCAGGTGGATTGAATTATGATCGTTTCTTTAAGAATTAATTGACTGTTCAAAAATGTATTTTTTTCTTTTAAAAAAAAGAACAAGAATACAATTTTGGGAATTAGAAGTCTTAAAAAAGAAAAAAACTGATAATGAGACATTATATACCTTGAATAATGCATTAAATCTTTATGTAATAATTTTTCTAAACAAGAATTAAACACACTTTACATGACTATGCAATTGATAAAAATTATTTTGCCAATTACAACACGAACAAAATATTCAGATAGTTCAATAATATTATAAGTTAATCAAAAGTACACTTAAAAATAATATTAGAAGATCACTCAATACTTAATTCTCACTCATAATATTTACTATATTTAAGTTAGAAGATCACTCAATACTTAAGTCTCACTTATAAATTAATGATGTTAATGATAAATGTAATTGTATATTTTGTTCTACTTAAAAACTGTACTTACGTTAATAAAAAATAAACAATTTAGTTTATGTTTAAACAATATTACCTCAACAGGAATTTCGCAAATCAATAATCCCTAGGAAATTTTCCAAGTAAAACAATCCCCAAGTGAATTCCCTAGTAACGATCCGCAGTTAAATTCGCAGGTAGCTTTACCTAGGGAATTTCCTACGAATTAATAAAGGAATTCATTATTATTCATTTACTTTCGGATTTACTTATGAAAATGGTACTTGCAGAAAAAATTTCCAAATAATTCTCCAGGTAATATTTTGGCGCAAAGTGGCGCCAAATTTACATAGGAATTGTCCTGGAAAAATAATTTTTGCAGGTAAAGTATTCATCAATTTAGGAATTTTAGATATCCGCATGAAAATCCGTAGAAAATTCATGCAGAAAAAATTTCCAGGTAAAATTCTCAAATAATTCAAACTTTTCTTGCAGTGATCAAACATTTCCTAAAGTGTGTCTTTTACTAGCAAAAGAGAACGTGAAGCTCCGAAAATTGCTGTATACCAATGTTTTGCATTCACTGGATAGGTTTATTCGGCAATGACAAAATGAATAAATTGGAAGCTGATCATGGTTGAGTAAATTAAAAGGACAGCGTTTGAAATGTTATAAAAACTAATGATGGTACTAAAATTACACCTATGTGCGGATCTGGTGATGATTTGACTAATATAAAGACTTTTTATTTCTATAAAAAAATAATGAGAGGTCTATTTAAATGTGATATCGGCTGTCCACCAACCAACTTTGCTGCTACTTATGAATTTCTGGGGAGAGCCATAAGGCTTCGGAACGTTTGGCATATGTGTAAGGGTTGAAATCTGCCTCATAGTACTATTCGAAATAAGATTACACAGAAGGAGGGAGTCTTGAGTCGTCATTAGCCGAGGTGGGCCAGGAAGCAGAAATACTTGCAGCGGAAGAGTCGACGGGAGTCGTGGTCGAGATGACGACAATGGTTAAGGTCGAGCATCACTGATGAACCTGTATAAGTTAGTTTTCGAAATAAGATATTAAAGAAAATATTCTAGCGAATATTCTCTGCAGTTTGTACTGTTAGGGTTTGTTAGAAATAAAGAGGGGGCAATAATGTGAGGCATGTGATATTCATTTATAAGAACACACTTTGACAAAAGATTTTCTCTCTCTCTTACTAAGATACAAACATCACATTTTTACCAAGATTGTTGTCTATATTATTCTATACTTTCCACCAGATCTGAGGATAATTCAAACATTCAAGGATTTGTCTGTCATTCATCATTGTTAGGAGTAATAACCACCTAGTTCCTCCTTTATTGGTGAATCATTCCTTCTATTTACTTAAATGCCATTTATTATTGTTCGTTGTTATTTAATGCTCTATTATTGCTCACATTACTTTGAATGATTATTGCACATCATTATCATATTTCTACCAGATCTGTCCAACGTTAGTCACGCTTTCGGAACTCGCATATAGAAATATTATTGTTAACTAGGTTTAACCCCTTAGTACATAAATTTAATTATTTGAGCTAAGGGTTACACTTTTTGGTCAAACAATTTGGCGGCATCTGTGGGGATTTTCTAGTTAAATTTTTAGTTTCTTCTAGATCTATCACTAACACGGATCACTAACATAAAAAAAAAAAAAAGAAGCAAGAACAAGATCTACTTTCTTTGTGTGCACAAATCCCAACATGGCAGGTAACACGGAAGAAAGGACGGGAATAATAAGTGACCTCCCAACCAACCTCATGAACGTCATCAATAAAGCTGTGAAACAGCAGATGGAAATGCAACGCCCAATGCCTCCCCTAGGCGAGATGGGTCACCTCCTCCTCACTGCAGCATCACAAAATCTCTTGGTAAGGGAGCCTCCACATTTGTGGCGGAGGGGACACCCCAAGCTGTAAAAATTCTCCTTGAGGCATAGCTAACTGACACATTAACCAGAATCCTCTATAAGCCCGCTTGGGACACGGGTACAGAAAATGCAAGAACTTGCATTACACAACCAGCAGACGAGCAGCACAACCAACTGCCTCCTCCTCCAACGACAGGTATTACTCACAATGTCGTTAATGATACAGGCGACGAAACTCTCGCAGCCATTCTAAAAAGGATGGAGGAAATGGAGAATGAGAACAGAGCACTCCGAGACCAAATAAGGGAACACCAAGAAAAGGTCGATAAGATATAGGGCGCCCATAAGCTTTTGCCTAAGAGAGATGCCGGCCGATTCATCGAGCAGCCTTATAGTGATGATGCCGCCCCACATGCCATACCAAAAACCTTTAATATACCGCCCTGCTTCAGGATATATGATGGCACGACCGACCCTGAAGATCATGTGACTCACTACGTCACCGCCATGAAAGGCAATGACCTCGCCAAAGAACAAGTATCTTCCATTTTGTTGAAACAATTCGGTGAAACCCTCACAGGAGGAGCGTTAACATGGTATTCGCAACTACCTGTGTGTTCCATTTAAACTTTAGAAGAGATGGCCGACAAGTTCGTAACGTCCCATGCTGGGGACAAGAAGGCCGAGGCGAGAGTGAAAGACATATTTGCTATTAAAAATTTTCTGGGAGAGGGATTGAGGGACTTCTTCGCCCGGTTCAACCGAGTAAGGATGACCTTGCCGAACGTGTCAGAAGGGATGGCGGTAGCAGCCTTCCAGAACGGGCTGAGTAGGGATGGTTCAAGGGCGACTAAAAAGATGTTAAGTCGACTGATGAAGTACCCCTCCCCAACCAATTGGGATGAAATACACAACGCATATTGTGCCGAGGTCCGAGAAGATGAGGACGACCTCAATGGACCAACTCATCGACTGACCTCGGTACAGGCCGAACCTAGAAAAGATCGAAGAAATAATACTAGAAGAGACCACGTAGCTCCGCGACCTAATAGGTAACGACATCAACCGTATGTCAGAGAGACCACTGCCTCCTCCCGCCACGAAGAAGGCCGACCTAGATCGAGGACAGTGACTCACCAGGACGAAAGGGGTATGCCCCCTTTATTATTCGCTCACAACTTTTATGTGTCACCTATAGAGATAGTCTATGCCCTGGAAAATCTCGGACCAAAGGTGAAATGGCCACAAAAAATGAGGTCAAATACGAGTACCAGAAAGTCGGACACCCTCTGCGAGTTCCACCAAGAACGAGGGCACAAAATTGAAGATTGCATCGCCCTTAAGCAGGAGATCGTAAACATATTACGACAAGGACACCTCAAAGAGTTGCTGAGCGACCGGGGAAGGACCAACATTGCCACAGGACGTGAACAACATCAAGGACCGCCGAAACCGCCCTCACCAACTCGCACCATTCACATAATCATCGGTGGCGGCGACGATGCTTCCATCAACAACATGAAGTTCACCACTACCCACAAGCTCAAACGGTCAATCACCCGCGAACGGTATGACTAACCCGAAGAGAGCATCATCTTCGGTAAGTCAGATACCAACGGTTTGGCTTTCCCTCACTATGATGCCTTTTTATTACTTTATGAATTTCTGATACCGATGTGAGACGGATTATGGTAGACGATAGGAGCGGGGAGTGCCTTATCCATCCTCGAGTACTTGCACAAATAAAACTCGAAGATAAGATAGTGTCGTATTGCATCACGCTAACTGATTTTAACAATGCAGTCGAGCGAACATCTGGTGAAATCACACTCCCTGTTCTGGCCGGTGGCGTCACTCTAGAAACCATATTCCACATCATGGACCAAGACACAGTGTACAATGCCATAATAGGGCAACCATGGATACACACCATGAGGGCCATCCCTTCTAGCTTATATTAGGTCATCAAGTTCCCGACTCCATGGGGAATATTCAGCATACGAGGAGAACAACGCACATCCTGAGAATGCTACCGCATCGCCCTAGATAGCACGGATACTCAACAAATGAAGGACAAAGAAAAAGAGGCATATCAACCAACACAGTCGAGGTTGATATGTGATGATAGCGAGGATGTCATCAGAGACCTTGATATGGTCGAAGCTGAAGGATCGACTGTAGAAGACCTTGACCCCGTTCAATTAGACCTCAACGATCACAGCAAGAAAGCTTACATAGGCTGCAAACTTCAGGAACCAGGTAAATTTCGTCAATTCTTAACTACTAACGTAGATTTGTTTGGTTTCAGCCATGCAGATATATCGGGTATCCCAAAGTAAATCTCCACGCACAAGTTGAACATCGACCCATTCCACCCCCAGTGAGACAGGTCAAACGTAAGTTTAACTCCGCGGTCAATGACGCGGTACGTGAAGAGGTTTAAAAACTGTTGGAGAATGGCTCCATCAGGGAGTCGAAGTATCCCTAGTGGGTCGCCAACGTGGTCATGGTTAAGAAGAAGAATGGGAAATGGCGTATGTGCGTGAATTTCACAGATTTAAACAAAGCATGCCCAAAGGATCCATTCCCATTACCCCACATTGACCAATTCATCGATGCAACAGCTGGGCACGAACTACTGAGCTTTTTGGACGCTTATTCAGGTTATAATCAAATCCTCATGGAAGAAGAGGATCAGGAAAAAACCACTTTCATCACCCATCAATGGAAGTACTGCTGCAGGGTCATGCCCTTCGGGTTAAAGAACGCGGGGGCGAGTTACCAAAGGTTGGTGACGAGGATGTTCAAGGACCAACTCGGTAAGATGATGGAAGTCTATATAGACGACATGCTGGTCAAGTCCAAAAGGAAAGAAGATCACATCGACCATCTGAGAGAAACTTTTGACATACTCAGGCAATACGAAATGAAGCTGAACCCCGAAAAGTGTGCCTTTAGCGTGGCCTCAGGAATGTTTCTAGGTTTCCTGGTATCACAGAGGGGGATCAAAGTCAATCCTGACCAAATCAAAGCCATCGAAGGGATACCGAAATACTTGACCACTAAAAAGCAAGTTCAAAGGTTGACTGGCTGGATCGTCGCCTTGTCAAGGTTCATTTCACGATCATCAGATAGATGTCACAAATGCTTTGCCATACACAAGAAGGATAACTACCTCCAATGGACTTCAGAGTGCGTCCAAGATCTGAAGGAATTAAAAGAATACTTGTCGCCGCCGCCACTACTTTCAAAACCAGAGCCTGGAGAACGTCTCCTCGTGTATCTCGTTGTATCTGAAGTAGTTGTGAGCGCATTCCTGGATCGAGAAAACAAAGGTACGCAATCCCCCATCTATTATATTAGCAAAACATTAGTTGAAACCGAGATGAGGTATCCTCACCTCGAAAAAATGGCCCTGGCCTTAGTCATAGCTTTGCGAAAGCTTAGATCGTATTTCTAGTGCCACCTCGTCTCGGTCATCATGACCTTCCCCCTGAGAAGCATTTTGCATAAACCCGAGCTATCGAAAAGGCTGGCCAAATAGGTTATCGAGCTGAGAGAGCACGATATCACGTACCAGCCATGAACAACGATAAGTCACAAGTGCTCGCTGACTTCGTCGCCGACTTCAGCGCAAAAGTAATGCCCGAAGTTGAGAGAGAAACCTCTCAAACTTCCCCACAAACACGAGACCTCTGGGTCCTATACACTGATGGCACATCCAATGTGTCTGGGACCGGACTGGGACTCATACTCGAAGTCCCAACAGGCAAAGTGATTTGCTAGTCCATAAGGTGCCCTGATATGACTGACAACGAGGCCGAGTATGAGGCCATAATCACAAGTTTGAGACTGGCACTCAAGTACGGGGCAAGGCGGTTAAAACTATGATGTGATTCCCAACTCGTAGTCAACCAAGTCACATGGACTTACCAACTCAAAGAACAAAAATTGCAAAAATATCAGACTGAAATCTGTAATCTGATGCTCGAGTTTGACGAATGCCAACTCGACCAAATTCCCCGAGTACAGAATGTTGAGGCAGACGGCCTTGCTAAACTGGTCGCAGCCACCAAAAGCATCGTAACTGGAGACAAGAATGTAGTCCACCTCCTCAACTCATCGCTGATAAGTAAGGATTTTAACCTATTATTTGCTCTATTTTACTTGTGTTTAGGACCAAAAATGTGTGAAGGTATTCCCAGAAACTAATGTAATATGCTTGCTAGCAGGGATTGTTCAAAATGATCCAAAGGAGTCATATTTAACTCATAAAGGAGTCAAAACTTGAACAAAAACCAAGACTGGGCCAAAAGATGTGAAACGCAGACCACACAAATATTGTGCTGCCGCAAAAGCTACAACGCGGTCGCGAGCACTATTTCGAGGTCCGCGAAAGGAAGATTTAGAGAGATGGAATTTTGGGCTAAAACATGAACACGGATCGTGTCAGAAAGGTGCGGCCGTGAAAGTCCTGTGCGGCCGCGATTGGAATTACACGAAACGCGGTTGCTGAGGTTCAGAGAGCTTACATTTTAAGCAAAAATAAGAAGTGCGGTCCACGTCAAGATTACGCGGCCGCGAAAGACTCCTACACGACCACGATGGAAATTACGCAGTCCACGAAACCATGCTCAATCCAGATCCAGAAGTGAAGAACGCGGACTACGATCAAAATTACGCGGCCGCTAAAGCAAGAGTGCGGCCGCGTAACCTACGTAGGGGTATTTATGTCCGGAAATTTCAGCTTAAATAGAATTTTTTGTCATTTTTAGGTTATGTTGTGTATTTGCTGAGCACGTGAGACTGTTGGAACTTCCCTTTTGTGCAATTTGGTATTAGATTCACCTTATAACATTAGATTTTCATCTTTTAATCTAGTATTATGAATTTTATCTTCTTTTCATCTTTGATTTCTGCTATTTCTATAAGTAGCTAGACCCATAGCTAGGGTTGTGACCCAACCCTAGTGTGGGTATTTAATGGGTACTGAATTTTAGGGCTTGAATGTTTATGGGTTAGTGATATTTAGCCTAGTTCTTGCTAGAATTATAGAATTAGTGGTTGCAAACACTGATTCATGCCGTTATGATTTAATCTCTTCTTGAGAAAGAGGGACTAAGTGTAGGAAAACTAGGCTAACAAGGAATTGGGGTGAACTCAAGAAATTGATAGTTCCAATTAAAGGGTTAAACCTAGAGATAGTAATACCCGACTTGAGCTAATATCACGTGACTTGCATGAATACCCATTTGGACTTGAGAAAGCCAAATTGGGCAAAATCACTCAAACTATCGAGAGGTATAGAGTGAGTACTTGGGTGTGATAGTTATATTACGACCCCAAATTAGTTAAGCTTGCCCTAGATTCTTGCTACCCGTTAGATATCCACCTAGGCAAAAGTCACTATCCTAGTCCTTTTTAAACACTTGAAAACCAACATCAAAAATATTGTACTTAGCTTTAATCATTGCATACAATAGAATAGAATTAGAAGTAGAATCAAAACCAAAATGTGTGGAAGCATAATTAGGAACAAAACACACATCTAGACTTAGATATAAACCTAATTCCAAATCAATTAACTCCCTGTGGATTCGATCCCGACCTTGTTGGGTAAAACTGCATCGACCATTCTCGCTACTCAATAGTAGTGCAGGCTTGGACCCGATCAAGTTTTGGCGTCGTTGCTGGGTAAGTTAGAGGGTCTTATCTATATATCTAACTATTTGTGTGTTTTGTTTTTCTTTCCTTCTGTTTTTCTAATTTTTGTGTGTCAATTTCTTTTAGGTACCAAATGGCTCTTAACGAGGCCCACGGACATATTCCTCAGGGAGAGGAGGTAGATGAAAATGAAGTGGATGAGGTTCATCTTGAACCTCAAGTACAAAGAAGAGGTCGCCCGCCTCATGACAACGTTCCAAACCCTCCCCCACCTCCTCCAAGGGCAGCACACCGGGTGTTGCCCAATGAAGGCTACGCAAGTGCAATTGTCCCGCCCCGGATTCGGGCGGGCAATTTTCAAATAACCAATGTCATGCTTACTTTATTAGAACAAAGGGGTTTCTTCACCGGAGCTCCACATCAGAATGCATATAAGCATCTCAAAGGTTTTGTAGACACATGCTGGGGGAGCAAGCAGACGAATGTATCTGAGAACGCTTTGAGGTTAAGGCTTTTCCCTTTCTTACTTAGAGGGAAGGCTTTGGATTGGCTTGAGAGGCTACCCAACCATTCCATCACCACTTGGGATGAGTTGGCCGAGAAGTTCATAGCAAAGTTCTTTTCTCCGGGACATATGGCAACATTGAGAGATGAAATCCTTGCTTTTAAACAAGAGCCAAATGAACTATTACATGAGATTTGGGAACGGTACCGGAAAATGGTCAAAGAATTCCCCAACAACAATATGACTGAAGCAATGATCCAGCAAACCTTTTATAGGGGTATCAACACAACTAACCAATGTGTGGTGAATCAGCTCGCAGTGGGTAACTTCATGAACACGCCATATTCAGAAGCATGTGAAATATTAGATGAGATGGCATACACCTCTTCACCTTGGCAAAGTCGGGCCAACGTTCCTCAGGGTGACCCTAATATTATCCACCTTCACAAGGAACTTCATGATCACGGACAAGCCATAGCAGAGTTGACAACTACCATGAATCATTTAGCCAAGGCACAGCTTCAGCAGGTTCAGGGGGAAAAGTAAGTAAATGCCATAGAAGGAGTGAATGTAATGGCTAACAAGAGGAGACAAAGAGGTCAACAAGTTCAACACAATCAGGATCAATTTGAGCAAAGTGGTAGTGGATACAACCAAGATGACTCTTATGACGATCAAAGTGAAGAGGTTCAATATGTGAACAATTACCAAGGTCAACGGAGCAATGTTCCAAATCAACAACAGTGGAAATCACAGGAAAACAATCAAAATTGGGGCAACCAAGGCCAAGGGAATTGGAATAGTGGCAATAACAACGATCCGAACAATTGGGGGAACAATAATCAAAATTGGGGGAATCAAGGAAATAACCAAGGTAATTGGGGTGGCAATAATAATAGTAATTGGGGAAGCAATGGAAACCAAGGGGGTTGGAACAACAATAATCAAGGGAACCGGGGGTCGAGCTTTCAAAGGCCCCCGATGTATCAACAACCCAACAACCCGCCTCCATATCCGTCACTAGGGCAAAGTTCTTCCAACAATAAGATGGGATGAATAGAAAGTATGTTCAAGCAAATGATGGAAAGAAACGCCGACTCTGATGCCCAAATAGCCTCCCACAACACTTCTATCCGCAACTTGGAAGTCCAAACGGGTCAAATTTCTCAAGCCTTGAATACTCGCCCTAAGAGGGAACTACCAAGTGTTCCACATTACCTGTTATTCTTTCTTCGTGCTTAACTAACGTGCAGGTAGATTCCACCCTTGCGGTACTTCAAAAAAGGAAGAAGGCAATAGGTTGGACATTGGCGGATATTTGGGGTATAAGCCCCGCATTTTGCATGCACAAAATCATATTGGAGGAAGATGCCAAACCCTCCATGGAACATCAAAGGAGGTTGCCATGCAAGAGGTAGTCAAGCAAGAGATCATCAAGTGGCTAGATGTAGGGGTTGTGTACCCCATTTCTAATAGTTTATGGATTTCGCCGGTACAATGTGTCCCAAAGAAGGGGGGCATGACTGTGATCACAAATGATAGAAATGAATTGATCCCCACAAGAACTTTCACCGGTTGGAGGGTATGCATGGATTATAGGAAGCTGGACAAAGTGACCCGGAAAGACCATTTTCCATTGCCATTTCTTGACCAAATGTTGGATAGACTTGCCGGACGTGCTTATTATTGCTTTTTGGATGGGTATTCCGGATATAACTAGATTCTCATTGCACCTGAAGACCAAGAGAAAACCACATTCACTTGTCCATATGGCACATTTGCATTCTCAAGGATGCCGTTTGGTTTGTGTAATGCACCGGCTACTTTTCAGCGGTGTATGATGGCAATATTTATGGATATGGTGGAGGACTTCCTCGAGGTGTCCGTGGATGATTTCAGTGTTGTGGGGGATTCCGTTGAAGAATGCTTGGATAATCTTGATAAAGTGTTGGCCCGATGTAAAGAGACCAACTTAGTGCTTAATTGGAAGAAGTGCCACTTTATGATCGAGGAGGGCATTGTCCTCAGACATAAGATCTCCAAGAACGGTATTGAAGTGGACAAAGAAAAAATTGAAGTGATATCAAAACTCCCTCCTCCGACTTCCGTCAAGGGAGTGAGGAGCTTTCTTGGTCATGCAGGGTTTTACCGTAGGTGCATCAAGGATTTCTCAAAAGTGGTGAACCCCTTGTGCAAGTTGTGGGAAAAAGATGCCAAGTTTGTGTTCAATGATGATTGCATGAAAGCTTTTGAGCTACTCAAGTATAGGTTGACTACCACTCCCATCATTACCGCACCCAATTGGAGCTTACCATTTGAGCTCATATGCGATGCTAGCGACGTTGCGGTAGGAGCGGTATTGGGGAAAAGAATCAACAAGATATTTCATCCGGTCTATTATGCAAGCAAAATAATAAACGATGCCCAAGTCAACTATACAGTGACCGAGAAAGAGTTATTAGCCATTGTCTTCGCCATGGAAAAGTTCCACCCGTACCTCATGGGTACCAAAGTGATTGTGCACACCGATCACGCGTCACTTCGTTATTTGATGAGTAAAAAGGACTCTAAGGCTAGATTGATAAGATGGGTTCTTCTTCTACAAGAGTTTGACCTTGAAATCATAGACCGAAAAGGGAGTGAGAATCAAGTGGCAGACCACTTGTCCCGCTTGGAAGAGGAGGGGAGGCTCCATGATGGCCTCGAGATTAATGATTCATTTTCGGATGAACAACTCCTCTCCGTGCCTTTGACTGGGATACCTTGGTTCGCCGATGTGGCTAACTTTCTTGTGACCGGCATTGTCCTGAATGAGCTCTCTTCAAACCAAAGGAAGAATCTCAAACGGGACTGCTTGGATTATTATTGGTATGAGCCATATCTTTTCAAAATTTGCAATGATGGTGTTATCCGGAGATGTGTTCCGGAAGAAGAGCAATTAAGTATTCTTGAAGCTTTCCATTCCTCGCCCTATGGTGGTTACCATGGTGGGGCGAGAATTGCTACAAAGGTCCTAAGCTGTGGATTCTATTGGCCTACCTTGTACAAAGACGCTAGCGAGCTTGTTAGGCATTGTGATGAGTGCCAACGAGCCGGTGTAATTTCCAAGAAGAATGAAATGCCTCTCACCACCATCCTTGAGTTTGATATTTTTGACGTGTGGGGCATCGACTTTATGGGACCATTTGTGAGTTCATGTGGGAACACTTATATTCTTGTTGCTGTGGATTATGTTTCCAAATGGGTTGAAGCTTTGGATTTGCCAAACAATGAGGCACGGAGTGTGGTGGCTTTCTTAAATAAAAATATCTTTACAAGGTTCGGCACCCCAAGGGCTATCATTAGTGATGTGGGTTCTCATTTTTGCAACAACGCCTTTGACACTTTACTTTCCAAGTATGGTGTCAATCATAAGGTGTCAACCACCTATCATCCCCATGCAAGTGGACAGGTTGAAGTCTCCAACAGGGAGATCAAGAGCATTCTATCCAAGACTGTCAATGCAAACTGGACTGATTGGTCAAGGAAACTTGACGATGCTTTATGGGCCTATAGAACAGCTTATAAGACTCCAATTGGTATGTCTCCGTACCGGTTGGTATTTAGGAAAGCATGTCATCTTCCGGTTGAATTAGAGCACAAGGCCATGTGGGCACTGAAGAAATTAAACCTTGAATGGGATGTAGCTGCCAATCTCTGGGTAGAGCAACTAAATGAACTTGATGAGTTCCGGTTCCATACTTATTCCAGCCCGTCCTTGTATAAGGACAAGATGAAGTGCTTATATGATAAGTATATCTGGAACAAAGAATTTAAGGAAGGTGACTTGGTTCTTCTATTCAAACCTCGGTTATGGATGTTTCCGGGAAAGCTCAAGTCGAAGTGGAGTGGTCCTTTCGAAGTGGTACATGTGACTCATTTCGGTGCTCTAGATTTGAAAAACAAGAATGGTGAGATCTTTAGAGTCAATGGGCACCGAGTGAAGCACTACCTTGGCAAGATTGATGATACGTTGTGTCATTGATCCATTTCAAATTATGATAGTAACATGCATCGTGCCGCGACATTAAATCAGGCGCTTCTTGGGAGGCAACCCATGTATTTTTCTTTCTTTTGATTTTCTTCATAGATTAGACATTGTTTTGGAATTACTGGTTGTGAAGTGTATGTAATAATTGGTTGTGCAGTGCAGGAAATTGCTAAGGAAACAATTTGGCTAATTGGTGAACTTTCGCGGACCGCACTCAAAATTTTGCGGACCGCACGAGCACTTTGCGGCAGCACAATTCTACGCACGGTCGCGTAGCTGAAATGGGCAAAATGCCACTCTCTGAAGTTGGCCTATCCAAATTCCTTCAGAGTTCGCGGCCGCGTTCAAATTTTTGCAGTCCGCATAAATTGTGCGACCGCGGCCAGTTTTTCGCGGACCGCACCCGTGCATCTGAGGCAGATCTACAGAAAGGTAAAGAGTGCGGACCGCAACAAAATATCGCGGCCGCACTCAGGTAAGGCGGTGGGGTCACTGGGTTCTGAGTATAAATAGGAGTTCTTGAAACTTTTCACACTTTACGAACCCTAACCTCTCAAACTCACCTAAAGCACTGTGCATCCTTACTTGGTTTCAAACTCATCCTATTCTCATCAATTGTCGATTTCCTATCACATTTTACAACTCATATGTTCATTTCAATAATTTGATTTTATCTTTTTCTTTTCTCTTTGTTTTAATTTTTCTTTTTAGATAGGGTTAGAATCATGCCAAAATGTCAAATTAATGCTTAATTTTTGATTAACAACATATGAGTAGTGTTTGTATGTATAACGGGGGTTAGGGTTAGTAACTTTGCATGTTTAATTGCTACAATTCTTGGGTGATTAGTAAAAACCTTAGTTTTAAGAGTTCATCAGTGCCGATTTATTTTGAATTCCACAGCCGCGGTCATTTTTTCGTGGTCCGCGATAGGGTATGTGGTCGCGTCCAAAATTACGCGGTCGGCAATACCCTAGCTTCAAGGCACTGATGGTTGTTTAGAATTCGCGGTCGCGGTCATTTTTATGCAATCCGCGATTAGCCTTTCGCGGCCGCACTCATTTTTGTGCGGTCCGCGGTTAATCAAGTTTAGAGAGCTAGTAGTCTGAGCCTAGACTCTTCGTGGCCGCGTTCACTTTTACGCAGTCCACGATGGGAAGTTCGCGGCCGCACTCATTTTTGTGCGGTCCGCGATGCCCTGTTCTGAGAAGCATTGTTTTTCATTTCATCTATACTACTTTAGCACATGATTGAACCCCAATTCTAACTGTCTTTCACTACTTGTGTGTTGCAGAAAATTATGCATTCTCGTGGGAGAGGAGACACTTCAAAGGGGAGGGTAGAATCCTCCTGAGGCCGGGGTAAAGGAAAGAAAACCTTACCCTTAGCAGCCCAAAGAGTAGTAGGCAAAAAGGCTACCCTCGTTAGACCTCCTATCGACTCCTTTGACACCAGTGAATACCTCCCATCCTGGAAAACGTTTGAGGGGGATTCTGTACAACCACAACAGGGGGCACAATCACAACAATTCCCTGACAGATTCCATTTAGTCGATGAACCTACCTCCTCCTCTAGTTCTTCTGATGGCTCAGAGGCAGGTAGTCAGGAATCCGAACCATCTTCCCCACCTGCTACAACAACTGCCCTAACAGCTACCCCAATCATTTTAGATGAGTATGATGAGGTCCCGGATGACGGGAGAGAGGGTGACACAATTATGGGAGGCCTCGATAGATCAAATAGGCCGGAGGTGTGGGCTGATAGATTTGTAAGTGAGAAGGCGTATGGAAAATTTCGAGAATGGTGGCCCCAAAGGTCGCTCACTATTGAGTGATAATTCATAACCAAAGACCTAAACCAGCACAATCCAAATGTCCTACGGCAATTTACGGAGAGAAAAAGATGGAAATGGTTCACCCGCCAGATGCATGATGCTAATGAATACCTTGTCAAGGAATTTTATGCCAATATTTCCTGCATAAAAAAAGGTACAAAAGTGACAAAGGTCCAAAACTTAAAAATCCTGTTTGATGGCCACGCACTGAACACATATGTAGGGTTTGAGGATGTCGAGGCAGTGTAATACCTGGAAAAGCTAGCATTGGGTGATGCAGTTCGCCCATGGCTAGCTGAGATACTTGCTATTCCGGGGACAACACCTGCATGGCTCACAGCAGGAGTTCAAATTGTCAGAGCCACCCTCAACTTTGAAGCAAAAGGGTGGGCAACATTCGTGTGCAGCCGTCTTGACCCGTGCCAACATTAGAATGTCCTTCCACTCCCCCGGGCAGTATTGGTAGCTTCCATCATGTCCGGCTATCCTATTAATGTGGGAAACTTGATGTCCTACAACATCTCCAATGCAGTCCAGAAAGAAGAGAGATCGTATCCCTAACCCAACTTCCTCACAGAGTATTTCCAAGACCAAGGGGTAGAGCCGAGACATTTTGATGTGGAGTTGAAGGCTAAAAAGCCTTTCTCATGGTACCACCTCCAGGGAGCGGACAACCCTAAATTCAGGGGTAAAGCCACTACCTCCACTGGCCAGTCTAAAGAGCCAGGGGTAGTGGCCACCAGATCAGTTGTCGAGCCCTCCACATCAGTTGGTACTTCTGCCGGAGCAGCTGCCATGCTTTCTCCTTCCTCCAAACCTTCCCTCTCAGTGCCACTGTCAGTGCTCACATCTTCTACCTACCCTCAGACTGCACTGCGGGTTTCACAGACACTATCTAGTCTCAACAACTAGATGCATGCAACTACCACAAAGCTGACTGCCATATCCAGTGCAGTGGCAGCACAGTCTTCAGCCCCATCAGAGCTTCAGGTACCTCCATCAGTGGAGGACACTTTGAAGAAGATTCTGGACAACCAGAAGAAGATTCTGGACGACTAGAAAAAGATCCGGGAGACTCTTGATACACATGGGAAGATTATCAAGGATTGGTGAAGCAGGTGAAGAAGATGCATAAGACTCAGGCATCTAAGGAGTCGTTGGAGAAGTTGAGCAATGAGGTTGAGAAGATTGCTTATGCTGGTGATATTCCACTAGACCTGCTCATGGAGGAGATAGCCCCAGCAGCACAGGAAGTAGAACATGAGGCGTCAGATGCAGCAGCTGGCCAGTCTGAGGAACCGGCTGCCACTACACATATTGCTGAGGAGATGATCCAGATGCTCAACAACCCCATGGTCCCCCAGTCAGAGGATGTGGATATCCAGTTAGAGGACACGGAGGGAGCTGATGATCTTATGCAGTCTGAGGACCCCACTCATGTTCCTGACCCGATGCAGACAGAGACCACATAAGGAGTTCTCTTTACTCTCTAACCTTTCCCTGATCTTATTTTGATATTAGTATTGAGGACAATGCTATTTTTTAGGGGGGGGGGGTCCATTTTGATTTGATTTGTGATGACATTTGGTATGTAATAACTATGATACTATTTTTCTTTACCATTATTTTCACTTTTGGTATGTATATAATTTTACCATTCGATGTATATATTCATTTCCATTATGTACATATTCAGTTTACTTTCCGTTGTTTACTTCATAACTTCTTTCGTTATTTTTCCTTAATAGCTTAGCTTCTTATTTCCTCTAGTAGCTTCTTTTTAAGTTTTTAGCTTCTTTTTATATTTTGTATGAACAATAAGCCTTTGGTTTTCTTAATGCTATAGTTATTTCCAAAGGTGGATGTTGTGTGAACCGGGTGGCTCTTCCCAACGATGGATGGCGTGACAACCTTCTTAAGGGATCGAGTCCGTTTTCTTTTTGTTTTGGTGTATATAGTAGTAGTAATGAATAAAAGTGTCTTAAGTAGGCTTCACTTGGTACTAACACATTTACCTTCGACCTCATGGCTAGAGACAAGTTGATGGGCAAAGATTAGCTCTAGTTGTAAGGGTGGCAAGTGGGCCGGTCCTATGCGGTCCGGTCCTAAACGGTCCCGGGCTTCGCGGGCTTATTGCTGGAACTGGCTCGGGACCGGGAAGTGGGCCGATCCCGAGCCTAAGTGGGCCTAAACGGGCAAAACGGGCCTAAGCGGGCCCAACAGAAACTTTCTATTTTTAATTTTTTTTATAGAAGTTAGAGAAAAAAATAGTAATAAAGATATATAAGCTATATTCGATTTATATACTATATATACATCTTAAAATATATATATACTATATTATATATACATAGTATACATCTTAAAATATACTATATATACATCTTAAGATATACTATATATATATAGTATAGTATAGTAGATCTTAAGATATATATACATCTTAAGATATATAAGCTATATATATAT